>NC_060139.1:749448607-750648607 GCF_021461385.2 Schistocerca piceifrons
AGACAAAGAAGAGTGTGTCTGATGTTACAGGTGCTGACTTTGATTATTTTGATGCCAATAGAAAAAAACTACACAAAGAAGAAAGAAGGAAGTTTGAAGAGACAGGATACTCAGCTGAATCTTCAGGAGAAAATTTGACTCACAGTAAGTTTTTCAAGCACACGCCCAACAACAGTCTTTTGAAGCAAGAGACAAGTTATGCTGATCATTCTCCAGTAATAGATGTGCACCAGAAAAAGAAAAAGAAGAGAAAATCAGAGTGATGTTTTTCCAGGTTACCTTAGCATTGTAAGGTAATTTAATGTTAATACGGAACATTAGAAGACTGGTGCTAAAATGTTACTTTTTCTTTGAGCAGCAAAAGAAAGGTGCATTGACTTGTTTTTCTGTATTGATTATTCTGACCAGTGAACTGGAAAGTAAATTGGAATAATATTTGTTTTAATCATTTATTTCATTGTCCTGCCATCCTTCCTTGTATAGCAATGTAGGGTTTACAACAAAGAACACATACCAATCTTTTTCCTGTAATGATATTGCAGAATCACCATTTACATTTTTATATACAAGTCTGCAATTTTAATTAATATGTTAATGATGCAAAGTTCTTTAGACATGCAAGCAAATAGAATATATATCAATTTTTGAAAATATAATCTAATAAAATAGATAAAAAATCTACTCATCAAGCAGTGGCAGGAGAACACTCATATAAAGGTATTAACGCTTGCAAGCTTTAGGAGTTGGTGGCTCCTTTGGGCAGAAGGGTCAAAGGGAAAGGAAGAGGGATGAAGGAAAAGGACTGGTGAGGTTTAGGAAAAGGGGTAGAGTTCGGGAAAGTCATCCAGAACCCCAGGTCAGGGGAGATTTACTGGACGGGATGAGAAAGAAAGAATCTCTTCCCATCCAGTAAGTCTCCCCTGACTGAAGATTCTGCGCAACTTTTCTGAACACTACCCATTTTCCTAAACCTTACCAGTCCTTTTTGTTCACCTCTGTTCCCTTTCTTTCAGTCCTTCTGCCAGAAGGAGCCACTGGCTCCAAAAGCTTACAAACTTTAATACCTTTATATGTGTGTTCTTCTGCCACAACTTGGTGAGTAGATTTTTCTTATCTATCCCATTACATTAGAACATACAACATTGTTATCAGGACCCAGTAATGGCTGGGCACAAGTGTGGTGAAAAGAGGTTTCCTGAAATGGAAAGACTGTTCACTGCTGCCTGTCTTCTTACCATAAGCTCTGAGGATGCATTACGTACACTAATTTCCTTTTGAAATGAAATGCTCATATGGCATTATTGATTAGGAGACTCCACCAGTGGTTGTTTGACTGCCTGGTGCAAGTGTTTTTATTTGACACTACTTGGGTGAGTTGTATGTCTTTGTAAAGTAGATGAGATGATTAGGACAGCACAAACTCCCAGTCCCCACACGAAGAAACTCTCTAACCTGGCCGAGAATCAAACTCAGGACCACACGATCTAGAGGCATGAAATGAGTCAAAAGTAGGCAACTTTTTAGACACCTTCCACTTGTGCTTGTACAAGAACTACATAAGATATGGAGTCTTGGTAGAGGCTAGCAATGTTTCTGTTCAGCACTTCAATCATTACAGTAAAGTCTTGACTGCTCAGTCGGTTTGACAATGTTTATTTCCATATTGCAGAGGGAACGACAGAAAAAGAAACTGATTACTCTCTAGGGTAGTGCAGAAAAATATTAAAAGTTTTACGAAAGAAAGACCATAGCTCCTTGAACTAATTCTTACCCTCTTTTGAGGTGGGGGGGGGGGGGGGGGGGGGGGAAACAAGTTCTTCAGTTTGTATCTGACAATAATTGCCAATGCAAATTTCTGTGTGCTATCACTATCCCTATTGATTTAGGGTCAGAGAAATTTGAGCCATCTGTGACTACAGATTCTTTAAACAGTAGTCATTATATAGTCGAGATTAGCTGTGTCGTACTGATCAAATAATCATTTCCAACTATTGGTCTCTGTAATACTGTGGTCTTGGAGCATAGAACTTACATGCTCCCTCAGACCCACAGATTCACATCATCTGCCATGTTGTGATAATGCAAAAAGTTGTGATCAGTCTGTATGATATTAAGGATTTTTTACTTGTGTTTTGTTATTACTCTTACATCACTGATAGTAACAGTGTCTGAAGTAGGTTATTTATGAGATCAGCACAAGATTTCAGTACTGCATTATAAGATGTCCACATAACCAGAGTAATTTCTTCCTTGATAAAAGCTGAGAATTTTACTATCAGTCCTGCAACTTTGATTCTGCAGGTGGTCACAGAAAATTTAGTGCTCCAGATATATTTTGTGTGATCTGTTTCTGTACTATGTACATCCTCCAGGAAATTGACAAGCATTTGCAACACTGTTTCCAAAATCCATTACTACTCACTTTGTACATGTTGCCCTGTTGTTAAAGTAGATCACTTACGATACTCTGAAGAAATCTGAGGAGGTACTGGGAATCGAACCCAGGTCCTCCCACATCAAAGTCAGTGACACTAACCATTCGGCTATGAATATGGTGAGTAAATATAGTACATATACAAACATATTCTGCAAGCCACAATATAACGAGAGTGTACCTTATACCATTGTTACTATCCTTTAATAATCATTGGCCCCTGACTGTGAGCTCATATTCTGGTTACACTGCAAGATGAACATCGTTGTGTTGTACCTTATCAGAATTGTGAATATGTCTATTTTAACTTGGTATACGAAACTCTTATTTTAGTTGAAGAGTGAGCGATGTTCGGGGTAATATTTAAGAGAAATCATGCTTTTTTGAGCATTTTCTTGACAAATGTCAACTTTGGGGATTCACAGAAACCAGACCATAATAAGTAGGAGAAAAATTTCCTTTCCACACTTTTGAGATACAACCGTTTTCTGTTTGCAGGCAGATTTTCATTATTTTGTAATTGGTCATTTCATTGCAATAATGTCAAACACAAGACACTGCAATTGATCTTACTATTGTAGCTATGTGGTGTAGAAAGCATGGGTGCAAATCATAAACTTTTCTCGTTAGTTGTGTTTTATGTAATTACCATTGAATAATCCCTGTGTTTGTCATTTAAAGAGTTTGTAAAGCAGTTGCATTAGTAACTGCAACGTATATGAGGCTTTGGTGGTGGGTTGTTGTCACATCAGTATGCTGCTTTTGTTGTACTATGTGATAAGGGCCTATTCACTAGCGAGGAATGGCAGCTTCGTACTAATACTCCAATACAGCGTTGTTACATTCAGTTGTTGCAGGTAGGAGGCAACAGACTGAGAAATTCTCAGTGAACTCTTGATATACAAGCAGCTCTCAGTAAGCGAACAGCAAAAGGTGCTGTTGTTGTTGTTATTGTTGTTGTGGTCTTCAGTCCTGAGACTGGTTTGATGCAGCTCTCCGTGCTACTCTATCCTGTGCAAGCTTCTTCATCTCCCAGTACCTACTGCAACCTACATCCTTCTGAATCCACTTAGTGTATTCATCTCTTGTCTCCCTCTACGATTTTTACCCTCCACGCTGCCCTCCAATACTAAATTGGTGATCCCTTGATGCCTCAACACATGTCCTACCAAACGATCCCTTCTTCTGGTGAAGTTGTGCCACAAACTTCTCTTCTCCCCAATCCTATTCAATACTTCCTCATTAGTTATGTGATCTACCCATCTAATCTTCAGCATTCTTCTGTAGCACCACATTTCAAAAGCTTCTATTCTCTTCTTGTCCAAACTATTTATCATCCATGTTTCACTTAGATACATGGCTACACTCCATACAAATACTTAAAGAAATGACTTCCTTACACTTAAATCTATACTCGATGTTAATAAATTTCTCTTTTTCAGAAACGCTTTCCTTGCCATTGCCAGTCTACATTTAATATCCTCTCTACTCCGACCATCATCGGTTATTTTGCTCCCCAAATACCAAAACTCATTTACTACTTTAAATGTCTCATTTCCTAATCTAATTCCCTCAGCATCACCCGACTTAATTCGACTTCATTCCATTATCCTCGTTTTGCTTTTGTTGATGTTCATCTTATACCCTCCATTCAAGACACTATCCATTCCATTCAACTGCTCTTCCAAGTCCTTTGCTGTCTCTGACAGAATTACAATGTCATCGGCGAACCTTAAAGTTTTTACTTCTTCTCCGTGGATTTTAATACCTACTCCGAATTTTTCTTTTGTTTCCTTCACTGCTTGCTCAATATACAGATTGAATAGCATTGGGGAGAGGCTACAACCCTGTCTCACTCCCTTCCCAACCACTGCTCCCCTTTCATGTCCCTCGACTCTTATAACTGCCATCTGGTTTCTGTACAAATTGTAAATAGCCTTTCGCTCCCTGTATTTTACCCCTGCCACCTTTAGAATTTGAAAGAGCGTATTCCAGTCAACATTGTCAAAAGCTTTCTCTATGTCTACAAATGCTAGAAACATTCTAATAATAAATGGAAAATCGATTAGCTTGAATAGATTCGCAGGAAAGAATTATTTATGAAGTAAAGCCTACCTTAATCGCTTTCAGGCTGTTCGAGGTTTCGCTGTTGCTATTGTAGTCAACTTGGAGCAACAACGGTTGTATTGCAATGCCAAGACAGTAGGCTCTTTGCTCATATCTGTTTTCAGATTTGTGCACATGGCTCCTTGAATTCTTGTAGACAATTTGGGGTGCACTTTCCAGTGTGGAGCAAGACAACTGTAAAGTATCACACACAAATCAAAAAAAGTTTTGCATCACCTCGGCTCCAAGAGTTCCGGAACATGTACAGAAAATTGGAGCCCCCAGGGGCTCAGCATTCATTTGTTGAGTACGAGCTTGGTGACCCCGGGGTCCTGAGCTGGGGACTGGTCGGCGCCGCCAGTCTCCTGTCACCGTAACCCCCGGACATGCTTCAGCGACCACCGTATGGCGCGGCGGTGGAGTGTTGTGTGCTGTGGGGAATGGTAATCTTGGCTTGACCGCCTGGATTGCGAGGAAGGCCAACCTCTATAAAAACCCCTCAATCTTCCGGTGTGCTCCGCGCCTATGAGATGCATGGCTGTTGAGGTGGAACAGTCGCAAGCGGGTAACCTCTGGGGCACCTGCCGCACCCCAGTTGTATAAGGCTTACTCAGGCACGCGGGGCTCTGTCTGAGCAGACCTTTAGTTCCCTAGCTGCTCGTGGGACCGCAATGGATCCTTCGACCTCTACATTTCCCCCTACCAGTGGCTTGGGTGGGCCACTGGTAGGAAAACACACCCCATCGAAGAAGCGACTTCGTGCTGCGAGTCCTCCAGCGCCTAGTGTTGATCGAGATTTATCAGACTGTCGTAACAGAGCACATGCTGATAATCAGAATGTGTTTTTGATTATTAAACGGAAGGAGGGTAGCTTTGAGAGGATTTCTCCCTTTTACATCCACAAGGGACTTGAGGGAATTGCAGGAACACTTAAATTTGTGAAGCGACTGCGCAATGGGACTCTGTTAGTTGAGACATCTAGTTCCCGTCAAGTCGCTTCTCTTCGGAAAGCAACCTGTCTCGGTGAGTACGCTATCGAGACCGAGCTCCACTGCACTCTGAATTACAGTAAGGGTGTTGTGACATGTAGGGACTTGGTGGATATCCCCATAGACGAGTTAAAATCTGAATGGGCTGATGAAGGTATTGTTGACGTGCAGCATATTATGAAACGAGTCGATGGGGACCTAGTCAAATCAGACTCGTTTATTCTCACGTTCAGTTGCCCACGACTCCCAGAGCATGTTAAAGCGGGGTTCTTACGTTTGCCAGTAAGGCCATATTTCTCCAACCCAATGCGCTGCTTTAAATGTCAGCACTTTGGGCATACTACGTTGGGGTGCAATGGGATAGGCACTTGTGGTAAATGTGGTCAGCCTGCCCATGAAGGAGCTGATTGTTCTTCGCCTGTGAAGTGCGTGAATTGCTCTGGGAGTCACCCTGTCTGGAGCTGGGTCTGCCCAATCTATCTCGACAAACGGAAGATACAGGAGATTAAAACATCTAAGCGCATCCCCTATGGTGAGGCCAAGAAGCTCTTTAAGGCCATGCAACCTCCTGTGTTTACTACATCTTTCGCTTCCGCTCTGAAAAAACCGGTACAAATGGCCACTGTTGCTACGCAAACGGAGGTTGCTAGTGTTAGCACTAATACCTGCGTTTGCCAGTGCACTTGTGCTGCTGCGGTTGTTTTGCAACCTGCGGCTCTCCCCGCAACGTCGGACAAGGCTGTGGTTGCTGACATTGGGGTACTTCCTCCCTCTCCCCATATGGGGCCTTCTGCCCAGGCGAGTAATGCTCCACCTGTTGACAAGGCTCTGCATTCTAAGCCCCCCAAGACAAATACGCCGAAGCTGAAGGTTTTGCCACCTGCGGAGACTAGTCAGGGTCGGTCCGATGACGAGGCCATCGTACTGTCTGACGTCTCCCGTGGGTCGTCATCAGAGCTGATGGACATTGACGTCGACCGGGGGCGATCTTCTTGCCCCAGGAATAAATCTCCGGCCAGTACGGGCTCTCCTCCAAAGCACAGAGGCAGGGTGAGAGTTCAGCCCCCCTGATCACTGGCTCCCATATTACAGTGGAACCTGAATGGGTTCAGGACGCATGTGGCCGAATTACAGCTCCTTGTACGAGAGTGCCCTTTGTGCTTATGTCTCCAAGAGACACATTTTCGGGCCACTGATGCTCCTTCTTTATGGGGCTATACCGTCTATCGGAAAGATGATCTGATGGGGGAACGGGCAAAGGGTGGTGTTGCGGTTTTTGTCCGTGACATGCACCCCTCATCTGAGCTCCCTCTCGTTACAGACTTGCAAGCAGTTGCAGTTGACCTTCTTGTGGGTCGGAGGCTCACAGTCTGTTCACTTTACTTACCACCTCAGGATGCGATAGACTCTGAGGCTCTCGCAGACCTTATTAGCCACCTCCCCCGCCTATTTCTTCTTCTGGGGGACTTCAATTCTCATAATGTCTTATGGGGCTCTTCGACTACTTGCCCCAGGGGTCGCATTCTGGAAAGCCTCATGATGTCTGAAGAACTGTGCATCCTCAACTCTGGTGCTCCCACTCATTTCTGTACTGCTTCTGGGTCGTTGACAGCTATTGACCTTTCCTTTTGCTCTCCAGCACTAGCGGACTCTGCTGTGTGGGTGGTTGCTGCTGACCTCCATTCTAGTGACCACTTCCCTCTTTGGATTTGCCTCCTGGATGAGGCTATGGCATTACCAGTGCCGCCCCGGTGGCACCTCTGCCGAGCTGACTGGACACTTTTCAGCCAACTGGCTGTTTTGGAATACCGTACCGGCGTCCACGAATGGGTAGACCATGTTACAGCCGTGATCTCCCATGCTGCTGAATTGTCAATCCCACGGTCATCAGGTCATCCCAAGAGGCGTCCTGTCCCTTGGTGGACTACTGAGTGCCGCTCAGCCATCCGAGCCCGCCGTGCAGCTCTGCGCCGCTTCAAGTGCTGTCCCTCAGCTGACAATCTTGCGGCCTTTCGGGTGGCAAGGGCCAAAGCGCGGCGCGTGATTAAAGAGAGCAAACGACGGTCATGGCATTCGTTCTTGAACTCCATCTCCCGCTCCACTAATTCTACAAAAGTATGGGAAGCCATCAGGAGGATTTCCGGGAAACGCAGCCAACTACCTGTCATGGCATTGCTGCATCAGGGAAGTCTTCTCACGGCGCCGAGAGACATTGCCGAGACACTGGCCATGCATTTTGCGGCATCTACCGCCACTATTACCTGTGATCCAGATTTCTGCCGCTACCGCACTGCCATCGAGAGGGGTCCCTTGGACTTCCGGTCTCCAAATTCTGAGCCCTACAACTGCCCCTTCACAATGTGGGAACTGGATTCGGCGCTGTCTGTGGCTCATGATACTGCGCCTGGTCATGACCAAATCCGGTACAGCATGCTGCAGCACTTGTTACTGCCTTCCAAGGAAGTTCTCCTGAATTGTTTTAATATGGTATGGTTATCCGGCACGTACCCTGACTCGTGGCGGGAGGCGATTTTGATTCCCCTCCTCAAACCGGGGAAGGACCGAACGCATCCCAGTAGTTATCGGAGTATTGCTTTGACGAGCTGTGTCGGGAAGACGTTGCCTGGTTTGGCTGCTCGAGTCCAGGCAGCTCCTTAGCCCTTCTCAGTGTGGCTTTCGGAGATGTCGTTCAACTATAGACAACTTGACCCTGCTTGAGGCGGCCGTCCAACAGGCCTTCCTGCGTAACCAGCATTGTCTAGGTGTATTCTTTGACATTCATAAGGCGTATGACACTACTTGGCGCCGCCATATCCTCAATCAACTCCATGAGTGGGGCTTTCGTGGCCATCTCCCCATCTTCATTCGGTCCTTTCTTTCCCACTGCCTCTTTCGATATAGGGTTGGTAATGTGCTATCGGATTGTATGTGCAGGAGAATGGTGTTCCTCAGGGAAGTGTTTTAAGTGTCACCCTCTTTGCTGTCGCCATTAACAGTATCACGTCCACTATCCGGAGTCCTGCCCAATGCTCCTTGTTTGTGGACGATTTTGCTGTTTTCTGTTCTTCCTCCAGTCTTGTCACTGCTAGTCGGCAGCTGCAGCTTACGATACAGCGATTAGAGGGATGGACTGCGAAGACGGGTTTTACCTTTTCTGCAGACAAATGTGTGTGTGTGTGTGTGTGTGTGTGTGTGTGTGTGTGTGTGTGTGTGTGTGTTCATTTTAATCGTTCCTGACGTCTTTTTACCTCCCCTGAATTGCGTCTGAGGGACACCATTCTTCCTTTTAGCGACACTGTGCGGTTCCTGGGCCTCACTTTTGATTCCAAACTGTCGTGGTTGCCTCACCTTAAAGACCTCAAGGTGCAGGCCCTGAAGGCACTGAATATTTTGAAGTGTCTGAGCCATCGGTCCTGGGGAGCAGATCGGGCACGTCTGCTGCAGTTTTATAGGGCTTTCGTCCGATCGCGTCTTGAATATGGTTGCACCGTGTATGGGTCAGCAAGGCCTTCGTATCTGAAGATACTTGACGCAGTACACCATGAGGGTATCAGGCTGGCCACTGGTGCCTTCCGTACCAGTCCCATCCCTAGCCTGTGTGCTGAGGCAGGGGAACCGCCGCTCGCCATCCGGCGGAAACTCCTCATGGTGCGACGGGTGTGTCAATTCCTTGTTTGTCCTACCTCCCCTGCGTACCCTACCGTTGCCCGACCGCCTATGGAACATCTCTTTTCCAGTCGTCCCAGGGCAACAAGACCATTTGGGATTCGTGCCAAGCATTTGCTTGAGTCCCTTGGTGTGGAGCGTGTGGCCCCCCAACGACAAGGTTTTACTCGCCTGCCTCCCTGGTTGCTCCAGAGGCCCGGTATCCTTTTAGACTTGTCGGAGTACCGGAGGAGCTCCACTCCTGCGTTTGTTTTTACCTCCTTATTTTATGATATTTTACACCAGCATCCCGACCATGTACCAGTATTTACGGATGGCTCTACACAGGGGGACTGTGTTGATTGTGCTGTTGTTTTCCCTGATCGAGTCGTCAAGTTACGGCTTCCTGCGGCGTTTACCATCTTTGATGCCGCATTGTTTGCGATCTTGCGGGCATTGGAGCAGATCAGATGTGTTCCCAGTCTTAAGTTCCTCATCTGTTCTGACTCCCTGAGTGCCCTTCAGACCATGCAACACTTGTACCCAGCGGAAATGGTCGTCCAGAACATCCATGATGCCCTTCTCCACCTGCAATGGCAGGGGAAGGTGGTTTCCTTCTGCTGGGTGCCGGGGCACGTGGGTATTAGGGGAAACGAACTGGCAGATGTGGCTGCCAAAGATGCGTGTTCCCTCCCTCACGTTGTTGCATGTGCGGTCCCCCTCCATGCTGTTACCTCCCTCCTGCGTTTTCGCGTTCTGCGTCAGTGGGAAGAGGAGTGGCTGGCAGTCGGTGAAAATAAGCTGCGTCTGGTCAAGGCCACCACGCGGCCATGGCGTACGTCCTACCAGTCATGCAGGCGGGATGAGGTTCTCCTCACTCGCCTCCGCATCGGACACAGTCCCTTAACGCATGGTTTTTTTACTCCGGCGGGAGGACCCCCCAATCTGCAGTGCTTGTGGCGTCCAGATTACTGTCCGCCACATTTTACTTGACTGTCTTTTATTCTCTGACCAGAGGGCGGTGGTTTCTTTGCCACCGGATTTGCCCTCTATTTTACAAGATGACGCAACGACTGTAGTTAAGGTCTTACGGTTTTGTGTCCTGTCCAATTTGTTGCCTCGGATTTTAGGGAGAGGGTTTTAATGTGCTGCTGGGTGACTGGCTCATCCAGGTTTTAGGTAAGTGGTCAGCCAGTCACAATTACCTCCTTGTTTCCCTTCGGTCTCTGTTCTCTTTTCCTTGTTTCCCTTCCTTTTTAGTGTGTTCCTTCTCCTCTTGTTTTGCCTCTGTATGTGAGAATTTGGAACTGCGTCACATCTGTGTCTTTTAGCCGTTCTCCTTGTTCGCTGTTCGTCTTAGTCCCTTCACTGCATGTGTTCCTGTTTTTACGCGTTTGGGCGCTGATGACCACGCTGTTTAGCGCCCGTAAACCTCAAACTCACACACACACAGAAAATTGGAATAGAGATCAACATAAACATCATTTCCGCCCTTTTTACTGCTCACGAAAACCACACTTTGCATGTTGTACCACCATAGAGCAAGACCTTCAGAGGTCCCCCTGCGAGTTCGGGAGATAGAATAGGCCTGAGGTATCCCTGCCTGTCGTAAGAGGCGACTAAAAGGAGTCTCACTTTTCGGTTCTATAAGTTCAGGCCCCATTTTAAGGTTTGGTCTGCCACTTTCCAAATTCTACAGAAGTGTGGGCCATATGGGGAAGGATGCCTTACATAATGCATGAGTTATCCATAGTGCCCTAAGATTTGATTTCCTGAACCTCTTGGTATGCCTTTGCATCTCCACCAGCAATTCAACTATTTGGGCAAGGACACTTTCCGGGGTATGTCATCTTCTTCCGTTGTCTCCTGTCCTCTTTTGCCCCCTTGACAGTACTGGATTTCTCTGCGTCCAACATCCAGCATGGTAGCCAGTCCATTGTGGTGGGGCTGTTATGTACCCATTTGGCGGTAGTCCCCTGACAACACAGGGATCGCATTGCTGACGTATGAGCTGTAAGCTCCCCACGTATGCCACGGAGTAGATGCCTGTCATCAGGACTCCCAGCAACGGCCATCATGCCAGGTGGCCTTTGCTGTGGCTGCGTGGTGCCCATGGTGAGGTGCCGGCACTCTCTAAGAAGGGCAAGATCGAGTACAAAGCTGACAGATATGACCCTAAATCGTCTCCCTCCCTCGCTACACCATGAGAGGAACAGAGGGCTACAGAAAGAAGAGAGCCATATTCGCCTCGGTATTTAGTCTGTAGCAGAACAGACGGGGACCCCTTTCTACCTATGAAGCCTCAATTTTTTGTTGAACTTCTTGAGGATAAGTTTGGAGAAGTGACAGTGCTGTCCAAGATGAGAAGCGATGCACTCTTGATTCAGACAGCATCCCCACCCCAATCCCAGGCGTTACTCGCTTGTGACCAGCTGGATGATATTCCTGTTTCCGTCACTCCCCATAAAAGCCTCAACATGGTCCAGGGGATTATTTTCCATCATGACTTCTTCTTGCAGTCTGAGGACGAGCTCCGCACCAATCTAGAACGGTGTGGTATTCATTTCATCCGGCACATTTACAGGGAACCCAAAGACAACAGGGTTGCTACCGTTGCCTTCATCTTGGCCTTTGAGGGTGATTCATTGCCTGAATAGGTCAAGGTTATGGTATGACGTTAAACCATAAATTCCTCCCCCTATGCAGTGTTTTAAGTGCTGGAAATTCGGGCACATGTCAAGACTGCGGACATAACTGCATCCAGATACTCCCTGTGCACCTCCTCCCACTTGTATCAACTAGGGAGAGCAGCACTCCCCCTGCTCGCCAGACTGCACAGTACTCCAAAAGGAGCGGAAAATCACGGAGTACAAGACCCTAGACGGGTTGACTTACCAAGAGGCTAAACATAAATTTGAACGATTACACCCTGTTCGGTTGACGTCCACATACACCGCAGCTACATTACCATCGCCATCACACCAGTCGTACCACACACTGTGCCATGAACAATGGATGCTCCCGGCTTCTAGAATACATCTGCCCCTTTGGTGGTGGCAGGGAAATTTTCTTCCATTGCTCCCAGAGTACCTGCTTCAGGAGCAAGCCTCCCCCCCCCCCCAAGGGGACATCTCTCCTCTCCCCCCAGCTGGGGAAGCAACAGCCTCCTCTGGCTCCTCTCATGTGGAAGGGGTCCCTTGAGACCCTCTCTCGCAAGGTTTCCACTAATATCACAGCGGACACTCGCCAGTGGTTAAAGGAGCCAAAAGCTGCTGGATGGAGAGCTTCACGGTCTTTCTTCGTGCCTGAAGCTACTTCAGAGAAGTCCTCCCAGCAAGCCCCCTAAAAAAAACGAGAGGGCAAACAAACAAAGAAGTCTGCTGAGAAAAAGGACCCTCCAGTGGCCCCAAAACCACCACTCCCTATCAATTCTGCACCTGCAGATGAGGTGGAAATCTCAGCATCCTTTGAGGACCTGGATCTCACTGATGCCTCATCCACAATAGGAATGGTGACCCTGAGGCATATCCTGCCTCCTTGCCTTCTTCATGCCTTCCCAGCCTCACGATGTCATATTCTAGTGGAATTGCTGCGGTTTTTTCCACCACCTGGCTCAGCTACGGCAACTGTTAAGCTTTACACCTGCTTTCTGCATTGCCCTCCAGGAAACCTGATTCCTGGCAACGCGGACCCCTGCCCTTTGCGGCTATAGGGGATATTACAAGACCCATAGTGACTATAATAGTGTGTCATGTGGAGTCTGTGTCTATGTCCTGAACTCAGTATATAGTGAACCTGTGCCCCTTCAAACCACTCTTGAAGCTGTGGCTGTCATGATAAGGACTACACAGGAAATAACTGTCTGCAATGCATATCTTTACCGAGCAAGGTGGCGCAGTGGTTTGCACACTGGACTTGCATTCGGGAGGACGACAGTTCAATACCGCGTCTGGCCATCCTGATTTAGGTTTTCCATGATTTCTCTAAATTGCTTCAGGCAAATGCCGGGATGGTTCCTTTGAAAGGGCACGGCCGACTTCCTTCCCTAATCCGATGACCTCGCAGTTTGGTCTCTTCCCCCAAATCAACCCCAATCCAATGCATATATTCCTCCAGATGGTGCAGTATCCCTGAACGCATTGGCGGCACTGATTCATTAACTCCCTAAACCTTTTTTACTTTTGGGAGATTTTAACGCCAATAACCCCTTGTGGGGTGGCGCTGTGCTCACTGGCCAAGGCAGAGATGTCGAAACTTTCCTGTCTCAACTCAACCTGTGCCTCTTAAATACTGGGGCCCTCACACATTTCAGTGTGGCTCATGGCACATACTCAGCCATTGATTTATCCCTCTACAGCCCAGGACTTCTCCCATCTGTCAACTGGAAAGCCCATGATGACTTGTGTGGTAGTGACCACTTGCCCATCTTCCTGTCAGTCCCCCAGTGCCATTCCCCCAGACGTCTACCAAGATGGACTTTAAACAAGGTGGACTGGGGAACTTTCACCTCTGCGGTTACCAATGAATCACACCCACATGGTGCCATGTGATAGCTGAGCAGGTGACTAGAACGATTGTTTCTGCAGCAGAAAACACGATCCCTTGTTCTTTACAGTGCCCGCGGTGGAAGTCAGTACCTTGGTGGTCACCAGAAATCGCTGAGGGCATTAAAGAACATCGACGAGCTCTACAGCGACATAAGCGGCACCCTGCATTAGAGCACCTAATAGTTTTTAGATGGCACTGTGCCCGCATTCACCAGCTTATAAAAAGATGGAAACAGGCATGTTGGGAGAGGTACGTCTCGGCCATTGGGTGCCATACATCACCTTCCCAAGTCTGGATGAAGATCAGATGTGTTTGTGGGTACCAGACCCCGACAGGTGTTAGTGGCATTAACATCAGTGGCACGTTATCTACTGAAGCAAACACAATTGCCAAGCACTTTGCTCGAGCCTCTGCATCAGAGAATTATCCCCCAGCATTTCGCACCCTGAAACGGCGGGTGGGAAGGAAAGCCCTCTCGTTCACTGAACATCACAGTTAACTGTATAATGTTACATTTACAAAGTGGGAGCTCCTCAGCGTCCTTGCACATTGCCCTGACACAGCTCCTGGGCCAGATTGGATCCACAGTCAGATGATCAAACATCTCTTGTCCGACTACAAGCGGCATATCATCATCATCATCATCATCATCATCATCTTCAACTTGATCTGGTGCAGTAGTGTCTTTCCGTCACAGTGGCGGGAGAGCACCGTCATTCCAGTGTTCAAACCCAGTTGATGTGGATATCTGTTGGACCACCAGCCTCACCAAAGTCGAAACTTATGATGTGTCAGCAGTTGTGTTGGGTCCTGGAGTCACGTGGTCCACTGGCTCCATGCCAGGGCGGTTTCCACCAGGGTCACTCTACCACTGATAATCTAGTTTCCCTCGAGTGTGCCATCCAACCAGCCTTCTCAGACGCCAACACTGGGTTGCCGTCTTTTTTGATTTACGAAAAGCTTATGACAGGACCAGGCGAGATCATATCCTTGCCACATTATACAAGTGGGGTCTCCAGGTCCCGCTCCCGATTTTTATTCAAAAATTCCTGTCACTCCGTACTTTCCATGTCTTAAGTTGTTGCCTCCCATAGTTCCCCCTATATTCAGGAGGGTGGGGTCCCACAGGGTTCTGTATTGAGTGTATCTCTATTTCTATTGGCCATTAACGGCCTAGCAGCAGCTGTCGGGCCGTCCATCTCACCTTCTCTCTATGCAGATGACTTCTGTATTTTATACCGCTCCTCCAGTGCTCCTGTTGCCAAGCGGTGCCTACAGGGAGCCATCCACAAGGTGCTGTCATGGGCTCTAGCCCACAGCTTCGAGTTTTCAGGCACGAAGTTGTGTCATGCCCTTCTGTCGGCGTTGTACCATTCATCTGGAACCAGAACTTTACCTTAATTACGTACCACTCACTGAAGTGGAGACATATCTATTCTTGGGACTGGTCTTAGACGCCCGATTGACATGGCTTCCTCATCTTCGTCAGCTGAAGCGGAAGTGCTGGCAGTAACTCAATGCCCTCTGCTGCCTGAGCAACACCAATTGGAGTGCAGATTTCTCTAAGCTGCTGCAGCTCAGCAGAGCCCTTGTTCAATCCCGCCTTGACTATGGGAGTCTGGTTTGTGGTTCGGCGGTGCCCGCAGCGTTGCATTTACTCGAACCAGTGCACCACTGTGGCGTTCGACTGGCAACAGGAGCTTTTAGGATGAGTTCAGTGACCAGCGTCCCGTTGGAGGCCAAGGTCCCTCAATTGAAGGTAGGCATGCACAACTACTCGCCAGTTACATAGGACACATTCATAGTTCTTCAGAGCATCCAAATTGCCGTCTTCTTTTCCCATCCATGGCGGTTCATATCCCACATCGGAGGCCCAGGTCAGGGCTTGAGATCTTCAGACAGAAGAGATTGGATGCGAACCACAATCTTAAGCCCTGACCTGGGCCTCTAATGTGGGATATGAACCGCCATGGATGGGAAAAGGAGACGGCAATTCGGATGCTCAGAAGAACTATGAATGTGTGCAACGCAACTGGCGAGTAGTTGTGCATGCCTAAACTTCAATTGAGTGACTAGGTCTGGCCAATGACTTCTTCGGGCTCCAAACACACGAAACCACAGATCTGTTCAACATCTTCAGAAGTTATTGGTCTACCTGGTGATTTTTCTTTTAAAACACTACTGGTTTCCTTGAAAGACTTAAGCCAATGATGGATAGTTTTCGCTGTAGGTGGTTCACCACCATACTGACATCTAAAATTATGTTGCGCTGTTATAACTGACTCAGTTTTCACAAGCCAAATAACACACTGCGCTTTCCGTAGCAGAGTACACATTGTTGTTGAGTTGCTCTCCACTGCACACATGCCATGCTATGCCTGGACTGAAATGAGGGAACAAAGGAAAATAAAACAGCACTGGTGCTGTCTCAAGATCAAGCAGACCTGCCAACTGCAGGGGAACCAAAGTTGGAGAGTTGATGAATCAAACACCAGAAACTAGAACAGTGGATGTCACTTTGTACAGATTCTAGGACACATTAAGCTAGGGAGTTCTTTTTCAGACTCACTGTATTTTAAAAATTTACATGGGTGGTCTCTAGTACCATCTAGTTTTGATTGTGACCTAGAACTGTGTGCAGTTGCTAACTGAGAGGCCACTGCCTAGTGAAATCATACCAGAAGAGCAACAGGAACAGGCAGACAGAGTCAATGCTCCTATGCCCGTGCCCTTGGTTAATACCTCCACTGTCATACTGTACTCATTGGCAACAATTTAATTAATCTATGTAAGCTTTTAGTCCCACATTCATTGTTTCAGTTTAGCTTTCTTTTTACTTGCACACAGTTGAACATGTTGTGCACCATGCTGCCCTAAAAAAGAAATATCGTTTTATGGATAGCTGACCATTTTGGAACATTTACACAACAGAATTGTTTTTGAGAAAAACGTTTCGTGCAAAAAAAGTTTCAAATAGACCAGCATGTCAAGACAAGTCTTCTATCACAGTGATGCAGAAGAAAGGACCATGACAACAGCAAGTTGCAGTACAGGGATTTGCCCAAAGGTAACTAAAAAAAATTTGGTTTAACACAGATCTATGTGAAGTGTTCATTGCAAGCAATATTCCTCTTCACAAACTTACAAACCTTCTCCTCAAAGACTTCCTGCTGAGATATTGCTTAAATCAAAATATACCAGATGAATCAACATTGCTTAAAAGTTACATACTGACAATTTACATAAATGTTCTGGAAGAAATACGCAATGAACTCATGGACAGCATTATCTGGCTTTCAGTTGACAAAACTACAGGCACTTGTGGCTGTTACATTGCAAATTTAATCATTGATGCTTTAAAAGAAGAGCCTTCTTTTTCCTCTTTAGTGGCCTGCAAAGAATTCGAAAAAGTAAATCGTTCTACGATGGCCGTATTTGTGAATGAGAGCATTAGAAAAATATTTCCAGAATCTTCTGAAGATGAAGGGGAGTTTGTGTTTATTTCAGATACATGGTCAAAGCAGGAAAAGCTCTCCCGAGTATTTTATCTCAATTTGACTTATGTGACATGCTTTGCTCATGGAGTACATTGCCTTGCTGAAGAAGAACATTCCACATTTGTGAATGTAAATAAACTGATTTCATCCACAAAGAAAGTGTTCCTAAAGGCTCCTGCTTGCATCAAGACCTACACAACTACCAAATGTGCCTTAACCTCCTGAAGCAGTGGTAACTCTGGGTACATGGATTGAAGCTGTGTTGTTTTAACAATGAACATTTTGACACCATTAGAGGGATAGTGCGGTGGCCCGGTGTAATGTTAAGCTCCCTCTATACAGCTTAAGCATTTTCGTGTACGTACTTGTTGAAGAATGCTGGTTCTGCTTTCTTGCAGCGCCGATGTCTTCTGCTAGCACTGGACACTTCTCGGAAGATTTCACTGCTAGGAAGGGGAAATTTTCACTCTCTCTCTCTCTCTCTCTCTCTCTCTCTCTCTCTCTCTCTCTCTCTCTCTTTATTTAAAAATACACTACTCGTGGAATATCATTCAATGCACCAGAACATATTTATTTCCACTTTGTACAAAAAAAACAACTTAACTTTATGACGTAAGCCCACACATTACCGGGCATCCAAGATCAGTTAATTACACATTTTTGAACACAATTAATACATAAGCTTTTATCGTGGCTGACTATCCATGTCCAGTCCACGTACTCTCAACAGCAGTTCAACGTCTACTAAAACAGTCACTATCTCGAGTCACTCCATTTGTTTTTCAACAATACAAAGCTACATTACTCTTTGCAGCCGGCCACGGAGCTTCCGGGCCGTATGTGTTTATTCTTGGCAGGTCGCGCTGAACACTTGCCAGCGCCGATGAATTATCTCCCTTCCAGTTTCGCCTGCACAAACAATAAATGGGTGCAGTATCCCATGCTCATCCTTACACCCTGCTTTAAAATAATGCGTGTTCAAAATGGCTGGAACACAAGTGTCTCCAGACTTTCGTAAAATTCTGGGGGCACTACATAATGTGCCTTTACCTCCTGAACCAGAGGTAACTCGTTGGGGTATGTGGGGTGAAGCTGTGTTGTTTTTACAATGAACATTTTGACACCATTAGAGGGATAGTAAACAACTTCAGTAGTGCAGAGGCTTTGGTAGTTTGCCAGTGCAAGAAAGCTTTTAATGATTCCAGTATAAAAAGACATTGCTCTGATTAGCAATCATTTTTCTCATATACCTGCAAGTATTAAAAAGCTTGAAACGCAAGGTTTGGTGTTGAATGAATCTATTCAGTTAATGAATAAAATTATTCTAGTGAACTCATCACCAGAGTATTCCCAAGAAAACTTAAAAAAAAAATTGGAAACACCTCAAACAATAACCCAGCCTTTGAATCCTTGTGCCAGACTGATAGTTTTTTAGCTGCAGTGTAAATGAATTAGGTCCTGCAACTGTGCCATGCTTTTAGTAAAACAGCTAGCTATACTATGTGCTAAAATGCTCACTAACAGCTATACTGTGCAGCAAAATGCCCCTTCGATGTGCTGTCGACTGATGGGAGAACGGCAATCTAGCAGGCATTTTGGCGTGCAGTGTAGCTGTTTTACTAACGGCACAGCAGGACCTAATCCATTAACACTGCGACTACAGTCAGGAGGTTGCATGTTGATATCACGATGGGGTTACCACTTCAGTCGCAGTGTAAATGAATTAGGTCCTGCAATTCTGCCACGCCGTTAGTAAAACAGCTACACTGCACGCCAAAGTTTTATTAATGGGACAGGTGAACTTTTACCAGAAACAATAAGTGCTAACATAGCACCCAAATTCGAATACTGCCAACTTACCTCAGTTGATGTAGTATGGTCCTTTTCTGTTTATAAAAATGTTTTGAGTGATCAAAGACATAATCTTACTACCAAACATTTGGAACAGTACTTGGTTGTTTATGTTTACAATAGTAGAAAAATGTAAAATAAATTGTAAATGTTGCTTTGGTCCAATAGTATTAATTAAAAGTTATTCCTGTTCAAAAAAATTGACAGTTGTATGTTTTTTAAATAAAATATTATGGAGTTTTTGAGTGTGCCCCTCTGCGTGTGATGTCTCTCAGCAATAGCAAAGAAGGAGCAATTGTTGAAACACGGTATGCGTCCCCCATGTTGCAAATTTTTAGAAAATAACCCCAGAAGGACCCCCTTCCTAACCTCTGCCAGAAAGTATTCAGAAAATGATATCAGCATTGTAAATATACTGATTTTTCATGTGGCCAATGTTCTTCCTCGTAATTGATATGCCATGTTTGACTTTGAGATATAATGCACGCAGTAACTACTATGTTTTTTTTTTTTTATTACTTGATCTTGCATATTTCGACACTTTTCATGCATTTTAAGCATTTTTCATGCACATTTGCATGCATATTTTAATGTTTTTATGATGCATATAATCCAGTCTCTAGTGATAACTTATGAAGCCACATGTCCATTGACGTAGGATCCTGCGAAGGAAACTACACAAGTTTTGTGCTACTTCTGCCAAACACAAAACGTATTTGCCAACCCCTTTATGTTGCCTTTTTTTCCCTTTGAAGACTGGATAGCAGAAAGCTTTGAACACTTGGAAGAAGAACAGAAGGACACTGCCAAAGAACAAGTTCCCTCGCATGCTGAAATCAGCCTTTGATGAAGTTGATACCAGAACTCAAGAAAATGTGAAGTCTGGATTTCGTGGCTCTGGTATAGTACCCTTCAATCCAGACAAGGTGTTAAGTAAAATTCCTGGTGATGAGGGAAAGGAAAGCTCTGCAGACTCTTCCTGATTAGGAATCTTTACTGATCATCTGAAGAGGAGCCGAAAAAAAAGAGGGATTAAATGTTGTTCCAGGAAAAGATGTCTAAGGTTTTGATGTCGAAAACAGAAAAGATGGAAGAATTGGGAGGCCTCTGTGGTTGGAACCTGGTGATAAACAGTTTTCAGAGGCAACAGATGAAGGAAGCAAAAGTCAAGATTCCAGTGATGCGGAGGGAAGTCAAGAACCACAAAACAAATATATGTACAAGGTTGGTATTTTGGTTTTGGTCACATTAAAAACAAAAAAGGAGAGACTGAAATAAATCTTACATTGGCACAGGAAATGAAATCACGATGAGGTTTCTGAAGAAGGAGGTCACTCCTAAGGGAACATATTTTGTCTACCTCATGTCAATTGATACAACTGTCAACCCAAGTGATAGTGTTACAACTGGTAGCTAGGGACGTAAGACGAGGAAGAGTTGAATTAATTTCTAAGATTATATACTAAGATGATATCTGTTCTTTCGGACATGCCCGAAAGAACAGACACCATTGGTGATCATGCAGCTCGTTAGAATGAAATGAACACCCTTAGCTGCTTACAGGCGTTGACACACGTCAACGAGAACAGATGAAAATGTGTGCCCCAACCTGGGACTCAAACCCGGGATCTCCTACTTACATGGCAGACGCTCTATCCATCTGAGCCACTGAGGGGACAGAGGATAGTGCGACTGCAGGGATTTATCTCTGGCACGCTTCCTGCGAAACCCACATTCTCAACGTATTGTCCCTCTAACGAGCTGCATGATCACCGATGGTGTCTATGTGACTTACCAAACGAAAGCGCTGGTAGGTCGATAGACACACAAACATACACACAAAATTCAAGCTTTCGCAACAAACTGTTGCCTCATCAGGAAAGAGGGAAGGAGAGGGAAAGACGAAAGGATGTGGGTTTTAAGGGAGAGGGTAAGGAGTCATTCCAATCCCGGGAGCGGAAAGACTTACCTTAGGGGGAAAAAAGGATGGGTATACACTCGCACACACACGCATATCCATCCACACATATACAGACACAAGCAGACATATTTAAAGACAAAGAGTTTGGGCAGAGATGTCAGTTGAGGCGGAAGTGCAGAGGCAAAGATGTTGTTGAATGACAGGTGAGGTATGAGTGGCGGCAACTTGAAATTAGCAGAGATTGAGGCCTGGTGGGTAATGGGAAGAGAGGTTATATTGAAGAGCAAGTTCCCATCTCCGGAGTTCGGATAGGTTGGTGTTGGTGGGAAGTATCCAGATAACCTGGACGGTGTAGCACTGTGCCAAGATGTGCTGGCCGTGCACCAAGGCATGTTTAGCCACAGGATGATCCTCATTGTACCTGCAGTACCTGCATTATGACAGCTGCCACCCATTCCACATCAAACGGTCCCTTCCCTACAGCCTAGGTCTTCGTGGCAAACAAATCTGCTCCAGTCCGGAATCCCTGAACCATTACACCAACAACCTGACAACAGCTTTCGCATCCTGTAACTACCCTCCCGACCTGGTACAGAAGCAAATAACCAGAGCCACTTCCTCATCCCCTCAAACCCAGAACCTCCCACAGAAGAACCACAACAGTGCCCCACTTGTGACAGGATACTTTCCGGGACTGGACCATACTCTGAATGTGGCTCTCCAGCAGGGATACGACTTCCTCACATCCTGCCCTGAAATGAGATCCATCCTTCATGAAATCCTCCCCACTCCACCAAGAGTGTCTTTCCGCCGTCCACCTAACCTTCGTAACCTCTTGGTTCATCCCTATGAAATCCCCAAACCACCTTCCCTACCCTCTGGCTCCTATCCTTGTAACCGCCCCCGGTGTAAAACCTGTCCCATGCACCCTCCCACCACCACCTACTCCAGTCCTGTAACCCGGAAGGTGTACACGATCAAAGGCAGAGCCACGTGTGAAAGCACCCACGTGATTTACCAACTGACCTGCCTACACTGTGAAGCTTTCTATGTGGGAATGACCAGCAACAAACTGTCCATTCGCATGAATGGACACAGGCAGACAGTGTTTGTTGGTAATGAGGATCACCCTGTGGCTAAACATGCCTTGGTGCACGGCCAGCACATCTTGGCACAGTGCTACACCGTCCGGGTTATCTGGATACTTCCCACCAACACCAACCTATCCGAACTCCGGAGATGGGAACTTGCTCTTCAATATATCCTCTCTTCCCGTTACCCACCAAGCCTCAATCTCCGCTAATTTCAAGTTGCCGCCACTCCTACCTCACCTGTCATTCAACAACATCTTTGCCTCTGCACTTCCGCCTCGACTGACATCTCTGCCCAAACTATTTGTCTTTAAATATGTCTGCTTGTGTCTGTATATGTGTGGATGGATATGCGTGTGTGTGCGAGTGTATACCCGTCCTTTTTTCCCCCTAATGTAAGTCTTTCCGCTCCCGGGATTGGAATGACTCCTTACCCTCTCCCTTAAAACCCACATCCTTTCGTCTTTCCCTCTTTCCTGATGAGGCAACAGTTTGTTGCGAAAGCTTGAATTTTGTGTGTATGTTTGTGTTTGTTTGTGTGTCTATCGACCTGCCAGCGCTTTCGTCACATCATCTTTGTTTTTATATACATAGACACACACACACACACACACACACACACACACACACACACACACACACACACACACACACACACTCTCTCTAAGATGGTATCTGTATTTCGGACATGTCCGAAAGAACAGACACCATCGGTGATCATGCAGCTCGTTAGAGGGACAATACGTTGAGAATGTGGGTTTCGAGGGAGGGGTGCCGGAAATAAATCCCTGCAGTCACACTATCCTCTGTGTCCTCGGTGGCTCAGATGGATAGAGCGTCTACCATGTAAGCAAGAGATCCAGGGTTCGAGTCCCGGTTGGAGCACACATTTTCATCTGTCCCTGTTGACATGTGCTGCCTGTAAGCAGCTAAGGGTGTTCATTTCATTGTAATTTCTAAGACTAATGTAAAAGATGTTGAATAAAAAAATTTTCACGTTCATTTAATTTACATTAACAGTCATTGTTTGTATATTGTGTAAAGTATTAGCAACTAACATTTTTTGTTCATTTTATTAATGACAACACATGCTAACTTCACATTAACTATATGAATAATAGTTGTATCAGTGTTCTCTGTATTAAAATAAACATTCAAATATTCTTTTTCTGCCGTTACTTCAATTAAATAATTAATATAATGAAACTTATAAAATATAGAAAAATAATATATTTATTCACTTTTTTAAATTTTGCTGATTGACTTTACTTTTATAATATTCTAAAGTCTATCTCCTATTAAATTTAATCTGTGATTGACTTTACCCTACTTAGGCGGATAACTTCGATCACATTTAAAGAAACAAATTACACTCTTTGAAAACAGCAATTCTGTTTTTCTTTAAGGCACCTGATAAAGAAAGAATACTGTAATACAATATTAAATTTCTAATCCATTGACTTTGTAACATAACCTCAAAATCAATAAAAAAATCATAAAATTTGGTCGACTTCACCCTCTTTTACGCTACTTGCACTTGACAGATGTGAACAGTTACCCTCTGTATGTGTGCACATGATGAGAGGGTTAAACTATGTTGTTGATAAGCATCTTTGCTATCTTGATAAGTAATCTGATACTAGACCAAATGGTTATATGGGAGCACCCATACATGGCGTAAAATTTGTAGCTAATGAAATCTAATCACAATGAGAAAAGAATGGCTCTATTTTTTACCACATGCTTTGCAACCTTATTGCTTCTGTGCCCATCAACCAGCTGCAGATGTTAGCCTCTGTACAATTCTATTTGGTGGCATAAGCAGTAGTTGGTTTTTAAATTCTTTGTCCCAAGTGGCCTGATGATGCAGTTAACATGAGATTACAGGAACTGTGTTGTAAGTGATGAAATAAGTGGGAGCCACGACTGCAGACAAGTGACAGTGTATTATTGAGTGATCAGTTACTGTTCAGTGTTATCACAAATTTAACATTGTTTGCCCATAGCAACACCAATCAAGGGAAAACATTCTACCAGCATTTTGTAGCAGCAAATCAGCATTACTCCTGTTATCATGCAGTGAATCTAAGTTTCCTAATATTATTGTTTCATTTCTCCTAAGGTAGTATGTGCACAATGTACATGTGTCTGTGGACTGCCTGCATGATACTGAGGCACCCAGTGGCTGGAACTTACTTACATCTGCTTCGGCACAGAACAGCTCTCTCTCAAATCAAAAGTCAGCTGCAGCCAGTGTGTGCCAACTTGGCATCTGTAGTGATGAGCAGTCCCTTGCCAAATATACCAACGCCTTTACTGAGGCCTACACAGACCAAAATTACCCTCCCAACCTTGCACAGAAACAGATATCCCATGCCTTGTCTCTCCAGTCACCTACCACTTCCCACATACCCACCGCCTGTCCACAAAGGAGCACTTCTCTCCTGACTCAATACCACTCAGGACTGAAGCACCACTGGCCGCGGTGGCCAAGTGGTTCTAGGCGCTTCAGTCTGGATCTGCGCGACCGCTACGGTCGCAGGTTCGAATCCTGCCTCGGGCATGGATGTGTGTGATGTCCTTGGGTTAGTTAGGTTTAAGTAGTTCTAAGTTCTAGGCGACTGATGACCTCAGATGTTAAGTCCCTAAGTACTCAGAGCCATTTGAACCATTTGATTGGAGCACCTGAATCACATTCTCCCCCAGGGTTTCAACTACCTCTCATCATGTCCTGAAATGAGGACTCTTACCCACTATCCTTACCACTCATCCTGTGGTGGTATACTGCTGCCAACCAAACCTATGCAATTTCCTCCTGCGACCACTACCACCTACTCTTGTTTGATCAGACATCTATTCCATTGAAGGACACATGTCAAGGGGCACCAACATAAGAAATGTCAATTTTGATTGTTAGTTTATAAAATTGATAATCAGAAAATATTTTAATTGGTTTGAAAATGTTTGAAAATAATCCTTTGAAAATCTGCTTTGTTGCAGGGTTGTGCGGTTACTGCCTGTGTTTGATTGCACTATTTCCATTGCAACTGTTTGAGTATTGATGCACTTGCTGGCCCATCAAGGGGTTACCTGTTACTACAGTTAGGAAAAGGAAGCTGGTTATAAGAAGCTCACTGAAGCTCAAAACATGGGTTAGTGTTAACTGGATTGGATGCTTACAGTATGTGAATGTGGAGATCATTATCCCCCCTCTCCCCGCGCCCCACCTCTTCCTGCAGCAAATGCTATACCTTTGTTCTCCTTCTTCCCACTGGGTTGCCAAGTTATAATTCGTGAGCAGTACTGCTCCTGCATTGTTGTCTAGCTCACGAAATCTCCCCAGATGACCTGACCATCAAACTGTACATCTCCAGCTGCAACCCCTTCATACACAGTGACCTCCATCCATTCAGGTTCCATCAGTCCATACCCCTCACTCACCTTGTTGTCCAAAACACTGTAAATCAGCCAAAATCTCTTTGCAATGTCCGTTCTCCAGCTGTAATTCCTTTGCTCTGCAATCCAAAATTCCTGATCTCATCTCTCACACTGAAACTCTTGCCATCAGGAACTACAGCAGCATGCATAATGCCACCTCAAAAAGCTCTCCAACCTGTTCACCTCCTACTCTCACCTTGGATTACCACTATCCAGCATCTCTACAAGAGCCTCCACACTTTCCCCGTATCACCTCATAACCGACAAACCCTACCTCCCAGACCTACAACATTTACCGCTCCCTCAGAAACTGCCTCCAAGCACCACACAGAATCCAGAATCTGAATCAACCCGAAACTGACATGACCTGACCACCAAAACCCTTACCCTTTGTCCCACTCCCAAATTCAATCATGGTGGACACGTTACAGACATTTTTTTCCCCCGGTCCCTGCATTGGAAATACTTTTTTTGCCACCAACCATACCAATCAACTCAACCCAAAACCAATACTGAACTGTGCATGACTCAGTTCAGTCCCCCATCTGACAGTGATCCACCTCCAAATCACTCCCTTCTAACATTTTAGAATTTCTTAACCTCCAACCTTACCTCACCATGATTCCCCCAATCCCTCAAGCAGAAACCAACCTTACATCTGCAGCAAGAACTGCAATCCACCACCTAATAACTGATCCTGTTCTCATAACCATACCTGCTGATGAAGGCCAAAACCATTGTGGTTTTGAACTGTAGGGATTACTTGGCGGAGGGACACTGCCAGCTCTCAGATTCGCTCATTTACAAGCCCTGCCACAGTGGCCCCATTGCAGAAATCCAAGATGATCTCCAGCCCTTCCTCAAACCCTTAGGCCCATTCAAGAAACTTTCCCTTAAGTATCTCTGTCCTCACCCCTACAATCTACATGCTTCCAGAAACTTATAAACCCAATTACCTAGGAGCCTCTATTGTGGCTGGCTATTGTGCCCCCTCAGAGAGAAAATCTGCTCTTGTTGACCAACACCTTCAGCCTGTTACCTGTAAACTACCCTCCTATTTAAAGACAACATTTATTTCCTCCACTGACTCTCCACAGTTCATATTTCTTTACTGCAAGGTGTCCTGCTCATCACTGTTAATGCTCCCCCCCCCCCCCCCCCCTTACACTAACCTCCATAATGCCCATAGCCTTGTCACTATTTAACCCTACCTTTCCCAATGCCTGCCTGTCTCCAAACTACAGCCTTGTCACCATGGCCACCTATATACTCACCCACAATTACTTCTCCTTTGAAGACATTACCTATAAACAGATCTGTGGTACAGCAATGAGAACCCACTTGGCACCATCCTATGCCAACCTATTCATAGACCATCTAGAGGAATCCTTGCTAACCATCCAGAATCCCAAACCCCTCATCTGTTTCAGATTCATTGATGACATCATTGTGATGTGGACTGAGGGTGGGGACATCCTACCCATATTCCTTTAGAACCATGTCATCTTCTCCCCTATTCGCTTCACTTTGTCCTCCTCAACCCAACAATTCATCTTCATCAATGTTGACCTCCACCTAAAGGATGGCTATATCAGTACCTCTGTCCCTATCAGACCCATCAACCACTAACAATAACTCTACGCTCTACGTTGACAGCTGCCACTCATTCTGTACCATGAAGCCCCTTCCATATAGTCTAGCCACCCATGGAAATTGTAGTGATGAACAGTCCCTCACCAAATACGCCAGTGGTCTCACTGAGGCCTTCACAGACTGAAATTATCTTGTACAGAAATAGATCTCGCATGCCTTCGCTCTCCAGTCACCTATTGTCTCCCACATACCCTCCCTCCGGTCCAAAGGAGCACTCCTCTGGTGACTCAGTCCCACCTAGGACTGAATAACATTCTAACCCAAGGTTTCGACTACCTCCCATATACTGGCAATAAACCCAGATTCAAGACCTGTCCCATACACCTTCCCACCACAATCTACTCTTAGACTCCTGTTTGATATGTCGGATGAATACAACATTGCAAATGGGGTTTCTAATCAGAAGCTATTAAATACTGGGGTATCCTACCCTCGCAACATGGATGTGGGATCTCATATGGATATTCCAAGAGCCATTGAGTAGAAGCTCACAAATTATGATTGTGTACATGTTTCCATTCCTCCATCTGTGGCAAAACGAATGAAATGTTTCATACAAAAAATATGTAGATTTTGCCGTAGATTCATAATTGGCAATTAACAAAATGGGTGTCCCCATTGAAGATTTCAAAGTTGCTCCCTGGCACCTAACACCATGGTGTGAGGGGTCGAGTGTGGTATCGTTGGATGTCCCCCTCCTAGACAAACAAATTGGAATTATAACCTTTTTGATCTGATGTGTAGTTTGAGATGCTGAAATATCTTCAGTTAAAATGAACATACCGTACACTCACCAAACGATTTATATTTAAGGGTGCAGTGTGAAAAACAAAATTACAATTTAGTACAGGTTTACTATTTACAACAATTCAATACAATGCAGTGTGCAACTAGAAAGATGATTGGTAATGCAGTGGTTTTCGTGATTAAAAAGCCTAAAATATGTTCACTGAGAAATACCTCATGTTAACAATGTTTTGCAGCCATGTGTAGCTATCAACTCACCATTTCTCTCCCAGCTGGATTCCTCAACGAGGGCTTCACATTTCAGACTATTAAAAGTGGTGCATATCTTTTTCTTTCTTTGCATCTGATTGTGTATGTAAACTTCACCCAGAGTCATCATCAACAATGCATTTTACTTTAACACTTTCGCTGCGGCTGACACTTATAAGCATCACAACAAGCCATGAGCCAGTGCGGCTGACGCGGCTGCACTCACCGTCTGATTATTCAGTCTAGTTGCAGTGTCTAAGCTAGCATCATAGCGTGTAAACTTTTGTTGTGTGTGGTCAGTTATCGAACATATATTGTTCGTAATGGCGGCTAATGAACATTTGAATGACGCCTGTGAGACCCCTATAGGTGTCAGACAGCAAACAGACTTCAAAACATGACTACAATACAGTCGAAACTTATTTGAAGTAATGCATCTAAGGTGTCATCATTAAGTCGATATAGAACATGATCCTATAGATCGTACAAGGTCTTGACGTCACCCTGTAGCTCAGGCGTGCTTAGGTGCGTCTGTTACAAGCGGTACCTGCCGTTTCGGAGTGTTACTGGGCAGCACTGGAGAGTTGCGCGCCTGCACCGATGCTGCAGAGAAGGTGTTAAACAACCTGTTTCTTATGTATTCTACCACAATGTGTGAGGTACAAAATTATCTGTGGTTCTGTAAGTAATAAGTGAAAAAATCATGTATTGTAGCATGCAAATGAACAAGCATGACAAGTTTTGCATTAGTGAGCAGTTCAAGGATTGCAGTTGTCCCTTGCTGAGATTGTAGTTTTTTAGATTACATGTTAACGTGGTTTGAGGTATTCTTTTTGGATTTCATGCAGCACTGAGTTTGGTGAAGCAGCACCTGGCATCAGCTAAAAGTGCAGCAAAGAGACATCTGTGCCACATGCTGCTCCAAGAAATACCAAAGACCTGAACATATGATGGAAAAGAATATCCTTGGCATGAAGACTTCTTTGTCTAAGAGCTTGTCTGTGAAACTCTACGAGAGTGAGTTGGTGTATTAAAGAGCTAAGATTAAGTAGTGTTTTGTCCACAAGTTGTTGAGTTGCTCCTTCAGTCGAGTTGTTAATAATTAATGTAACAAGTAAATGAGAAGAATCTGTCATGAGTTCAACTGCATCAGAGGAGTTCGACAGATGTGGACTCTTGCAAGTGCTTACTCTGCTTTATTACAGGAACCTAAATAATAAAAGTGTAAACCTGTGTGGCTTTATTATGCCATGCCAAATGCCATTTAACACACGTTAATGCTGTTTTCCTTGACTTCCAGGAGTCTGATGCAGATCCACACTGTCAAATAGTAAATGTAACACGAGCTTACAGAATAAGGAGACCAGCTTTGTAGTAAGATTTAAAACTTTTAGCCAACAGAACTTATTCTTAATGGGGAGATATCATATACGAAAGTATTATGGAACGAATATCCATATGCCTTTCAGATAATATTTATTTATTTCAATGAAAGACAGTTTCCTTATAGCTGTATTTTAATTTAATTTCCATGTTTATCTCACGTATATACATTTCACAACAATCTGTCCCATCTTAAGTTAGTTTGGCATGCTCCATGAACTGGAAGTCATAAGTACTGTAACTGGTACCTTCGAGAGGACAGCCTGTAATGCATCTGCCATGCAGTTTGATAATTTGTGTCAAAACACCCTCTGCTATCTGCTTCGAAATGAAATTTTAATTACAGTACTTACAGCATTTGATTCATGAAACACTCTTAACAGGTACCTGAAGATAATCTCTTATGTATAATCGATTTCAAGACAACAAAGATCAAAATAACAAAAATACATTGGCAAGGAAAGTGACTCACCAGAATAAATATGATTGAGAGGTGTTATTGGAATAAATATGTAAAAAAAAAGAAAAGCTTCAGACACACCCCAAAGAGCTGCTGTTACTATTCATGACAAGAGGATGGAAGATGTATCAAAAATGCTTTTGAAACCGAGAAAGATTCCTCACACGAAAAACGGTCAGTACAAACATTTCTAATTAATAGTGAAATAATATTTTACTAAGTTCTGAAGTCAAAAGATGGATAAGGGATTGTTGCATGAACACATGAATGATTTAAAGTAACCAACAACTTGAAACCAGTTACAGTAAAGGTAAAGGTAAATACTGGATAGATCAATTTTGAGACTCCTAAGGAAGCTTAATTCATCCAATATGGACACATTTTAAAAACCCTCATTCATCCTATTCTTTAACATTAGTTTGCAGTGTGACTTACCTACTAGGATTAAAGAGAAGAAAATATACCCAGAGAAACAGCGCACCATTTAATAGTGGTGTGTGCATCACAGAGACTGTCCAACTCTTGTCACAGATGATACCTACTGTTAAAATTCTAAGCGCATGTTTCAAAAAGAGAGAAGCAAGATATTACTTCTTCCCACAAAAGCTGCAAAATTGCCATAGTAAAATTCGAAGAAATTTCAGCTGATATTGATTACTGACACATGACTGTCAGTCTTCCAGTATGTTATCCAAGAAAGAGGAGAGGAGGAAATGACTGCACTACTACAAATTGTCGGTTCAGTCTTAGGTGGCTTACCAAAGAGTAGATGTAGATGTGTGTGCCACCACCATTGCCACAGGTGGAAGTGCTTCTGCACTACAACTGCATGGTCTGATTAATGTCTGCTGCAGTCTACAATATTCACATGAAACTATTCAATCAAATCTGTGGTACCCTCATTAAAATTACACTCCACAATGATCTTGTTTATATCCTTTGTAAGCAAAACTAATATAAAGCTTTCAGGTCTGCAGTCTACATCTACAAGTCAACGGTTACAAATAGATGTAACATTCTGGGAACATACTGTGATCATTTTTCAGTGAAAAAAAGTCTTATCAAAATTTGAGTCTGGTCAGAAAAGAACAGGCCAACATAATAACTATCAAAGTTGAATATTATGTATCACACTGTATAGAATTGTCTGGTGTACAGTTTATGCCTCTCCACTTTTGTAGTTGCCAATTGCTGGCCCTTGTTTCAAAATGTATTCAGTGTCCCTGTGTAAGGGGCCTTTATTCACCACCACTATATTCAAAGCAGTTTCTTTAAAAACATGTGTACACCAGCAGTAAATGCTACTGGAACACTGCACCTTTTTTAATCTCTCAGTAACAGCCTAAAGTATTTACACTTTAAATTTGTTTCTATTTTGAGAAACAAACATCCCACAGTCAAGACTGGCAATTAATAGTTTTTAAACAACTGTCATCACATTGGGTGCCCTACACTATTAACTTTTTTTAGTCATTGTATCCACAATTCACAACAAAAAAATTATATTTGACCAACTGCATACAAAGACAATGGGCAGGATAGAGGAAAGAAAAAATCTCCACTAACCACACACTCATTCTCTCCTACCTACCAGACAGACAGACAGGTGTATTAAATCTATATCAGATTGCAGAAAGGAAGAACATGTAATGGATACTAGTACCCAGGGCATTTGTCAAGATTGGTAAAACTGTAAAACTAATATTTCGCTGTAAAATTAAAATGAGTTCTGCTAAATTTGTAAAATTTCTAAAAACTTTAAATTTTGAGAAAGCTTTTGACACTATCAACTGGAATATACTGTTTGAAACTTTGAATGCAGCAGGGATAGATTCCAGGTGGTGAGAGGTTATCAACTTTTACGATTTTAAGAGTTGAAGCACATGAAAAGAGGCAGTAGCTGGGAAGGGAGTGAGAAAGGGTTGTATAAAATAACCATCTTAATCTCTTTATTGAGCAAGCAGTAATATGAATTGCAGAGAAGTTCAGAGTGAGAAAGCTTAAGGAGAAGAAATAGAAATTGAATTTTGTCAAACACATAGTACTTATGTTAGATATGAGAAAGGATTAGGAAGATCACTTCAATAGAATGGATATTGTCTTAGAAAGATTATTTAAGATTGACATCAACCAAAGTAAAGAAAGGACAACGAAATATACTTTTAATAAATCTGATAACATGGAAGGAATTAGAGCAGCAAATGATATACTAAAAATGGTAGATAAGTTTTGCTATTTGGAAAGTAAGATAACTGAATATGAAGTAGGGAGGGCATAAAATGCAAACCTTCAGGAGCAACTGAACAAGAGTAATTTGTTAACATTTAACGTATGTTTAAGCGTTATGAAATGTAGTCCATAAAAAAATTCAGACAAGAGGAAATTTTAAGCTTTAGAAATGTGTTGTTATTGGAATGAAGGATTGAATAGCTAATGAAGATTTACTTAAATGGGGAAAAGAAGAAATTTATGGCACAATCTGACAGATTGGTTGATAAGACACATCCTAAGACATCGCAGTATCGTCAGTTTGATAACAAAGGAAAGTGTGAATTGTAAAAATTCTAGGAGGATACAAATGCTTCACCATAGTAATCACGTTCAAGTGGAGGTAGGTTACAAGGATTTATGCTCAGATGATGGGGACTTGTAAAGGATCAACTAGTATTGAGACTGCATGAAACTACACTAATTATGGCATGACAGTAATTTTTACAAAAAAATTAATTTTCTGTCATGCTTCTGAACTTTCTATTAAATTAAACATGAACTGTGATTTCCATATAGGTGAATGCCTCCAATGCCAGCAACCTTAGACTTACACGGCATGAATAATTCATAATCAAGACCACCATTGTATTCACAAAGGAAAGGAACACTCAGGAATTAGCACCATAAATCAGAGCAATTTGTACTTAAATGTACAAAATGTTTATTATTGTTACAATCTTATTTCAATAAAATAAATACTGGAGACAACAGAATTTCACAGTGGCTGTGAAAAAGTATTTACATAATTTCCAGTCAAATCAGGTCAAACTTTATTTTAACAGATAAATAATGAACATAACTGCATTAACTACTTGTACAAATCCTTAAATACATATACACAATATATTACAAATAAAAATAATTCTGGTCAACATGAGGGAACTGACAAAAGCAACTGTATCATAAATATATCAAAGAAATAAACATAATGTACAAAAATAAAGTCACACACACTGCAATATTAATACTTCGTTATTTCCATACACATTACTCCATCCTGGTTACAACATCCCAGCACACTTCTAGTATAAAAATCTAACTTTTTTTATAAAAATGGTGAATTACAATGAGATGAGTGAACATTATAAATTACATACCATTTGAAACTGTCTATAGTAACACAAAATGAAGTAGCAATACCATTTACAAACACTTTTATAAAAAAATCACATTTACGAAGAGAGACTGATGCAAAAATAACTGAAGTTCTCCCATTCTATAAAATACTTCCAGCTTTCACTGTCTCAAATATTGGTCAGATGACAGTTTCTTTGGTTTACTGAGAGAAATTTCAGTTGGAACCATTCAAGATATGGAAAGCACATAATACATAGACATATATCACACTTTCATGCAGCACAGGACAAAATACAAACTTATTTGAGTATGTCGAATGCACGAGTCTTCCTTCTGCTGAGATTCTTAGCACCAGCCACTTTGACCATTAGTACTTCCAGTGCCATAAAATGGTTTTGTAATATTGTCCAGCATTTCAGAGCTCTCAAATCATAACAAATTTTCAAATATTACAAACAATGACTGGTATAGCACATTCACTGCATTGTTTATTTCTCTCACCCTTGCAGTTTTCTATCTTAAGCTGCTGCAATGTTTGAACAGTTGAAGCTTTAACAACTATATAAAAAATACAATTTATCATTCAGTCATGCTATGACCATTTTTTGGGAAAACATATTTAAACAGTACATTCAGTATTTAACATTACCACTCTTCTTGAACATTAGTTCAAGGCTGCCATTTCCTTGGGTGAAAATCCTAGATGGATTATTAAGGAGAGAAAAAGCAAAAGAAATTAGGATAGAGCTGCTCAGAAGATACCACAGTCAAGTGCACTTTAAATCACATTTCTTTGGTTGTATGCTGTGTTTCAAACTGCACCTCCAGTACAAGCCCTATACATAATGTACAGCTTGCACCAGTATGGTGCAGTGCTGTAACACACTTGGAGCTGCGACAGCTCTAGAGTAATACCATAATATATGTTACACTATAAATGTCTTAGCTCTTCAAGTGGTGGTGAGCACTTGTCTTCTGCGCTTTCTTCTTGCGAGTTGCCAACATATCGTAGAACGGATTATGGCTGATGCTTTGCCTATAGCAGAAACAAACACTCGTGACTCACTGCTGGCCGCCACTTCATGTATTGTGGCTGATGCTTTTCCTATGTTGGGAATAAGGTTTTGCTTTATTTATTCAAATTTTTTTGTTTTATTTGTTTTTACAGATTTTGTGAATCAATCACAGATGTTTATTTTCAAGTGAGTTATTTTATTAAGACTGGTGGTGTGTCTTGCTGTTAAAATCATGTCCTCCAGAGGACTGAAGTATTTGCCTATCTAGAGAATATGATTTCATGCAGGAACCTACCACACAGTTTTAATATTAATAACATTACCTGAAAAGACATCTGTGATGCAGACATAATATGAACTTTCCGAAAATATTTACAGAGGCATGCATGTGCCTGGTAAGCATGCACCTTACAAACATCAAATTCAAATTCCCATTTATTATAGGAAAGTGAAATATACTTAAGAATGATCAAAACAAAAAAATTTAAATAAATAAGCATAACCATGAGGCCAACATGCGAACATGCATCTTCACACAATACTTTATACACTCAGGATAAAAAAGAATTAATAGAACTTTTAGGAGACTTCAAATGAAAAATACTGAAATCATTAACTACACAGAATTTAAATTTAGACTAAACAAATCTGAAAAATCTCTACAAACACTATAAAATGTTGCTATTTAGTTAACACTGCAGTTGAAAATGTGTTATATTTTACTGTGCTTGGTAAACTACATTATATTTTACATAATACTACTGTTCCCACTTAATTATACTACATTAGTAAAAGCCACTGCAGATGAAACATATGAATGAAATTATGCATTAAGCCTACAACAGTATTGATTTCACGAATAAACTAATCTCAAAAGACAGAACAGCAATGATGTGTGCTGCCACCTTCAGTGAGAACAACATACACCAGTCAACATGATGCCTAACAACAACAACAACAACAACAACCCCCTCCCCATATCCCTTTCCTAAGAAGGAACCAAACAAAAGATTGTAGATAAATGAGAAAGTTATGTTTATTCAAAATATGCAAAGAGCAGATTTAAATGATACTGAAGACAACATACAACTCATTGTTTTTCTAGTATTTCAGTCTCATCTATACAGTTCTGCTTATTATATTGGATACTTCTCATTTAGTATACCCACATATTATTTTTTCCATTTACCATTTTACAATGTTCCAGTAAATTGTGAGGTAAATATGCCCCCTCCCCTCTCAACATCTTTACATACCTGTATTCTAAGAACAGAAACCTTTATTTAGCCTATAATTTGGAGCAAACATACACAAAACATGTTTTAATCTTCTAGTTTCATGTTGTCTTCATTACATTAAATGATCATAATATGAATATTGCCAGGGCAAGTCCCTTTTGTAGTGTGGTTAATTTGCAACTAAAAATTTTCCTATCCATACCCAGCTGAATAACTGTGCTAATAATGAACTGTGTCACGTTCCAAAAAATCCAAGTATTGTTTACAGAATTCTGATCTGATACTGCCAAAAACTAAACATTGCTTTTATGCTAATAAAAGGGTTCGTAGTATAGGAAATTTCAAGTTAATTAATACACTCTGGAAGAACAAAAAGTTAGTTACCTTCACTTTTTGAAACTTAATGACTTAAAAAAGAATACTCTTTTCATAAGTGTTGCAGATCACTAACAAAAATTTAAGCAACTGCTGAGGTTTGTTCCCACTCACTAAAATTTAAGTAACACACACAACATCTTTGGATATTTACTGGTAAGATCCTTGAGTACTGAAAATTATTACTACTAAATCTTAAAGAAGTGGCTTTCATCCTTACAATGACAAACATACATTTCTGCTAAACAAAAGTTGTTTAAATGTTCAGAAACTGGACAATACATTATTATTAAGTATAGAGGTCAGTAATGCTCTCTTTATGTGCACATAGCCTGTAACAAAGTAAATTCACTGGCTGCAGCTATTAGGTCTTGCTAAAGTAATCCTAACCCCCTACTCTCATATGTAGAAACATCACCTGCCATTTCTTAAATGTGATTGATCTAACAGCATGGATATTCTCCCTACAAAAATGCTAAATTGAGCCTAAATAATTGGTAGTGCACTTTGAAGTATGCTCCACAACCATCTCCATTGTGCAATAATTCTCTCTCTATACTCCCAACATTGTGATAGGTAATATTACACAGTTTTAAAAACAAAAGTTTGCAGTAATGCTGAATGACTGCTTTACACAAGTAAACTGCACTAATCACCTCACTAAAATTTTGGTTCTTGTATATCAGTGACAATCTCAGTGAGTAAAATACTAGCTCATGTACAACAAGTTACACAGGAACAACTATGCAATGTTCTGCAAAAAGTTTTTAGAGACTAATTTTATGCTCCTTCCGTAAGACTTCAATTCGTAATTACAAAAAGATTACATTAAGGGCACATGCTTTTCTAAATTAAGGACTTAATTAGCACAATACCCATGCTAAACATCAGAGCCACTAACTGTTTGCAAACCATCACGAACAGTAACATTTCTACTGGACTTTCTATACCACAATGGACAAACACTATGGCATCTTTTTCTGGGTAAAAAAAATTAGATCTTATAGTCTAAATGCTAAAATGTCACCTTCATTCAAAAAATTTAAGGCTCCAGCACTCACTAGGACAATTTAATCAAAATTAAACGTTGTGGAATGCCTAATAAAATTTATCCGTTACTTAAAATATAAAACAGTGATGAGAGAAACAGAGGGGGAGGGGGGGGGGGGGGCTTGGGGGACTAATAAGAAGGAAAGTTCACAAAATTTGTTGTATGTTCTGCTGAACATGCTATTGCCTGTGACAGCATGATAAATGCAGGTGACAGATTTTTTTTATTATTCCAAAAACTAATCACCTACCCTTTACTCCATGGGAGGACAATTTCACTTTAGGAAGAAAGACCCATAGACGAAAACCTTGAAGAAAATCCTCATACATTAGGAATCTCCATTTGCAGTAGAATCACCCATAACTAACAACAATTGTATAAAATATACAAGCTTTGTTCTCAGAGGAATACATTCCTATAGGGTCTGCAACATTTCACTAATATTGGATCAAGTCTTCAGTGATCTCCATCTGTACAAACTCTGAGATGCACTTATATTCTGAATTGCACCACTTGCCTTTTGAATGTAATATGATATTTATACCTGTATGTATGAGAGCACTTCCACCTGCAAATGTGTTAGAGAGAGAGAGAGAGAGAGAGAGAGAGAGAGAGAGAGAGAGAGAGAGAGAGAGAGAGACCAAGCACAACTTTTCTACTGCTACCATAACCACTGATGTGGCAGCTATTACTATTAATGCAAACTAATAATTTACACATTAATATCTACAATGTCATGTGCAGCCTAATATGTACAAAGCAACAAATGTACAAAGAATTCACACACACTGATTCAACTACAATTAGATTAAATTGTGATAGTCAACGTCCTCAACAAACAGAAAAAGCAACAGGCAATAACAAAAAGGAAGGAAATAAGGAATTTGTCATATCTGAGCAGTATTATTGTTCTTTAATTACACAAATTCATCATTATCACAACAAAAACACACATAACTTGGACAGCACAGGAGGAATTTCCAAATGAAACATGGTCTAAATGTTACAGCAAAACTGTAAGCAGTGTGCACTGTGACTATAAAGAGAGTGAGCTACTGTTAAAAGAACTCCAAGGGCACATAAAATTAAAACAAAAATTTTCACACTGGAATGATGTTACAGTTATGACTCCTATTTAAACCTTGTGCAACATGTAACTAAATATAATGGTCAAATACCTCATTTGAGAACTGCATATATTCAAGACCTCCATATAAATTTATAATTTCTCTCAACTAATCAGTGAAACAAAAAATTATCTCACAAATTCTTACACAAAAAACTGTAGTTGGCATTATGCTATACATGCCTCATTACAAAAAATGTGCACCCTTTGGGAAAATAATGTATTTTTATATTAAAATATTAGTCTCCATAGTTAGGGTCTTTAAGTGGGATAGTGAAAAAATATTAATCATGTTGTGTGGCGACATCCGCAGTTCCAATGGTTCTACCCCACAGTAGAGACCCATGCCCAAGAACTATCATCCTACATCCTTTGATTTACATCACCCATAACATACCAATTGATTTAAATCACCACCCATAAGAAACTATTCTGTTTGCTACAATCATTTATCACAATTGTCCATACTATTAAATTACAAGCAAGATCATCATTCGTGTGTTGGAGAAAGGCGGTGATCAACTACATCCTCTAGAACCTTCACAATAAACACTGTCTGAACACAATGTAAGAGCACTCTGTAGCGAGTATGATGATTTGGGCTGCCAATCAGTTCATGCAGTTACTAAAGAATATCAAACATTAAATGCACCTGTAGCACAAAGACAGGTACTGCAGAAGATGACCAAGAAGAGAAGCCGTTGATAAAGCCATACCAGGAAGAGGTGTCTGCTAATGCATCTATAAAGAGTCAATTTTGCACTACAGGAAACTGGAAAGGATGGGATGGAGGAAAATACAAAAATAGCAACACTTCAGAAACACATGACATATTCGAGAGGCTCAGTAAGTACTGCAATTTTTCCTGCAACAAGATATGCTGGTTTAGTCTGAATGGAACAAAATATAGCTTTGTTTGCTGTGGAACTGTTTCAATCAAGCATTTTTATTTCATATTGTCTGGCTGACAAAAAGGCAGTACAACGAGCATTATATTATTGTGGTACATGCTGCCATTACCTCCAGCTGTTATTGTCAGTAGATGAATCGTGGTTATGTCACTGCTGCTGTATTTGAGCAGATCCTCATTTGACATCATGGGACAGTGGGCAGTATTTCAGACCTCCCTACCACAGAAAAAATCCAAAGAGGTACTGGGATTCACAATGGAGCCCTTCTGGACCAAAGACAGCAATGTCAACCATTTGGTTATGGAGGTAGTTGCATTACCAAGAGAAAATAATAGGTTTAGCCAGTATTATGCAATTAAATCCAGACATTATTTTGGGGTGGTACATATTCAAGAGTTATAGCCGTTGCAAGTCTGAATACTGGAACCTATTGAAACATTTGGTGGGTACATATAATCTGTTTTCCTGGACATAAATAGTTTTCTCATATTTCTGGAAGCTATAAGTTGGTCTCCTATTTATCACCTATTAATATGATAATATCAGTCATGTATGAACAAACGATTGAACAGTGATCCGTATTTAACTTCAATTTACTCAGTGTAACCTCCTTAACATCCATTTATTTTCTACAACTCACAAACTTATGTTTTTTAAGTGCACTATTTTATACAATGCCTATGTTGCACTTAACTTCATTCACTACCAGTCTCACCAACAAATTTTTAGAATCCCCATTATATTAGACAAATAACAGTACCAGCCCAAGCACCAACCCAAGATATCACCAACTCATCCGTGCCCTAATCACACACCACCTCATAGCTGCTCTCATTACTGTCGAGAATGACTTTTTGCTGTCTGTTCTGAAAATATGACAGGAACCACTTGGGAGCTGCTATTCTTATTCCATAATGGCTCAACTTCTGCAGTAACATTTAGTGATAAACATTACCACATGAGTCAGTTAAATCAAAGAATACACCTAGTGTGCACAGCTTTCTCTTTGATCCATCCAATGCCTCATAGAGAAGAGAGAATATAGTGTTTTCAATTGTTAAACACTTGCTGAAACCAAACTTTACATTTGACAGAAAATTATGTAAACGAGAATAATCAATTACAATCAGTTATACATACAGCATCTCAATAGATTTTGTGAACACTTACGGCATAAAAATAGGTCCAAAATAGTCTAAATTATCCCCTTCTCTTTTTTTATAAATCAATTTTACTAGTGGCCACTGCAATCATTCCAGAAATTGACCATTCCCAAAGTAAAAATTACAAATGTGGCTAAGTACTGTGCTAACATATGCAGCCAAGTGGCTTAGTATCCTGCTATATATGCCATCATCTTCATGGATGTTCTTAGTATTCAGTGACTTCGCTGCCCAAAAAGCAAAACTCATTACAACTTTTAGTGTCTCATTTCCCAATCTAAGAATGATTGATGGATATGTTGGTCTTGGCACATGACAGCAAATTCTTTAGCACCTGTGTTTGAGATGAGTGCCAGTAAAATACAATAAACAAGAGAATAAAACAGCATGGGAAATGAAGGTAACAAAAGTTGGAAAACTGTGTGTGTACCCACACAGAAGCATGGAATGAAGTACTGCACCAATATTAAAACATTAGCTAAACAAGAAGAAAGTGATATGAGGAGTTAAAACAATACAGCAGGTGGACATGGCAGGCTGATTGCAAGTATAGAAGAGGATGAGCCAGCCACTCTGCAACACACACAAACCTCCAGCCTAAAAGCTTAGGCCAGAGTCCAGGCACATCATGAAACTTTAAAATCTTACTCACACTCATCTCATCATCAGCTAAAATAGAGGGCAAAGCCCCAAAGATATTTGCTTCTGCCCTTGCATCACAGTATACAAAGCACACTGCTAAAATATGGCGTACAGAGATTTGCATGCCACAAGCATCACAAAATGAGGGATCCTCTTACTGTAGTAAAAAACAGTGTAGTACGGCAATGCCCCATTTGAAGACATGTGAGTCACTTCATCCCACCTCAGCAAACTGTACGAGGAATGCGAATGCCGGATAGCTGACTTCACCAACTGCAGCTTATTGTCCGTTACCGCCAGTCATTCTTCACCCCACAACTGCATGAACTTCCTATGCAGTGCATGAAAGACAGCCTGCAAGGGAATAGGACACTGTCCTCTGCATGCAGGCCTTCCTGGTAGCCATATCAGTCTGTCCATTTCCCATATTCCTACATGCTCTGGCACCCAGCAGAGTGACACCTGCTTTGCTTGCCATTGGAGCAAGTGTAGTTGGTCATATATCAGCTAGGCCAACTTCTCAGCTGCGTACAGATTCTGTAATGATTGTGAGGTACTAAAGGAATCAGAACAGATGAGCAATTATTTGCCCTGAATACATTGCATCTGCTCCAGTGCCTTCAGGATCACCACAAAGAAAATTTATACTCATTCCGAAGACGAATCTTTGACACTGTCAGGGTACATGACAGAGCAACCAAGGGAATTCCACTGTTTGGACCCATTAGTGTACACTATTGTGAAACCGTGATGCATATCTAAAATAAGTCCGGGTCTCCGGAGGAGCCAAGGTGGAAATCTGCTACAACTATGATGTAAAACATTAAGACCAGCCACAACAATCTCTAAAAGGAAAACCTGTGCACAAATACCTTAAGGCCTCTTTGTCCATTGCTGGTTATGAAAAAGCATGGTGTGGATAGTGTTTTACATATGTGGTGCACCATAAGTAGCCATCCCCTGATGTGACGTGGTGGTTCACCAGCCTCTGCACAGAGGCTTGGTCTGGATGCCACAATGGCCAATCGAATCCCTTCATTGTGCAACACATTCAACATCTTTAAATAATAGTTCCGCAGACCCATACACCATGTGCCCATAATGTAGTTGAGATCACACAAATGTTCTGTACAACCGGAGCAAACAAGTCCTGTACAAGTACTGCAGCTAAGACATTTTAAAATACTTATAGCCTCGAAAGACTGTTTTTTTTTACATGTCCTTCAGATGTGGCAACCATTTAAGTTTGCAGTCAAATGTAAGGTCCAGGCCTCACTGACACACTAAAATTAAGAACATCCTCAACTCAAGAAAATTTAAAATGGAATGAGAACAGTTAAAAAGAACACACACACACACACACACACACACACACACACACACACACACACACACACACACACACTTCTCGGTTGAAAACTTAAAACCACTTTTCTGCATCCATTCATTCAAATGTCGAATAGTTAGATGTAACTGACGTGTTGTCACTGCAAGGCTTTAAGAAGAGCAAAACACAGAAGTCATCCACAAAGAACATGGGCCAGGACTTTTCACTACTGACTTTAGTGCTATTAATAGCTATGGCAAAGGCAGTCAAAACACTACCATGAGGGACACCGTTCTCCTGCTCAAAGCGATCAGACAGGATGACACTGACTCAATATCAAAAATACAGTGGCAAGAGAAAGGACTGAATGAAAATGGGAAGACATCCACAAAATCCCCATTTGTGAATCTGCTGAAGGGTAAGATGCCTGTAAGTAGTATCATAGGCCTTCTCAATGTCAAAAACTGTACCTATAGGATGATGCCAGTGCAGGCAAATCTGTTGAATAGCCACTTCCTGGAGGGCCAGGTTATCAAAGGTGGATTGGTACCTCCTGAACCCACACTGAAAGTGACTAAGGAGTTGCCTGGACTCTATGATCCAGACAAGGTGGCACAAATCCAAGATCTTTCCCACGCAGCTAGTGACGGCAACACTAAGGTAACTTCTAGTGAATGTACGGTGTTTCTCAGTTTTTACAAGAGAAATTAAAACTACATCACAGCATGAGTCGGAAAATAACATGGCACCAAAATGGCATTAAAAAGTGCGAGCAAGGTATCTGTTTTGCCTTGTGAGGTGCCACAGCATATTTTAATCGATTCTGTCTTGACCAGGGAATGTGTGTCAAGTCGCAGACAATGCACAATCCAGCACCCACATGGAAGATAGGCAGCTGTAATCTTCATCAGTGGAGGACCAGAAATCCAAAAAACTACTATCAGCAACCGCTCTATGTCACTGGAAACCAGCATCTTGACTGGTGGTTGCCGTAATTGTGGCAAATTAGGCCACCATAATCTGGGCAATGTCTTGCAGATTGGTTTGGAGAGTGCCATTCCCCATTAAAGCAGCCATCACCACCTGAAAGGCTGCAAGATTCTCTGCAATTGGCTGGCACTCTAACCTATGCAGAGCCGCAAGCCTAGTCCTGATTGCAGAGTGGCATTCATAGCTCCACGAAGGAACAGGCTGCTCTTCAGTCGTGTGGACTGTGGATGATACTTCAGCAGCAGGGTGAATCTTTTTGCTAATATGATCCATTCCTCAAGGTTGACATGATGTTCAAACTGGGCTTCACAGTACTACTCTAGCTCTCTCCACTCAAGTCACCTTTTTTGTGGAGTGCATGGCCTTTTAACTCAGGGGTGTACAATCGAGTGAAATTAATCACCTGGTCTACCCTGAGATAGTAGATGATGATCTACATTCATCCTGAATCCCTGCAGGTTCCATTGAAGTATGGGAGCCACTGATCACAGGGGCATCACCTTCATCCCATCTCTCCACCGAGGTACATTCGTCTAGAAAGATTCTGCAGTCCCTACTCTAAACAGGATGGCATCCTGAGCAGTTCATACATTTGGCAAGAGATGAGAACCAACTCCTCCATGAGAAGCCTTACTGCAGCTGCCACATGTCGCGTCTCCCTTACACCCTAGTGTTTTATGCTCGAAACACACTTTTGAAACAGTGCATTGAGTCTGGGATGTATGGATGTAAGTTTAGGCAAAGAAAACCTGCCTTGACTACTCTGGGAATTTTGGAGAAAACCTTTTGGTCCCACGAGCAGCTTTGGAAATAAGGGTCCACTCAGAGCCCTGCATGCCTGAGTAAGCCTTATTGCTAATGTAATTCTTCAGCATCACCCAAATTAACTTGACTATATTCCATTATCCAATTTTTGCTTTTGTTGATGTTCATCTTATATCCTCCTTTCAAGACACTGCACATCCCATTCCAATGCTTTTGCAAGTCTTTTGCTGTTCTGACAATTACAATGTCATAGGCAAACCTCAAAGTTTTTGTTTCTCTTCCCTGGACTAAATCCTATGTCAATTTTTTTTGTTTGCTTTACTGCTTGCTCAACGTCCAGACTGAATAATATCTGAAACAGACTAAAAGCCTGTCTTACTTTCTTCTCAACCACTGCTTCCTTTGTGTGTCCCTCGAGTCATAGCTACCACCTCGTTTTTTTACTAGTTGTAAATAGTATTTTGCTCCCTATATTGTAACTTTGCTACCTTCAGAATATCAGATTATTCCAGTGAACACTACCAAAAGCTCTCTCTAGTATTAGCATGTTCACACAGACAATAGTTTTACTGTTACGTAATTAGTATAGATGATAACCTTATCCCATTAATCAGTCTGTTAGTGACACCACTTTTTTTAAATATTATAATGAAGAGTGACTTTCAAAGAGCATGAGAAACGTGTTGAGGAAAGCTTCATACACTCCTGGAAATTGAAATAAGAACACCGTGAAATCATTGTCCCAGGAAGGGGAAACTTTATTGACACATTCCTGGGGTCAGATAGATCACATGATCACACTGACAGAACCACAGGCACATAGACACAGGCAACAGAGCATGCACAATGTCGGCACTAGTACAGTGTATATCCACCTTTCGCAGCAATGCAGGCTGCTATTCTCCCATGGAGACGATCGTAGAGATGCTGGATGTAGTCCTGTGGAACGGCTTGCCATGCCATTTCCACCTGGCGCCTCAGTTGGACCAGGGTTCGTGCTGGACGTGCAGACCGCGTGAGACGACGCTTCATCCAGTCCCAAACATGCTCAATGGGGGACAGATCCGGAGATCTTGCTGGCCAGGGTAGTTTACTTACACCTTCTAGAGCACGTTGGGTGGCACGGGATATGTGCGGACGTGCATTGTCCTGTTGGAACAGCAAGTTCCCTTGCCGGTCTAGGAATGGTAGAACGATGGGTTCGATGACGGTTTGATGTACCGTGCACTATTCAGTGTCCCCTCGACGATCACCAGTGGTGTACGGCCAGTGTAGGAGATCGCTCCCCACACCATGATGCCGGGTGTTGGCCCTGTGTGCCTCGGTCGTATGCAGTCCTGATTGTGGCGCTCACCTGCACGGCGCCAAACACGCATACGACCATCATTGGCACCAAGGCAGAAGCGACTCTCATCGCTGAAGACGACACGTCTCCATTCGTCCCTCCATTAACGCCTGTCGCGACACCACTGGAGGCGGGCTGCACGATGTTGGGGCGTGAGCGGAAGACGGCCTAATGGTGTGCGGGACCGTAGCCCAGCTTCATGGAGACGGTTGCGAATGGTCCTCGCCAATACCCCAGGAGCAACAGTGTCCCTAATTTGCTGGGAAGTGGCGGTGCGGTCCCCTACGGCACTGCGTAGGATCCTACGGTCTTGGCATGCATCCGTGCGTCGCTGCGGTCCGGTCCCAGGTCGACGGGCACGTGCACCTTCCGCCGACCACTGGCGACAACATCGATGTACTGTGGAGACCTCACGCCCCACGTGTTGAGCGATTCGGCGGTACGTCCACCCGGCCTCCCGCCACCCGGCCTCCCGCATGCCCACTATACGCCCTCGCTCAAAGTCCGTCAACTGCACATACGGTTCACGTCCACGCTGTCGCGGCATGCTACCAGTGTTAAAGACTGCGATGGAGCTCCGTATGCCACGGCAAACTGGCCGACACTGACGGCGACGGTGCACAAATGCTGCGCAGCTAGCGCCATTCGACGGCCAACATCGCGGTTCCTGGTGTGTCCGCTGTGCCGTGCGTGTGATCATTGCTTGTACAGCCCTCTTGCAGTGTCCGGAGCAAGTATGGTGGGTCTGACACACCGGTGTCAATGTGTTCTTTTTTCCATTTCCAGGAGTGTATTTATTATCTATATTATCTGTACAATGAACTTCCTGCTACTCTCTTCCTACAACAAGATTTTAAGAAGTTTTTTGCCATTGGTTTAACACTTCTAATTAGTCTTTAGATGTTACCATTCCTTTGTGAGAGACTGTATGAGAGGGTGTCAGCTCCAAACACTCCCCTCTTGGTCACATGATAGCATTGTCAATGTGTGATTAAACTATGTATGATATTTTTTCCAGTACATACTGTGGCTATCTGCTCTCCTCATGAAGAGGGAAGGGGAAGTCCACATCCCCTTCAACTGCCATAGTGAAGAAGATACTTGGTATATTGAAAAGCATTTTGCAAGGAACAAGTCTAGGTTTTATATGACTTGGGTCACAAAATAAATATCTTCAGCTCTTAAGAGCTTGATTCCATGGATTTATGTACACATAGGCTACAGGTAGTGAAAGTGTGCTACATATGGCAGCTTCACTCGTCTGGCAACAACAACTGTGTATATTGTTTAAAGTAAGTCTGTCATGGCAAAACAGATTTCTGGCGAAGTATTTTAGCACTAACAATTTCCAATTAAATTTTACAATAAGGAAATAGGAAATTGAATTCTATCTTGATGCATAAGTTGTTAAACCATTCCAACCAATCTCAACAAAACTCTACACATGTTTGCTATTGACCTATCTAGTTTTTGTTTCACTACAGAAAGACTCTCCAAAATCACTGTAAGTCTCACACACTGGCAAAACACATTGGCAAATACATGGTGGGGGTCATTATTGCATATAGCAATGACCTAATGACAAATTATACAAATTTCCATCAATAGATGACTCCTTACATTAACGACACAATCATTCAGCTCTTGCATAGGGAAGCAACTCCAATGTATTCTAAGATGATTTGACTGCACTGAAGAGAGCATATACTGCTAAAGTATGTGTGTCCAACAACTGGTGAGGCATTTTACTACTTTATCGATACAAATGTATCAAATGTTAAAGGCATTACAATACTAATGGGAGAAACAGGACACAAGATTCTTTATTGTCTTTGAGCTTCAAACTTTAGTGGAAAAATGTCTAGAACATAACGTGTTCTGGCTATGTGCCTAATATCCAATTATTACAAACCTGACAATGCAACACCAAACAAAAACTACAGACTTATACTGAATGGCTTTGGGAACAATGGCTCTAGCAATATGACAACAGAAAGAGGATTTTTAAGTGAAAGAATAAACTAGCCAACAGTGATACCTGTAACTTTTGTATGTTTTAGTCTGTTCACATTAAACAATATATTTGTTTGACTGCTTTAGGACGTGGCATTTTCCAATTTTAGATATTTTATCTGGTTGTCTGGACATGGGAAGTACATGGTGCACAAAAGTCACTTTTCTTACAGAAAGAACTTTTGAGTTGTCTCCGATTTTAATAATTTAAAAGACTTCATAATCTGACATTGTAAGACGGCTAAAGAATCAGAGAAACCATATGCATTCAGAACTTTAAACAATCCCCCACCCCACCCCACCCCACCTCCCCTCCCAAAAAAGTACACACACACACACACACACACACACACACACACACACACACACAGAAACACCACAGCATAGTTACAAAACAGTTTCTCACAATTTAAAAGTTGTACCAGCACAAGATAAGGACAACACATGAAGCAAGCATGTCCATCGTAATATATTTACTGACTTCATGGCCTTCCATTGGTGCTTGATAAGCTTTGCGGCCGTAACACGAGGTTCCAATGACAGCTCTTGGTTTGGCTGAGACAGCTGCTTCTCCCAAGGATGAAAAGTCAGTGTGGCTCTCCTATGAGCGGCAATCACCACAGAGTTTTTGATTGGAATTAAATTTCATTATCAATATTGAAAATAAGTCACCAACTGTGAGTTCAATGACAGTGACAGTTACAGATATAGTTATAGTTACAGTTTTAACAGAATATAGGTTAGTTGATAGTTTCAGTGCACGTCAGTACCATATAATCACTGCATGTGAGAATGTTTTTTCCTGAAAATTTTGCCTGTGCTGTCCAAACTACACCACTATCTCTTAGTATGTATGTACACACAGTCCTGACTTACCTTACACATTTGATCCACTCGTCCTTCTCCTCGGGTGTGGCAGCTGACATTCTATATACAGTGTGTTTGCCTGTAATAAAAATTAATGGTTATTTGCAACCTTTTTGTTTAAATAGATTGCGTAAGAGGAGAACTGGGAACAAGATATGCTTCAGCATAAAAGACATAAAATAAACTATTCTCCAGAGTGGAATTCTTAATATATCTGCTTTTACGAGAAGGACAACAGTTTAAAAAATAAAAATTACAAATAGCACTGTCATTATTAAAGAGCATCAGCCTTTCACCCACTGGTTGTAATTGAACAGCAAATGGAATAGACACACTGAAGCACCATGTGGTTGGTCTTTGCGTGACGTCATTGTGCATAATGTTTGCAAACATCGTGATCACACCATGTACACATTTTTACTATCAACCTTATCATCTTAAAGATGTCAACTGACTGCAGCACTCTTAATGTTGGGCACAGTGACATAAAATTCAAACAAAATGCTTGCAAACCATTTGAAATCTTGTAATAAGAGCAGATAAGAAATAAGGTGGTTTAACTGAAGGATTAGTCTGGAAAGAGTTTTATGCCTTTCAACACTTAATTTTTTTTTTTTTTTTTTTTTTTACACATACCACATTAACACCAGGTATCCACCTGGAATTTTGAAATATTAGTTTTCTGTACATGAAAGAAAATGTTGACTATAGACATATGTTACTGTATTTGAAATAATGATTTCTATCTCTTGACAAAAAGCACTCTAAAAATACGTCTTAACTTCCACAATATTTTTTGAAATTGGCAGCTAACACCATCCCCTCATTTCACATTTATGAAATATTTAAGGACTGCTCAGTCTTTGTATAAAAATATCTGAAGGGAATATAGGCTCATTCTTAAAAGTTCCTTCAGGGTTTCAGGGGAAACTGTGTGAAAAGTGTGAAACATACAGAAGTGATATCACACCTGCCGACAGGCAGCCCATTTACCCTATTTCCAAAGCGAACTGCTATCATGCCTCCTGGGCATACTGAATTTTGCCACATCATGACTGGCACTCTTAATAAGCAACTGTAATGCAGACTCTAAACTCTGAGAGCTGCTCTATCCACCAATCTGCTTATACTTTCTGTGTATTGTATAGCTTTTGTGCAGTTGTACTTGTGAATAACACTGTAGTTTCTCCATATTATTATTATTATTATTATTATAATTATTATTATTATACAAAGAGTCACTCTGCACATAATGTCCCTTCCGAACAGGAACAAGTCTGGTACATTATCTCTCTCTCTCTCTCTCTCTCTCTCTCTCTCTCTCTCTCTCTCTCTCTCTCTCTCTCTCTCTCTCTCCCCCCCCCCCCACAGACATTGTTGGCTTCCTTACTATTAATAATGTAGCAACATTACAACAACTAAGAGACAGTAGCATATAGAATACATGTTCCTATGCATTTCTATCAAAAGTGGTGGAAATTATTTCAGATTATCTGATCTTACCTTCAACAACTTTTCCTTCACTGTCTGTCTTACATGCCTTGATGAAATCAGAACCACTAGCATACAGTTCAAAACAATGATGCTTATGGCGATCTGTCACTTCACGAACTTGAATATTTTCAAGAGGAATAATACCACGAGGTTCTTTGTCAGTTGTGTACTCAAAATAGTACAGACAGTTGTCATTTAGTATGAACCAACGTCGCTTCCAGCTTTTGTATCGGCCACCTGCAAATTAAAATGTAGCAGAAAATTTTAAAAATTAGCTGAATGAGGCTGTGTTGCATACATACCCTGCAATTAAAATGTGTTTGAATGAAGCATACAGGTGTTTTGTGAATAGTGCAAAAAAGGTCACACTCTTTAGAGTTTACATCACTCTCTCTTTCAGAATTGTTCTTAATAAATTAACACCCAGCATTAACAAATATACAGCACAAGATATTTGTCAGTGTTAATTCTGAATGTCTCTAGGGGAATGACAAATATTCATACTACTGGTGGTGGTGGTGGTGGTTATTATTAGTAAGTTATTCACACGCATGGTTTATCTTAGCTTCATTTTTCGTATTCAGTCAACATTTTACGATGAACACTTAAAAAGCTATCACCTATTTTTTCACTTCACATAATGCTACTAATACATTGCTGAACGCTGTGCCCTGTATTTTAGTCTTTTTACAGAGGTGACTATAGCACTACTCTTGAAACTTTGTTCACAGAGGAGACTGGTTGTTGTATATTGTGATTAAAAATCTGAAATGACTAGTGCTTAACCACAAATTACTGGTGTAAAATATTACTGTAACAATACCTTGGTCCGTTACCTCATCATATTCTAAAGTAGCTGCAGTGCCCAGCATATTTATTTATGTGAGACAAAGTGATTGGCCCTGTGCCTTTGACACCCATAGCAAATGCAAGCCAGATGGGAAACTGCAATCGCTTTAAACTGAAGAGCATATTCAAATTACTGGTTATCAACGGAATTAAAAGAATGAATATATCTTCACCTGCAGTATATTCCTTGATGGTGGCCTCTATTACGTTTGGTGAAAGGTTCTCCACAGTCAGCCTTGATCCATTGCAAATGCAACAATGGCAACTAATCAAGAAATAAGAGTTTTCAATCATGTCAAATTCTTGAGCTTTTGCTCGTTCTATGATCTAGTGGTATCTGACGGTACTACCTGCTGTGATTTATTCTCGTTATTGGAATCGCAGTCAGTTAACCACAATATATTTTGTTTGTTAGGCATTTGATTTGTCCATTAATTCTCTTCATTGTTTCATCTGAATCTTATGTAGACAGTGATCTTTCCTTTGAAGGTCGTGTGACACACACACACACACACACACACACACACACACACACACACACACACACACACACACACAAGATTCAAACATATCTAAATACAAATGTCTATAAAAATTAGTGAAATGTACAAGTATTTGCTTTTCTTACCTTGCTTCCATAGCCAACCCTCTTTATCTGGATTGAAAAAGGTATGCATCAAGTCATTCCCATCATCCTCTGGGATTTTGAATGGTTCAGTCTTTATACTCTCATAAAGGCTCTGCAAAAAGCATGTAAAGATGCTAAGCTTAGGATTCTTTCCAGACTAATTCATTTAATTAAGCTGTATGTGGACTACTTAGTTGCTAGTAAACTAAATTTGTAAAATTTCGAAAACTGTACCATGAGCAATTCCTGAGGCAGATCACCACCATTGTTTATACCTCTATTCATGGAAATGAACTGTTCAACTGTAGGTTTTTCCTTCACACTTGGATTATGTAAACTAGTATTGAGCATAATAATGGCAAATGACAATACATAGCACGTATCTGAAAAATAAGAAATTAACAACTTTTTATTCAAGTATTTTGCGCTGGAGACGCAAATCCAAACATTACTAGATACTGTACAACTGATCTTCTGTTAGATCCACACATGCTGTATAATTTAAAGTAAATCATAAGAATTGAACTGAGAAACACATGAGTGACAAATGGCAACAAATTTAAATACTTACATTTTGAAGGAATTTTACAACAAAACAAATTTGTCATAACCTCTTGAAAATGATTCTCAATTCAAAATTATGTATGGGAATTCTTATTCCTCAGTTTTCCATGAAAATTAAGTCTAAGTAGTCACGATACTAAATCATATCTCCTTAATGCAATACTAGTGGACCGGGCAATACTTTGCAACTGCTAAATTTGTATGGGAGTTGGATATATGTTCTAATGTGGCGTATCCCTGGGAATTATGTCACGATACAATTTTTGGCTTCTCATTGCAGTTTCACCCACTTTAAAAGAAAATAACTAAATTATAATAAACCACAGAACATTAGCAGAAAAGAATATTTTGTTTTTATTGGTTGTAAGTTTTTTTCTTTAATTTGTACACAACACAATTAGGGAACTTCAAAACATACATCATTTTTCAATAATATGTTGTATGAGAACTGGTTTTCTGAACTACCAAATTGTTAAAGGGCAACATATAACTACTCATGCGGAAAACATTGATGGATGACCTTGAGTTCAGTTTATTGTTGATGTAAACATATAGAATTGTGTCAGATAAAAGGACTGGCAGAGTTTTTATTTTAATCACATGGGAAAACAATTTGTTGAATAGTTATAACTAAAGCCAACTGCGAGGAAGGAAACTGAGCTCCACATTTCCACAGCACATCTACACCGTTTTACATATACAGTGAAACTCCTTTTTATGTTTTTCTGCTGTCAAGAATAAAATACAAAATTGAGGAAAATTTTAAACCCCCCAAAGAGCAAAAACACCTTTAAATGGTACATATGGTTAAAAATCTCAATTCTCTACAATACTTTTATAAACTCTGTCTAAGTGAAGGAAATTAAATGAACAATACAATGCATATACAATAATTTGTGGTAATGAATTTCATCAGGTCTTCAAAATCACATATGTAGCAGCAAGCATAAAATCATCAAAAATTGAAATTGGTATGTGGGTACAAGGTAATTGAGCTGTTTTCCGACATGCTACGACTACAAATTATACATTCAAAATCACAATTTTTTGAGAGATTATCCTTTGTGCCCAACCAGAGAAAAAACAAAAATTGACGAACATGTTGAATTAAACCAAAATCATCACAGCAGCTAACTGGTTAAACAAAATGCATAAATGCGGACATCTGCTTAATGACATACTTTGTCACCACTGCTGTTATTGTTTAATGCTTTTCTTATGAGCAGCACTTCATATGCTAACCACTGTTAAAGTGTTATTTTAGGATTGATGAGAGGAATAGATGTGAAAAAATGATTTTACTTCCCCAACTGACATTACAAGATCAATACAAGCCGCGTCAGTGAATTTCTGTACACTGTAAAATGTATTCAGTTCAATTCAAATTTGAAAGAAAGCGTAGGTGCTACAGTTTCGCTTCAAGCCCTCTACCACTGCTACCAATCTTTACGATCTACAATGTGCGGTGTGTGAGGTCCAAAGTATATACATTAGTAGTGTGTGCAGTTGTTGGAACTGTATCGTGACATTTGAATACTAAAGCCTTTAAAATGTGCTAGCACAAAACCCTTGTTCTATTTCTGTGTGACACCTCTGTCATAGCTCATCAACTGCACTAAAAGTAATTTTCAACACTTCACAAAGTGCTTTCATCCTACCTGCACTCCTGCCACTGAAGGGCCACTTCCCCTCACCACACATCCAGGTGAGCTCTTTTACATGTGTTATTGTGGTGTGGTGGCTGTGCTGGTTATCTGGCGACTTACCAAGTTGCCAGCCAATATGAGTTCACTAGCTGGAAATGGGCGACATTTCCTCGATTATGACCGAGCATATTCTTCAAGATTCAGGGTTTGAATTTAAAAGGTTGACAATTGATACTGTTGCTGAATACAGTACATCGGAAATACACGCAAAAAGATGAGACTGAGTTACAAGTGGCACAAGAAAAGGTGGGGGTGGGGCCGTTTGTCACGTATTGGCTCGGTCCGGAACCCTTTGTGTTGACTCTTGTTTCTCCGTTACTGCAGCAACCTAGCAGTAGTTTTATCACAATTGTGCGGTGAAGCTAAATGTTGCAGGTTGTGTTGCCAACACCAATCCTGGATTACGTCATTTCGTCTCTCACATCTCCCCACTCCATAATGGCCTAAAATATTCCCTTAATCCCACCACCACCAGTGGTGTGAACCATATGTCTTCTGAACCACTTAACATATTCAGCCACATACATGAAGAAAACAGGATGAAGTGAGACACGAGTACTTGGAATTGAGGCAAACCTTACTATGAAGAAATGTAAAATCGGAGAATTTTTAGCATTGATCTTATTGGTTTTTCACTGGGGCTACGAATTTATGATGTAAAATCCAGAGAATGTAAAATCCAGAGAATGTAAAATCCAGAGAATGTAAAATCCAGAGAATGTAAAATCCAGAGAATGTAAAATCCAGAGAATGTAAAATCCAGAGAATGTAAAATCCAGAGAATGTAAAATCCAGAGAATGTAAAATCCAGAGAATGTAAAATCCAGAGAATGTAAAATCCAGAGAATGTAAAATCCAGAGAATGTAAAATCCAGAGAATGTAAAATCCAGAGAATGTAAAATCCAGAGAATGTAAAATCGAGGTTCCACAGTATTACTGTGTATACAATTGTTTAAAAAGATATAGCCTATGCCCTAATAGAAGAGATTATAGTTTTAAATTTGCGGGATATATTGACTAGTAAGAAGTAGCAAAACAACACACACACAGTTGATCTTGCAAAGAAGCACTGATCATAAATCAATTTTGACATATTTGAGCCTTCTTTATTGTTACTGCACACGAAACCTGATTCGCTTAAACTGAATAGGTAAATCAGATGGGATCATTGATACACAGGGTAAGAGAGACCTGTCCAGCTGCTGGATCTGCGAGGATAGTAACTGTAATTACATTATTTCACACAGTTTAAATCTGAACAGGCAGTAAACAGTTTCAGATGATTCAGAGTGCTTATTAGTTTTCTAATCTTAAGTCTTAAACACAATAATTTTCTTAATATGTAGGTTTTCCTGCAATACCAACTGCAAGGAAGAAGAAAAAACTGTACATTCCCGCAACACAGCAGTTTTCACTCACAGTCAACTTTCATGGAAAATCTGTATACTGTTTACAAAAATATATACCCTATGGCCATTTAAATGCTTACTGGATTATTGGGCAAAAATTTGAAGTAATTCAGTCAAGAACACCAATTTTTATAATAAATTTTGATGAAAAGTATGACTTCCTTCAAAACATATTAAAGTTTTGTAATATATTTAGTACTATGTCAAATCTAATAAACTATTTGACCTCAGTAACATATTAAGACCTTCTACAGCATTCAAATAAACCTTGCATGCCATTCTCATTGTGTTTTAATTGGAAAATGGTCTTCATAAAAGGTTTGAAGTAGTACACGTAATTCTGTGTGTTTCTATCCAAATTGAATACATGCTACCCTGCTTTCCAGTTTCAAGAAGGAAGGAAATGTTTTGTTGATAGCTTTACCTGTATTTGTGAAAATGTTAGGATTCAGTTGACAATATCGCTGTGCAAAACATTCCATCATCCGATCTATTTTCTGAGCTTCTCCTGGCAACCTGAAGCTCCACAAGAATTGCCTGTAATAAATTCAGTTATGTTGAGCTGTGAAGTAAGCAGTAACAGGGAACAAATGCTTTTTCGAAGTAGGTTGTAACAAGATTTTTTGCAGTTTTATGAGGATTATTGGACCATTTCAAAGTTATCTTCAAATCTTACATAGTAACTGAACCAATGAACTAACAAGTGCTTGGTTTACAATAAGCACATTTTTGAAGGATGTCTGTGATTAAACAATGGAAAATCCAGGATGAAATGTAACAATATTATGAGAAGGAAAGTTGCTACTCACCATATAGCAGAGATACTGAGTCACATATAGGCACAACAAAAAGATTTCCACACTTAAAGCTTTTGGCCAATGGCCTTTGTCAACAATACACATACACGCACACACCCGCACATGCACACCCGCAACTCACACACACGACTGTAGTCAAAGGCAATTGAGACCATAATGCGCAGTTTTATGAGGGTTATTGGACCATTTCAAAGTTATCTTCAAATTTTACATAGTAACTGAACCAATTAACTAACAAATGCTTGGTTTACAATATATGGTGAGCAGCAACGTTCCTTCTCATAATATAGTCTCTGTGATAAAACTTTTAAAACAAGGAAAGGGGAATAGGCTACTCAGTTCCACAAAACATACAGGTCTCTGCAGAAATTAAATTGTGAAGCACTATCCTTGAAGGGCTCCACTGATTTCCATTATTATACCCATTCAAGTTTTATCTGTAATAGTTAGTCTAACAACATGGTAGAGGCGTTGAGTCATCAAGAGGTACACACGAAAGAGAGGGCAGACTGTTATATTTCTGAACAAATCTTTTGCTGAGCGAGCCACTGGCTCCTACATTTTGCACATTTCTTTAACCTATGTGTCTATTCTATCCATTTATATTTTTAAAAATTGATTATTTTCATTGATACATAAAAGAGTTGCATATATCTCATTATGAGCCAAAGAAACGTACCTGAGTGCCTGGACCAGTATTAAGTCAGTGAAGTCATGTAGTTCCACGAAGGCCCTCAGCACTTGTTCATTGAAATCTGCACGTTCACCTAAGTAATCTCCAATTGCTGTCTTATTTAAACCTTCACCTTTGTACAAAAATTGGGCAACATCTTCTGGCGTGCTTCGAAGCAAGCCATGTTCAATCAGGTACTCAATGCCCTTTTTAGGGTCCATATTAAACTTTTTGCGGCCAATGGACATCTGCTTTGCTTTAGTGTTGTTTTTACTGAAAAACAGACAAGCTACTCATTTTGTGGAAAAATGCAGTAAAATTTCTGGAATACCTATTATATTTCAGACAAACAAAGAGGGAACTACAATGAAGAGATTTATCAGAGCAACATTTGTATAAAGAACAAGCATTTCTCATTTTTGTACAATCACTCTGGCCTAGTCATTAGGAATCATTAACTGAAAACAGTTCTGTTACTTATAGCTTCTTACCATTGTGGGAATGACTTGTGTATGTGAAAAATGCATCTGCGTCTACATTAAACTAAATGTCTCCCAATACCTGACAACTGTAGTCAGCTTCAAGGTCAGGGGATCATGTCTACCAAAGCACTGTAGTGTGAAAACCAACTATTTAGTTGCTGACAGCTTTAGATTCTTTTAATTTAATTACTATGAAACAAAAACAAAAACATTTTTGCCATACATTATGGAAACCATCAAGAACAGAATGGAGAGGTTTGGGAGATATGGTGAGATTACCCCATTTACTCACATAAATGCCTAGTCAGACAGACATCTGTGGTACACACACAATTCATATAGTGAAGTGGAAACAACACTGACACTAAGGCTGCAGTGTTATGTCTGCACATAGCAGTAGTGACTGTAGAGTTTTCTGATGCTACCTAACATCACCCCAAAAAGAGTTAAGAGTATGTGTCACAACATTATGAAATTTACAGTGAAACCTGCATGCTGTTCATAGCAAAATAATGTCTTTTGATCTCCAGGATGCCCGACTGTTAGTGGCAGAATTCAGTTACATATCATGATCGGTGGCCACCCACAGCAAATAATACAGATCTACCTTCTACATTTAGACACACACTCCACAAACCACCCAATGGCACACGACGAAGGCTACCCTGTACCACTTCTAGTCATATTGTTTCTTTCCTGTTCCACTCGCAAATAGAGCAAGGGAAAACTAAAGTGTATATGTCTTCATATGAGCCCCAGTCTCTCTAATCTTATTTTCATGGTCCTTACGGGAAATTTTCATTGGCAGTAGTAGAATTTTTCTGCAGGCAGCTTTAAATGCCAGTTCTCTAAGTTTTATCAAGAGCACTCCTCGAAAAGAATGTCGCCTTTCTTCCAGTGATTCCCATTTGAGTTCCCAAAGCATCTCTATAACAAATATAGTTCTGTGTCCATACCAATAAAGCCAGCATTATTTCATGTTACCTGTAATTGCAAATACATAAAATGCAGATACTTGAGCGTACAATGGACCAGTTATAATGAGCAGCGCTAAGGTCTCATTTTAAGTGGTATACTGTATGCTTTAATAAAGCATTAGTATTTGGATCATTTGCTGTGGTTGTTCCAAGCATGCATACATAACTGTACTCAGTAACTTACAGAGACAGATGGTCTGAACCTGTATCCAAGTCCGAAATTAGTCACCATCAGTATATAAAGAAGACTTCCTAATGTAACTTACTAAGGTACTCCATTTATTTCACAAAATAATGTCAGCAAGAGCACAACGTGAAATTGCTATTGTATCCATTTATATACAATCTCATTAAGCATGACCGTATATGAAGTCTTAAAATTCAAATTGCCACAATAAATAAACTGGCGTAGAGTTCCATTTAACACTGCCCAATATTTATCAATTCCTCTATGGCAGTGTTCTCTCTCTTTAACAAGCTCTGCCTCACGGGTCTTACGATATTTTGCACTTTCTATCAAATATTGTTCACCAATACGAAAAAGCCATGTCATCTACTTCTACATGGATACTCTGCAAATCACATTTAAGTGCCTGGCAGAGTGTTCATCGAACCACGATCGCAATTCTCTATTATTCCAATCTCTTCTAGCGCGCAGAAAGAACGAACACAAATATCTTTCCGTATGAGCTCCGATTTCCCTTATTTTATCGTGGTGATCGTTTCTCCCTATGTACGTCAATGTCAACAAAATATTCTTGTATTCGGAGGAGAAAGTTGGTGACTGGAATTTCGTGAGAAGATTCCGTCACAATGATAAACCCCTTTCTTTTAATGATGTCCAGCCCAAATCCTGTATCGTTTCTGTGACACTCACTCCCATACTTCACAATAATACAAAACGTGCTGCCCTTCTTTGAACTTTTTTGATGTACTCCGTCAGTCCTATCTGGTAAGGATCCCACACTGCGCAGCAGTATTCTAAAAGAGGACGGACAAGCGTAGTGGAGGCAGTCTCCTTAGCAGATATCTCTCTCTCTCTCTCTCTCTCTCTCTCTCTCTCTCTCTCTCTCTCTCTCTCTCTGTGGACATGTATGTGGCCACAAGGAATTAACTTCCAGGAATTCAATTAAATTATAAAACAATCAAAGTTTTACAGAAGTGTGTTTTTATTTAAATGGCAACCTGTTTTGGACTTACTACCAAGCCATTTACATAAGTACTACGATAACACCATAATGCGTGTACACTGGACACATTACTCACACTGGACTGTCATACACATGTATCTTCGACTTAGCCACTCCTACAAGCAATGTGGCCAGTGTACGCACATTATGATGTTATGGTAGGACTTTTGTAATTTCATTGAATCATAAGTTGCCGCCTATTGCCATCCATCATGCTGGAAATGAGCCAATTTACAGGTCATACAGTGTTTCGTACAGAAGTTGTGTCCATACCAACAAAACCAGTATGTCACTGCAGATATATAAAATACATCTAACACTGTAGTTTTTAACACAAGTAAATGATGATCATCCAGTGAAGTACACACACATTTATACTCAAAGAACATGTTGTATCCAGTGATATTACTCAGTACATAGCACAGTGAACAGTCATTTCTAATATTTCTTTCACAAGATCTCCTTCATAACAATTTACGTTTACATCATCACGTAAATATGAATCAAGTTACAGAAAAATGGTTATCTTGTGGGAATTTTTTACTTCGAGTGTTTTGGGAGGTAGAAACAGCACAGAGTTTTTGTGATGCACCGCCAAAGTCAAAACTGTCCATAGCAATCATTCCATGAATGAGTTTCTCATCAGCATTGTATCTATTAAGAATGGAAAGCATTATTTCAGCTTAGAACAAGCTTCTTTGTGTGATCTGCTGTAGATCTCTACTCAAACTACTGGACAGAAATTTATTGTACAGAATTTAAGTGTGCTACAATATTCCAGTTCAGCCACTGAGAGAGATGGTCTGAACCTGGATCCAAGTCCGAAATTAGTCACCATCAGTATATAAAGAAGACTTCCTAATGTAACTTACTAAGGTACTCCAGTGGAAATTGGAATTTTAAGACTTCACATACAATCAGATTGGTTTGGATGGTGGCATAGTTAAATACCTTTATAAGTTTACAAGCATTTTATCCAATGGTTTTGTTTGTCTATTGGTTCAAGAAGTACTGCAGGACAACTTTATCTCTCTACAGATCCTTTGAAGGAAGGCATGAAGTGCAGTGTGTAAGTTCCCATGCATTTTCTGCAGACATCCCATGAACAACTTTTGGAAAACATTTTTGAGCAGCAATGTTACAATGCAGCAGTCAAGCAGTTGTTCTTATGCCTGTAGATTTTTGAAGAGGAGGAGGGAGGAGAAAATTAAATTTCCTATGACGCTTTTTCTTAAGGAACAGACATGTGAACCAATTCAGAAAGCACAGGGTGAGTTGGTACTGAGTTGCATAAATGTTTTAGAGTGGCCAATGGCTTCATGTGGCGGTCAGAGGATACAGAAGGCAACTGACTGCAGTTGTTGGCTGACAACTCTGACCAACAATAACACTACAACTGATGAAACAGAATTGGAAAGACAGAACAATGGCTGTGCAAATCTCTTGTAAAAAGCTGAACAAGTGAATGCTTCATGTTCCAAATACCTTCATACAGGTCCAAACTGACTGTTGAGTTCACTCTTGTCAAGGCTTGCTATTTATAATAGACCACAATGAGAATTTTTAAGAAAAGTTTTAACAGTTTAAAAGTCACTAAAACATTTTTTTAGACAATTTGTGAAACCATTCTTCCAGTAGTTATTTACACCATAAATCTTTAGGTTAGTTTCACACAGTTCTCTTGCTTGCCAGCCATCTTCCATTTCTGCCTAACTGCTGCATCATCTGTCAGAAATCTGCCTTTATACAATCATAAGCAGGCTTATCATCTATGACCAATTGCTTCCACCACACCTTTCATCTGCTGTTTTGAGCAACAACCGATATCAATGTGTGTCCAACCATTTTCTGGGATTCATTAGGTTCTTACATTGTTCTTGTTGATACACTGCAGGATATCTTTGTTCTTTACTCAATTAATTTGTTCTTCAATAGTCTCACCTAAAAGTACATTTCTGAAGGTTCTTGTTATTTCATTTCTCATCATAGAATGCAGGCTTGTTTTCTACTTTTCACACCAGTACAGACAAATGGTGTCCAACTACTTCCTGGGCAGCAATGGATTGCCAGAGTATCAAATGGAAATTCCAATGTTTTACCATATTTGCCAAATTTGTCATCTCCAGATAATTTTCTCTTCCCTCAACTTAATACACATGAAGGGCTTCAGATTCCACTCTTCAGAAAATCCAGAAGTTTGGGAGCATTGTTTTACATAGGCATTCTAACAAAATAGGAAAAATGGCATTTGTTCTCTGTTAGCATATTATACTTTCATAAATACACAGACTAATCTCCACAGCATTCTCAAACTGTAAGGTTATATAAACTGTTAACCTCAGATGAATGCATATATTTTTCACTAGGCCAAATAAATGTGTCACCAAGGTGTTCTAACTTTTTTTTTTATACACATGGTGTTGAAACCAAGAAGATCAATATTTTGGTGTGGTGCCTCATGTGTCAAAAAAGACACCTCAACCAATTTAAAGTCTTACAATAATTTTTTGGCACTTTTTTTGCAATATTTTTTATACATAAGTTTTAGAAGTAAATGTGAAACTTTACTTTACCTCTCATCAGCAGTATCCATGTTTTCCATCTCTGCAACAACCTCACCCAAGGCATCCTTCAGTTGCTGAAACACAAAGCAACACAATAAAAGTCACTGAGCAGGTTATTCAAAAACTGTGTTTATAAAATATGTGGACTGATCATCACATCCTTTCTCTTCAACTACAGCCACCTATGCCCGAACACAAAAAAAGCATACCCATTGACTTGGTTAGCTCTTTCTTACAGCTGAAATTAGGCCTACTACATTCTTAACAGTGTGCACTGGCAGATGTTGTATTAACTGAAAAAATTAGCAGTAAACTTTGTAAAAGAAGGAAAGAGAGAGATTCATTATTTGCAACATCAGTAACTGCTGACATTTATCATTTACACCACACACTATAAAATTTCGTTTTAGATCTTACACAAAACAGCCTGACAACTACACCAAGTACACACTAAAGAATGTGCAGTTTCGGACTACTACATTGCTTGTCTGTGACAACCTCTTTCCTTTCAACTACGTCACTATCAAACATTTGTTTGTAAATGCAGTAACTGATATCAAATAATGAAGCACGACACCCATTTCGAGGATGACAGGGACAGAATGTAAAAAAGCCAATAATATCAATATTTGCTGTGGAAGATATGCAGATGGTACTGTACATACTTTATAGTTACAGAAAATTTTACTGTTTATGTATTACACCGATTCATTGATGTCTTTTCAATCCCACACACGATTTTCCAGGCTGTCTGTCCACATTTCGAGGTGTTTTTATATACCATTATGAGAAACAGTGATTAATTGCACATCTCAGGTGTAATACAATGTTCATCAAGAACTCACAAACCACCATATTAAAATCTACAAAAACAGCATGATCTGTGTGTAGATCTATCCTCTACCCGTGGTCAAACAACAATTGACCTGTCTAATGTCACAGTTAACTATAGCTACAGTGCACTCTGGACGAGATCCTATGCTACCTAACGCACTGTCAAAATCCAGAGAATTACTGGAAAAAAATAAAACCTAAAATAAAAATACATTATAAGCACACACTTACAATTATGCCGAATGTTTGTTACATAGTTCTCAAAAATGACTCACAGCAAGCTTGATAAGTTATCTCACTTCCCGGAAATCGTCTTCCGACAGGAAGAACTGCAGAGGAGCACCAGTGGATTCAGTTACACAACTCTGTCTTTACTAAAATAAATCCTCATTATACATCCAATCAACATTGTTTTGAGTGTGGTAAAGGGTACATAGTAAGCTACTGTGGACCCTCTCACCACTAGCCAGTATCACACACTAAGGCTTTATGTGAAGACTGCCAATTCAACTCCAAATTATCTCAGCTTATCTAATTTCACGCTTTAGGTTATTACAAAATACTTTGTATAAAGTGTAAATATACTACAATTTCTGAGGGGGAAATCATGATGTCTATTTTAGCACCTACTCAGTTGTTTGTTGAAAGTATCTGTGATAGCCTCATTATGCCACCTGGTGATGAACTGCTCAGCTCTTCTTTCAACCTCTCTCTTCCTTCAATGAATACTCATTGGTTCATCAAATCACATTTCATTTCACTGGCTCATGCACATTAAATTTGACTATACTGAGGCTTAACTTCAATTATGCATGTGACTACAGCTTGCATTTCGTAAGGCATTTTGTGGAAGTTTTATGGATGTAAGTCAATGTCATCAACTTTTATGTACGTATCACACTGAAGTCAAAAGAAATTGTTTCAGATTGGTAAGAATACACCATCCAGAAGGCTGTGAAACACTAACAACAGTAGTTATTTCCCTGGAAACTGACTCATAAAGTCAACTGTATCTATGAAGATCTCTCTTATCCTTCACTGTGATTTAATGGCAAATTTATTTAATCTGCAACTAATGCTCAAAACTCTTCCCTCTCAAACATTATTCAAAGGCAATTAAATGTTAGTATGGTGCTGCACTGTTCTGCTACAAAAAATAATTCTCGTACAAAAATGGGGGGGATTGGGGGGGGGGGGGGGGGGAGTGGAGTGGTTATATTTGGGAAAGAATAGCAACAACAGTGTTACTTCCTTGCAACTTCTCCATTCGCAGTAATATGTCCCAATTTCTTCACAGAAGAATGTCTGTGAAAGTCATCTAGTAAAGTTTATGACAAATTTAAAAGTGTGCCATGTCGGAACTTGGTGTAGAACCTTACCTTTCATTTTAAACTCGCTGACCTACCCTCACGGCTTCAATTCTGTGAGTATAGCACCCTTCTACTACTTTGCACACTTCCATTCAATTGAAGTTTAAGTGCTTGTGCAGTACACAGTTTTTGTTAGCTAAGAAGTTTCAAAATAGCACATATTCTGCTTAGAACGAAAGATGCATTTTGAGGCCACATTACATTTTTACTGAAGGAATATTGCTTGGTTTACTACAACGCCTAAGTATTGATTCACTTTATGTATACAGATGTTGCACTTTATGGTTTAGTTCAATGTCTGATTTTTATCACATGGCCAAAGAGTACAATTAGTAAAAGATTCATTCGTGGTCATTAAGCATTACTGACTCACCTGTAAGGTTCATTTTCAGAGTGTTACGAACAAAACACGGGAATCCATGGTCATCACCTTTTGTCGAACTATTCACTAGCACCTGTCAAAAATCACCATACTAACTACTACTATAGCAAATCCGCAAAACAACCTCTACACTTCGACCATTCTCATTATTCTGTATAATCACACTCTGCTCAGGCCAGGCCCCCTCCCACTCCTTCCCTTCGCCATCAAATTTCTCATATAATCTTGTTCGATATTAGACAGTGGCATACAACCAAAAATCTGTTCTGGAGCAAAAGATGGACAATGAAGGTATTTCTTTACTAATAAGTACAATGACATAGGAATTGCCACTGCAATGTGGATTTACAGCTTCAAACAAAAAAGGTCTTATCCAATATTCTTCAGGTATTATTTTTTCTAGACTTTCAGAGATTACCAATATTTATCAACCTGTAGCACAAATTGTGTTTTATCAAGGCCTTTAACATTCTTACTGGTTGAAACTTTCTTTTTTATCCTACATTTGTGTTGCCTCTGCTCTAGCAATTTTCTCTCTAATGAAAAACTTTTTATACAAGAGCATTCTTTGCTTAAAATCAGATTTTATACCTAAAGCCTCTGAGAAACATTTTGCAACTGCAATGGCAGGCTATCCAGCTACCTAAGCATCAGCTCCATGTGAACAGCCACACGCCGCCTGATGTATGGCAGGTGTACATACAGCTTGCGCAGATGAACTGCAAGATATGACTTAAGCAATATCACAAACTGTGCACTCACTGCAGATTTGATGACGTGATCTAGCGAAAACTTTAAATCTTTCATGCACATTTTGCGAATTACTATTTTCTGCTCCTACTATGTATATACTGTTTCGAAAGCTTATCTCTCCTACTTTGAACATCTTTTTTTGCTAATCTTTCAGGCTGCAGTACGTAAATTTCAAAAATTTCCCAGTGAATCAAATGTTCAAAGATATATCGGTCTTGCAGCTGGTCCTCGTTTACTGCATTCAACGATATTTCAATTGGGCACCTTCAGGTAAGCTGAGAAAGACCTTTTCGTTTATCATTATTTCAATTCCCCATGCATGGATGGGGTGGCAGTGGACGAAACGGCTCTTCAGCAAAAAGGTTTCACAAATTTAATAGAAGTTTTAAAGTACATAAAAAACAGATGAAAATAAATGATTTTTACATACTCTTTAGTGGACAAATTATGATATTTCGAAACTTTAGATGGTTTTATATTATAGTTAAAACTATCACTGATGATAATCCTCCTATGGTATAACAGTGATGCTGGTGGCACATGAAAATGATAAATGTTATGAGGTGGAATGATCAGTACTGACTTTAGGGTCTTGTGGTACAACAAATAACGACTAAGTCATTGAGGGAGAGGAAGGAAACTGGAAGGATGGTGTGAGGTGGGTCTTGTGGTACAACAAATAACGACTAAGTCATTGAGGGAGAGGAAGGAAACTGGAAGGATGGTGTGAGGTGGGGCATTGTGATTAGGGCTGGGAAGAACTGATTTCATCACTGGTTAACTGAAGTTGGTTAAAGTTCTACTGGGAAAGGGTGGATAAAAGACCCAAAGGTGCACGGAAGGTGGCGTATGGACGTAGTGGTGCGGCAGAGTACCAGCTTTGTGATTATTGGACAGGGTATTGTGTGCTGGGACTAAGATTTCCCCCTTCTATAATTTATTAGCGTGCTCAGAGTATTCTGCACACGCATTAAGATCGTGATGATGGACTGACCAGCGCACTATCACTCCTGAAATTGTGGAACTCAGCTGTCCTCAGGATTGCCGCCCGCATTCATCATATCTGTTATCTTCGTTTATAGAAAATTGTGGAAGTGATTGGTTGCTCACAATATCTAGCTGGTACCCACTATCACGGTTCGTCAGATTCTCTGCCATCCACATTTCCAAGCATTCTTCAGTACTGCAATCCCAGAAAGATGTTGCTGTAGGAAGACTTGTTTTATCATACTCCACTCTCAGTGGGCATACAGTGTTTAGCAATAACAGACTGTTAGCTGTAAAAGGCAGGTGCAGATTTATATTGTTTGTGGCGTTCTTCCAAGGAGCCCATGTTCGGCCCGTATAAGGAACACCACACTGGCAAGGCATTTCTTACATTCCGCTTTTCTGTAGTAACAAATGAGGCTTCATTGATCCCTGAAGGTCTGCAACCTCAGGTGGATGGAGAAACAGCACTTTAAAATTCACAGAGGATTCTGACCACCTCGAACAAAACAGTGCCAGCAAAGGGAAGGAAATCTAGAGACTTCGCGGCGAACTTTTTATCTACTTCCTGGTCTTTTGTTTTGACTGATTGTGGTTCAAATGGCTCTGAGCACTATGGGACTTAACATCTGAGGTCATCAGTCCCCCAGAACTTAGGTTTAATTAGTTCTAACTAACCTAAGGACATCACACACATCCATGCCCTAGGCAGGATTCGAACCTGGAACCATAGCGGTCACACTGTTCCAACTGAAGCACCTAGAACAGCGGCCGGCGACTGTGCCGTGAGGTATTTTACAGAATGCGATTGGAATTTTTAAGCATTTATGCAATCGTAAAGACGTCTGAATACTACACTTAATTCGAAGACTGGTTTAACACTGACAGCAATGGTCAAAATTTTAAAAATCCCGCTGTCTTCCTCAGATTTTGACTTTACCAACCAGTTGTAAAGGGACGCTGAATTTAACGTGGACTCCGAACCACTGTGCAAATTAGAATTTGTACATTAACAAACTATTGACAAAGATCCGATTTGGAGTGAAATCCTGGTCCTGTTTAATTGCATTTTGCCACTTACCCACCGATCTACACAAGAATTAATCTACAAAAAAATTCCTTAATGTCCGAACGTCGTTTTGATTTCGTGGTGTTGCGACACCGCGTGACGTTTTCTAGGTGCAGCTTTCATGAGGTTGAGTTCTGTAAGGCGAGGGTACCTGGTGAGATCAACAAGCGCAGCTAATGGCGAGTCAGCATCCCACCTGCAGGGACCTCCTGCGTTGTCCAGTGTATAACAAAGCAGCAGCACAATAGCCGATCCGCCGCTCCAAAAGCGAAGGTACGACAGCTCAGGCGGCGCGGTAGCGAAAACTTGAGAAACTGGTCTCGTAACTGCCTTATTCAAGGCACCGTTTTTCTTTCACTCACACATGCACCACAATCACAGTACGTGCTAGGTTCAGTGGACGCGTATTTTTCCCTATATTCTGTAGCACGATCGGCAAGGCTACAGCTAACTTTATGTAAGGTACAAAAAAAATTGAAATCAACTGAAGTTAGCTAAGTGAGCTGAACCCATGTTTGGGCGAAAGAACAATGAATCAATAGTGTCTTGCAACTCGCAGAATCTAAATGCCAAATTGTTCATGGAAGCTGGAAATCAAGAGTTACAATATCCGGAAGATGACACTAGTTTTAAATGTGCGAACGTGACAAATTTCGGCTGTTAATCTGAAAGTGACTTTTGTCTATGCTATCCACATTTTTGTCCATTACATGGATCTTCATTTACGGGTACTATGATGCTGTTCATAATTGATAATTTCAGTTAAAGTCATTAACATTCAAAGCACGAAAGGAAACTACACAAGGATGCAACGTCAGAAAATAAAAACAAATCCGAGAAAGTTATTATGTTCACTATAAGGAGACCAGTACACAGTCAAATATCTATCAATAGGCAGGAACTGATATGACCGGTATCTTAACCTGAAAATCGACCGTAATCGTTAAGAAAGCAAATACCTGAGGCATCAACCCAGGCTACTGCTAGGTTATATCATCTGCATCCATTAGTTAACTGCAATCGGCTGATCAATAATGCTAAGTTGCTCATTTAGGAGGTGAAGGTCCGTCCATATATTTTAAATTGTTGAACTTGCAGAATAGCAGCAGAATCTTCCCTAGAAGGAAATTCAAAAGTTGCCGAATAAGACACTTAAAATATCCATGGATGCTTTCCATCAGGTTGGTGCATAAGTTCGTAGCGTTTTTGTTTTGCATGTTGGTATTACGGTTGATGTGTGTTTGTTTATCGAGTAATTTTTTATTTGGAGTTCTCTGTTGCTATTTGAGTTTTCATTTTGTTATTTGGAGACACTAAGTGGAGCTATGGACGCTAGTAAATGGAGTGCCAAGTGGAGAAGTCTGAATATTTCCGACATATTCTTCCGTTTGAGTACAATAGAGGGATGACAGCAGCGGAGGCAGCCGGAACCATTTGTGCCGTCTATGGGGATAATGCCTCTGGGCAGAGCACGGCAAGGAAATGGTTGTCCCGTTCAACGAGGATTGTTTTGACACGGTCAGGAAGATCTTAGGCGTTTGATCAAGATAGTTTAAACGCATTAATCCACAATGATGCATGTCAGTGTACTCGAGAACTGGCAAATGCCATGAACTGTGAACATTGCGACATTTGTATGCAGTGCGGCGAGCTCAAAAATCGGGTGTATGGGTAGCGCATGCTCTAAGCCAAAAACTACAAAAATCAGCGGCGGCATATGTACATCTGCTTGTTGTGAGCAACACCCCGACCAATCCTATCCTGTATCGTTACTGGTGACGAAAAATAGAGTATTTATGATAACGTAGGGAAAATACGGAATGGCAGAGCTCAAACAAAGCAGCAGCTCCCCGTACAGACTAGGGCGGATCCACGGAAGATAATGTTATGCGCCTGGTGGAATAGCTAGGGTGCGGTGCACTACGAATTGTTTCCCCGAGGTGCAACCATCACCGCTGACATTGTCAACAACTGGGACGTCTTTCAGACGCAATCCAAGATCAACGATCAGAAAGACTGCGTTAAGTGATGCTACACCATGATAACGCCCACCCGCATTTTGCTAGGCTAACAAAAAACACTATACAGGCGATGGGTAGGTTAGTTATTCCGCACTCATCTTTTTCACCTATCTTGCTGCCTCAAATTTTCATCTGTTCCGCCCTCTAAAAACTCCAAGGAACTTCCTTTCCGCATAAAAATGCGCTATGAACATGGCTCAACGAGTTCTTCGCATCAAAACCACATGGTTTCTACAGTCGCGGAATCGGAATCCGTCTAGGGGCAAGAAAACACAAAGCGATATGTTTACTGTACTTTCGTAATCCAATAGCTCAGTCAGAATGCATTTAAGGGAACTCCGCCGGTGTCTCAGGTAACATGGTTTTGAGCTCAGAGAGGATTCAAAATCAGCTGTTCATTCATTGGCAGAAGCAAAGGTTAAGCTGCCCAGAGTGGCGCGAAGTCCGTACATCACACTCAATCTTATAAACGAAAATCTGTTATGTCCGCTACATTTGTAATTGAATATGAAACTACCGTTACGCTGTACAAGTACAAGTACCTGGCTATACTCTCACAAGTGCATCACAATGCATTTACGAACATCAACATTTCTCCAATTCTTCCTCTTCGTTCAATTATTTCCATTGCATTCTACAGCTTTAACTATATTGTTACATCGTCGCCCAACGTGACAGCTCTCAAGTCACTAATAAAATCTTTACTAATGTTCAGGAACGTAGTGCAAATACGCCGTGGATGTGGAAGGAATGAAGGGCGAAATGGCGAAACTGAAGCAGGTACGTATTGTTTCCGTAACCAATGATATTTCCGAATGGAAAGAAGATAATTGCTTTCGAAATGAAGTGGCTCCAGGCCACCCACCTCTTACTGAAATACCTGTCTTAGAATGATCTATAATAACGGGAAATGGTTGCGCTGTATTACTGACCGGGAGCCTGAAGAATTCCAAGGACACCACACTGTCATATATTCATCACTCAAGACCGCAGCCATAATTCCTTTCGTGCTTAGGAGCCTTAACCGGGTTATGTAGCCACGTATAGCGGACCTACTGCATATTTTATCTTCAGCAAAGAGAGAGTATGCCCTATCGACTATAAAGCAAGAGCCGCGGGGGTGACATTTTAAATATTCAACCTCATTTCATTTATACTACTGCAAATCCAAAAGACATCAGGAAAAAGAATCCCGTCCAGAGAGATTGTGCTCGTACGTTGGTTAATAAGCCTCTGAAGAAAATAATTACCGGGACGCAATCAGTAACAGTAAACATGGGCAATATCAAATAAGGATTACGAATTTATTTTGCGTTCCAAAACAATACTCATGTTTAATGTCACATGTGTGAACATAACTATCGTGCCGACTGGAGCTAAAACTGGTTTCATAGATCAGCAAGTGTGGCTGAATTTTGCTGTCATAAGAGTGAAAACCATTAACCTGAATATACCACTACACCACTCTTGCTAATTACGTGCAGTTTAACTACGTAATACACGAAGAAAATGCAATGACTACGTAAAACACGAAGGCTACATGCAAAGGTATCTTCATTAACATTCAGCAGCACATGGTTCGAACAGCAATTGTGTGCTGAGAGGGAAATCTGGCCAGTGAAACTTCAGTATGTGGGGAAATGTGTTATACAGTAGAATATGTAACCTGTTCAAAGTTCTTGAAAATGTCTTCCGCAAAACAATTAGAGTAATAAAAACATACAGAAAAATCTTAAGTAAACAGTATTCCTACGCATCTCGGTCCTTTGTTCCTAGCCTGCAGCTTTACAGTCCACAGGCATCGCCGTTCGTGTCAGTTTCTCGGGAATGCTTCCAATCGATAAGGCAGCAGGATCGATTTCCATTCAGGTCCTTGGTGAGAACTACCGGGTTTATGTAACAAACAACGCGATGTTCCCATCGCGTGTGTTCCAGCCTGTTGTGTAACGTCCAGCAGGACTACAAGGCAGGGGCGAGGGCACGGGCCCTAGGAACACTTCAGAACAGACTTCCACACCAATTACGCCTAACTTAGTAACATGCATAATATCCTTCCAGTACATACTGACTCAGAGGAAACGACAATGCCAGATTTTCAAAACACTATAGTCGCTGGTTCTATTAGCTCCTCCGATAATCAACTTTGGCCACAGACGAACGAAATCCTTGAAAGCTGCGCAAGCAGTTGGGCCGAACAAGGTACGAATTCCGATGCGCCTATTCAGGTGAGGTATCCTATGACAATGTTACTAAACACGGAGTACTTTCATAGCGAGGCGAGCTACTACATCATCAGACCGGATACAACTTTCCTCTGAGGCCCGTATTAGACTATCAAAGCTTTGACAAATCTCTTATAAAAGCCGGGACCACACTAACTTACGATGAAGTACCCCAGTATAGGGTCAAGTATTTTACAAAACGTCTTCCAAAAATATTTCACAATTTTTACAGTGTAATACAGGCTCCACACCCTATGAGCCACCAAGAGCAAGTAATACATGCGACTGATGTAACGTCAGTACATTTGAACCATGTAAGGTCTATACCGGACGGGCTCTGAACAGTCAACACTACTCGGTACCAACTTATGTGATATCACTGAGGTAATCAGTAGGAACTACAGACTGGCAAAGCATTCATTAAAAACCTGTCTACACTTGGCTGTGACGACACTTTGCAAACTATTAGTTTCTTGCGGCTCCATCACTTGCTAACTAAGCCGCCAAGTTAGCCTCTGGATATGAAAAACTCGTGTTCAAGTGACAAGTGGCTGAGCACTGTTTAAAACTTCTATGGTACAAACGTAAATCTAGACACCTATTTTTAATATTTTGGTGTAAGAACGGATCGCAACCAACAGCACAGGAACGGAAGACCACACAGAGGTTGAAGATTTTGAGGAACTACTGCGGAAGTATCTTTGCACTTAAGTCACAAGCAAATATTACATTACTCCACATATTAAAGGGATCTTCGCATAAGTATCTGGCCAGTGTAAATGCTAGCATCCTTAATTGGGTATTATATCAGAGCGTGAAATCACCTCTAAGAAATTTTCTACGAGTACACATAAATGTTGTAGAGTAGGAAGAAGGTTCAAAGTGGTGGTGTTTCATTAAATTACCATACTCTCGTTGGATATATTTTATTTACTTATCGTATGGCATACATCAAGAGGTTCGGAATCAGGAGAATAGCGACAAATATTATTAAACTACTACATATAAATATTTAAACATAGTTCTCCAGCATGGTACAACAAAATTAACTATAGGCGAATATCAACATCTTGATAGTTTACTGCACACTCGTCACTGTCAGGTAATATTCTAAACGAGACTTGCACTCGCTCAAGGGACATGATACATCAGCAATTGACTGTCGTTTCGCAGTAGTCACAAGATGGAGACGAAAATTTGCCCTGCTTGTAAAAAGAATGTGGCTATTTTCTACGGTCCGTTCGGATGTGGTCCAGGATAGCCCAAATTGCTAGTCAAGTCCAGATGGTTTCCCCCGGATGCAGGGCAGTTCCTGGCATCATGGAGGACAGTTTTGTTGCCAACGGCGTTTTCATTCATCGATGTCATTGATTTCATTTTCAGTAATAATCATGGCTGTGATAAGAGTGAGATGTCTTCATCTTTTTTGCTCCGCAGGGAATACGTAGTTCAATATAGGATGGTGGGGGGGGGGGGCGTCAATCTTCTGGTATTCAAGTAACAGAGCACCCTTTCGTCAGGTATCAGGCGGTGGAATGAGACTCAAGAGAACCACTATGTGAAGCTAGAAAATACTGACCCCCTAACACACACACACACACACACACACACACACACACACACACACACCACTCTACTGTTGAGTATACCAATCCAAGTGTTGAATGTGTCTCCTGATGGTTCACAATTAGCGCGGCTATTAACCAAAGACGATCACGAAACAAATAGGAGGAAACGCGCATTATACATTATCAATGAGTGATATATATCTTAAATGTAGTCGGTAGCTGATCAAACTGTGTGACACTAGGAGGGAGCATTATGTAAACCATGTGAAGAGCTGCGTAATGACAAAGTAGCCGGACAAGGAGTACTTTCGAAATTATCTTGCTTCACGAGACTGCAACCACACATGCAACTCGCGTTAATTTTGTGATTTCTGATTATAATTACGTAATTTGGCACGTCCTCTACACGCAACAGACCTACCTCGTACCTTAATCTTCATTTCTACAGACGTCTTTGATTTCTGCACCGTAATCATTTTCTAAATTAGAATGACTTTCTGAACAGGCTCAATGAAATTAACGATCCTGTTACAGATTAACTGGACAACATTCGAAAGTATTTGCGTCACCGCTGAAGCGGTGAATTTTCTAAAAATAAAGGAGTTTGAAAAGTTTAACTACTGTACTATTTATCTTTGGTCACACTGCTTTGCAATGATCAGATTACGGTGTAGTAAATGTCCTACACTGAATCTAACGACGAACCTGGTAATTTTTTTTTTTTTTTGAAGCAGTGTCTTTAGCGTAACCATTGATACTGTTGCAAGACATCTAATAGAACACAGATACTTCCACGAATGTTGTGCATTGTAACAGCCATCTATAGCATTCAAAACAATCTGAGCGGAGCTTTTGTAACTTGCTTGTAGGAGTTTGTGACATGCGTTTGTTTTCATAGTGGCCATATTGAGGAAATAATTCACAGTGAAAGTAAATGTGTCTAAATTTATTGTGACGTACATTCGAGTTTGTATTACTGTTTTTATGGGTGGTTCCGAAATGGAACCACTGGGGCAGTATAAGTTTGGAAAAAGAATTTATTAAATTTTCGGCCCATTTTTGCTTGTTATTTAGGACTAATATGTCTTTGGAATTATGAGTTCATGTAAGTTTGGAGATGTGGGATTGTGTCTACGGAAAATGCGGATTCTATAATCTATCACATGCGATTATAAGTAGTTTAGAAGTGTAGGTCCTAGTGGTTACAAATTTGCCAGTTTCTTCTTACATTCGTTGCTTACCATGATAAAGGTTGATTGTATGAAAAATTTTAAAATTATAAATTTTCATATTGGTGGGACTCAAAAGGGTTAATGCTTACATATGATTAGACGATAACAGCTGTATGAAATAATATTCCAGGAATTTTATGAGCTTAAAGGGAGACGTACGTAAGACTACGAAATGAGGACGTGGACTGTGGTATTCCGAGATTTGGGTCGGGCTGAGAGACGTGAACTGACAGTCGAAGCTGTTACGATGACAGCTCAAGACAAGCGGGAAATATGGGTTCGAGTCCCAGTCCGGCACATATATTCACATGCCACGTTTGGGTAATACACTGATACCCTCTGCAGCTGATGTCATTAAATCCGCATTCAGCTAATAATTTGGAATACCTCTTTAATGTTGTTCTGTATCTGTCATCCGAGTTTTTCTTCTAAATTTATGCCTAGCAAACAAGGTATCTCCGCTAACTCTTGTGCGCTGTCGTGACAGCAGATATTGAAGCTATAAATACTGTTAGATTTGCAGCTGCTGTCACAGGTTAACTAGGGGTTGACAGTGACAGTCTGATTCCAGTGGAAGCTTACGGTCCAACATGTCAGTAGATCAACACCACAACGATTATGGATGTTGGTTGGTTGATTTGGGTGAGAGGACCAAACAGTGAGATCAGCGGGTTAGGGAGGATGGGGAAGGAAGTCGGCCGTGCCCTTTCAAAGCAACCATCTCGGCATTTGCCTGAAGAGATTTAGGGAAATCACATTATGGATGTACTGGCGGCTCAGGACACATCTACAAATATTTATGGCACGGAGAGAAAAGGACGTCTGCTGGTAAAAGCGCAAACTCAAAAAATTAGTTTTATACCAATGTACATCTACGCTTTGAAGGGAGAAATCCTAATGGGATTACAGGAGCGACGTCAAACAGGGCGACGGAGCAGGTGAGGCACCACAGGACATTTCCACTGTCTATAATTTTAGAAATAAATTCATAAAACTTTGTCAGCATGACCAGGAAGGATTCCGAAGGAGAGAGAGAATACAGTATCCAAGAAAAGCGAGAAGGAGCTAGTATCCAAAAAAGAAAGGGGAAGACGGCATCCTAACGAGATGAAACCAGCGTGTTCTAAGCGACGCGATGGGCGCAACACGAAAGCGAGGAGCGGTTGAGACGGCGCGTCGCGGCGGCTCTCTGCGGACTGCAGATATTGCGCCTCGCAGTCGCGCGTGAGTCAGTGGCCAGCCAGCCACGCAGAGCTTCTTTCTGTCTGCGTGTGGTGTGGTGATGGCGGCGGCGCCACATGCCTGCGCACGCGACGCACACAATGGTCGGCATTCCGACACGCGGGACGGCCGCCAGCTCGGCCCGTCCCCGATGCGCACCGCAATAGCCCAGTCCGCTTCCACCACCTCAACCCTCAAATGGAATTGTGGACGTCCTTTTTCGATACATGTGAAACTTTACACCCCCTGACATTTCCTCTGTTGGTCATTCCATTGTTGGCGGTTCCACATACCTTGCCGGCAGTTGATATCCGACCTGCACACAAACCAGAATCATTGTCCAGTCGCCCGCTTTTTCAGAGGTCACCTGTAAAATCTGGGTTGCGCCGCCATTATTGACCCACGACAGTAAGTGGTCCTCTTTTCTCTATGGTCAAAGTTTAATTATCAACTAAGTATAAATTTTTAGTCTTTTGATTTATTTTCAGTGTTTCTGGGGCTTCTAGCTTTCATGTACATCAGTGAGTGACTCAAATTTTCTGGTCGAGAGCAACAATCTCATAAGTTTAGATGAAACTTCTCCCAAAAACTACCAATACACATTCTGCATTCGAAGAGGAAACTACGGCCGCATGCCAGCGAGAAAAAGACCAACCGGTACTGTACCTGCTGTTATGCAGGGTTACACAAACAAGTTTTCCCTTTGCGATTTATTTGGACTTATTTGTATTAAACTAATGTTTGTTATTTCAATGTATGCAAATACGAAAATTATGAATAAATATTCGTGGTTAAAGTAAAATGCATTACTTTCCATGGCTAAAACAAAGCGGTATCCTTTCCACCACCATTCCTCCTTGCCTTAAATGTTTGGTGATACAGGAAACATACCACTTAATTGGGAAGTCCTGACTCATCCAGTTTTGTGCGCGCGCGCGCGCGTGTGGCGCGCCAGACCACACAACAATACACCCTGTGTGGACAACCATATCTACAGAATATTTAGAAGCTGCGATAATTTAAAATGGAACAAAGTATGAACCCATTCATTTTCGTTGTAGGACATCTCATTTTGTGGGTGGAAGAGTACAAAACCAACAATTATTTCCACTGCTGAACAAAGTAAGATCATATGGACTATCAGACCAATTGTGTGATTGGATTGAAGAGTTCCTAGATAACAGAACGCAGCATGTCATTCCTAATGGAGAGAAGTCTTCCGAAGTAAGAGTGATTTCAGGTGTGCCGCAGGGGAGTGTCATAGGACTGTTGCTATTCACAATATACATAAATGACCTTGTGGATGACATCGGAAGTTCACTGAGGCTTTTTGCAGATGATGCTGTGGTGTATCGAGAGGTTGTGGCAATGGAAAATTGTACTGAAATGCAGGAGGATCTGCAGCGAACTGACGCATGGTGCAGGGAATGGCAATTGAATCTCAATGTAGACAAGTGTAATGTGCTGCTAATACGTAGAAAGATAGATCCCTTATTTAGCTACAAAATAGCAGGTCAGCAGTTAATTCCATAAATTATCTGGGAGTAGGCATTAGGAGTGATTTAAAATGGAATGACCATATAAAATTAATCGTCGGTAAAGCAGATGCCAGACAGATTCATTGGAAGAATCCTAAGGAAATGCAATCTGAAAACAAACTAAGTAGGTTACAGTACGCTTGTTCGCCCACCGCTTTAATACTGCTCAGCAGTGTGGGATCCGTACCAGATAGGGTTGATAGAAGAGACACAGAAGATCCAACGGAGAGCAGCGCGCTTCGTCACAGGATCATTTAGTAATCGCGAAAGTGTTACGGAGTTGATAGATAGACTCCAGTGGAAGACTCTGCAAGACGCTCAGTAGCTCGGTACGGACTTTTGTTGAAGTTTCGAGAACATACCTTCATCGAAGAGTCAAGCAGTATATTGCTCCCTCCTACGTATATCTCGCGAAGAGACCATGAGGATAAAATGAGAGAGATTAGAGCCCACACAGAAGCATACCGACAATCCTCCTTTCCACGAACAATACGAGACTGGAATAGAAGGGAGAACCAATAGAGGTACTCAGGGTACCCTCCGCCACCCACCGTCAGGTGGCTTGCGCAGTATGGATGTAGATGTAGATCTATGGTCTAACTTAGACATTTTTGGCTCATTGCAAAGAACTAAATAGCAAATTGTGCAATGACAGGCATAGTAGAAAGCAAATAAAAACACAGAAATCACGGTATCAGGCAACTGCACAGTGTCTTTCCTCGTATTATAGGCAGCAAGTGCCATTTACATATCTTGTCTAACACTGTGTTAGAAATACGTCACATAATATGTCAAGGCTAACTAGTTGCATTTATATCGGTACCAAACATCTACAGTCTTAGTAAATAAGCATTTGTAAGTTAAGCTTTCTAAAAATAACAAGACAACACACGTTAAGAGATCTTTATTTTTCCTGTTTAAGAATGTGTCATTGGCTAATATGTAGCTCGCAAGGTTTGCTTTCTCTGAAAGCTGTAGCTACCATAATTAGTTGAAAACTGGTATGTAATGAATAAATAAATAGTAAAGAAATAAATCCCCGTCTGTGCGCCTTTCACCTTTAAAAACGAGATATACAGAACGACAAATTGAGAACTTCAGTTTCTTGGGGAAATTCTGGGGAAATGTTACGTATAAACAAATGACAGAACCAACTAGGCATAAGTAAGCTGTTCTTGCCCGTCAGTTGTATTTCATGTTTGAGATGTTTAAATGGTGTAGAAGGAATTTAGCGTGTTTGTAAGACCGTAACAACCCCGCTCGACCGGCAGGAAAGTGACATTTTTGGCAAGAGACATAGGAATCTGCCCCTCGCCAAAGGCTGATGAGTAAACATTAGATACGGCGTTCTAAGAGTTTAAAACGATTCAATCAGTAATGTTTCGTATTCATATAAAACAAAGAAATAACATTCTTTGACATGCCTGGTCGTAAGGTGTGTGGATCTCTAAGCTCTTCGCAGTAGTGCGAGTAATGTTACCAGAACTGCAACGTACACATGGATAATGTGTGTCGAGAAGGAAAAACGCACAGAATATTTTTGTTACACCACTGAACAGATTCAACTAGGGTACGGATACCACGGATGCTATAACATGCAAGGAACGGTGTCTTCTGGTATACGGATACAAGGACTCAAATCCCGAAACTATTATGAATGTCACCCGACGTAAACAACGTTCTACTGTTGACTGGTGACTCCAATGCTCCTGACGTCCGAAATGTGTGTGTGAGAGAGAGGGGGTGGGGCGGGCGAGGACAGACCTGGGGTATGGAGTATTTTTAATATTTTGGAAAACGTATGGAAACTTAAGTAGACCTAAAAAGTTCCTGTTCGGAGCCTGTTAAAAAACCTGCCTAATGCTTACTTTTAAATTAATTTCTTGACAGAAAAACACCAGACTACACTATAGTTTTCCTTGCCTGAGAAGCTCGCGGGGAGGGTGGTGAGGGGGGGGGGGGGGAGTGTGGGTTTGCAGATTCCCTTTGCATCCCACCCCCAGGGTATGGTGGGCGCTCTTGCCTACATTGGAACCACTGTGATAAAGTGGTGGTACATGAGTAAGGCTTGTGTGACCGTTACCATAGGCAAGGAAGGCGGAGTGAGGCGGGTGAATCACAACGCTCGGCGTCCTGGCGACATTTGCTTTGCGCGGCTGCAGCCGCTCGCTATCTCCGGACACCGCCGCAAAAAACGCGCGGCGCGCGGGAGGCTGCTTTTTGCACACGTGCTACCGCCCCGCCGGTCGCTCTTCTGCCTGCGTTAAGCCAACGCACAAATGGTCCACCGGTAATATCTTTTCCAGACAACAGTAATTAACCACTCATCGGAAAATTAGAACCAAAAATTAATTATCTTACTGCAATATAGTGTGCGGACAGAACCCTGAAAAAATACAGTAACACCATTTTACTTTATTTTGGAAACTTTAATACTGTTCGAGCAAAAGGGTAAATCCTCGGTTATGCCCGATTAGTAGGAATAATCTCGATGCTCGCCTCGAATGGTTTGGGGGATCATTGAGAAATCCAAACTAGAGTGGCTGGATCAAGTAAACAAAGATTGCAGATGGATAATTTTTCGTACTTTTCAGTTCATTTTTGTGAGTTACAGTTACCGAAACACGTGTTACATTCCTCTTTACGTCCATTATCTACAATTTCATTCATTCATGTGAACACGATCTTGTGGTCGAACTATTTCTTCCAGAACAGCAACCTTCAGTTTGTGTAGTGGTGGTGATGGTACGTGACTTTCCTTTCTCACAATACAGTATTAGTTTCAGATATTTTGAAGTCATGACTGAACGTGGATAACTTTTTTACAATTTCGTAAAATATATTAGGCGAGATCAGGCAAAACGCTCAGTGATATTCTCATCTCCTTTGACTCGCCCAACGGACTAAGCTATACAGTGCGTGTACCGGTGAAACAGTTTAGGGCGCGAGGAAGACATTTTGCCTTTTGCATATACAGAAGGACGGTTTTTCTGCTTGCTAACTAGTTACATTGGGGACTCATGCATTACATGGCGACTTCTGGAGAATTTACGAACGTGAATAAGCCGGCAGTTCATTGCGACAATTATTCCTTCATAGCTCCCAGATTTAGACTGGCAATGGCAAGGAAAGCGTTTCTGAAGAAGAGAAATTTGCTAACATCGAGTATAGATTTAAGTGTCAGGAAGTCGTTTCTGAAAGTATTTGTATGGAGTGTAGCAATCTATGGAAGTGAAACATGGACGGTAAATAGTTTGGACAAGAAGAGAATAGAAGCTTTCGAAATGTGGTGCTACAGAAGAATGCTGAAGATTAGATGGGTAGACCACATAACTAATGAAGTATTGAATAGGATTGGGGAGAAGAGAAGTTTGTGGCACAACTTGACCAGAAGAAGGGATCGGTTGGTAGGACATGTTCTGAGGCATCAAGGGATCACCAATTTAGTATTAGAGGGGAGCGTGGAGGGTAAAAATCGTAGGGGGAGACCAAGAGATGAATACACTAAGCAGATTCAGAGGGATGGAGGTTGCAGTAGGTATTGGGAGATGAAGAATCTTGCACAGGATAGAATAGCATGGAGAGCTGCATCAAACCAGTCTCAGGACTGAAGACGACGACGACAACAACAACAACAACAACAACAACAACAGCTCCCAGATTTCTATAACATAGTTACTAGAGGCGAAACCTGTGATTCGATAACATAATGAAGTTACTAACAATTATTATGGGCCAGTGACGAACGTCCACGCAGACAGGTGATAGCATGTAGGACTCTTGACACTACTTTAACACAGGAATTTCTGCTAATACGAGGTTAACCAATCAACGCGACACATGGAGAGCATCACAACAAAGTCCACCATGTACGCTTACGCTGGAATAAAGACACTCTTGGTATGGATGACGAAACTGTCAACAATACGCCGATGACTGGAATATGCAGCGTGTGATAAGATCCTGCGAAGTGACCAGCCTGCTCTCGGGATGTGGTGTTCGTCTACATTTACGGTGACTCAGTAACCATGCCTTTCTCCTTAACATTTACTCCCAATTACATGTACCTAAACATTTTGGACACCCTGTACTGTTAATGCGAGCTAGTATGAGTTGGTGAACAAAATAATTACGTTCCTTGAGCTATTCTTAATCATTTGCTATTTTCTTCGTTGGGGCGCTGAAAATTTAGCTGCTGATTGTTCTATCCTGCTGTATCAGTAAATCTCTATATAAAGTCGTCTAAGATGTTTGACAGACCTACAATTTGCAGACTGAATTGTGTAAAGATTTCGTAGAATCTTTATCATCATTACGAGACATCGAATTTTCATTTGGACGACATGAAGATCGTCAAAGCGAATATTATTGGACCACGTCCAAAATCTGAAAATATCTTTCCTACTGACAGTCCGCAGCTCGTGACCTACTGGAGAGAGGCGTTGCCATAGATCGCGAGGTCCTGGGTTCGATACCCGGCCGGGTCAGTTTTCTTGGTACAGGTACTGGGTTTTTGTTTTGTCAATCATTTACATCTCATCACGAAGACGTGCAAGTTGCCTAAGTGGCGTGAAATATACCTGCACAGGTCCCCGAACAACCTAAGACGAAGGTTTCCCCGACCAATAATGCCATTCGATCACTTCATTTCCTACGAAACAAACGTTTTAACGGAACTGCTATTTTTAGTGGATTTCTAGATTACTCAATTTCATCTCCAGGGAGGATCTCTCTTTAACCATGGTGATAGCTGGAGAAAACATCCGAGACAGCCGCGACCTAATTTCACCTAATTAACGCTGTCTGCTGTGCTGGTCTCAGATTTTTGGCGGCTGCGTGCCCGCCTGGCGACGTGATTCATTGCCCCACTGCTGTTAACTACATGGTAAGTGGCCTGACTTCCGCTATAAACAGTTGCGTTACTTACGAAGGTGACAGCCCGCCGTACGAGCTGCTCATTACAGTGCAGTTTTCTTTGTGTCAAAAAACTTTGCGTTTCAGTTGGGACCGACGCCCAAAAGAGCAACCTTGTCGAATACGCATTAAGGTATTACATACGTTTTACGATATCAGAAGTTTTTGCAGTTCGTCATTAACTGACATCTTGACTTTTAGGAAATGTGCAAATTGTTCGCTGTAATTTGCAGTACAGCACTGATAAATGTACCGATCACATTTCTTCGCCATTCGCGCCATTGCAGATTCCTGTACTAGCACATTTCTAAACAATGAGAAGATAGAAGTGCAACACACGTAGGTTATCGAGTGTATCTGCACTCGAAGTCATCGGCATAGCGTCTAGTTCTTTCCGTATGTATACTGTATGTTGGACTCGCGTCAGAGGCAGTGAGAGATTGTACTATTGGCGAAATTATGTATTTTAGTCTGAGAAACAGTGAGAAGTGAATTTTGGAGACAGGAGTGGGAAGAAGGATTAAAGCAGTTTTGCCCGCGAGCAGCAAGCGTGTGCTGATTACTTTCATCGGCACCTATAACTTTATATCATTTGTAATTAATTGAAAGAACTTTTAATGAATGTCTTCGCTCTTGGGATGTCAAAAATAATTCAAAATATACGCTCTTACACAAACCGAAAAATGCCTAGACAGGTACGCCTCAACGCATAAGCCGTTTTCTGAAAAGGAACTGCATTTCTGATACAGCTTCTCTTGTGTGTTCAGAATAGTGTGTTTTATGCATTCGCAATGGCCACTTTACTAGAATTTTTTATGGGGAATCAGACATAGTTCACTGTCCTCGCGTAGATAACGCGACGTACCAAGATCACGATAGCCAGTGCCATGTTACTAGACGTCAGACACTCTCTACGAGAGCGACATTTTCTTAAAAATCTTGAGAGCCGATTCGAAAAGTGGACTAACGTACCCTCGTTTCCTGCACAACAAACATGCTATTATAGAGCCCAGTAAAATCTTAACGTTCCTGAAACTTCTCTGCTTCGCACTGGACTCCGAGTCAAATTGATTCGTGTATGTTTTAACATTCTTATAAACTCAAATTAGCACATTTGTAACCAAGCAAATAAGATTTTTCATTTCACTTCAAGAACAGCAGCACTTACGTATCTGGGCAATTCTTTGAAAGCAAATCAGTATCTGAACATTACCGGCAGCTTATTCTTGTTAGGTAGCAGGAACGAAGAAGCCAGAGACACTAGCGAGCACATTAAGACTGTGTGCTACGCCTGCTTTTCTTTTCAGCCACTTGACATGATCTAAGATACCACTGGCTTCAAACCAACAAAATATCTGCTAGCAACAGTATGGAGTTCAGCTGCAAATTTATACAATCTTACTGGCCGACAGTACGGCTGCCAATAGATATTTAAACAGGTTGCGACCGCACGCTACTAATGAGGGATTTCTTAAAGCTTTATATCCATGAAGCATGGGAATTCGCGGAATCTGCAAAACACTGATATTGTAAGAAGACTTAATCGCATTACAACAAATTGTGTAAATTAATGTGAGAAGGAACTAATACCCTACCACTATAAAACGTACTAACGTAATTTTATTATACTTATTACTGTTGGGTATTCTCTAGTCTTCTGTAGAAGCTTTCCGAATGATAAAATTTATTATTTTACCTTGTATCATCTGCTGTTCGACATCTACATAGCCAAGTAGACAATTAAGACAACTGGGACAATTAAGTTTGCAAAAATGACTGGTGGTGACTGTTAGGAATGCAAAACTTCTTTAAGCCCCACAGAATGCTGCTCCCTTAATCCTGTGCTCTATTTGAATCTGTTTAGCGTTTCTTTGCTAGTAACACGAGTTCGTTTTGCAACTCTCACTTTTTTCCTAGCATGCTCATAGTTGAATATTTTATTGACTACACAATGAGCATTAAGCTTTCGTTCCAGATGCCGAACAAAAGAATTAAGTATATATGACGGTAGTATCTGTTCCCGATAGAAGTTACCATGGATGACCATGCAGCTTTGCTAGAAATGAAATAATTAAATGGACACCCTAGCTGCAAACAGGTGTTGATGTACTTCATTGGGGACATGTTGAAAATGTGCGCCCCGACCGGGACTCGAACCCGGGACCTCCTGCTTACATGGCAGACGCTCTATCCATCTGAGCCACCGTGGGCACAGAGGATAGTGCGTCTGCAAGGACTTATCCCTTGCACGCTCCCCGTGAGATCCACATTCCCAACATGTCCACACCACTACATTCATAGTGCGCCTAATAGATGTTTGCCCATCATACTCATTACTCGTGGCAGATTAATCTACCAAGTCCCGTACGAGTTCGGGCATAGCGTGTGCGTTCGCACAAGAAGGTCAATGGCCGGGAAGCCGTATTTTAACTATATATGACGGTAGTATGTTGGGAATGCTAATCTCACGGGGAGCGTGCAAGGGATAAGTCCCTGCAGACGCACTATCCTCTGTGCCAGCGGTGGCTCAGAGGGATAGAGCGTCTGCCATGTAAGCAGGAAATCCCGGGTTCGAGTCCCGGTCGGGGCGCACACTTTCAACATGTCCCCAATGAAGTACATCAACGCCTGTTTGCAGCTAGGGTGACCATTTAATTATCATTTCAAAAGAATTAAGAGCTGATACTTTTTCAAGCTACGCCGTTGCGACAACAGCCGTACTTTGTCTTACTACAACACGTGCACTAATTGAGTCCAAGAGTTCGGATTTATTTGTTGCAAAACCTCTAACATGTTCGCACAATCTCAGAGGGCTTGTTTAACTGCCGACTTCCGGTAAAGTTAGTCCATTCGCAAGAATATTTCTACCAATGGATGGCAAACAAATTATTACTGCAGGAAGATAGGAAAATTAATGCAACACACCTTTGAACGTTTATTTCAGCCGTTTTAACTTTTTGATATTAATGTGTATTTTTCTGATGTTTCTTTATCTTTACCCTAATCTAGAATATTTCTCATTCCGAACCGCTATGACTTCGAATATGACAAAAATATGCCGCGTCCATCCTCTGGAAACAGGATGATATTAGCTGTACAAGGGTCAGGGACCTAGGAGATGGCTTTCGTCACTCTAAATTCTTCAAGTTTGTCCGCAATGGGTCTACGCTCATCTACTAGAAGATTTTCGTTACATGTACTTTTAAAACCAACAACACAGACAATGAAAATCGTAACGCCTGATGGAGGCAGCAAAAATTTTCATCAACAACCGTCCTACACTGTGCGCACACAGCTTTCGCGTTCTGGTTGCGTAGTCTGTTTCGGTATGAGTCACGAGGATTAGAAGCTAATTATGCAATCCTGATAAGATACGCGTCGTAAGTCTGCCTACCGTATTCCTTGAATCAAACAACGGTAGCAATGTTTTTTCAAGGTAGGGAACTGAGTTTCCTCGATTACACATGTGTAGTCGTCAACCTAAAATTTCACACCCAGTTTGATTGAATGCATTTCCTCTAAATATACGTAAGTATAATGAAAATGTGCAAGAAAACGTGAAAACTCACCAAGCAAAATGTTAATTTTTCCTTGCTAAGAATAGTGAGTCACCCGAATAAAGTTTCTTGTGTAGCCGCAGTGTAGAAGAAAACACTAATGTTGCAACGACATGTTACGATGAGTCATCGTCGCTATTTTGCAGTAACAGCATGTTCAGGACGTTCTGGTTTCATAAATGTCGCGTGTACTATGTTATACCGAACACTGAGAAGCGATTCCAGTCTACGTACGCCATCGCCACCACTTGCAGCGTTTCTCCCAAAACCATTCACGATCTTCACGCTTCATGGGAAGTCCAGGTGGGTCTGTTGAGTTGCGTGTATGTGTACGTAATAAGCTTAGAGTAATGCTGGCTAACTTATCTCCATACACCATAGTCACAGCACGCGAACGATCAGCGTTACCACCTCACGAAGATGTTTAGTAATTCAGCGGCTTTATTTTTGTAGCCAAATGTGAATACTGTAGTACTTTACAGTCGCGTTGGTACGGTGGCTCTGAATACGATGGTTCTGAACGCAATTGTTTAAGCTGGACCGTTTAGTTACAAATCACTATGGTAAGCAGCGGGAGTGAAACATCTAGGTTCGCAATATTTGTTTCATTATTTGCATTTATTTCGCTTCAGATGTGACGTTCTGCATAAGTAAACGTTAAGTGCTGATTAATATTAATCTTAATGGTTTTGGAGTACTTCATTCGCTGAAAAATGCGGCAGGAAGATTTTTCCTGCCAACAACCGTTCGCTTTGCATACACTTCTATTACGATTGTATACTGTACTCAAACGTATGCTACAACATATTTTACGAAGCGCTGTTTATGGTAGTTTCAGAGTTTTGGTTACTATTTAGTCATGTTTCACCCTACCAAAACAGGTTGAATGTTCATGAGCGCATAGGCCTTATACCGACCGAACTCTAAGTATTCGGAACCGTCAACTTAGCGCATGTGACTACGAAAGACTTATGTACACAGTTTTTCCTCCAGTCGCCAGGCGACCCGCCGCTATGTATGCTAATACTAATTGTGGAGGTGACAATAGCGGTAGTGGGAGTGATGCACAAAATAGTGATGTTACTAGTGTATCTTCGAAACAGGTCGTGCCCATTCACAAATTCCTCAGCTAGGTAGATGACAGACATCAGTGTCCCTGGACTCACGCCATAGCCCAGCACAAGTGGTACTTCTTGCGGTAACATGTTCAGAAATCTGAGGTCGTTCTTTAAGATTTGCCAGACAGGGCATCAGCCGAGCATACAAAAGTCTATATTAAGAGGTATCAGGCGAGAATCCAATAATTATGGTATACCGTTATATGGAAGTAAAGGGTCTACGATAAACCGTGCAGACAAGGAGAGGGCGGGTAATTTTGAAATGTGGTGCTATAGCAGAATGCTAACGGAAGAGAGCCGTTTCTCATCAGCGTGTGAGTAAACGAATTCGGACCTAATGTTGTGACTCCATTTACTGGGTTTTATTCTTTTAAGTTTCTTTTAATTTTATATGTACCTACTTAGATTTTTTACATTTGTAGTTTCTATACAATGGTAGCCCTTTGCGATTCCCATTTTTAAACTAAATATTGTTTCTAGTGGAAAATTGATAGATTCGCGTAGATACAATAAAAAAACAGGCCGTAAAAGAAGCCCTTTTGACAACAACACTACGTTAGATGAGCAAACAGGAGAAATCAACAATGACCATGAGGAAATCATCGTGGCCTGAAATGACAAAGAAAAGTAAATGCTTGGAAAAATGTTCCAAAGTTTTAATCGATAGCGCCGTTTCGCTCAGTACAGCGAGAAAAAACGCAACACCAAACTTGCTAGTCTTCGGTCACCCAGTTGTGTGTGTCTTGTTTGAGACTCCAGGCAGATCGCATTTTCGCAAGCTACGCCCGTGCGCGGAATGCGCCTACTAGCTGTCTGGGCCTTGGACTTGAGCCGCCAGCCCGCTGTCGGCAGCATCACGTCACGTCACTCATACGCAGTTCTCTCTGGTCTGGCACACAAAGCGCTACCGCCATTGCCAACTGAGCCCGGGAGGTCGCAAAAACCGTTTCTCCTTGCTGCGCCAACAACGGCCCAGTCACCTAGAACTGACCCCAAACATCTGCATGTTGCATCAGTGGACACGAACCGCAAGTAACACTTCTTGTGCTGTACTGAACCGCGAAGAGGTTCATTTCCGACGAGACCAAACAGGGAACATATCCTTCGTTTTGCCGTAGACCCGAAACTCCGAAGGAATCTGAAGGAAATGATTTGCGTCTGTCCACAACATTCCAAAGATATATCCGAAACTTCAACTGCTGAAATGGTTCGAATGGCTCTGAGCACTATGGGACTTAACATCTGAGGTGATCAGTTCCCTAGAACTTAGAACTACTTAAACCTTTAACTAACCTAACGACATCACACACATCCATGCCCGAGGCAGGATTCGAACCTGCGACGGTAGCGGTAGCGCGGTTTCAGACTGAAGCGCCTAGAACAGCTCGGCCACACCGGCCGGCTTCAACTGCTGAATCTAGACTTTTTCCATGCGTATATTTAAAGAGGATTTTTGCGATTGGTTTTTCTGGATCATTCTTGTGTCGAGGGTTGTCTCTTACGACAATGAAACATGCTGACAGGTGTTGGACCTACTTAATCCTCTAGTACCGTGGCGGCGTAATAAATATCAGATACTTAAGTCAAAGCAGTCAAAAGATACGGTCATTTATGTAACATTTGATACTCGCAAACTTACTCATCAAAATCTGCAGATGTACTTCCCATCAGTCGAGAATCATGAAATCTGGCAAGAATAAGGTTTCATAGCACACGTAAAGAAAAAAAATCTAAATTGTGAAACTGTAATATCACAAGAAAAGACTCATTTGTTAACAGTCTTCAAACTTTTAATTAAAAATTCTAGAAAATCTCTGAACACTTGGAGCGACTTCTTAGCAATGTCAATGACAGCAAAAAATTGTCGAAACCTAGTCCTGGAATGGATGAAGTGTCACACACAAGCATCAGAGCGCGAGTCCTACTCGCACCTCGTAATTTTATTATGCATGGAGAAATATGAACGTTTCTTGACTTATCGTAACGCGGGCTCGTGAAACGCCAAGAGTGAGGTAGTTTGACTCGCAACGCGTCTTTAATTGCAGAGTGCAGGGGATTTATGTGACGTTCACGCGTTTACTAAAACGTGTGACGGGCCTAACAGCTTTTAATCGTCACTGGCTCTTAATGCTGCTTCGCGAAAATACCAGATCGACGAACAATACACCAAAACTGATTAGTTCGTACGTCCCACAGTACGAAGTTATGGTATTTGTTAAGTTCACTGACGCCGGACACCAATTTCGCTTCTAACTCCTACCTAATACAAACACTATCCCGAGTTTTGTTTAAAAGCACATCACTCGCATTCCTGTTCCGATGTTCTGTAAGTTTTTGTAAATATATAAGCTTCGTGTGTAAGTTCGTAGCGTTTCTGTTTTGCATGTTGATATTCCGGTTCCTATGGATTTAATTATCGACTGTCATTTATTTGTAGTTCACTGTTGCTATTTAAGTTTACATATTGTCATTTGGAGACAGTGCCTAGTGGACAAGTCGGAACATTTCCAACATACTCTTCTATTTAGAGTTCAATAGAGATGACAGCAGCGGAGGCAACCGAAACGTTTGCGCCGCGTATGTGGATATGCCTTTGGATAGCGCCGGGAAGACCTTCCGGGTTTGATTATCCTCTAATCGCACTAATCCAGAACGATCCACGTTAGTGTACTCGAGAAGTGGCAAATGTGATGAACTGTGAACATTCCCCATCGTGAAATTTGCATGTAATGGGAAGGGTTCAAAAATTGTGTTATGGGGACCCCATGCTCCAAGCCAAAAATCAGCGGGTGTCATGTGCATCTCTGCTTGCTCGTCAACAACACAGACCATTCCCGACTCGTATCGTTACTCGTGACTAGAAATGGTCTCTCTCTGCTAACATAAGAAAAAGAAATGGATGATTGAGCCCAAACAAAGCAGTAACTATCTGTGCAAAGACCTGCGCGCATCCACAAAAGGTGTTATGCATCTCGTGGAACAGAGACTGAAGAGTACTACGAATTGCTTCTTCGATGATTGGTTTGTGGAGCGCTCAACGCAATTCCCAATCTTTTCACTGTTCAGTCTCGCCATTTTCCCGAATGATGAAATGATAACACAAACAGCCAGTCCCTGCTTCTTATCAACAAGTGAGACGTCTTAGAGACGCAATCCAAGAACTATTAGGACGACAGCGCAAAGTGATGCTACTCCGCGATAACGCCCGCCCGCATTCTCCCAGACTGACAAGAAACACTATAGAGGAGTTGGTTGGGGAGTCACTCCGCACCCACCTTATTCGCCTGACCCTGTACCCTCAGATTTTCACCTTTTTCCGCGCGCTATCGAGCAACCTTCAAGGAACTTCCTTTCCGGACGAAAATGCTCTCTGAACATGCTCGAGTTCTTCGTCTCAAAATCACGGGATTTCTGCAGTCGCCGAGTCGAAAAGTTGCCCATCGTTGGCATACTGTTGTAAATAGTAATGTAGAATATTTTATTGATGTCTGAACTCGCTTATGTTTATCTGTTGTGTTTATTTAACTTATGGAAAAACGCCACCAGAACTACTTCACTGACCCAGTAGTAATGTAATACGGATAAGAATTAATGTCATCGAACCTCGTAATTCAAGAAATAACCTACCCCGGTCAAGGGCACGTCCTTTACTGGGCCAATGCAGCCAATTTTATAAAAACAGGTTCAATTTCGTGTTGTTGCAATACGACTTCATTCTCTCGGATCTCAACTTTCTCCGTATCAAATCGCCCCAATGTTTATTGATCTTGGTCTGTTATCTGGTTCACCTCCCAGTTTGCCATTTTTTAAATATTTTATTGTAATTTTAGTCCTCTCGCATGTTTCTTCGTTCCCATTATGCAACTAATGTTGGTCTTACTGTTGCATAATTTCACTACTGGCCCTCTGATATTTCATCGCAACGATGTTGGAAGGAGGATATGAGTTTCTTTCTAATTCCACCCATCCGTTTTGCTGTAAACTCCTAACGAGTTAGTCTCCAGCTTGCATATTATTGCTAGTGTTTGTTTATAAACGTACTGATTTTTTTCCATCCTGTATTTTTGCAGCGTTCAATTTTGAGAATTGTTTCACTTGCATATGTTATATCTGGTAGTGTGGTTAGTAATGTTTCAGTTTTGTGGCTACTGAGAGGGCTTTTCTTTGTATGAACTTATGTTTTTTCAGAAGGCCTCTTACTGCAGTAAACCTGCCATTTTATGTACCAGTACTTTTTTGCTCGACTACGTCTTACTCGTTACCTATTGCATGTATGATTCTAACAGCCCTGTTATCCGGCATTAACTAGGGGAAACTCTTAATAATTGAGATCAGAATAGTTGTGCTGCTAGAGGACCGTTTTCTCCTCCACGATAAGCGTGTGGCGTTTTAAGACGGGACTATTGCGCCTCTAGGCAGGTAATTCGCAAAGACCCGTTTTACATGGGACGTGCGACTAACAAGGAAGTCGCCTATTGCAGTGCTCCACGCTACTGACAGTCCAGCTACAAAAAAAGAGCCTACACTGTTTATGCCTGTCTAGTTGTCTGCTCGCTCTAGTTACGAGTTCCACTGATCAATCTCACGGTAACAGTTATGATGTGGAACGTGTCGAGTGCACAATAAATGCACTCATGATTAACCATAAAAATAATGTTTTTATTACGTACCCCATTCCCTTAAATGGCACAAAAGGCATATATTCTACATCTACATCCATACTCCGCAAGCCACCTGACGGGGTGTGGCGGAGGGTACCCTGAGTACCTCTATCGGTTCTCCTTTCTATTCCAGTCTCGTATTGGTCGTGGAAAGAAAGATTGTTGGTATGCCACTGTGTGGGCTCTAATCTGATTTTATCCTCATGGTCTCTTCGCGAGATATACGTAGGAGGGAGCAATATACTGCTTGACTCCTCTGTGAAGGTATGTTCTCGAAACTTAAAAGCCCGTACAGAGCTACTGAGCGTCTCCCTTGTAGCGTCTTCCACTGGAGTTTATCTGTCATCTCCGTAACGCTTTCGCGATTACTAAATGATCCTGTAACGAAGCGCGCTGCTCTCTGTTGTTGGATCTTCTCTATCTCTTCTATCAACCTTATCTGGTACGGATTCCACACTGTTGAGCAGTAGTCAATCAGTGGGCGAACAAGTGTACTGTAACCTACTTCCTTTGTTTTCGGATTGCATTTCATTAGGATTCTTCCAATGAATCTGTCTGGCATCTGCTTTACCAACGATCAGCTTTATATCATCATTCCATTTCAAATCACTCCTAATGCGTACTCCCAGATAATTTATGGAATTAACCGTTTCCAGTTGCTGACCTGCTATATTGTAGCTCAATGATGAAGGATCTTTCTTTGTGGATTCACAGCACATTACACTTTTATACATTGAGATTCAATTGCCACCATGCATCCATTGAGATTCAATTGCCACCATGCATCCATTGAGATTCAATTGCCACCATGCATCCATTGAGATTCAATTGCCACCATGCACCATGCATCAATTCGTTGCAGATCCTCCATTTCAGTACAATTTTCCATTGTTACAACCTCTCGATATACTACAGCATCGTCCGCAAACAGCCTCAGTGAACTTCCGATGTTATCGACAAGGTCATTTATGTATACTGTGAATAGCAACTGTCCTACAACACTCCCCTGCGGCACACCTGAAATCACTCTCACTGCGGAAGACTTCTCTCCATTGAGAATGACATGCTGCGTTCTGTTATCTAGGAACTCTTCAATCCAATCACACTATTGGTCTGATAATCCACATGCTCTTACTCAGTTCATTAAACGAGTGTGGGGAACTGTTCAAAAATGTTCAACTATATATTTATTCCTTTTTAAGAATTCGTCTACTGTATAGGAGTTGTCAAGGAGATATAATTTCAAATTATTTTTAAAACTATTACTGCTGTTTGCCAGACATTTTATTTCATCTGGTAATTTATCGAAAAGTTACAGCAGCATATTTTCCCCCTTTCTGTGCCAAAGACAGGTTAACTTGTGAATGAATTTACAAGTGAACATTTTTTTTAAGACTAGTTCCGGATACAAATACATCTGAATCACTGAATTTCGTTCATTTCCATGCACGGCCATCTTATCGTTTAAATTCCAATGAATGCTTACAGCAGATGCTTCATCCATTAACTATTAGGAGACGAGCATTTCGCTGAGCAGGACACAATTCAGACGGAGCTTCGCGCTGTTTGTCAGTTGTGCTTACCGCTCGGTCGCCAGCGCACTATCGAAGTTCCTTCATACGCGTGAAAATAGGATTCATCCTGTTCCTTCCAAAAGCGATGCAGGTGTCCCCGACTACGTGGTAAAGGCCGGCGGAACCGGTGCGTCACGGGTAATCTCGCAAGCTCACACGTCCCGTGTAGAACGGGCATAAGTCAAAGGCCGTGAGGGCTGGGCGGCGCAGCAGGAGGCACATTCCAGAGGCACAGCACAGGCGCCGCGCCGGTGACGCAAACCGGCGGCCACCGCTTCCGGCTGGCAGGCAAACCAGCCGCGCAGATCGGCAGCCTTGCTGAGCCGAGGCACCCACCTAGCGCAGGTAAACAAGCGCAGCGCGCCCAACCTGTTGCTGCACCTTGAACTCAACATATCGGCTGCGTTCGTGCACACAGCGTGAACAAAAATAACTGCACACAGTCTAGTCGAGTCTGCAGACAGAGTGAAAAAATAGCACGACCACCGCCTCTGCCAAAGTCAAATGAGTGGCTGCCTTGCGTAACGAAACAGTCCTTCCAAACCCAAGCTTGTAGTATTAAGCTTCTTTTACACGATCGACTTTCCTTGTCCCTGTTGACTACTCTAAACTAGTGCGTCCACTGCAGCGCCCTTGGCATTTTATTCCAGTACCGGCTCTCGTATGTTTTGAGTATTTTCGTTTACACGTCGGCGCCAAAATCTCCGGTGTTGTGACAGCTGTCTGCTGTGCAGTTTGGCATCTGAATGGTGAAAGTGAGGTTATGAGGATCGATTCTTTTTCGAAAAATCGAAATATAGTAACAAAATTTACGAACAAGCAATGACGACAGCATTCATTGACGACTAAAGTAGAACTCAAAGTGGAAGTTCTCAAATATCGTGTGGTAAATTGTTCCACGCTCCCGAGAGTAGAAAGAACATGAAAAGAGTTATCCAAAAATATCAGACAATACATAGCACGCAGTAAATAGCGCCTTTTTGCTGTATCTTTTGTATTTTGATTTTCTTGTAAGTTGCCAAGTAACAACGAAATTTGTTTTTCTCGTCCAATAATTTTGATTTTCACCGTTGAATTTCATTAAGGAGATTTATTCACGCTCTTATTTATGTAAAGTGCGGGTTTCTTTCTCTGTAAAATGTGAATACTTCTTGCTTTCAGATATTTCGCCTCTCGTAGACTAGGACACTAGTAGGGAAAAAATACCAGGACCTTGGGTAATTTTGCAATTGCCATAATGTAATATCTATGACTTCGATCAGAATTGGTTATAATTTCCGATGTTGGCAGACGCTGCCAGCTCCTTGTCTGCGCATGCGCAGTGTGCAGTATACTCAGAAATTTAGAACTCCACACTCCGCGTAATCCACAGATCTTTGACATCAGACGCTCACGACGTGGTTGGTTGCTGATTTACACCCAAAAACGAAGGGCGCAAGAATTTCGACTATTCAATTTTCACAAAAAAATGGTTCAAATGGCTCTGAGCACTGTGAGACTTAACATCAATGGTCATCAGTCCCCTAGAACTTAGAACTACTTAAACCTAACTAACCTAAGGACATCACACACTTCCATGCCCGAGGCAGGATTCGAACCTGCGAGCGTAGCAGTCGCGTGGCTCCGAACTGACAATTTTCACAAGAAGGTCTCTTTGGTAAAACGGGCCTTACAGCATCTGTCGATAACAAACAACGATAAGGGCAGTACTGAAATTTCTGCAGCTGTACAAGACCATCGTTTTCAAGAAAAGACTTTCTGAAGCAAACACTAAAGACCTTAGGTATCTGGAAACATTTAAGGGTTTTCTCCATCTGATCAATTGAATTACCTAGGCTACAATCCAGGTCAAACTTGGAAACGAAGCGCTACTCATTTGGAGGAATTAGCTTCCTAATCTCGCCACTGCATAACCAAATATTGAATATTGCTTGCCCTACGGAAACTTCGGCCATGCAACTGATATTCCTTCCGTGCAACTATTACAAAATGTAGAGTACTGAACGTCTTCTGTGAAATGAAGCCACGTGTAATCTAAGAGTCAATTTATATTATTTTTCGGTGGGCAACCCATTTCACAGAAACTCATCTCTAGGACTTTCGTGATTTGGTACCAAGTGTACTGAAGTAGCCTAATACAGAATTGAAACGTGGAAGAAACATTTCAGCCAGATAACAGACTTTTGATACGTGGTGCTACAGAATATTACTGAAGATCAGATGGGTAGATCTGGTAATTAATGAAGATGTACTAAATGAATGGGTAGCAAAGAGCGCGCGCGCGTCCGTTGACGATTGCTTGGTGCCTCAGTGTGTGTCCTATCAACTCAGGAGTTGATAGCTGGCGTCATTTCAGTTCTTCCAGTATGAAACTTGTAAGATGCGACAGTGGCCAACTCTACATAATTACGACGAAGCCTGTCAAACATGTGCATATCCTTGTGCGCGCGTGTAGCGGGTGGAGAGGACCGCCGCCCTTGCTCCAGCTGGACTAGCGTGGAAAGCTAGCTGGTTTGACGATTTGGGGAAGAGGTCCAAACGGCGAGGCCATCTGTCCCGTCGGATTAGGGAACGACGAGGAAGTAAAACGGCCGTGCCCTTTCAAAGGGATCATCCTGGTATTTGTGATTTAGGGAAATCACGGAAAACCTGAATCAGGATGGCCAGACGCGGGTTTGGACCGTCGTCGTCCTGTGTGCGAGTCCAATGTGCTGACCACTGCGCCACCTCGCTCGGTGCGTGGAGAGCTGCATCGAACCATTCTTCAGATCGAACACAACTAGTATTACAGTATTTCAAAATATTTTGGTCACTGAATATTTGCGTTCTGCATCAGTGAAAAATATCCGCATTCGCACTTTCTCTTCTGCATGTGAGTGAAGGGGGAGGGGGGGACGGAGAGCAGGGGGCTATATATATACGATTAGAATCTTCTGAAATCTTATGTACGCGTGCCTTCGCTCAAACTTAAATGTCAGGTGCTATACAGCGTACTCAACAAGAGTCTCTTATAGAGTACCCAACAAGCTCAGAGGGTAGCAGCTATGCATTCTCCGAAATAGTTTTTTTGGCAGACAGTCTCAGCAGACCAACGGATCGTGACTGCTTTCATACGAAGCAGTCTAATTCCAAGCGCGAAGTCGGTGAGACAGCGCGGACTTCCAAAGACTACTCTCGGTACGGGATTTGCTAGCGAACGAAGCCTTTCGTCCCTCGGAAGGTTACAGAAGGTGACAGCCCGGCAGAGCTGGCAACAGCCGCTAATTAATCTCCTCGGCCTTCTACACGTACGTCACAGGCTTTTACCGCCCGATGTAGCTTTCAGACACTGCGCTTATTTCTTAATCCGCTAGCGGAAGAAAAAATTAGAATTCATTTCCGCCGAATGTCAGCAGCTGGTGAGGAGAGGATTCGGCTATGCTTGTTCCACGGACAATCAACATTTGCCTAAAATCCCAAACCTATGAGAACACGAACCCAATCAACCAGAGCGCCACCTCGCTCGACAGTGACAGGAAACAAGCTCAAAGAGCTTTATAGAATTCTACTAAGTGCTGCACAATCTCTTCCGTTTTGATTATGAATGATCTACAGAACTATTCAATGAATCCTTTCTTCCAGACGTCCCCTTCCGGAAGCAAAAAGGGGAAAAAACCGGTCTCTACACTTTCATGCGCGCTATAAATAATATATAACGACCCTTGCGGGAGCAAAGCAGCCTGTAAGCCTTTACATGACTGCGAACCGGTTTCCGAAATTTGTAGTTTCTAAATCCACACAACCGATCTCATTGTTTCTCAAGTGAGACTTGGGTGTCTCCAGTGTACTGACTGCGTAATCACTATCATTCTTGCTGGTTTGAATACAGCATTTAGAAAAAACATTTTCGGCAACAGTGCGATTATTTCCAAGCATTATGTAATAGCCTTATCACTCCCTCTAGCTTAAATTTTTAATGTAGCTACATGCTCGCTTTAACATCAATGAACAATATAGTTTCTTAATGTAAATAGTAACTACAGCCAACGCACGCTAGAAAAAAGCTGCTCAATGACAATTATCGTTAACTGTACTATTATTCACCGCTGCTTTTAGTGGCCATATAAACAATGAATGTGTCACTTATGCCCGACGTAACACAGGGAGCGGATTCAGGAATTCTGAGGCTTTGCACTTCCTTTGAGATGATTGGGATCGAGATATTTCGCATCCATCCGGTAGCGCTATCAGTTCTTACGCATATTGTCAAACTGATATCTTTCCGCACGCGTCAGAGATTAAGCGATGACGCCCGCATCCCCTGCGGGCACGTACACGACTAAGATTTGGCGCAAGTTATGCGATCCAGGAAAACAAGCGCTGCACAAACTACGCCAATGAGTGGAACGTGACACCTTACTGATCGGGCACAGACGTCTACGCTTCTCGCACAAAACAGCCCTGACATTCCAGCAGCGTGGTTGCGCAAGTATACCTGACACACATCGACTCCGGTTCTGCGAAAGCAACTTTCCACGCAATGATCCATGATCTGCTGCAACTTCCAACTGATTAACATTTTAGCGCTCTTCTGTCCCATCTCAATATTTTTCGCCAATTACAACATCTGTAAATGCAAGTTTACAGAAATCACTATGTTCCACTTGTTGACGCACAATGTTTGACAGACGTTGTTATGCACGATTGGACCATCACATTCAACAAGTGTCACACTGGAAGGACTGAAATGTCGCCAGTTCTTAACTGCTAACTACCTCGCAATAAATACAGTCACTGTATTTACCAAGCACGATGCTGATAGGTCCCACGCTGACCGAGCAAGCAGCCTCCCATGCGCTGAGGTAGCAGAAGACGACGATGAGACCGAAGCGGTCCTGTGCTGTTTACGATTCCTCCGGAGTGACGCGAACCAACCCGCCGACACTGGCCCCGGGGGCTGAGCTCTACTCGCTCCGGTAGTTAGCACCATGATTCCAAGTCACTTAATCATCAGCCACTAAAACACAACAGCACCACCACACTCTGTACACAGCCGGCCGACCGCTCCGCCGGCTTCACGCGTACTTCCCCTGCTATCCAACAGGCCCTGTAGGACAGCAATATCAGCGCCCCTAGCGGCCACTCGGCGCACCTCGTCGCGCGCCGCGCCTGCCTCTTGCGGAGTCTTCACGAAGCTACTCCTGTCTCCTCGCATTGGTATCGGAATCACGTTCTACTTGCTCATCAGTGAAATCACCTTTACTCGTAAGCAGGCATACAAGTAACGCACAAGACTGCTTTAACGGCTACATGTCACGTAGAGATAAATGTATGCATCATAAGTTTAGCAAAGGCATAACGCATTTTTACGCTGATTATTACACAGCATGTAAAATCAGTGAGTGTCGCTATTTTCTTTATACATCTGCCTCCATTTCCCGACAATAACGTCATTTGGGAGACAATGGTGAAAGAAAACTGAACTGACAGAACATGTTTGGGTTCTACGGAATCAAGAAAGCATCGCACATCAAGATACTTGCCGTCTGTGCGAACGACTTTTCCTTTAATGAGTTAGTACAGGATTCGACAAGTCAAATTCACGTTGATTTAGGAACGATTCTTGGTTGTAAGCCTTGTTTATACTAAGAACATTAAATTATTTCGTTGTTTGAACTTCATTTACATCTGCAAATCACTCGACATTGTCCCGATATTTTGCTTCAGAGACCGTGAGAATGTACAGTACATTGTCTGGTTTAAAACAATGCCTCCGAACATACTGTGTAACCTTATCAGTCTGTTGGACGACGAATGTCTTCGATTCTTTGCTACTGTAGAGAGACGGTCAATGGGAATCACGAACTGTCGTCCATTTCTGTACTAGAACTCATTTTTTGGTACTGGCTGATATGGATTTGCAAGTGACAGTTAATAATCGATAACGACGAAAATTAGAGACACAAAAAATAAGAGGTAATAACAATTTACTCCGATGCTCTACTTCGACACCTACCTGACTAATACAGCACGTGAATCTGGAACATGCCCTACGTACAATATAATACTTTCAGGTCAACGTTTAAAGGAACCTTCCTTCTGCAACTGTGCACTGTCAGTGCAGCCTCAGTAGGTCTCGCTTGAAAATAAACTAGTAAGGTTTGAAACTAGTCGCCAAATGTAAGTACGGCAACTGTCGATAGAATCGTTAACAAATGCTTTAAGAAATTTAATAAAGTTGCTGGCTCCCTGTCAACAAAATGTCGAAAAAGTAAACTGTTTTGCAAAAGATTGCTGACAAAAAAACCATACTTACATATGGAACCAAATGATTACTATATCAGGCAACAGGTCTGAATCCAAAAATAGTGTTTCATGTTTCAATAAATAGTACTAGTTAACTGTGGAGATTTAAAGAAGAAAGAGGTATTTTCTTAACGCTTCCATATGTAGAGACACGGTTAGTCGCTAGTTTATCTAATTTATTACACACAGCATAAAGAACAAATATTTTGCAACAGAGATTGTACAACGTCAAGTTCTGCTGAAGCGACAAGCACGTTTAGAGAACAGAAAAATGTTATCCATATGCGCTTTAACTACCTCCTGAATGTTCTAAGTATTAACGTTATCTCCTGGCCTTAGATTTGTAGATTAGAATTCCAGATAACGTAATAATAATAGGACTAACTGAAGAGGGGCAGTTCAACTGTGAAATTTCACGCTTCCGTTGACTATCTGTGCAGATAAGTATTTACGTCAAAACGGCTTCAGATTCTGTTATATTGATGAAGCATTCACGCAATTGAGTACCTAAATCGTTCGCTACACTACCGCGCTTATTTAATACTGAAAAGGGGGAATATTAATATGTACCGCGTTACGTTTTGGCTGATGACGAAGGAGGGAGAATGGTTCCACTCGGAGCGCTAGCAGTAGTTCCGTATTTTATTTTTTTTAAATATACTACATCACGCAAACCTTAAGCAGAAATTCCCAAAGTACTTCGTTATGAAAAGCATCCATCTTATATTACAAATAATTGCTACTATATTAGGCGACATGACGACTGTGACAGTTTTAAACGCACCTAGGTATTTAAATTCAATACAAGCATGCTGATGGCGAAATATTTTATTGAGAGCTGGCAGTCTCTGAGACAGTAGTATAAGGAATCGAATATCGTCTGTCTGGTAGATAGACCAGAAAAGCATTAGCATGGCACACAGGCTCTCAGAGATGGAATAGTTCCTCACGCAAAGAGGTGCGTCCGATAACATCGTGTCGACACAGAAGAAAAAGGAAGAAGGGTTAGTATTTAATGTCCCTTCGACAACGGAGTCATTCACCCCCACCCTCACCTACCTTGGCCTCACCATTGACCGTCACCTCACCAGTATCCCTCATCTCCGCTCCATCTGATCCAAAGCCCACAACCACCTCAGACTCCTCAAACTTCTCTCTGGCCGGACATGGGGGTTGCACCCCTCTACCATCTTCCACACCTACAAATCCTTAATCCGTCCCATCCTCTGTTATGCCAGTCCCGCCTCGATATCTGCCCCCCCCCCCCCCCCCCCAAATTCTATAAGTCCCTCCAGATCCTTGAGCGTCCTGCAGTCCGCCTCGCCTTCCATATACGCCTCCCGTCCCCCACGCGGATCCTCTATGACCTCATTCCTTTCCCCCATCTGCTCCTATTCCTAGAACATATCCGCATACTCTACACCTCCCGCCGCCTTGATCCCCCTTACCCCCTGGTTGCTCCTCACCTCTCTCATCTCCCCCCCCCCCTGCCACGTCTTCACTGTTGTGTCTCCCCCACCCTCCATCTCTACACATTTCATCTCCTTTCCCAAGGTGGCTTCCATCAACTCCCCCTCCCGGATGATGCCCCTCTCCCTCCATTTATCCCTCCTATCAATTCTGATCCTCACGCCCCCTCCTTTCCTCTGTCCTTTTCCCGGGCTCCCTCTTCCCCCCCTTCCACCCTCTTTTTTCCCCACCTCCCCTCTCTCTGCCCCCTTCTCTCCCCCGAGTCCTTTTGCATTTCCCTCCTCTGCCTTTTCTCATTCCCTCTCGTGTCTGCCCTGCCCCTCTCCCCCCATATGAGTCCTCTCCCTCCTTGGTTCCCCCCTTTTTCGTTTTTTCCTCTCCTCCCACATTGTTTCCCCCCCCCCCCCCTCGTCTGCCCGTGGCTCGGGAGTGTCATCTTTGTGCCGCCATCTTCGTGCAGTGTTTTACAGTGAGTGTTCCGTGTTGTGTGTCTTTTGGGACGTGTTGCGAACGGCCATCATACTGTCGCTGGGTGTGATTTTTTATCTCTTGAGAACTGAAACCAGACTGTCGCCATGTTTTTCTAATTGTGTGTCTACTATGTTACTTGTCTGATTCCTGTATACTTTATTAACATTGCCAACCCCTTTGCTTTCTGTTTTAACTTTCCGCATTTTTCCGCCATTTTACACTTTAAGTCACCGTTTTATCGCCTGTTTTTCTTGTTTCTTTCTTATTCCGATTTTAAAAAAGTCTGTAGGCTGTAGAGCAGCATACTAAGCTGCTGCCAGCCCGCTCCCTTCGGGGGGAATTGAAAATCAATAAAGGAAAAAAAAAACGGAGTCATTAGAGACGGAGCACAAGCTCCGATTAAGAAAGGATGGGGAAGGAAATCGGCCGTGCTCTTTGAAAGAAATCATCGCGCTATTTACTTGGAGTGATTTTAGGGAAATCATGGAAAATCCAAATCAACATGGCCTGACACGGATATGAACCGTCGTCCTTCCGGATGCGAGTCCAGTGTGCTAACGATTTGGATACTTCGCTCCGTGGTACGACAGAGTGTCACATAAATGGAATATGTTTGCCACACTTAATTACTCTAAACGTGACTACGGCACCCTCGCTGGGCGGACCACTAGTACCACTGGTCGTCTGGTTTCATTTCTTTTTCTTTATGTAATTTGTCAATGAGTCGAGAGTCAAACGTACGGTAGGTCAGATACAAGTTTCTTCGGTGTACGCGACATTACAATGAAACCTGGGAGAGGGTCGCTGGCAGTTAACCCTTTTGTAGAGCGGATGAGGGAGAACTCGACAAGGCTCAGACCACCGCCCGCCTGCACTAACTGTCAGCGGGGACTGAGGCAACGGGAACAATGCTGCCATTCCAGAGCTGACGCCATCGAACTTAATGATACCGTGCACAGGAAGCGGACTCTGTGGCGCCATGCTGCACTGTCCTCTCCGTGGTCTCGAAAGAAGCCGACACCAACCACTCCTAGATGATAATCTGTGCTGTAACTGCAACATAGCTGTGCTCATTAAGTATAGCGTTTTACTGGTTGACATTCCCAGCACTCCAGTTACATCACAACTAATTGATCAAAACATTCCGGCAATTATTCTAATGCTCACTGATACATAAATTTAATATTAACGCCACGTAAATAAATCAATCCTTTATATTCGTTCAACTGAATAATATCATTACAAATAGCAAATAAATGATGACATGGTAAAGTTGAAGAATTACCTATCTCCCATACCTCTCTGATTAGTTATCCCTAGATGTAACGTGAAAATCATGTAAATTCGAAGGCCCCCACCAGCTATTTTCTGGAGTTGACACACAAGACGCACACCGAGACACTGATCAAGATGCTGTTACAAGTAACGCCAACATCATGCATGCTCTTCGTATGCAAAATGCACGTTCTGATTTTGTCGTAGATCCTGGGAGATAGTTGGAATGAGGAAGGGAGCACGGTTAGGATTTAACGTTTTGTCCACGTCGTAGTCATTAAACGCACGTACGAAATGGCGGAAGACTTACTGAGGAAAATTTAGTATTTGCTTGGAGTGATTTAGGGGGCTCACAGCACACCAAAATCAGTACGGTTGACAGGTCTGAACCCCAGTTTCCCCCTAATTCCAGATCAGTATCATAAGCGCTACGACAGTTACGTCGGTAGATATGTCCGACATGATATTAGTCAGAAACTATGAAATATTAGGAAATGTCTATTCATGTGGGGTAAGGGGGGGGGGGGGGGGGGTTGACTTTTTCCAGCGATTGGTAATTTTGCAAGTGGCAGCTCTGGAGTGGTAGATAAAAATATCAGAAAAACGGTGCCCAAGTACGAGGGGCGTTTGAAAAGTCCGTGCAAAGTCCAAGAGATGGCACCACCGGCGCGTATCGAGGTTATGTTTAGTTAGTAGCATCTTTGGAAAGAACGCACACCAAGTTTCAGCCATATTGGTCTATTTCTTCGCGTTTGGCATTCGTGTGAATCAAGTATGGTCGAAAAAGAATTTTCGTGTGGTGATTAAACATTACTTTATGAAAGGCAAAACGCCTCAGGAGACTAAATAGAAGCTTGATAATCATTATGGTAACTCTGCACCTTCGATTAGAACAGTTTATAAGTGGTTTCAAGATTTTCGGCGTGGCCATATGGGCACAAGTGATGTTGAACGTTCTGGACGGACGCCCTGTGGAGGTTACGACTCCGGAAACCATTGATAAAATCCATGATAAGGTGATGGATGACAGAAGAGTTAAGGTGCGTGATTGCTAGTGCTGTGGGCATTTCGAATGAACGGGTACATAATACTTTGCATAAACATTTGGACATGAGAAAGCTATCCGCAAGATGGGTTCCGCGATTGCTCACGCTTGACCAAAAACGGAATCGTGTGAAGTGTTGCAGGGATGGTTTGCAGCTGTTCAGGAAGAATCCGCAGGTCTTTAAGCGTCGTTTCGTCACTGTGGATGAAACCAAACAACAATCCAAGCAATGGGTTACCAAGGAAGAATCTGCAGGAAAAAAGGCGAAGACCATTCTTTCGGCCGGAAAGGTTATGGCGACTGTCTTTTGGGATTCACAAGGGATAATCCTCATCGACTATCTGGAAAAGGGTAAAACTATTACAGGTGCTTATTATTCATCGTTATTGGACCGCTTGAAAACCGAGTTGCAAGAAAAACGCCGGCGATTGGACCGCAAAAAAGTCCTTCTCCATCATGACAATGCACCAGTACACACCTCAGCAGTTGTGGTCGCAAAATTAATGAAAATAGCATTCCAACTCGTTTCACATCCCCCCCCATTCTCCAGACTTGGCTCCCTCAGACTACTATTTGTTCCCCAATTTGAAAAAATGGCTGGCAGGATAAAGATTTTATCCAAACGAGGAGGTGATTGCAGCAACTATTAGCTATTTTGCAGACTTGGACAATTCTTATTATTCGGAATAGATCAGCAAATCAGAACAGCGTTGGACGAAGTGTACAAGTCTAAAAGGAGACTATGTCGAAAAATAAAAGAGATTTACCCCAAACATAAAAAAGATTTACCCCAAACACGTAAGTAGTTTTTATTTTTGCGCGGACTTTTCAAACGCCCCTCGTATGATGTACTGTCTGGGAGATCTGAAACGCACGCAAGTGGATTGTCTATATCTACAACTATACTCAGCAAACCACTATGAAATGCGTCGCATGTGGTATTTTCCATTGTACCACTTATTAATGATTATTCCCGAAGGAGGAATGATTACAAAATGCCTCTATGTGCACAGTAATTAGTCTGTTATTGTCTTCTCAGTCCCTACGGGAGCGGTTTGTACGGGCTTACAGTATTTTGCTACATTCATCACTAAAAGTTGCTTCTAGAAACTTTCTTAGCAGGCTTTCACAGAATAGTTCTCGTCTATCTTCAATCGTCTGCAAGTTCAGGTTTTTCACGCATTTCCGTAACGCTTTCTGTGAGTCGAACAATGCTGTGCCCATACGTGCTGCCCTTCTTTGCATACGTTCAATATACCTCCTATATCGTGCTGGACCTCCTTTTTCCCAGATACTGCAGCACCTTGACGTTGTATGGATTCAACAAGTCGTTGGAGGTTCCCTGCATAAATATTGAGCAATTCTGCCTCTACAGCCGTCCATAATAGCGAAAGTGACGCGAGTGTAGGGTTTTGTACACGATCTGATCAATGTCCCGTAAATGTTCGATGGGATTCTTCATGTAGGGCGATATGGATGGCCAGATAATTCGCCCGCATTATTCAGAATATTCTCAAACCAGTCGAGAACAACTGTGGCCCGGTGACATGGCGCATTATCATCCATAAAAAGTCCGTCGTAGTTTGGGAGCATAAAGTCCATGAGTGGCTGGAAATGGTCTCCACGTTGCCGAACATAACCATTTCCAGTCAATAATCCGTTCATCTGGACCAGAGGACCCAGTCCATTCCATGTAAACACAGCCTACACCATTATGGAGCCGTCACGAGCTTGCACAGTGCCTTGTTAACAGCTTGAGCCCATGGTTTCCTGGGGTCTGCACCAGACTCGAACCCTACCATCAGCTCTTACCGACTGAAATCGGGACTCATCTGATCAGGCCACGGTTTTCCAGTCGTCTAGGGTCCAATCGATATGATCTCGAACCCAGGAGACGCGCTGCAGGCGATATCGTGCTGTTAGCAAAAGCACTCGCGTCGGTTGTTTGCTGCCATAGCCCATTAACGCCACATTTCGCCGCGTTGTCCTAACGGATACGTTCGTCGGACGTACCACATTGATTTCTGCGATTATTTCACGCGGCGTTGCTGTTCTGTTAGTACTGACAACTCTACGTAAATGCCGCGGCTCTCGGTCGTTAAGGGAAGGCGGCCACTGCGTCGTCCGCGGCGATAGGTAATGCCTGAAATTTGTATTCTCGGCACGCTCTTGACACCGTGGATCTCGGGATACTGAATTCACTAACGACCCCCGCAATGAAATGTCCAATGCGTCTAGCTCCAACTACCACTCCCGCGTTCAAAGTCTGTTAATACCCGCAGTACGGCCATAATCACATCGGAAAAATTTCACATGAATCACCTCAATACAAATGACGGCTCCTGCCCTATTATACCTTGTGTATATGCTGCATATGGCTAACCCATGAGTTTTGTCACCTCAATGTAGTGCCTATTTGGTATGGATCCTACACACTTACGCAAATTCTGGGATGGGTAGCCCGAGCTTTTCGTAAGCAGTATGCTTTATACAGTAATTGCACTTCGAAAAATCGTGCCAATGACCTGTAGTTTATCGCCGGCCGGAGTGGCCGAGCGGTTCTAGGCGCTTCCGTCTGGAAGTCGCAGGTTCGAATCCTGCCTCGGGCATGGACGTGTGTGATGTCCTTAGGTTAGTTAGGTTTAAGTAGTTTATTAGCGACGACTGCGCCTGTTGTATGAGTTGACTGATTCAAATTGAGCTCATTAATATCGTGGTAATAGGTTACTAAGATTTTTTCGTTCTGTGAGAGGCAGAGTTTTAAATTTCTGAACATTTAAAGCAAGTTGCCAATCTTTGCGTCCCTTTGATTGAGATCGGAATGAATAGTTGATCAGCTTCTTCCAGTCAGCATTTCATCATTAGATAACTGGGTCATCTGCAAAAAGTTTGAGATTATTATTAACGTTGTCAGGATGTCGTTAATATAGAACACGAAGAGCAAGGGTCCGAGCACTCCTGAAGTTACTTCTGCGTCTGTTGGAAATGGAAATGTCGTGTGGCTAGGGCCTCCCGTCGGGTAGACCGTTCGCCTGGTGCAGGTCTTTCGATTTGACGCCACTTCGGCGACCTGCGTGTCGATGGGGATGAAATGATGATGATTAGGACAACACAACACCCAGTCCCTGAGCGGAGAAAATTTCCGACCCAGCCGGGAATCGAACCCGGGCACTTAGGATTGACAGTCTGTCACGCTGACCACTCAGCTACCGGGGCGGACTCTGCGTCTGTTAACGACTCTCTACTGTACTTTCATAGCTCAATACCGTACAACAGAAACTAGTACAGAATTATGCGCGCTCCGAAATAAAAAAATCAAATCGTTTAATATCGTGATATCCAAAGGTGAGTAATTTAGTCAACACGAGCGCGTTATTAACTTTTCCATTACTTGTCGACGTAGTAACTACTTACAGCTGAAAAACAATACTGAAGTTGTAATTATGTTCTGACTATGTGTTTGCAACGTTAACACAAAATGAGAAGATACTACTTAAACATGTCATCGGAATGCTTCTTATAATCTATAGCCGCGTTTAATAAACTGTTGGACAGTGTCTATTAAGGATACGAGCGACGTAATAATCTACTTTCCATTTAGATTCCTCAGACAGGCGCATTCACGAATAACGCACGGAGATTTTGAGCGTGGCTGAACGCAGAGGAGCACGAGTGGAACGGATAGTATGTTGTTAATAAATGTCGATTTACAACATGCACTGCAAAACTGTTGCAGTGTGCGTTAGGTAGTTTAACGTCCCGTTAACAACGAAGTTATTAGAGACTGAGTACTAGCTCAGTGGGACAAGGGCAGGGAAGGGAAGGAAAACTGATGCGACCTTATTTAAGGAATCACCCGGGCATTCGCATAAGGTGATGTACGGAATCTACACAAAACCTAAATCGTAACGATATACGGGGACATGAAGCACTCACGCCCAAGTACTACGTTATTTTATGTTCGGAGTGAAGTAACAAATAGGTATCTCTTCTTTGTTTTTCTTTTATTTTCGCTAAGCTTCTGGTCAACAACGAGATCCTCAAGGGCTTGTGTAAGTCCTTGGTTGTGACACCCGATTGGAACACATTTCACACACCACTGGAAACCCACGTGGCTGGGCCGGAATACGAAACGTTTCCTTTGTTCTAATGACGTATCTACTGTTCTACATCGTCCGTCAAGGTCTTATACTTTAATTTCGTGTAAAGCAGCGAAAATCCGCAAAGAAATAGCAAGGCTATTGAAAACGGTTGCAATTCAACGGTTAAAGTGCGATCGCAATATCCAAAGAGACTTCAGAATAGCCAAAGATGTTATATGATGCGACAGAGCACATGATAAGATACATATTTATACTGATTCATGATTTAAAAAAAAAAAAAATCAAGCGAATACCAAAAGATGTCAGGTGTATTAAATTTCTCCACGCCGTTTTTACTTCACATCGAAAAATTAGTATTTATATGAGCACAGTTATTTGGACATCTCTGCCAGCCTCTTCCTTATTGGCCCTCTGACACACACAATCCATTTTCAAGCTCCTAAAAGAAATTCCGCTTAATACTATAAAGAGTCACCCGTGGAATAACTTATGGTCTCTCTTCAGAAACACACATACTTTTAAAGTTTTGACTTATCTATGAATTAGCCACATGAATATTTTCCGTGTCTTTTTATTCCAGTTCTGCATTAATCCGTTTTATAAGGCATGCCACACACTCAAGAAGTACTCAAAGCTTGTTCAAGAACGCTGGAATTAAGTGAAACATTCACACACCTTGCCAGTTAACCGAAGGCATGTGTAGTAGATGAAGATAAAAACTTTTGTAGCGATGCTATACACATGTTTTAGTGGCGTAGTTCTATATGGTTGTTCATCCGGGCGCTAATGACCGTAGCAGTTTTGCGCCCTAAAACCATAACAAAACAAAAAAACAAATGGTTGTTCATCATCAATACAGCATAATAAGCTTAGATACGTTTCAGGTTTCTTTAAAGGCAAATATTCACTCCATTTGGTATAACAGTTTTCAGGCCAACCATTACATTAAGCAATATTGTTATCAAAACCGAAGCAGCTTGTGCAACTCCATGTAACACTTTATCCTAGTGATGGATAGCTATAGAAAGTCACGTCTCCAGTAACGTTTCCCAACAAACTACCAAACAAACTGCTTGTCTCATAGTACAGTTTCTTCCACTGACCTTTGCATTTCTAATAATGCAAAGTAGAGCTGGCCATTTTTTTTTAAAGTGGAGCAACGTATATCACGTAATGTTACCTCAATAAAGTGGTTCTATCACATTAAGTTAAATGAAAGTGAGTTTGTATGGTTGGTCCTTGCAAAATGGATTGCGATATTGATTCTTGTAGAATACAAAACAGTCTTTGATCGAAATTTCTTTTAAAACCGTTTTCGATCCGAACAATCATCATCAGATACGTCTGTCATTGTTAAACTGGTTTAAAACATAAAGTTTGTAGCCAATATATAGTCACCGTCAAAAGACGAAAAAACATAATAAAATTATGACAACAAACACAACTGACCTGTATTATAAGGTCGCAATGACAATGTCATAGTGCTTTTCTTGCCATTTATTAGTACGTAAACAAAAATCCTGTCGACAGCTCAGCTAAAGTTACGTCCATTGCATAAATTTCTTAAAACATGCTTTTACTTTCACACACAATCTCATTTATACTTTTATACACCAAAATATAAAAGTGACAATGTAAGGATGTCATATTGTTTTAACAAATACGGCTTTCAAGTGCGTCGCCACACGTTATGATGTCGTACTCCATAAACAGACAAATTGACAGCACAGTTGGGACGGAGAAGAGAACTACTGCGGTCGTGCTGAAATAGTCGTATTTGAACGGCGTGAAGAAAACATCGAATATAGCAATCTACGTCGAAATGTAAATTTCTGACCTAAAACACAGTCTCTCAATCCTAGGCCATGAACCTTTCTCCATTTTGTCTCCGTGTTGCTACTTCCAAACCTCTTGTGCGCACTACGTGCTCTTACAGACGTCTGCAGATGGAACGGGTAATAATAAAACACAGGATAAAATTTTAGTCAGCTCCTTAACCCTTTCATTAACAATTATTTTGTCGGGCGGAAGTTATTAATGTATGGCTATTTTAGTTAATTCCGGAGTCTGAAGTAACAATATGAAATAATATTTACCGCCGTCTCCTTTTCCATTGTGGAGTAGCGCGCGACCTATAGGGTTATACCTAGTTACCTTGGGGTTTCAGAAGACGATTGCGCAAAAACTAAAAAGACGTACAGAAAAGAGACACCTCACTGGCTAGGGCCTCTCTCCAACTTTTTACCTCACATTACAGGTGCTTAATATGGCAAACGTTTGTGACGTGGCAAACATCAGTGCGCTCGGGCAATTCATTGACACGAACTCCTGGTAGGCGCGACAGCAGGTCGCTTAGGCCGGTATTACACTATCAAATTTCTTTGTCAAAGATTTGATCAAAGATGTGATCCAATATTCCGTCCAATATATTTGACAAAGATCTTTGACGTAGCGCTACAAGGGGTATTACACTGTCATCAAATTTTTCGTCAAAGTTCAAGATGGCTGACAACAACTTGTTATTAACCGCAGCAGTTCTACGTACTCCAATTGCATTGTGTGCACATGCGGAAAAGAAGTGGGGGGAGAAAAATGGAACCATACATACGAGGTTGACAGTCTTAAAAGTCCTGGGATTACAACTTGATAATAAATAGTTGGGAGGAGCACACCACAGAACTGCAGAAACGCCTTAACAAATCTGTATTTGCAATTCGAGTGTTAGCAGACATAGGCAACATAAAAATGAAAAAGCTTGCATACTTTCATTCCATAATGTCATATGGGATAATATTTTGGGGTAAATCTTGAAGTCAAACAAAAGTTTTCAAGGTCCAAAAGCGTGTAATACGTATTATTTGTGGAGTAAATTCACGGACCTCCTGCAGAAACCTCTTCAAAGAACTGGGTACTTCAGATTCTTGCATTGGTACTGGGGGAAAATAAGAAAGAAAATGAAACTGTTGGCGGGCCAGAAGTACAGTGAGACTGTCGTTTGGACGTACGAGATTTGCAGGTTAGCTTTTTTTGTTTTGTATTTCATGCCTAGATACTTCCGTAGAGATATTGTTGCATGTGGATCATTATATGTAATGATTATTACAATACATGCAACGATATGTTTGTACAGTTATCTAGGCATGAGAAACAAACAAAAAAAAAAAACTATAACTCTCGTAGGCCCAAATGACAGTCTCACTATACTTCCGGCTCGCAGGTTAACTACTGCCTCTCAGTATATTTACTTCTTAATAAAATTTGTCGTAAATAATATATCTCTTTTTCCAACAAACAACTCAGTTCATACATACAATACCAGGAACAAAAATGATCTGCACAAGGACTTAAAAACACTTACTTTAGTTCAAAAAGGGGTCCACTACTCAGGAACACTCATCTTCAATAATTTGCCAGGAAACATAAAAAATTTAGTTAGAAATAAAGATCAGTTTAAAAGGAGCCTGAAAGACTTACTACTGACCAACTCCTACTCCATTGGCGAAATTTTTAATAGAAACAAATGATGTATTTATTCATACTATTAGTATTTTTATTTCAGCTTAAAAAAAATCGACATGTTCCACATCCACCAGGATCTCCTCAGCACGAATCTACGGAACGAAAAACTAATCTAATCTGGGTGAAGCCGTGGGTTTTACGACGACACGATAAAAGCATTCAACAAAACTTGTTACGTGAGCTTACAGTGAAAGACGTCAAGTCGTACATCAATTACTTAAGAATGGATGAGCATACATTTCTGTATGTGCTCAATGAAGTGTATCCTCATATCACAAAGCACAATTTTCACTTAAGAACTGCTACATCTTCAGAAGACAGGCTCACTATAACACTCCGATTCCTTGCTACAGGAGAGGGTTATGTTATGTTAGGTTAGGTCAGGTTAGGTCTCCAATCTTCTTAATCTATTTTTTATTCAGGGTGCCTCACGTTGTAAAGCGCCTCATAAGCTTCAGACATCTCTATTAATTCTGTAGTTGTCGGCACACACCAACTGTATTTACCGGCAATGGTTATAAAAACACTACAGACGACAGAACGCTGCAGCGATGCTAGCGCTCCGCGTGGTAACATATCGCATTGCAGTGAACAGAAGACAAGCGATTTCTTTGATCAAATATACGGCCTCGGCCTAGATTTGATCAAATATTGGACGACATTTGTCAAAGATCCCTATTACACTATCAAAAATCTTTGACAAAGATATTGGACAAAGATATTGGACAAAGAAATTTGATAGTGTAATACCGGCCTTAGCAAATCTGTTCGTTCGGTTGCCTACCTGTAGGCGCAAACTAATTCGATGGGGCAATACGGAGCGGATGATTTGTTTACATGTTCTACCTATAGGTGCAATCTGAAATTATAAGAATTCTGCAAACCATTACCCATCGGACACTGATACATAGTAATGACATGAAACAAATACCCACTGGTTCTCTGGCAACCTATCGTGGGACACACGTCCTAACTCAAAAGGTTTAAAGATCGCACTGATCACTGTGCAGCGTTATTGTGACGCGACGGAATGGCAGAAAGGAGTTATCGTATTTGGACGTGCCCACCACCAGGCCGTGAACAAAGTTGTCGGATTTGTTGGTTATCAATTCGGATTGTTCAGTGTGTCTATAAGGAATGATTTACCACTTTGGAGCCATGAACACAGCGTAACAACATGTTCGTAAAATGAGACTAACCGACAGGTACCAGAGACGAGTGTCACGCCTTGTCAGTGATAACTGGCTTCAAACACGATGGGAATGCTAACTGTAAATGCGGACATCTTAGGTTAGGTTTTACCGTGACTGTCACTGATATCGAATGAAACAGCAAGTTTACTGTTAGCGACCCTGATTTATTTATATCCACAACACGTTCAGAAGGTTTAAATCTCCATCATCAGGATTTACATGTGTTAGTGTGACATACGTGTGTGTTGTATTGATTTGGGGGTAACTTGTGGTACTGTCTCCAGTGGTCACAGGCTCCTTTCCCTATCGTAACACATCACATTTAAACTGTCATACTTTGTGAATTTTTTACAAAATATGACAGTTTACATGTGATGTGCTACGATAGAGAAAGGAGCCTGTGACCACTGGAGACATTACCACACGTTACCCACAATTCGTAACACAGCACATAGTAATATATATATATATATATATATATATATATATATATATATATAACACATGTAAATCCACATGATGATGCTTTAAATTCTTCAAAACCGTTGTGGATATAAACAAATCAGTGACTGGTAACAATAAACTATAGGAATTACTTCTCTGAATGAATACAGGTCTATCTCAGCCAGTTCCCGAGCGAACACACTGAACGGAACAGCATGCAATTGACATTGGGTACTTCACAAAAGGCCTTGCTCACACTGCACATGAAGATGCAAGTCTTCAAAGGGCTAAACGACTCATAAATTGAACATTAATTGACTGGAAGTGTAAATTGTTCGCCGAAGAGTTACGATTTTACCTCTTTTTCGAGTGAAGCACGGCGTCGACGGAATCGACGGCGCAACGAGGCCGTTGTTTAGGGCGGAGGTGCTTCTGTGATGTTTTGGTGTGTTTATATACCATGATTTGGGCCCGCGCATTCGTTTTGTTGTGAACGTGAGTCAAGATCCTTATTGCAACTTTCCCGGTGATCAAGTGTTGCCCTTTCTTCTATAAATTCGTTTTGAGTATGCGGTGAACAATCTTGTCTCCCAAGATGAATAACAGCCATGTTCACAGGGATGGTCTGACAAACACTCAGGCATGATGTTGCACCTCGACTAGCCCGCTAAATCACTTGATCTTAATTCCACAGAAAATGTCTGGGATTGGAACAGTGGAAGAAGCGTAGCAGACGATACCTCCACAGTCTGGTACCTATACGTGATGTAATCATCAGTGACTGGCTAATACGGCATATCTGAAGAAATTTATGGACTCTCTTCCCGGATTAAGAGAGCCAGTTGCATGGGATAGACTCGGTGTCACACGGTATTATCGTGATGTGTCCTAGGTGTCAGCGATGCTCACAAGAAAGACACGCCGTGGCGCGTATGCCACGTGACACTGCTGGTCTTACGAATGCCAGCAGCCGTTTCCGGCGAGGAGCGAGTAATTATTTCAGACGAGTTAAAAATTCTTGACTGAGTGATCAAATTTATGCAAGTTCTCGACAGCACACGACAAATTTAAGACCATTAGTGCGTACCTTTTCAGTTAAAAATTGATTTTCCGTGGGGCTGAGCATTTGTGAAGTGTGGCGGACAAGCCGACTAGTGTGACGTCACTAATTCGTTGGATGTGACTAACTTTTGATCCGGTGTGCCTATTAACTCGACCCTTAAAAACCATTTTATGCATGAAATGATGGTTGGTGGTTTGGAGTGAAAGGGACTAAACTGCAAGGTCATCAGTCACTTCATCAAGTGGTTCAAATGGTTCTGAGCACTATGGGACTTAACTTCTGAGGTCATCAGCCCCCCTGAACTTAGAACTACTTAAACCTAACTAACCTAAGGACATCACACACATCCACGCCCGAGGCAGCATTCGAACCTGCGACCGTAGCGGTCGCGCAGTTCCAGACTGTAGCGCCTAGACTGCTCGGTCGCTCCGGCCGGCGGTCCCTTCATCCGTTAAGTGACAAACGAGGAGTGGTCGTCAGAGCAAGGAGGCGAAAGGCAAATCCTGGAAAGGCTGAGTGTAACTAACGCAATAAACAAGAGATAAAAGCCCCGAAAAAAGACAGCACAGACAAGTCGTTAAAAGATATGTCAAGACAAGGCATTACAACAGAGAAATGAAAAAGAATAAAGAAAATAAAAAGGTGGAAAGGGTACAGGCCAGGCTCGGCTACTGAGCAACTGCCACCAAGGCACACCAGGGGGGGGGGGGGGGGGGAGGGAGGAGGGGGAATGGGAGCAGGAGAGAGGTGCCCCACCAATCCCTCAGGTGGTCAATGAGGCCAAAAAGCCCTACCTTACATGGATGAATAGACACCACCTTCGTGGGCAAAACAACACCAGGTTAACCGCTATGGCGTTGTATGCTAACACCAGAGGGAGCGTGCCAGGAAGATTAAGATGTCGATTCAAAGCAACCAAATTAAGGCAGTCTATGAGTCAGTGGGGCCACCGTCAGGCGGGCTAAACAACAGCAGTGAGGGGAATCCTCATATCAGAGAATGTGGCCATGGGTCAGCCAAGTCGGTCAATGTGGAGTCGACAGAGGACGGTGGATTCCCTGCGAAAAGCACACAGGGAAGGCTGCCATGTGGTTGTGGTCTCCTTAATTGTCCTCAGTTTGCTTGTGGCGATCAGGGCAGACCATTCTGAGTTCCAGACTTCCAGCAATAGATGGCGTATAAACGACTGAGCGTTCTGTTCCCTCGACTCTTATGCATGAAATGATACCATTTCCCTTGGTACAGTGACGTGACAGATAATTGGACGTTGCACAAAGCTCTACCGCTTTCTTCAAAACGGTTGTACAGATTGTGTTCACTGTAGCGCATAATGAAATCTTTAGCACGATGTCCGTGGCCGTGGAAACTGGTGCTGATCTTCGACCTTTTCTAAATATCCATCCTTTAATGCAACACATTTTTTACAATGAAGGATGATTTGGCGGAGAGTTCGGGTGCAGCAGTTTAAGTTTCGGTTGTTTATGAAACGTTCCACCTGGAAAATTATCTCGCCGTTTTTCGAGATGAGCGTGTCCTCTGTAGAAAGAGGTGGGGGCTCATGTTGAGCAAAACCATCCCCTCGGACAGTGTGCCGCTTCGTTTCGACAGCCTCCAGTTACCGCATCATATTTCGGCAGCATACGCCTGGGTTTGCCGCTCACGAACACAACCTATTACCATCACACCATGTCAGGTTCAAGAAACGCTCAGTGTTGCCCTATTACCCTTCCCTATGACGGTTGGGTCTCCGACTATTTCGGCGGTGGTGAATCCGTGAATGTTTCCACTACTTGCTTTGCTCCTTTGTCTGGGGGTATTATCGATACACCAATCTCGCGTCCATGGTGATAAGACGTCTCAAGAAGTAATCTGATTTGGCTTGATACAGCTGCAATATTTCCACTGCTGCTTCACTTCGGAGAGCTTTTTAGATTGCTGTGAGCAGTCGCGCAATAAAGCAGGCTGCGACAATAGTCACGTTCAAAATGTCTCGCAAGATGTTGAAAATTGATCCTTGATTGATGTTCACTTCTTCCAGTATCATCTTGAGTGTTACGCGCCTGTCTTCAGCATTACAGTGCGATTAAAATTACTTGATAGTTGAGTCCGTCACTAGCCACTACAGTGTTGTCACATCCGCTGCCGGCTATGCCTCGGTTATAGGCGACAAACACGGCGGGTCACTTCACAAAAGCTGATAATGTATGACGCGGAGCAATGTTAGAAGCGGTCGCCGCGTGGTATGACTGAAATAGAAGATGCTCTGTCGAAAAGTGATTTTATGTGACCATTGACTGAACTGCGGCAGACGACGGGTTTTGTGGGCCTGAATTTAAACTCACGTCCTAACCAACCACAACCTCGTGACGTGCATTGTATCTGAGAAGATGGCGATTAACAATCTGCGGCAGAACTAAAATCACTATCCCCCTGTTCACGGTGTTTAACGATAATCTCTACGAGCAAACGCAAGACTGTTAATTTCTAGATGTCACTTGTTACCTGAAACTATCCTCACACTGGGTACACGGGATGCTGCGTTACCAATCGATAGGCAATCCTGGTTGGCACTTGGTTGCAGATTACTGGCGAAATAATAAGACTCCAAACAAAGGAAGAAAATGACAGGAAGAAAAATAAGAGCAATTATAAAAGTCAATGCGGCGATGAAAATTATGTAGCGAAGTATTAGAAATAAAAAATTACATTTGAACCAAGTAATCGAACAAAAATGATACCCATAGACTTAGAAAAATAAAAAAAATCGCTGCATTTGACGAGATTCGTACCTTCGACGTTCTACACGAGAGGATTTTACGCTAACCACTACGCTAGGCCATTACATTGCGAAATACTCTTGTACTTCTGACTATGGTGTTCCAGTCACAACTAATAATTGACAGCCTTCAAAAGTTCGGCTTCACATAATGTCGTGCGAAGCTCATCTAATGTAAGGCAATCTCTGAGATTGTAACGAATATATAAATGGTGCCGAATCGCACATTGTGCGGAAGGACACGGTAATGTTTGGTTAGTGCCGTGTATGAAACGTGTGTATTTCGTTAGCATAGTTTGTGTATGTTTTCGATGTGATTATCATGTGTGAAGAAATACGAAATAAAAGTGCCAGACCCAGGATTCGGAATCCAAACACATCAAGAAAGAATGCCAAACAAGGAATTGGAAGTGAACTGACCAACTGTTGTGGCAGTTTGGCAATGGCGACCGGTTCGGGCGTGACTGGAGGAAACCAGCTCCAACGCGTGAAATGTCAACTATCAAGTAATTTTAATCAGACTTACTGCTCTTGATATCCGCGATTTTTCAGAGAGGTGGTCTACTACTTTGTTCTTCGCCAATGACTACTTTGACCACACAAGTAGCTTCTAACCAGTGTCAGTAAAGGTGCGTAGATGGCGTTCATTTCCATTAACTCAGTAGGTACTGTAGCGGATTGTTCCCCTTCAAATGAAAAAAAAAAAAAAGATTTACTGAGCAATAATCTACTTTATCAATGGGGTGCGCCATTTTGTTGTGGCTCCTCTAACAGCGTGCTACGGTACTGTTGCGCGGGGATTTCAATGTGTACTACGACTGCAGTCACGCGTACCTGTAAGGACTTATTTATTGCGAGGTGCTAATTACGACTTTATGGCGCCCCCTCGTATTTGCACGCGTCAGCCAACTTTCAAGTCTTACTCAGAGGAATTGAGTTGCTAGTGAAATCCAAGTACGGGAAGCCACGCCCGTCGCCACTAACAGGACCGGGGAAGGTCTACAGAGCCGCGCGGCGTCGCGCCGTGTCCCAACGGCGCCCTGGTTGCGTGCGCAGGTCCGCACGCATGCGGGCGTGACGCGTGGAAACAGAGCGCGCCGCCCACTGGCGAGGCAGGTTCACTGCACTGCCCGCACACCGCTGCGCGCTTTTCCAGCTTAGCGCTGCTGCTCAATAAATGTCCTAACACCCGCAATGGCGCTGGAAAACGACTATATTTGCCCTTCACCGTAATCGAGTCCCTAAGATGATGTTTCGACAGCAGTGAGCTCTAACTAACGAATACATCAGGCTGTTTCGAATTCCTAAAAATCACCTTCAAAAATCTTTCTGTTTACACAGACTAGCCGTAATGTCTTAGGGAATCATAGTTACCGTTTTGTAAAACGTTTTACCACACATTTCAGACTCAGGCACTAAATAGTATCATTACCGGTTTCCATTTATTACAAAGTCATTATCAAACGATCTTTTTTGAAAAGAAAGAGGAACAGGGATACTGAAATAGTAGGAAACTAAATTACAAATCAAACTATTACACAATTACACTACTTGAGCACGTTCCAAAGTAACCAATCATCTGAACAGGAAGGGTATTCACAATGAAAACATAGGGGCTGGATAAAAATATGCTAAAACACCGCGAGAAATGGTTGTTTGAACACATATGCCTGCAGGAGCGCTGTTGTATTTACTACGAAGAGCATCTGTACAATGTTCTCCATACGTTGCAAGTGGCAGGTGTCCTCATATTAGTGTTCTTTGTCGTTGTGAGTGGCCTATGTCGCAGCTAAGTGGATTCGAATACGGACAGACTGTTGGTGCTCCTATGGTGGGTGCTTCCTAATAAAGTTGACTGAAGTCTTTCACGTTTCAAGAGGCTCCGTATCGAAGAAAAGGCGCTGAAGGAGATGAATAATCGGAAAGCATTAGGGATCGGAAAAAACCGACCGGGTAAAACCGAGTTAGCTCGGCATTTGTTTGGCCTCGGTTACAGTAGGTGTTTTTTCCTTTTTACTGACAACCAGGTAAAAAAAAACGAAATGTCAATAGCCACAGCAGAAGTGCAGAATTTTTTTTATTTTTAAGAAACCGTTTTTTAAAAAAGGGGTAATTTTTATTCGCAGAATTTCCACTGCTTTGAAATCTTGCGTTATAACAGAAAATAAGAAAAGCGATCAGTGCTAATTTAATAAAAATGCCGACAGAGAGGAGCAACAAACATATGGCATACGAATTGGTCCAACACTGCTGAGACACTAATATACCTGCTAAAATGTGGCGTGGCCTATTAGAGGATACGCGTGTACATGCAATGTGCAAGACTTTCTCCACTTCGTCGATGCGGTATTTTCTCGCTGTCGTCGTCGGACATCAATTGTGTTATAGAATGGCATCATGCCTACTCTGGCAGTATTTTGCGAAGTGCGGTATCAATGAAGTACAATCCTATATTTGGTTTAAAAGACTAAAAACGGAATGACCACAATTATTTTGCGATATTAAAACTTGACAATTCATAGTTCATGATCAAAATAAAAAGTAGCTGGTCTGCTGTCTGTGTTCGGCATAGTATAACTTTATTTGCTTGTGGTCCTTGAAAACGGACAAATTAACGCGAAAAATAGTTCTTCAACCTCAGTTTTGACCCTTTAGCACTGACTATTCGTAATGGCCAAATAACGGTATGATACTCGATTACTAAATGATTTTTGAGCACAGTTTCAAAAAATTAGAATCAACAGGAGAATATGGATGATTTTTTGTAGTATTCAACCACTTACTACTTTTAGAGAAAAGCAGCGAACGGTGGACGGACTAAATTTTCTTTTATTGGTCTGTTTAATTTAATATTTTGATTCTACATATCTTGAAACTGAGGGAATCAAAATTTATCCACCTCTGTTCGATTTCTGCGTTTATTACAGGAAATAACACGAACAAAAAACGGAAAATCGGTTATTTCAGAAACCGATTATTTTGAACGGTTTCAACAGTCAGGTTAAACTGAAGTCGAAAAGCAACCATGTAAGTGAAAAGCAGTTGTTTCAGCGATAGCTGCCATCCCTAGAAGGTACGTGGAGCCGATAACCTGCCGGGAGAAATGTTGAAGAGACGAGTGGTACAGAATCGATATTTACAAAAGAAGGTAAGAATAAGGACTGAAAATGGAATGCTGGAAAGAAGCACCAGTTAGACAAGGTTGCTGTCTCTCTCCTTCGTTGTTCAGCTTATACCTGGTAGATATTATTGCGGAATGCTTAGATGAAAAAAGAGGAGTATGTATTGTTGGGATGAGAATAAATGTATAAGACCTCCTGATGTCGTAGTATTAGTGGCAGAAAGCCAACAAACTGCAAATAAAATGCTAAAAAATCTGAATGAAGCTTCTGTGGAATACGGGATGAGAATCAAGACCGCTAAAACAAAGAGTATGGTGATCAGAAAAGGAAGGAGACTGGCAAATATTACGACAGCATAAAGTATTATTAGCCAAGTAAGAGCATTTAAATATCTTGGCAGTACGTTCACTTACGACCTAGGACGCCATCAGGAGTTCGAAACTCGCATTGCTATAGCGAAGAAGGGATTCAACAAAAAGAAGAGATTGTTATGTGGTAAACTGGATAAACGCCTTGGGAAAAGAGCTGGCAAATGTTTTGCCTGGTGTGAGGCACCCTATGGGATTAAAAAACTGACACTGAGACGAGAGGATGAAAAAAATGTTGAAGCATTTGTGTTGTGGATATGGAGCAGAGCGTCGAGAATAAGGTGGAGGGAAAGAGTGAGTAACGATAGAGTCTCAGAAAGTGTTGCTGTGAGAAGAAGAGTGCTGCAGGCTATAAGAGGAAGGAATAAGAACTGGACAGAACAATTGTTGAAACGGGAATGCTTGCTAACAAACGCTTTGGAAGGTTTAGTTTGAGGGAGGAGATTGAGACGAAGGAGGGGATACAAGATGAGAGACGACATAAAGGGAAACTGAAATTTCGCGGACCTGAAGACGATGGCAGAAAACAAGAGAGCATGGAGAGTTGCCATATGAAAACCTGGCTATACGCAGAACACTGATAATGATGACTGACGATGTACCGAAGATTTATACCACATACAGGGAAAGAGGAGCAAGATCATCAGCAAAGTCACAACGCGGACGAAAGTGTGTATTGAGTGATCGTGAGGTCATGGAAGGTCATTGACAACAGCTGCAAAATTCACTGCAGAACTGTATGTCGCTCTCGTTAGACCTGTCAGTACCAGAGAGCTCCATAAACAGGGAATTGCAGGACGAGCTGGAGTTCCAAGACCACTCATCGATGAAGCAAATGCTCGTAACAGGAAAATGTGGCGCCAAATCCATAAAAGGTCGCATTACTGCCTAGGATTATGTGACCATTTTGACTGTTCAGGTCCATCTCATGGTACAATCTTCGTTCGCCACTGTTTGTGTTCAAGATGCCAGGACGCTGTTCACATAGTTCGCATCGGCCAGGACTGGTTTTGTGAGCATAACGACGACTTGTCGCAACTCCCCTGGCCACCACTGTCACCAGGTCTCAACATTATTGAGCCTTTGTGGTCTGCTTTGAAGAGAAGGGTGCGTGACCGGTATCTACCTGCAACATCGTTACCTCAACGTGACACTATTTATCAGGAAGTATAGTATAAGATTTCCTTGAAAACCATACAGGACTTGTATTCATCGATTCTGAGACGACTGGACGCTGTTCTGAATGACAACGGTTTTCTTACACCGTATTACGTACGCTAACGTGTTGTGTTTTGTGGTGTCCCATATTTTTCTCCATCCCCTGTATCTGCGCTCTGATTGTTTGACGCTACATATGACTGTACAATAAAATAACGCTTGCAACTCTTAAACTGCAAACATCAGAATCAAAATATTCACAACATACAACTGATTGCGAGGAAAAGCTTTCTCACTGGTGCAGTCAGATAATTTTGTACTAGTCTTCACTTTGAGAACGCTTTCCCTCACAATCAATTGCTTGAGCACTCCTAAACCGTTTTCATGTTACTGAAATTTTAGCGTAATCTTATGACAACGGTTTTCTTACACCGTATTACGTACGCTAACGTGTTGTTTTCTAAAGCAGTCTGACTGAGAGTTAGTCTCAGTGGCTTTTATCATAACCACAAAGCTCATTAAATAATATACACCAATCACAAAAGTTTTCCCTTGTCCAAGGCCAGAGTTACGTACAACTGACTGGCTAGTTCGCTGTTTGCTATTTCAGAAACGTTCTTTTCGTCGGCTAACGCTACTCGTACCCTTAGGGAGACCTGTAGGTGCTTAAATGCACGTAACTCTGCGGCACTGCCGGAGTACCTTCAGCTGCCGAGAATCGTGGTGTATCCCCCGCTGGGACTTTTTCGGAAGAAAAGCAAATAACGAACTATGGCGCCGACGACTATCACACGCACGCTCCCGCAACAAATAAGAGCACCACCAGATGTTTCCAAATCAACGGAAGGACTGGCTTTACAATGCGTTGCACGAAGTATAGCAGGCGTCAATCGAGCGGATGTTCCGAATATACCATCCTTCCGCCATGGTATGAGCGCGTTACTGGGGAAAGAAAATCACATTCCACATCCCAGCAACGTCTGGGCGCATTAAAATGCGCTGGTATTTTTGAAAGCGTACGTACTTTCCTTAAGAAAACGGCTAGATTACCGCACCCGCCGCATGGCGCGATAGAGATATTACTGCTATTGGGCATTCTTTCAATGAGCATACTTCGACGTATCGATTTATAAAATCCAGTTATATTTTGCAAGAAAGGAGCGATTCAAGGTCAGATTTTTACCATTCACCGAAGCATGAGGTCCAGCACATGAAACCTTGTAATAGCAATAATGCGAGCCGATAACACAATGAATGTCACGGTCAGATCTACGCCAACATTATAAACGATTTTTATTGCTATCACGTCTCAGTTGGACGTATTATTATAAAATGACGTGTAGGAACAACAGATAATTTTCATTGGCGACTACATCAGGGGAGCTAGTTGCATTCAGAACACCGAAGACAGTGTTTCTTAGTTGATGCATTAATTAAAGCGTTCCGGACATGTACTGATATCCTTTTACTGTTCTAATAAGTATATAAAATAATACAAGATCAGATATACTTCTGGAATAAGGATTTACTAGTAGACGTAAGTTGTACTCAATAAGAAGCGGATAGTTTTCTGGCAGAAATGTGGAATAAAACACTTAATCCTATGAAGTGGATAAAAAACTTAGCAAATTAGGTTATTGAGTCTATGTGACTGTTTACGCTTAATATTAATCTACGATGAAGCGGAATCCTTCAGCTGTTACATAATTTAAGTAAATATAATGTGCGCCGGCCGCGGTGGTCTAGCGGTTCTAGGCGCTCAGTCCGGAACCGCGGGACCGCTACGGTCGCAGGTTCGAATCCTGCCTCGGGCATGGATGTGTGTGATGTCTTTAGGTTAGTTAGGTTTAGGTAGTTCTAAGTTCTAGGGGACTGATGACCACAGATGTTAAGTCCCATAGTGCTCAGGGCCATTTGAACCAAATATAATAAGCATAAACATGTGACAAAGTTACATGCTGTTTAATAAAGCGTCGGTGACAAATCACTAGAAACAGTCTCAACTGTCAGATATTTAGAATGTCTGTAGGAAGCTATAAAAACTAGAAGGGCATCGCACATGTATTAGTAAGGAAATTAAAACTTACGCGGTGAGTATCTGGAAGAATTACAAGGAAAACCATATCTATTGCGAGGAAGCTCGCTTAAAATATTTGAAAACATTCTCAAGAATGTCTGCATATCTTTTGAATCCGTAACGAGTTGAATTTTCTACCAGAAAATCAAACTGTACGATAAATTGCCCAAGGAAATGAATGAGATAAAAACCAACACATTTAAGAGACAGCATTATCTGGATGCCAAAATGTTGGGATTGGGCAGGGATTGGTAAAAAAACACGTAGCATGGACAAATAATAAAACGCATAGGTGAATCTACAATGTATTTTCACAGTACAATAGATTTACCGGAAAATCATGATCCCAAAATCTGTGATGGATAGTAGTACCTTCAGTTCATTTTCGTGAGCTCAACATGTGCTCCATTAGAAAAGAAGTGGGAATATATCATGAGTTGGTAACGTGTGCAATGATTACTGATGAGAGCTAATAAATAGTGAAACACTTATTTTGGCATTATCAGATAATTGCTTACAAGTATGTACTTACATAAATTATCATTTTACTATACAGTACAAACACACAAGAAAGTAGAACTGTAAACGTTCATATACTTGTCTGTAAGAATTCGTTAATTTTCACTCGTATTTTAGTGAGTTCTTTTAATTTAATTTTATTGTTGTATTAAGGTGAAGTTTAATACAATTGTAAAATGATCTGCAGCTGAATTAATATTTAACTAATAGACTGTGAGTTTATTTAGCCTGTACGAGAACTTCATGAAAGGTGTACAACTAAATGTAATTGGAAACATTACAATAAATGGATTCGTACTAGTTGAAGACTTTTTCTCAAAACTGCGAGAACATACATTCAGACAAGAGGCAAACATATTTCCATCACCCATTTACAGTGGGCATAAGAACCAAATGTTTAAACTGAAGAAATTAGGTTACGAAATTAATCGTACAGATAGTGCCGAGAACCAGTAATCGTGCTGATAAAAAGACGTGCCAAACGATATTAACACCCCTCGGAGACAAACGTAGATGACAATGTACAAAACCTCAAATGAAATCCTTTGAACAAGCATGTAAATGAACAGGCCCCATGAGAGAAAAAATGGTATGGTGCCAGATAAAGAAAGGTACGGTACATCTACCTGCCGTACATGGTCGTGCCTTGTCCATAAACACTGGCGCCACTTTCCCAGGACTTACGCTTTCATAATACTGCTGTACAATGATTATTACCTATCACTTGATGAACGAAATGTTTCAGATAGACATTGTACTTCCGACTTATTTCATATATTTATTCTATCCATTTGCTCGTATTTATTATCTTTTAATGCCCGAAAAATCTGCCTACGTTGCAGAGATTGCTAAGTCGCAACGATGACGTTATCAGAAAAACATCTTCACAAAATACGTCTGTTCCACAGTGTCTTCCCCATTGTCAAATTGCCAGCCTTTGTACGCCCACAACACGCTTAAGCGGCGGATAAAATTTCTTTGCTTTCAAGGTGGTGTTTGCCAGTTACTGACATCGTAAAATAAATAAATAATAAAAAAACACCTAGGTGATTCTAATGTATACTTTCGCAGTACAACACATTTAAGGGAATATCACAATCCTAAAATCTGTGATGGATAACAGTACCTCCTGTTCATCTTCGTGAGGTCAACATGTGCTCTATCATGGAAGAAAAGACAAACCATGATGAATGTCAATTTCTAAAGTAGTCTTGGGAAAGACTAACAATTTCATGGGCCATATAACTCAAATGTATGTTAATATAAAGCTAGGTCACTGCACACTCAAGATACAGATAAAAATTTTATGGGTGGCAAGAAAGGCCCGCCCGCAGGAAGCGAAACATGAGTCAGTTTCAATGGAAAGCATCAGTTTGCACTCGTCAGGTGTTGGCTCAGTAGCTATCTCGCTATCACCACCAACGTCCGAACACTTGAGCTCTTAGCCTGGATGCAGTGGCCGATAAGCTTTTTAACCCACTGATAGGCACGTACGTGCTAGACGCCTCGGTTACAAGGTGTATTCCTCACACACTCTTATCGTGTGAGCTGTTTGTACATCACGAGGCAGCTTGTCTCGTACCTCTTGTGTTTCACAACGTGCAGGTAACAAACACTTTCAGTGGGCCACATCGCAATATATAACTTTACTACCACGAAAATTATAAGTGCGAGACTCTTACAAGGAGAAAAAGGCTGAACCACCGAAAACCTCTGACAATGCTATCCACATAACGGATTTTTATACTGTAAACTAAATTCTCGTTCAAACTAGAAAATAAAAAAATTCAGTAACGGAACAACGCGGCGCATCACACCGATTAAGTCATTTACCCAAACGTATCTGCCATGGACAATAACATGTCTGGTAAATTTGAGTTACACGTGATTGCCGAATAACCTGGTACGTAGAGTTACTTTACAGTCAGTCCGAAATAACGTAATATTTTTTTGTACATACAAATGTTCCTCATTCAGTAAATAATTTCAAGATGATACCGTTTAGAGCTGTCCGACTCAGCACATTTGCACTAACCCCTTCCCTAATTTCGTTAACAGTTGTATTGTGAAGTATTTTAAAGACGCGAGGCAAGTGCTCCGCTGCAAGGTCCTGATTTACAGAGTTCCTGACTTGAGAGATACATTTACCACAATAATATACTTTGGAACAAATCTGAAAGGTCTTCGAACCTGTCTTCATTGTGACACTGATGAATTTGGTACACCTCTAGTGTTACAACTCATATTCAGGAGAAGCTGCCAGCATGATTGATGAAGCCAATGGTCTCACTGAAGGACTTCAGGCGGAACGCTGAAATGATTTCTCAACAAGGGCATCTCAGTTTTCTTCTCCTTCATAGACAACCGGAGCTCGTTCTTCGTGTCTAATGACTTCGACGTCGATGTGTTGTTTATCTGTAACCTATACATTCCGCGTAGCATACATCTTTGATTTCCTGAGTTGCTAGAAAACACTATCATAATGCCAGAATGACAGTGTGTTTTGTCATAATAAGCCTTCCACGCTAATAATGTCTGCAGTGAGCGAAGTTGACTCGTGGCCAGTATAATCGCAATTTGCCATACATCGAGGGAAAATTTTCTTGATAATATTTTTTTCTGTTATCAGAAGAAATTGATGATTTCTGTTATCAAAACAACATATTTAGCCATTAGTGTTATCACATGATAGGTTAATTGCCCTTGATAACGGTTTCATCTGTCAAAGTATTTATCTTCACGTAACACTGCCACGAATTTTCAAATAAAATCTCCTTTTGAGAAAAATGACAAAGCTTTGGATTATATCAGTACACTGGTGCAGTGCCCATTTGTACAGTGTCACGATAATTAGCAGTTACGATTGTCGCATAAGTCATTGAACTACCACAGTCACTGTTAAGCATATTAATTCATTGACACTCCTACAGACATTAAGCACCTTTAATTAAAGAAAATCCGTTTTTTTTCTTGCCAGTCAGTTTAGATCTCAAGTTTGTTTTACACCTACATTTTTAATTTACTAGCGTTCGTTGGCATCTGCAGGGTGGGAGGGGAGGTGGGGCAAGGGGGGCATCCCCCCCTCCCCCCACGGAATCTGGAGTACAGAGTTTTTATACGTTACAGAATTCACACACACTTCTAGAAGCGAATGGGTAACCTACAGTTCTCTCCGGTATAAAAAGGTTTTGTGTCCCCTATGAAATTTAAGTTCTTGTGGCATGATACGTCTCGAAACTGATCAGATCATTTATGTAAAAAACGCCAATTTTAGAGTCTTTTGCCTCGTCCCCACTCGATACATTTATGTGGCCGCCCATGGTTGCGTTAGTAATCTACACGATCTGACTTTTAAATACATCTTCGCACGTATCTTACTAATATGATTTCATGAATTTTATTAATTTTTACTCTCTTAAAGGAAGAACAATCCATAGTCAATGATCAGCTCTGTAAAATGCCATTTTATGGGCAGCAAAAGAATAAGAAAGTCTGAAATGATTTCTTGTATTCGCGGTCCAACATTATGATACATGAATTTCAACTGTCTTCGCTGGGGGGTTCTTCGTAAAACGCTGCAAAGAATTACACAAAAAATACACTTTTTATCTATGTTTACTTAAACAAAAAGTGCGCTTTCTATTCTAATAATACACAAATATTTAGTATTTGCACTGTTACCATTCATCTAGTTCGAATCAACAAATTACAGCACTTTCAACATTCCTCTTGTTAGTTCATGTCCCCTGCCATCTGTCAAGCACTAGCGCACTCAGTTCTTGTTGCGATGCTTACTCTGAATAAGGTTGAATGACTAAGTTGTGATTCACAGTCAGACTTTCAAAACAGCGTTATTGAAAACTCCAGGCTACCTTTTCAAGTGTACACAATGGGAAACTATTAAAAGACGCCTCTGTCATGCTATGCGGCCTACTCAAATGGTCAGCCATGAAGTTGAAAAAGCAGAATTTCCTCTTTTTCTGCGATCCGAGATTGAACCACTGCCCTAAACGATTGTATTTGGCTGTTACTCTCCTTCCGTTACAACTGTCTGTCTCTCTCCCCCTTTTTTTTCAGCGGGCACGAGATGCTGAAAATTCTTATTAATTGAAAATGAGTTAGGGCGCAAACAAACAGGCACTAACAAATAAAACCGCGTTTCCTTCTCGTAGTTCCCAGACTGAAGTTCTATTGCACCAACTGGTACATTCAGTGTACTATTTGTAATAGCTCGATATCCGTGTGAGCTCTTACACAAGAGCCCTTCTGCCAGGAAACGCTTTCACCGCGTAGTCCACACCATCTAGTCTAACAACATAAAGACACTGCATTTACAGCTCTGACAAGAGATGCTACAAGCTTTTAGTTTATTGAAGCCAAAACCTATAATACACGTCGTAGCTGATGAAGAAGCGTGGCTGTATCAGACTGGCATTTGCCGAAGATTTAGCAAGAAAAGTGAAGAGACGAAGTGCGGCTGTTTAAAGAATGCTCAATGGCCTTTCTTCATTGAAGCGGACACTCCGCTACCGCTACACTTCACGAAGAGTACGTATAAAAGATGATACGGTAATATTTCTAAAAAGCTGGAATCTGCATTACGAGAAAAGTCATACTGAAGTCTCTTCGTCCGCGGACGTCCAGATCTTTACAATCAGAGTTTTTAGAGAAAACTAAATTAGTATGTTTGGAGGGAATTTCTGCACCCGATCCTATCGAATATGAATTCAGTGCCTGTGCTACTGCCACTACTCTCCGCTGTTTGCGTTATTTCCTCAAAACTGGCAGTGATTCTTGTAAAGTTATTCTTGTTGCAAAAGTCAAATGTCTGTTTCAAGTTACTGAATTATTTATTGAGGGCCAAGAATGTTCTATACATCTTGCTTTTATACTAACAACGAATGTCGGATTTGTTCTTCAGCCGCCTTTTATTTTTTGTGTGTTTTGCCTCGGAGATTCAGTGGTAAGTGCCATATTACAACCCAAAGACGCTAGTCAGTTCCGGGGTTTTTATGTCACTTGCTGCTTCTTTCATCTCTGGCAATTATTCATACATCTGAAAAATGCAAAGTTGCACGTTGGATCGACTTCCCAGGGCGTTTATATTCCGTTTGATTGCAACCCACACTGTCAGAATAACAGACAGTTATAGCCTTTTAAAATTTTCCTCAATAAGTTGTGTGCGCGCGCCTTGTGCCATACAATCAAATAACCAATGTGCAGTAAAGGCGATATGGACTGCGAGAACAATCAGTACATTCCAACGTCTTGGTTAATCTAGTTACGTCTAAAAGGTGATACATTATCTCTCGTACGCTTGCAGTGCAGCACAAGAATGTACCGATCCGAGCAGGACTCTCACTGGCTAAAACAGCAAGTGCTGGGAAGGTTCAGTTCTAACTTGTCATTGACACTATAATAATGTGAACACAGTATTACGAACAAGGACGTAACTTCTGAAATTAGTAACAGTATGCTCCAGGAATACTCAATACGTCTCAGATGTACAAAAGAAAGTAACTACATCCAACTATTATCTGGTGTCGAGCTCAGAGCCACCCTGAAACTACTCGGAATGGGTGGTTTTTGTATTTCACTTCATTTCCAAGAAAGTCACATCACACTAGTGACCATTCTAAATTGCAGCTGCACATCGGCAAAATGTGCAAAAACTAGAAGCACTGAAAGACCTCAACCGTAGTTTCAAAACTGATATTTATTTAAATTACAGCAGTTCAAAAGAAAAATGTCTTTTGCATGCTGCACATTAAGTTTTTTTCATTTATCTTCCGCACCCAGACGCGTTTCGCTTTAGTTCCAAGGCATCTTCAAAAAAATGGCTCTGAGCACTATGGGACTTAACATCTGTGGTCATCAGTCCCCTAGAACTTAGAACTACTTAAACCTAACTAACCTAAGGACATCACACACATCCATGCCCGAGGCAGGATTCGAACCTGCGACCGTAGCAGTCGCGCGGTTCCGGACTGAGCGCCTAGAACCGCGAGACCACCGCGGCCGGCAACGGCATCTTCAATTGGCGCCCTGAAATATTACACGATTTTTTCGTTTGCACACACAGGTTATCGTTCCCACTCTTAGGTCATAGATTTAAAACAGTTCAATGAGGTTTTTATAACTAACTGCTTTAAATCTATAATCTACATGTACAAACGATAACCTGTATGTGCAAACGAAAATATCGTCTAATATTTCAGGAAACCCATCGAAGATTGCGAAACGCGTCTGGGTATGTATGACAAATAAAAAAAATTATGTGCAGCATACAGAAGGCGATTTTCTTTTGAACTACTGTAATTTATAAACAGCTGCTGCGAAAGTAGCCAGCACAAGAAAATTGTTATATAAGCCATGCTAGAAATTTCCAGTTGCCCTCTGCCACAGATTCATTAGACTACATCCCAATATTCGTAAAACCATGGAACATATAAAGTTGGATAATTTTTGTCAATTCAATACCCTTGTACTGAAGTACATCAATGTTAAGTTAAAAAAAAGTTCGTCTAGCGCTCAAAAACCTAAGCAAGCGCCACAAAAAGTATGGCTAAAATACGGAATCAGATCTCTGCGCTTAAAAAAAAAAGAACAGACTTTATCTCGAAAGTTATATAAAACTCATATACAGTTTGTAAATAACGTTACCAATACTGTTGTTTTCTCTCGTCCAGTCAACAAGGTTGAATCTTACAAATGAAACAACAAACACAAAACACAAACGTGAACCATAAACAACCTAAGCACGTACATCAATTTTATCCAAGACTGATGACTTTCACAACCACACAATCAAACAATGAAGAAAAAGAGCTATTAGAAAAAAGACTGAAATATAATGTGATCACAAAAGTAGATGAAAAATGCATAGAAAACCTCGTAACGCAGTCACAAGCTATTCTGAAATGGGAGGAGAATGCCAAAATAACAATATCAACACTGGACTAACAAGAGAACTGATTAAAAAAATACATAAAATTATAACGGACATGAAATAACGCAACGACAAAAACTATAAAAACACAGAAACCACACTCCAAAAAGAAAACATCATTATTTCCAAAGCAGACAGAGGAAATACAGTTATCCTTATGGACAAACAACAATACACTGACTAAACACAAGAGTCCATTTCAGAAAATAATATTAAAAAATTGATATCTGATCCAACAAACAGATCTCAGGCTAAGGTAAAAAAAATATCTTCAATAACATAGATTACACACTAGTTGAAAGAGGAAAAGGAAAATTAACAGAGTAACCCCACTGCACTCACCCTCTGATGCCAACAAAAGATCTATACAAACATCCCTTTACGTCCGATTGTAAACTTCAAAAAATCTTCCACTTATAAACTTGCAAGAAACATTGAAATTATTAGCTGAAACTTATGAAACAGGAGAAGACAGAACTATAAGGAACACTTCACAGTTAATACAAATCATAAAAGATATAAAAATTCTAGACACAACTACCATTCTCCCTTTTGACATAGAAAATATGTACTATAACATACCTATAGCAGAAACAATAAAAATCATAGGACAAAACCTGAAAGACAACAGCTAACTACCAGATGAACACATCACAGGAATACACAAAATGCTGGAACTGATAACTGAACAGGACTACTTTCAGTTTAGTAATGAGCATCATTTACAAGAAGACGGGCTACCAATGGGATCCCCAGTGTCATGTGCCCTAGCCAACATTTTCGTAAACCATGCAGAAAATCTGATTTTAAAAACATTATCGTACCACATAGAATTACAATATACTTTGATGGATCAGATACACAGATGATATCCTTTGTTTAAGTGATGAACCTCCAGCAAAAATTGATCAGTTGCAGGCAGATACAAACATCACATAAAAAAGATTCACAATGGAAAAAGAAGATGACAACCAAATAAAATTGTTAGATGTATCCATAAAAAAGAAAACAATTAGCATAGCTTTGAAATTTACTATAAACCTACAACAATGGACTCTATCAAACGTCGGACTTCAAATCACCCCACACTCGCAGAAGTAATCGGGCACTCCGATACATGCTCCGTACACTCAACACAGTACCACTCAGCACAGAAAACTACCAGGAAGAACTAGGCATTATCATACAAACAGTAACAAACAGTGGAACAATAGTACTCTAGGCACAAAAAATTAAACAACAAATACAGTGAATAAACAAGACGCATACTCAGCCAAAAGCAACAACACAACAAAACACCACACAGAGAACACACACACGGCAATAGAATAACAATGACAAGAAGAACACATGAAAACAAGAAAGAAGATTCGAGGTGGTACACAATGACCTACAAGCACAAACACACACATAAAATAACAAACATTTTCAGAAGACGAGGGGTAAACATAGAAATCAAGACGGGCAGTTCGATCCAAAGTACATTCTAAAAATAACAAGAGGCACAGATGTTTACCAGAAAGCAGGAATATACCAACTACAATGTAACACGGGGCAAACCAACACATCATTTGACACTCAGTACAAAGAACATGTCACAGCATGGAAATATGGGACAAACCACTCAAGTTTTGAAGAATGTTTGCGAGAAAATAATCACAAACCTACTGCAAGAGAGAAAGACAAGAAAATAGAATAAATAATGAAAGCACCTTTTAACCTTGCAAGAAAGTTACCATATATACAAAACAAAGGCTGAAAGTAAGATGCTACCAAATTACCAAGTGAATATGACTAAGTACTCACTGTTTAACACTGAGTGATCATATAATAGACAGTAATCCCAACAGTTGATCATAAATCCCATTTCTCTTCCAAGAACATAGATGTACGCGAAAAACACACACACACACACACACACACGCACACACACACACACACACACACACACACACACACACACAGAGAGAGAGAGAGAGAGAGAGAGAGAGAGAGAGAGAACTTACGTCAACACACATATAGTCGCAGGAAAAAAAAAAAAAAAAAAAAAAAAAAAAAAAAAAAAAAAAAAAAAACTGAAAAGAAAACCTGAGGAAGTTGGCAACGATTATGGAAACGAATGACACTATACATACAGAAAATGGCTGTTGAAGTGCTATTAAGTTGAAAACAATGACCAAAAGGAAAATAGTTAACTTTCAACCATTTTGCCACCAGAGAGAAAGCCACTCGGCTTCAAATAGCGAATTAGACGCTGACCGTAATGCTTTTCCATTTTGTAATAAAACCCTCGATGAATTGGTTTCCGTTTATGACCTAGAACAGACACAAAATATATGTAATTAAGGCGAGGACGGTCAGTGATCTCTACAGTGCAGATGGACACCAGGCTCGAATTCTTTATGCGAGTCACCGGAAAGCCGCGAGTAATGAGAATAACGGGTAAGGGGCACTGCATTAGTCGTGTGTGAATAGGTTGAGAATTTGGGTCTGGCAGGAGGAGTGCTGGGTAGTCCGTGCAGCTGCGATGACCACTGTGTCAGGATGGCGCAGTGTTCAGCCCATTTTCCCAGTAAGTGTAGACATGGGTTCGAATCCCAGTCTAGCACAAATTTTCAACACTGCCCACTGATTTAAATCAATGCTCACTCGAGATCAATGTCTGTAATTCCTTTGTGTCCGATGTTTATTTGTTCAACTAAGTAATTGGAACAGGACAATTTCCAAGATAGGAATGTTTACAGTTTTTTACTACTTGCGCATTTATGTCTGGGCTTTAGGTATCATTTCTCCTTTCGTGGCTAAATTCTTCCTCATTTCAACGAGTTAAAGGAAAAACTTTCTTAGATATACAGGGTGTTACAAAAAGGTACGGCCAAACTTTCAGGAAACGTTCCTCACACACAAAGAAATAAAATATGTTATGTGGACATGTGTCCGGAAACGCTTACTTTCCATGTTAGAGATCATTTTATTACTTCTCTTCAAATCACATTAATCATGGAATGGAAACACACAGCAATAGAACGAACCAGCGTGGCTTGAAACACTTTGTTACAGGAAATGTTCAAAATGTCATCCGTTAGCGAGGATACATGCACCCACCCTCCGTCGCATAGAATCCCTGATGCGCTGATGCAGCCCTGGAGAATGGCGTATTGTATCACAGCCGTCCACAATACGAGCACGAAGAGTCTCTACATTTGGTACCAGGGTTGCGTAGACAAGAGCTTTCAAATTCCCCCATAAATGAAAGTCAAGAGGGTTGAGGCCAGGAGAGCGTGGAGGCCACGGAATTGGTCCGCCTCTACCAATCCATCCTTCACCGAATCTGTTGTTGAGAAGCGTACGAACACTTCGACTGAAATGTGCAGGAGCTCCATCGTGCATGAACCACATGTTGTGTCGTACTTGTAAAGGCACATGTTCTAGCAGCACAGGTAGAGTATCCCGTATGAAATCATGGCGGTGAATCGAGGAAGTACAGTACATACTGACGAAACTAAAATGAGCTCTAACATGGAAATTAAGCGTTTTCGGACACATGTCCACATAACATCTTTTCTTTATTTGTGTGTGAGGAATGTTTCCTGAAAGTTTGGCCGTACCTTTTTGTAACACCCTGTATAAGTTCGACCACAGGCCCAGCAACAACTGGTGCCGAAGAAAACAGTTTCTTGTGTGCTGCTACATGCACACTGTCCAGTCACATTACAGTAAACAACTCTAAAGCCTGAATAACCACCTACTGCAGAGCGAACAGCTGCTAGACGTAAAGGAATAGAGTCAATGAGGTTTCAGAAGGTACCGATGGGGATGTAAAGCCATGCCGACCCTAGTGCCGTGACCAGCTGCGCCAGGCTCCTCGGTAGAAGAAGATCCATGGCGCGAAGAGCCCGATCGAAGTGGTTCCGCAGATACTCGACTTGAGTTTTAATCCGGAGAATGTGATGGACACGGGAGCACAGTGAACTCACCCTGGAGCTCTTCAAACCACGCACGTACACTGCAAGCTCTGTGACACATTGCAGTGCCCTGCTGCATGCCAAGGAAATACAAAACTCCATGACCTCCAAGGACAGATGCATACTTGTGGTGTTCCAATGTGCCTTCCGAAAAAAAAAAAAAAAGAAATGGCTCTGAGCACTATGGGACTTAACATCTGAGGTCATCATTCCCCTAGAACTTAGAACTACTTAAACCTAACTAAACTAAGGACATCACACACATCCATGCCCGAGGCAGGATTCGAACCTGCGACCGTAGCGGTCGCGCGGTTCCAGACTGGAGCGCCTAGAACCGCTCGGCCACTCCTGTGCCTTCCAGAATAACATCACCCTGGGAATGCCATGAAAACATTCCCCAGATCATAAAACAGGCAGCGTGTTTGTTTCCAGGCGTGTCACACTGTACACGCCAACAGGCACAAAACGCGATTCATCTCAAAAGCCTGCCATATGTCGCTACTCAGTGAACGTCCAGTTGCGGTGATGGCGTGCAAATTCCAGCCTTCATCGCAGAAGAACAGCAGTCAGCATGGGTGCATACACCAGGCGCCTGCTGCGGAGGCCCATACGCAGCAACGTAGGCTGAACTGTTGTCGAGGGGACACTATTGGTAGTCCCTTGGTTCATCTGGGCGGTCATTTGCTCAACAATTGCACGTCTAATCGCCCGTAAACATCTCCGCAGACGTCGTGCACCACAGTTGCCTCGGCACCGGTTTTCAATAGCGCTGTCGACAGGGGATCTCAAGTTGATTCCGTATTTCTAGATTTCCGGAAAGCTTTTGACACCGTTCCTCACAAGCGACTTCTAATCAAGCTGCGGGCCTATGGGTATCGTCTCAGTTGTGCGACTGGATTCGTGATTTCCTGTCAGGAAGGTCGCAGTTCGTAGTAATAGACGGTAAATCATCGAGTAAAACTGAAGTGATATCAGGTGTTCCCCAGGGAAGCGTCCTGGGACCTCTGCTGTTCCTGATCAATATAAATGACCTGGGTGACAATCTGAGCAGTTCTCTTAGGTTGTTCGCAGATGGTGCTGTAATTTACCGTCTAGTAAGGTCATCCGAAGACCAGTATCAGTTGCAAAGCGAATTAGAAAAGATTGCTATATGGTGTGGCAGGTGGCAGTTGACGCTAAATAACGAAAAGTGTGAGGTGATCCACATGAGTTCCAAAAGAAATCAGTTGGAATACAATTACTCGATAAATAGTACAATTCTCAAGGCTGTCAATTCCACTAAGTACCTGGGTGTTAAAATTACGAACAACTTCAGTTGGAAAGACCACATAGATAATATTGTGGGGAAGGCGAGCCAAAGGTTGCTTTTCATTGGCAGGACACTTAGAAGATGCAACAAGTCCACTAAAGAGACAGCTTACACTACACTCGTTCGTCCTCTGTTAGATTATTGCTGCGCGGTGTGGGATCCCTACCAGGTGGGATTGACGGAGGACATCGAAAGGGTGCAAAAAAAGGGCAGCTCGTTTTGTATTATCACGTAATAGGGGACAGAGTGTGGCAGATATGATACGCGAGTTGGGATGGAAGTCATTAAAGCAAAGACGTTTTTCGTCGCGGCGAGATCTATTTACGAAATTTCAGTCACCAACTTTCTCTTCCGAATGCGAAAATATTTTGTTGAGCCCAACCTACATAGGTAGGAATGATCATCAAAATAAAATAAGAGAAATCAGAGCACGAACAGAAAGGTTTAGGTGTTCGATTTTCCCGCGCGCTGTTCGGGAGTGGAATGGTAGGGAGATAGTATCATTGTGGTTCGATGAACCCTCTGCCAAGCACTTAAATGTGAATTGCAGAGTAATCATGTAGATGTAGACGTAGATTTTGCCATGTACGATACACTGTAATTAAGCCCACACGCGAACAGTTTACACAAGCCTGACCGTTTCGGAAATGCTCCCACCGTTGACACGAAAGCCAATGATCTAGCTCTTTTGGACGTCACATAAATCACTCCGTTTCCGACGAGCGCAATGTTTTCCGCGCCCCCAGCGCGGTTTATATACCCTCCATTGCTAGGGCAGCCACCTGCCTTCTGTGAGAGGTTATTGCACGTTGACGTCGACCACAGGCGGTGGTCACATTAATGTGACTGGACCGTCAATATGGGACGATCAAGAAGTTCCAGTTTGAGGGCGTTGCTACAGCGTAGATGCAACGTAGCGCGATTCCGCTGAGGGTACATAAGCACCGACATTTAGGCAAGGGATTAGTGAGGCATTCGTGTGTTTCTGACGGGCGTGCGGTAAATGGGAAAACGCGAACTATGGCGACGTTATTATGAAACGCGACCACAGACGACCCAAGTGCTGTTATTCGGTTCATGGCTGCTGAAGGACAGACAGCGGTTGACATCCATCGGAGAATGAAGAACGTGTATGGAGCAGCATGTCTGTTGAAAACCACGTCCGGGAAAACTGCGACAAGGAGTGCTGCTGCAGCATGATAACTCTCACGTCCTCATATCGCAAATGTCGTAACGCAGAAGTTCCGCCAACCCCACAGGGAGACACCCGAGCACCCGCCCTATAATTGTGTTCTCTCCCCATGCGATTATCACGCCTTCGGTCCCTTTAAAAAAGGCCTTGAAGGGTCGACGATTCCAGTCTGACGAGGATGTATAGCAGGCAGTTACGGACTTCTTCATGCAGCAGGATATGGTGTTTTACCAAACAGATATCGTCAACCACCTGCATCAGTGGTATGATTGCCTCAGATGATCACGGCGATTTTGCCTGATTGTCATTCCGGTTCTGGACTGTACAGCCTTCGAACGGAATCTTTTTTTGATCGCCCCTCGTACTTTGAAGGCGGGTATTGTGGGGAGATGTGAAAGTAAAATTTCCGAAAATCGAATATTTCTATAGTTTCAAACCTATAAAAGGGTTATTCATAAACGAAGCATTTGTTCCACTGAACAACTGTGGAAAAGTAAACTATAGTGAAGATGTTGAAGGAATTATCCGGGAATTTTCCTGAACTGATTCAGGCAAAGAACATAGAGGGCAAAATATGATTGTGCATAGGCCACCCCGAATACGAGTATAGTATCTTAAGTGCTGCAGCAGCAGTTCGTCGCAAATGGCTTTTTCTTGATAAAAGTACTTCAGATGGGCACTTTCCCTCAGTAAAAGTCATCAATATGAATTACAGCTTTAACGAAGCACTTTCTTGCGAAATAGTTTCCAGAATGTAAAGTTTTTTCGATGTATATCAGCGGCGCGCAGAATGAATATAAGTTTACCATAGCAATTTCTCTGAGGAAGTACGTGAGTTCCTCGATCATTCTGCTGCTCCGATTATTTGTTAACTGAGTTCTGTTCCTTATGCGACTGAAAGAGGCAACAGGTAAACGGAGGTCGTGGGTCGACGCAGATCTTCCCGCCGTTGACTTCAACTCTCAAAGCGCTGATGAGATCACCGCAGGTTTATGTTCGGACTCTGCTCACGTGGGAGCGACCGACCTCCCAAGCAACTTTCAAGGCCACCGCGCGACATCGTTGTAAGAGACGACTCCACTTCCCCTTCCAATAAAAACGAGGACTTCTACTCAGCTTCCTAGTCAGTAGGGTACCTATTTTATTTCATCCATTTCCGCCAAATTCTGGAAACCGACTAGTGGATGACTCAACCGTCCTTAATAATAGCCCTCCTTAACAATAGTGTCTTATTATAAGAACACCATGGAGAGGAAGCTTTCTCTCAGGCTAATTACAAATACATGTACTTAAGGTTACCGCTAGTCAGCAGGACTATTATATGTATGAACTGTATTTGCACTTGCGAATATGGAAAATCATCAGCTGTATAATGGAATGATGACAGTGAAAATTTGTGCCAGACCGAAACTCGAAACCGGATTTCCCGGTTATCGCGAGCGGTCGTCTTACCATTAGGCTATCCGGGCAGGCAGACCCAAACTTCCACGAGTCGTCAACCATGTATTAAACAATGTATACTCGTACATCCATTATGTATGTTTCCGTACGGGGAAGACATTTTTAACTGGAAGTCGGTCGCCCGCCGTCGCCGAATAAATACGATACACGCACGACATAGCATCGTACTTCTGAACAACAAAGGCTCTGTAATATCGCAATTTATCCGCCGACACCTCCCCTGTACGGGAATATACGTAACGGATGTACCAGTATAGGTTGTTGGCACACAGTTTACGGCATATGGGAACTTCGATCTGGACGTGAGTCGTGCTCGAATAGCCTAATGGTAAGGCACCGCTCGCGATATGCGGGAAATACAGTTTTGAGTTCCGGTCCGGCACAAATTTTTTATCGTCGGCATTCCATTATACAGCTGACGGTTGTCCATATCGGCAACTGCGAAACATGAGTATTTCATAACTGTTGTAGTCGGCACAGTACCTGTTCCTTCGCAAATGCACGCGGGTACGCATGTCCAAAGGAATATTGCATCGTAATTCAGAACAATGTAAGCACTGCAATACCGCAACTATTGTATGCGTTACGCCATCGCCGGATAGCGGAGAGATATTAGCATTTGGGTCGGAATCCATCACAAATGCCAGCAGAGAATAATAATGGCTGTCAGTAAGAGAATGAAATTAATCAATTCTGCTTTGTTCTGGCGTAAACACAAGAGCCGGAACGAAGATGAAGAACGCAAGAGAAGAGAAGGCGGTGAAACGACGTCGGCCAATGGTGCGCTGATTAGGACCGCGCACAACAGGGGCGGCCTCTACAAGAGGAGAATATAAGCGCCGCTCCTGCCAGCCTCGGTCGCTCAGTTGTAGACCCGGCACTCGCAGAACAGCCGTTAATGATCCACATCCACTGCTTACTTGAACATTGTCTGTAGCGAAGAACATTACTGTCTGCATGTCGCCCATCGCTTGCGACACTTGTTTTAAATACAAGTTAAGTATTGTCAATCTGATTTATTGAAATAAAACTATGATTGCAATTCGAGAACGCAGCATCCTTAAGGCACCCTACACGAGACGAATGGACAGGACCCCACATGGATGACTAAAAGTGCGAGAAACAGGTATCACATTTACCAACACAAAAACTGCTAACAATTTTCAATTTTCTGGCCATGGTTTGACATTCTATCGACATGGAGGCCACAAGAAATGGAACATTTACTCAATTGGCTAGGATGGCTGCTAGAAATAAAAGCAAGACTGCGAAAGATAACATACTGTCATTCTCTTGAAATTAATCAGGGACACTACAGTCAACCAGAACTAAACGGAGAGACCGGGGTTTGAACCCAGACCCACAGAATGGGAACCACGGATAAAATGAAACCTTTATTTAGTATCTGCAAACCATAGTCTAGCTAAATTAAGTTTTCTTCATTGAGTGAGGAGGTATTAATTTATTTAAAGTTGCTGTTAGAACAGAATACTTTGCCAAGACACAGAGGAATTACATACATTGGCTGCAAGCGGCGATTGGTTGAAGTTAATGAGGAAAATTAAAAATTTGTGCCAGACCACGATTCGAAACCGCGTCCCGCACTTACTAGGCAAATGCTCCGACCACTAAGCCATCCGAACACAGTGGTCATTGATTCTGCACGTACTACCCTAGCACGCCTTCCGTCAGATCCAAATTCTCAACCACACTACTAATGTAGTGTGCCCCTTGCCCATTATCCTCAATATTCCCGTAAGAGTTAGAGGCTGGTGTATCCGCATACCTTAAGAGCTATGAGCACTTGTTCACCTCGATATTTTAAAATACAACTCTTCTAATGAACAAGTGCTCACAACAACATGTTTACTGGACACTTTCTTCTTGTTCTGGTCCATACCACTCCTTCCAAAAATATGGTAAGCAACGAGCTTGCACTACAAGATAGTTGTTTCAAAGTATCTAAAATCAAGAATTACTCATAGCTCTTAAGGTATGCGTTTAATAGCCCACGTTTACTTGATTTTTTTTTCTTTCGAATGATCATTACTGTCATATCCATGAATATTGACCATTCCTCCTGGAACACCCTTTATAAAGACAGTGCAGATGCACACCAGGCTCGAACTCTTACGGGAATCGGCGGAATGTCGCAAGTAATGAAGGGGCACTACATTAGTAGTGAGTAGATAAGTTCAGAAAGGGGTCTGACGGGAAGCGTGCTAAGATAGTCCGTGCAGACGCAATGGTCACTGTGTTCCGATGGCTTAGTCGTCAGAGCATCTACCTAGTAAACAGGAGACCCAGGTTTGAATCCTGGTCCAGTACAAAGTTTCAACTTTTCCCATTGATTTCAATCAATGCCCGCTCGCACCCAATGTCTGTAATTCCTTTGTGTCTGAATTCGTAATGGCTGGCTGCTGGATCACAGTGGTCTATATTTTTCTCAGACGTGTCCGAAAGAACAGACACCACATATACATATAATACTTTGTAATTATTAGTGTGTACCTGAAGTGCTTTTTCAATGCAGCAAAATAAATGAAATACTATTTTTCTTCCGAACTAATAACACTAATAAAAACTAGGAATAAATATGAGCGAAAATCTGTCGTGATTAAAGTTTCATCTTCATGATGCAATGCTCACTGAAGTCGGACGGAAGGACAGAAATTATTGCTCATATTCGAAATGTGACAATAGCTCCGTTGAGTGTGAGTGTCTGTGTGTGTGTGTGTGTGTGTGTGTGTGTGTGTGTGTATGAGGTAACCTAAGACAAACTTCGGTAACTTAGCCTCGCTTGAGTGAAGCCTGTGGTAGCGCGACACAAATGTTGCCAAATGCAACAATTATTATCATACAAAACAGCACTTTGGCCAGTGACATATATTAGACCGTTCTCTTTGTCTAGAAGACCAGTCTCTCCTCTCAGAGTACTACACCATCATTTAAGGAATTTTGGGTGTGCATGTATGACACCAATCGAGTCTGTTTCTCACAGGTACGACGTGAAGGCTACTAACTCAGTGAAAACCACGATTCCTGAGACTAGACGCGGCTGTGAAGCTGTTCTCCCCGCTACAGTGCCATATGAAAGCTTGGTGCTGGGAACGCCGCTTTCAAAGCGGCGAAAGCTACAACGGGGGCAGCAACTTCCGGAGTAAAGGCAGGCTTGCCCGTCGCCAATGCTGGGTGCTGCCGCCGCCGTCGCCGCAGCTGACGACGCTTCCTTTGATTTGCTTCTCGGAAAGAGCTTCTGACGAAACGACGTAAACTACCGGACTTCCGCCAAGCTTTTGTGACTCACGTCTGCTGTGTGCAAGGTACGCCCCAAAAAGATACGTCAGGACCAAACTAGAAACAGTTATAATCATCATCATCATCATCATCATCATCATCAACAACAACAAAAACAAAAACAACAACAACAACAACATTATCACCAACACCACAATTTATACGATGTTGCACTGCCTCTCAGGATCATTAATCCTAATTTGGATTAACACAGGCACTGCAGTATAGTATTTATCCGCCGACACCGCGAAGCGACTTTCATATAAAATGTATGGTCTATACGGGAATACACATAATGGATGTACGAGTACAGGTTGCAGATAAATGGTTGATGGCATACGGAAGTTTGGGTCTGGCCGTGAGTCGTGTTCGGATAGCCTAATTGTTAGGCGGCCGCTCGCGATAAGCGGGAAATCAGGGCTCGAGTCCCAGTCCCGCACAAATTTTCACTGTCGTCACTCCATTATACAGCTGATGGTTGTTCACATTCGCAAATGCGAATAAATTTCATGTAATACCACAATTTGGCATTCATTGCTAGATAAAGGGTTCTTCCAAGCATTGACGTCTCCGCTGTAAGCATCCATGCTCCTACTGATTGTTTTCTAATGTGGGAAGTGGCAACTAAAGACTCTCTCTCTCTCTCTCTCTCTCTCTCTCTCTCTCTCTCTCTTGCTTATATATTGGTTTTATGGCAATGGCATTAACCTATCTTTCACGAATTCTAAGTTTTGAATCAGACGATAGCATTAGCCTAAACGTAGTATCAAATAAAATGCTTTAAGTGGACTAAACGGCATTAGTGGCAAAATTTCATACCAACCGCAGAGTCATTCAAGGAATTTATTACCTTTATTAACATGAAGTTTTTTGTTGCCATTCTTTTCTTCCGTGCTATTAACATTTCTGGGCGTGTTCTGAGCCGTTAGGACGTCTATGGTCGTAGTAGCATTGGACGGCGCTATACTGACTACACCAATGTCTGACTAAACGAAAGTCCAACCCGGCCGCCTCCGTTGCTGCGCGGTCCTCGCGGCGGATTGCCTAACCAAAGGGGCACGAGTTCGATTCCCGGCTTGGTCGGAGATTTTATCAGCTCTGGGACTGGGTGTTGTGTTGTCCCTACGTTCATATCGCCATAACTGACATTACACTACTGAGATGGCTGAGTTACAACCCAATCAAATGAGAGGTGTATTTGGGGCATCCGTAACAACTGTCACAAAGATTCTAACGCTCTACAAAGCTGCTGTATCTATAGTTTGATTTAAATTAGTTGGCATCTGACTTAAAAGGCAAGAAGTTGTGACTCTGACGTGACAAGTTTTGTTTGCAGCCAACTCCTCGGGGACAGAAAGTTACTGTAATTCTTGATCTCTTACAATGATCACGTAACATGTGTGAAATCCCCGAATCGTATAGATGTTCAGATGTGTGTGAATTCCTAAGGGACCAAACTGCTGAGGTCATCGGTCCATAGACTTACACACTGCTCAAACTAACTTACGCTAAGGACAACACACACACCCATGCCCCAGGGAGGACTCGAACCTCCGGCGGGATGGGCCGCGCAGTCCATGACATGGAGCCTCCAACCGCGCGGTGAATCGTGTAGATATCTACACTGTCTACTCCGCAATCCATCACAGGTCGCATGGTCGAAGGTATCTTGTACCAATATTAAGTCACTCCCTTCCTTTCCTACGCCACTCGTAAATGGAGCGAAGGGGAAAAACGACTATCTATATGCTTCCGTCCGAGCCCTGATTTCCCTTATCTTGTCTCGGAGATGTACGTTGGACGCAATAGAATCATTATGTAGTCTGTCACAAATACCGGTTCTCTAAGCTTTCTGAATAGTGTTTCGTGAAAAGAACGTCTTCTTCCGCTCCACTGATTCTCAGTCGAGTTATGGAGGGAGCATTGTCGTATACGCGCATGTTGAACAAACCTACTGGTAACAAATCTGGCAGCCCGTTTCTGTATTGCATCTGTGTCTTCCATTAACCGTATCTAGTGGAGATCCTAAACACTAGTGAACTACTGAAGACAGGATCGCACATGTGTTCTGTTCGTGGTCATCTTTATAGACAAACTACACTTTCCTAGAAAGCTCCCAATAAACCGAAGTCGACCATTCACATTCCCTGCAACCACCCTTCGTGCTCGTCCCATTTCATATCACTTTGCTGTGTTACGCCTAGAACTGGCATTGGCGACAGACTACATAATCGACAAGATTGTGTCAAGTAAAGCACCAGTACAACTGCATTCGAATATGACAGGATTGCTTTTTCTATCCGTCTGCAGTGGATTACATTTTTCCAGTCTTTGGAGCAAGCTACCATTCATAAAACCAAATATAAATTCTGTCCACGTCATCCTTTATCCTCCTCCAATCATTAGACGGTGTCACTTTCCCGTACACTACAGCGTCATCAGCGAACTGTTCTATATTCTTGCTCGCGCTATCCGTCGGATTATCTATAGAGAGCAGAAGAATAGCCCTATCGCACTTCCCTGGTCACTCCTAACGATACTTTTCCGTCTGATAAACACTGGCCGTCCAGGACAACAAAGGGGTTTCCATTAGTTGGAAAGTCTTTAAGCGACTTACATATCTGAAACCAATTGCGTATTATCGGACCTTCGTCAAAAGTATGCAGTATGGCACTACCTCAAACGTTTTCTGGAAAACTAGGATTATGGAATCTCCATGTTCCCTTTCAAGTACGGTTCGCAGGATATAATCTCGAACTCTATTGAACTCAATGTTTTTTTTTTGTCTTCCGCTGATTACCAAAGCACATAGCTTGGTAAAGGGGCTTTCCAAAGTTCAGCACTGCATTGCGTTTGCTAAGTATAACCTTCAGAAAACGGCGCTTTTTTGCAATTTCGTCAATATTCATCTGTTTAGTACCAAATATCAAATTCACCTTCTCTATCTCCTAGAAGGCACATGAAAAAATTCTGTCATTCACCTATGGTACGGATCGCTACGGTGTCTCTAGGCACGTCAAAAATCTGTTCTTTTTAATTTTAAAGCCAGAGTTACTTTTTTTCTTAATAAGTACAAAATTTTCACGTCTAACATACTTTCCTACTTGAGAACTTCTAGGCACAGTTTTAGGCACGCACAACGGTCTGAGCAACAAAGTGACAACTCAGATGGAGACGACAATGTCAGCCTCCCATTCGGAGTACAGCTGGCGGATGCATCCCAGTCCGCTAGCTGTCAAATGCTAACTACTTTAAATTGGACTATAGTGTCATGAAAACATACAGAGGTCACGGGGGGACCTGTCACTTAAATCTAATAATGGAAGAAAAACGGCGGGATCGGAGCCGAACAACAACGTATTAATGGAGAGCTGCTACTGAAGAGCCTCTTGTAAAGTAGGAGGTAAAGCCAAAGGGAAAAGTACATTCCCGATAATATTCTTCCGACTGTGAAGCCTGGTAAAGTAATGTGTTCATTTGTGAGACCTACAGTCACGACAAATGGAATGTAGAACATAAGATAATCACACTATTTTGAGAGACCATGTTTATTTAAGAAGCACTTTTTCCAGCATTATATTTCCTACGATAAAGACACGATTTTTGGGATTGAAATAGTTGATGTTTGATTGGATAAACATGAGCAAAACATAAATATCGTCTTACACGGTCTCCTCAGTAGACAGTTTTGAATATTACCAAGCCGTAGGAGTCTGTATTGGAAAAATGTGAATGGTACAGAGTCCGAGCTAGTCCGATCTGTCACATTTCAGTGAACCACCATTAATGGGAAGAAATACTCCCATTGCCACATACATCGACCATATCATGTGTTCCACATCACACCACTCCTCAAAGTTCGCTCTCTGTAAGTTAGCTTTTAGTGTCATGTTGGGATTTGGCAAATGCCACACGGTTCCTGCAGTAACTACAAGGAGGGAAAAATAAAATTGCCCTGGGAGATATTTATAAACGTCACACAAAATAAATTATCATGTCTGATTTAAAATTAGGTACAGCATTTATTGAGCGGAATTCTGCTCTCGGAATGGGCATCACTGAGTGCGATTTATGAAACTGTGAGCCGTGCATAGCAGCTCCGCTGCAGTTTCTCCTGTGTGTGTGTGTGTGGGGGGGGGGGGGGGGGGGGGGTGGAGGGCTATAGTTGTTGAGCACATTCCACATTTCAACACACCCCACACATAAAAATTACAGGGAGACAGATTAGACGGTAGAATACTAGATACTAGGAAAATGCAGTCAGTCTACAAAGGACACTGCACATAAAACAGTCGTGCGAACCATCCCAGAATACTGCTCGAGTGTATGGAAGCCATACAAATATGATAAAACGGGGACATTGAACGGAAACAAAGGACAGCACGAATGGTCATAGGTTTGTTTGACTCATGGGAGTGTAATACGAAGACGCTGAAAGAACTAAACTGGCAGCTGCTTGACGATACACGAAAACTAGCCCCATGAAAACCTGTTAAGCAAGTTTCTAAAATCAACGTTTAGGGATGAGAGTAGGAATATACTATACCCCCTATGTACCACTCCCATAGGGGTCGGAAGAGAAGATCAGATGAACTACAGCGCGCACAAAGCCGTTCAAGCAATTACTTTTCCTGTGCTCAATACGTGAGTGAAACGCGAAAAAGCGTTTTTGTTTTGCATGTTAATATTCCGGTTGCTACGGATTTATTCATCGACTGTCATATAAACGGTACAATGGAACGTGCCCTATGCCATACACTTCACAGTGTTTCGCAGAGTACGGATTTAGCTGTACCTCGTTCTAAGGTCGAAAGTTTCGTTGGGTGCTGATGTTCCATCTTGTTGAAAATACACTACAGTCGTTCACCTTCTGCCACTTGATGTACAAATGTCACGTTGTCACGAAATGACGAAAACAGTTTTATTTTGGCAAACCCGTATCTTCGCTGCCTGAGTATCGTGCTTCAGTTTCAACCGAAGGAAAAATAGAGATTTGGGCTTGACATCCCGTAGACGATTTGATACGAAGCTAAAGTTTGGAATGCGTAAAGATGAGGAAGAATCCCGTAGACGATTTGATACTAAGTTAAAGTTTGGAATGCGTAAAGATGAGGAAGAATATCCGCCATACCCTTTCCAAGGAATCATCCCGTCATTAGCCTCATGGGATTTATGGAAATGTCTGAAAACCTAAATGTGGATGGCCGGATGCGAATTTGTACTGAAACCCTCCCGAATATGAGTCAAGTGCTGTACCATTTCGCCACCTCGATCCGTAGCTTCCACGAGCCATTTATTAGGCTGATGCATAAGTTAGTACCGTTTTTGTTTTGTATGTTAGTATTCCGGTTGCTACGGGTTTATTTATCGATTGTCATATTTTATTTGTAGTGCACTGTTGCTACTTGAGTTTTCATATTGTCAATTGTAGATAGTGAGTGGAACTATGGACGATAGAAAATTGGCTGCCAAGGGGAGAAATTGCAATATTTCCTACATATTCTACTGTTTGAGTACAACAGAGGAGTGACATCACCGTATATGGGGATAATACCATTCGACAGAGCACGGCAAGGAAATGGTTTTCTCTTTTTAAGGACGACCGTTTCGACATTAGTGACTCTCCACGTTCAGGAAGACCACCGGGATTTGATGAAGACAGTATAAACTCATTTATCCACACATTGATCCACGTTAGTGTACTCGAGAACTGGCAAAAGTGATGAACTGTGATCATTCCACTATTATAGTGCGACATTTGCAAGCCATGTGGAAGGTTCAAAAATCGGGTGTACGGGTACCGCACAATGTAACTTAAAATCACAAAATTCAACATGTGGTCATATGCGCATCTCTGCTTTCTCGTTATCAGTGGGCTCGTGAACAACACCGACCATTCCTATCCTGAATCGTTACTGGTGAAGAAAACTGGTGTCTTTATGCTGACTTTAGGAAAAGAAAGGAGTGGAAGAGTGCAACCAAAGCGGTAACTCGCAGTACAAAGAACTGCGCGCATTCACAAAACATAATGCTATGCACTGGTGGAACAGCGACGGTGTGGTACACTACGAATTGCTTCCCCGAGGTGTACCCATCACTGCTCCCAATTACTGTCAACAACTGAGACGTCTTACAGACGCAGTCCAAGAACAACGACCAGGAAGACTGCGTTAAGTGATGCTACACCACGATAACGCACGTCCGCATTCTGCTATTCTGCTACACTGATAAAAAACACTGTACAGTAGCTGGGATGGGTAGTCATTCCGCACCCACCTTATCAAACAGATTTTGCGCCCTCGGATTTTCGCCTTTTCCGCGCTCTATCGAAGACCTTCAAGAGGAGCTTCTTTGCCGGATGAAAATGCGCTTCGGAAATGGCTCGACGTGTTTTCTACGGTCGTGGAATCGAAACGTTACCCCAACGTTGGCAGACTGTTGTAAACAGTGAATGAGAATACATTACTGATGACTAAAGTTTCTGTTATGTGTATCTGTAGTGTTTATTGAACTTATGTGAAAACGCTACGAACTTATTCATCAACACAATACTTGCGTCTATCCTGTTTCTAACATGTTTACTGTATTCACATTTCTCAGTACCTTACCTTGTACCTCTGGACACATGTCCGTATTACTTGATTTTATTGTATTTGCTGTATTCATTCAGCTTGTATTCATTAATTTATTATCCTTCAGAACTCCTAGGTTCTATTTGACTCGGAAATTCGATATTTTTGTTCATTTAGAATATATTAGTTTCATAAGACAACAATCCCTGTTTGGAATGGCGACTGTTCTTTCAACAATTCTAATGATGAGGTATTCTTTAGTAATGGAAACATGGAATATTCACAACTTTCTAATGCATCACTGCTTGAGTTTTCCAGACACGTACGCCGTTTCTGACAACTGTCCCTGACGCCCTGCACAGAGTACGTGGCTGAGCGAAAGCCGGCGCAGTGGCGAAACTTGCACTCGACCATCGCCAAATGTGTCCGGCCTCTGCGTGGGCCAGATGCCAGCCTCCAGAGCGAGGGCTGCATTTCTAAACAACAAACACCCTGGTTGCACGGCCTCGTGTCTGATGCCATATGAGCAAGCGCGAAACTCTACGCTTTTCTAGAAGAGCAATTCGCCTGAAGCAGTAGGCCAAACATCACTGGTAGCATTAGTTCGATTTGCTGCAGCAGGTGTTCTTCTTCCCTACCTTCATTTATTTCTCTGCACTATCGTTGTTTCTTCGTATCTCACACATGCGCAGAACAGCGATGAAATTTTAATGCCGTTAAATTACACGATACTGAAGCAGCAGAGAAGTTCGAATGAGGTAAGAATACAGCAGTTAACGATGCTTTAGGCATAACACGGACAATGCCCAGCGATCTCTCTGTCTGTGTAACGTGTTTCGGCCGCTGTCCCATGAAATTCTCTACAGCTTTCTTTTCGTATACCATCCGATGTCCAACCGAACTAACCCGACTGTTCACAAAACGAAAGCAGCACATTAAAGAGTGAGCTAGCTGATTTTGATCGAACAAAGCATACTGCTGTCTCGTGACCTGATATTGAACGAACTTGCTTTTTATTTCAGTGACGCTACAAATGTTGTCCTTCATGAGCTGATGCGAAGTATACCGTATTTACTCGAATCTAAGCCGCACTCGAATCTAAGCCGCACCTGAAAAATGAGACTCGAAATAAAGGAAAAAAAATTCCCGAATCTAAGCCGCACGTAAAATTTGAGACTCGAAATTCAAAGGGAGAGAAAAGTTTTAGGCCGCACCTCCAAATCGAAACAAAGTTGGTCCATTGTAACACGAGAAATGAAAGACGATACAGCTACAGTAGTTTGGTTCGAGACGTAAGCTTAGCAGTTAAGCTTTACCAGGTAGCCATTGCTATGCGTCAGGGTACCCTTCCTTTTTCACGTGACTCGTCTGGTTTGAAACGATTGCTTATTTTGCTTTGATCTGATAAGTGCCGTTTTCTTTGTTATAGGTGTTTACGTCACTCTAAGCTGAAAATGTATTACTGTACAGTGTCATGCATTGTTTGTCGCATTCTGATAGTGCGTGTTTACGTCCTGTAGCCGCTCGCGGCACGGCTTGCTTTTGTGCACGCTACCGCCGCTCACAATAAAAAAAAAGAGAGGAATCGTCTAATTAACGAAACAATGGCAAGAGATTGCTATTTGTTCTTACTTACACTGCTGCTTTCTTTGATAATGATTAACAAGAATCAAATAATAGACTGCGTATGATAGAAGATGTTCTGAAGAGTTAGGCGAACATTTTTCTCCATTTGAAAATCTTTGCGGCCGCTTCTTTAGTACATCAAATTGTGCACAGAAATTAGAGTCATCTTAGATTTAAAAATCTAGTCAGTTGCCGTGCTTCATTTCTGACTGTATCACTATTAGGTATAAAAATAATACGAATATAAACATGACACAATATGTATATTCTTCCGCGTTTGCTGTTGTCTCACTCTAGTTTCGTAGTTCATTAGGCAAACAGGATTTAAATGAGATAGCAGCAAACACGAAAGAATACATGGCAAAATGTTTATATTCGTATTCTTTCTTATGGTGAAGAGAATACTGCACGTGATACACATTTCGTCAGGTTCCTATTAGCAACCATTTCTTTTTTTTTTTAATTTATTTACTGACGCAGAGGTTTTGGCGCCAGTATTTATCTTTGTGCCTACAAAGCATGCCTGTGTAGTGCTACATATATTCGACGGCAGAAGTTAGTTGTGGCGGCACCTACCAACATTTTTCAGAACTTCTGCTTGCTTTGCACTCGATTCTAAGCCGCAGGCGGTTTTTTGGATTACAAAAACCGGAAAAAAGTGCGGCTTAGATTCGAGTAAATACGGTACTAAGCAAAGAAACGGAGAATACTTAAACTTGAAGATGCGGAAAATAAATGCGAGGGCTGCTAAACCAGGATCTTAAATTTTACCGCTGCGGCACGTCACTGCTCTGTGACAAGATGATTGCGACCGAAAGCAAAACAGAAATAGACAAGACGTTCAAAGGATTCACGTCCACGACTTCGAGAATCACTATTTGTTTGCGTCAAGCGCTATCTCCCTTACGACGTAAGCTGCTGTAAGGACGGCACTAAACTGACGTTAAGTGTACCACTTTCAATTTTTAATTCTTGTCATTGAGATTCACTGAAATGAGTGATAATTTGTTTCTCTTTCCGAAAATCTCCTGTCATGTAGTAGGATCGGTGATAAAAAAAACCGCACTGTAGTGATCATCTAAAAATGGACTTTAAAAATCTTAAGAGCTGAGGAGTATGGGTATACTGAAAGCAAACGCGTTTCCTAAAAGGATGCGGTGTGTAGGTGTAGAAAGCGTGAGATGGTGAGACTCCCGCTGTGTAGAAACCTACACGGGAAGCGCTGGGCAGATTTCATTACGCGATGTGAGAAAGCTGTAGCAAACTCCACAGCCTGTCTGCCTTTACCGTGGGCCGTAATATAAATTTGACAACTGATTATATGCGCCACGCAGCAGTCGACTACAGGAAAGTCTACATCCGCAGAGGAAGAAACTTATACGTGATAAACTAGCATCAAACCAATCTTTTGACTGATGATCACAAACCCACATGCATCCATACCCTATCACGAACTCACTCACTGTTGGCTCAAGGAAACCAACGTGTGATTTCTGTCATTTTTCTGTGATTTCTAAGACTATTCCTGTTGCAATAGTGGTACGATCATAATGAAAAATCCCTTTCTATGCCGGCATCTGGAAAAAGAACATGTACTAAGTAAGTATAGGAGTCAAGAACATGGGCATGCTGCGACAAATGAAAATATTATGTCAGGGCAGCATTCGAACCAGGATATCTATTTGATTGCGTAGCGTATGTTATTCCCTTCTAGAAAATCTTTAACTTTTATGGAATTGATGGTTACAAAGAACTTACATGAATCATACTGAAAGTGTACTGAATCATTCGAACACTGTTGGAAGGAGAGAAAACTTTAACGCCTAGAAAGAAATCGCGGAATCCTACTGGGTTCAATTTTGCGTCCACACCTATTCCTTACGCTGTACATATGAATGACCTTCCACTCAACATTCAACAAGCAGAAAGAGTATTTCTTGCAAGTTGTAGGTGTGTAATAATAAATGGAATCAGTGAGAAAGCAACAGAGGAAATTGTTCATTATGTTAAAAAAAACAAATAAATAAATAAAAAAATAAATAAAAAATAATGTGTGGTTCTCTGAAACTTCATTCTCCCTTAATTTTGAGAACACACATTATATTTAGCGCTGTACAACAAACAGTCATACCAACAATTGATTAGGCAAATGACCAGCTGCCTGTAAACAGGGTAGAATGTTCCAAATTACACATATTGATGAACAGTTGAATCTGAAGAAACACATAACAAAGCTGCTCAAACAAGTTGTGCTACTATTTCTCTTCGTAATTACTCGTCTTCGAAGCCAAACGAATCAACCTACCAAAATATTTTGCATATTTCAACTCAGTAATGTCTTACGGATTAATATCCTGGGGTAACTCATCATTTACAACGAAAGAACGATTGCCCAAAAGCGAGTAGTAAGAATAATATTTGGTGTTTACCCGCAGTCATCTTGTAGATACCTCTTTCTGATCACTTGCCCAATATTGCAAAATGTCTGACAGGTAGTGAAGCATCTGTTTAACGTAAAACCATTTCTTATAGACGACTCCTTCCATTCCATAGAAGATTTTTTATTTAAAAACTGTTAGTTACTATAAAAAGTTGTAAATATTGTTGCAAGACTAGGACTGAAAAATATGTCCTTAACGTTAAATTTATAAAATGATCAGTGGAACACGTAACTAACCTATTAGGACATTCGAACATGCCACTAATACCGACTCAAATCATCAGTGTCATAGTCTTGTATTGTTTCTGAACTCTACAGCCAGGGCTTAGCCTTTGGTGTGTGTGTGTGTGTGTGTGTGTGTGGAAACAGCAAAACTTGACGAACGGATTTGTTGGAGGGCAGCGGCTTATTCCGCGAAAGATATATGCATAATCCGAATTAAATACACTGAAATGACATGAATAGAATCTACAGGAATGAAATCGAAGGAAACTGATTGCTCGCGACATACAAGATACGAGGATTCGAACCCATTCATTCTTTTCCTTATTCTCATTCCCTTGCTGACGCATAAATTCTGAACTGATTTCATTTATCATCATTTCATGGCATTAGCCCTACGTTCGCTAGTATCACGTGCATTTATTCTATTCATTTTTTGTCGGTGAAAGAAATTAATCTGAGTTACATCTCGAAATTCCTATGAATGCTTGTCAGAGTAATAAGAACAATTTTGGTTTCTGTATTAATTATTTTGCTTGTAGTAATATGTGCATGTAAGATATTTATACTTAATAAATTAATTCAGCTTTCATCTCTCATACACTTCCACTTTCAACCGTCTGCTGTTCATTTGATTGCAGATCAAGTAAACACAAAAGGCTAACCTGAAGCGTCTGTGATAACTCAACGAGTAACAGATGTCGCAAAGAAAGCAACCAGTCTTGGCGATGCTTATCTTTTGAGTAATAAAAGAAACATACTGCTTGGTAAGATGAAAGAACTATTATGATTCAGAATTCCGTACGACATCATTAGAGACGGAGCAAGCGTTCAAACGAAGCAAAGGATGGAGCAAGGAATCGGCCTCCTTTCTGAAGGAATTAACTGGTATTCGTGTGGTACGACCTACGAAAACTACGAATATCCAAATAATGGTGGTCGAACGTAGCTTTCCATACCGCTCCTCTCGAGTAGGAATCCAGTTTATTAACCACCGCGTCGCCAAACTCGGTAACTTAGTTAGGAATGGTTACAAATAACATACGTTGTGTGAACTTTCGCATGATGTGTCACAGCCAAGAAACATAGCTCGATGAAACTTGGATCATACACAGAAACAACTGCTACAGTTCAATACAGAAACTAACTGAAAGTAATATGAAATCAGTCGAACAGAATACACATTTCGCCCAAAGACAATAATTACACCGAGGTCACAGCGATTTGTGGCGGTCCCCTGGACATTACAAGCGACGAGACGTGGTTCTTAATAGTCTGTGATCACCACGGACGGGAATGCATGCTTTGCAAAATGCTCCTATTCTGGCCATAATGCTGACACGGAGTTCTAGCTGAAGGGAGTTCTTTACAAGAATTACATTCATTATATTATCATACAAAACCCAGCCGGATTCCATCGCTTGTACAAAATCGATTGAAAAGCAACGACTGTTCCCACGATCAAATCCTTCTTGGTGCTTGCACGAGTGACGGACACGATACTGTTTACGTAACAGCCAAAAAAGAAGTTCAGCAGTGCTACGTGGAATGATAGCTCTGTGTACATCAGAGGTCTCTCCATATACACTGCTTCTTGTAGGTGTTGCCTGTGTGTTTTTGCACAATCAAAATGCACCGTCCAGTAATGCAAAACTATGAACACAAGCACAATCATGTTGCTTTGGGTGTGTCTTTCAAACTGTTTATCTCTCATGGCGATACATTTCATATCTCCAGTATACGGCAAAACATTATCTCTTGTTATTAAAAAAAGTATCATTTCAGAGAGTTTTACGTTACTTGCATGCTAGTTGCAGAGATTTGAACTTATCCCATATATATTTTTCCCCAGCTTTAATACTTTTTCACACTTGGTGACACTTTTGCGTGCACTAAACTCCTAAACTGCACTGTCGTTGGAGCTACTCACTGAGCGCTGGCCCCTCCGTAACTAATTGGAAAGCGTGGTTATCAGTTCTCAGAGACGTAAAGACTGCCATGTATTTTATATTACAATACCGTATGTTATTATCTGCTGACTACATATTGCATTTTTGCTGAAGTCTGTACGTTCGTTTAGTTCCGGATTAAGATTTTTCGTATCTTCTTGATAAACCTCCACGTTAAGAACAGGAATAAAGTGACATAAAAACTTAACGACACGTATGAGTGTACTATTTCAGGAGATGGAAACGAATGTGGGGGGATGCTAGAACTGAGCTTCCCGGGAGACAGACCGACCCGATGACCCGATTAAATTGCGCCGGGCCGCTGGAAGGCTTCTCGTGAAAGTGCTTCCACCGGACAAACATGGCTGAGGTCAGGGAGTCGCGGCTCCGGCGTGGGAGGATGAAGGCGAGTTTCGTTCGTGACAAATGCCACGGCCTCGTAAACCCCGATTTCTGTATCCCTCACTGCCACCGAGACACAACGGCCACCGGTTGTCGACGCCTCTGCACGCTGACTATCGCAACCGCTTTCTTGCTGCACCCATTCCGAGAATCGAGATGAAATCACTAATCATACAGCGTCCGGGTACTGGAATCTGTAATGGAATGCTGGTCAAGGTTGCCATTTGTATCACTGTCTCACAAGCGAATATCAGAGAAGTACTCTTTCTGGTAGCTGAGACTTTTTAACTTGAGTTACTAAAGCAACAGAATGTTACCTCCGTTACTACAATTGGTGTATCCAGTTTATTTACGCAGAGAGGTGTTCGTCGTTCTATATGTAAAGTTACTTTTGAGTAATGCACGATGCATTACATTTTAAAGGAAATTTTTCACTTATTGCCCGAAAAAAAGTCTAGCTCCAATGGCGACTTCTTCAGCAATTAATCTGAAATAACAACGACAACATTTTATAAACAGGGCGCACATAAACATCTCACGCCTGTACGTGAGGTAGCTAACGGGCACTAGTACATGGAGTTCAACCCAGAGATGCTTGGCTGTAATCCTGGAGACGTAAAACAGGCCGTCAGCGAACAGTACACCAGTATCGAGTATACATTTCCTAATCTCCCCATCGTTTGTTCTGACCGAGTGAAAGGACAGTTCACAATGTTCATCGTGATCAGAACAGCGCGTGAGCGCATTAAGCGCGCCACTCACCTTCGCGATCCACAGAAGGCGCTCTGCCAACACCTGATTTCACTCTATCCTCTATCTCACTCCCAAAATTAACTATGGCCGCACCATAAGCAGAAGCACAAAGCACTGTCATCCGCACGATTTAATTAAATATGTGACACATCGCCCACTAACTGAACGAAGCCAATAGCAAACCATCTCACCTAGGACTTTGTTTACAGACCAAAGGGAGATCTCGCACGCTGTCGTGCACGTATATGAGTAAACGGAGTCAGTCGCCACATCTAAATATATCCACAAATACCATCACCAATGGTCAATGCGTTTAAACAGCACCGGCTGAGACACTATCTCGTATCTAGTGAAATAAAGTCCCTTTGGCGTTATTATTACGATCGTGACTATTGAAATTACGAGATACGTAAACAATTTGCTTTCTCTACAATCTCTTCACCGCCCGGCAGCTTATTCGGATTGAAATTGAGGCAAAAGAAGAAATAAGGAGAAGTACAGAGACGCAGGTACATTACGAATGAAGAAACATAGAATAAAATAATTAAAGTTTTTCTTTTCTGCTGATTCTTTCACCACATATCGTTTTAGGAATGTTTCTTGCCAGATGAAACGCATACTCGAATTAGTAGACAAGACCTCGAAATAAAACTGTAAAACCAGGGGCCGGAAAATGTACCTTCATCAAAAAATACAAGGTCGCAACCATATCTTCTTCCGATGACATTGCTGAATAAACAACAGAATCATTTTCTTATCCTCGTGTACCCTAGCTCTTCTACGCTCTGGAATGAGACTCCTTCACACCAAGTTTCTTGACCGAATAAACCGTATGCCAGTGTTTGCACTTCGTGTCAGTGAGAAACTTCAAGCTGTCACTCCCAACGAACATCTCTACTACTTTCCCAAACACCACAAACACTGTTTTACTATATTCTCACTTTCTGGACGAAAAATATGGCGAATAAAAGTTTTGCGCAGGAAAGCCTGTGGAAATTATGGAAATGAATGTTTCCAATGACTTCGTTGTCGCCGGCCGCTGTGGTCATGCGGTTCTAGGCGCTTCAGTCTGGAACCGCGCGACCGCTACGGTCGCAGGTTCGAATCCTGCCTCGGGCATCGATGTGTGTGACGTCCTTGGGTTCTAGGGGACTGATGAGCTCTGATGTTAAGTCCCATAGTGCTCAGAGCCATTTGAACCATTTTTGACTTCGTTGTCTCGTTGTCGACACGACGGTAAAACTTCGTTCCTTCTAAAGAGTCGGATACGAAAGATGAGGTTTCGAGTGTCATAATAATAATAATAATAATAATAATAATGTCAGTACAATGTAAACTGTACCTTTCAAGTGTTAAATTTCAGATTCCTAGTAGCAGGCAGGAATGCACAAGGTTAAGATCACGTCTACTTTTAAAACACTGGATTGATTTGGGAAAACTGTGTAAATTCCAAATCAGGGTGGCTGGATCAGTAACAGACTTGAGTCCTCATTACATGAACAATATTTCCCAAATTCAATTTATTTTAGTAAGTTAAATAATATCTTACTTTAGATACGCCAGCACAGGTAGAAGGACGTGTTTAAGAAAGAAGCCATCTACTTGTACATGAAAATTACACATTTATCTCTAATCACTAAATATTATTTCAGAAACCTTTGAAAAATATATGCTCACAGACTGTTAGTTTATTTGTATTGTACTCACTGAATGATTGCAGCATTTCCTTTTAAACAAGTACATACTGTCAACAATAAATACAGTGGAGTTCTGATTACCTGTGATGTCAGCATGTGAACCATCATCTTACTTAAATCTGGCCTACACGAGATGCGCGAATTAAAATTGGAATGCACATGTGTTTGCATTCTCTCTACGTTGAGTTTATCACTGGCGCTGACAATGGACAATTTTTTAGCCGTAAAGGTAGCTGAGTTCAATTTCGACACATGGTGGTAAGTACATGCCTTCAATAGGAGCTTCCCATCTACAAGATGTCCGACAAGTATCCGCAACCCTTAAGAAACGTGTGGCGACGTCGCTCAATCAATTCAGCAGTCTCCAACGACATCTACTTGTAAATCAACAGCTGAACTGCAAGTACAGTGGTCAACAATGCACGGCCACGTTAAAAAAAAAGTCTTGAAAATGAACTATCTGATGACATGGAGCAGCAAGTTGCAGCCTGTCGTACTTTGTCCGTACAATTTCCAGACGCCGTGTCTCGCTCAACAGTGTTATTTTCTGGTGTATTTGAGATACATCGGAATTCACACAGGAGTAATGTGGTATTTTGCTCTAAGGAAAATCCCATTATGTGCAAGAGCTGGAAAGGAACCCGCTTCATGTTATGAGCCGGGGTGTCATTACTGTACCCATTCGGATCATATTTTTTTCGCTTTATGTGAATGAAAGTTCTTACCTGGAGTTGTCACAAATGTTGTTAATACTGCAGATTGAAGAAAAGGGAATCATGGATCATATGTGGTTACAGCAGGACGGCGCTCCAGCACACTTCTCTGTTCAGGTGCCTGAGGTCTTTAATGACATTTAGAGATCGCTGGTTTCGGCCTCGTTCAGCAACATCTCAAGACCCGCTGAGATAGCCACCAAGAAGCCCGGAATTCGTCATGCCAGACATCTCATTATGGGAAATAATAGTTCTAGTTGACAAATGAATAATTGCGCTAAAGTGTCGAAGAAGCCTTCCGAAACGTAACTCCTCAGATGCTCCGCAATATGCAAAGGACATGGAGACTTACAGATCTCGTGTAAGGCTCGATACTGCACATACTGATTCGCTGGATACATTGCTTTTGCGTGTAACTACTCCAGAAGACGATAACCAATACACTGTTTGGACCTACCGACACGGAGGTTTTCGGACACGCTGTATATTTTGGGATAAATGTCAGACATGCAACCTTTCACTGTTGCGGGGAAGCAGACTGTTGTCTCTATGTAGAGGAAATTGAATGTATTGGAGGTGACAGAGTGTGAACCATTGATTTCTGCCATTCAAAACGCTTTACGCAAATAATCTAGAGTTTCTAAACACCAAACAGCATACATTGTACCTTTGACTACTTCGCTCTGAGTAAACAGATACCGGAACGGACGCAGATAATTGTAGCAAGGGCGCCGTGGGCTGCATTAGGACATGACACGCAGGTCCTGGTGTCCTTAGTCACGTCCGTAAGTCTCTGCCAATTCCACTTGAATATGCTCCGAGGTCCGCTCATACGAACACCACTACTACTGAAGGGCGAGAGAGAGTTTCTCAACGTCGAGCTGCGAGGGACACTCGTTACGTGCCAAGTGACGTAGCGGCCGCGCCAGGTGAAGGCCGAAGGCGTTCCCATACGGGTCCGCCGGCCGGTGACCCCAATGAACAGGGAAGCACTCGCGGCCTACCCAGCACGGGAAATGATACGTCATCTGCCGCAGAGTCCCCGAACCACAGCAGACGACGCTCTTACTTCCTATTTGAACGACCCCCACGACGTAGTACACCTACAGAAGCCTCCCGATTACATGCCATCACTTCGGTTTACAATAACGCTGGTTCTTCGCACGTTACGTCCCGTACCACGTACGTTTTATTTATTTTATCCAGGGTAATATGAGGTCGAAGTAAGAGCATGATGACCCTTCTGCCGCGTCATCGGGAGTTCCACGACAACATTCTCAAACCAGAGATGATATAAAAGAGATTTACCAATCGAAGTTCTCGTTCAGAAGTATAATATTTACAATACTGTAAATTGTTTAAACAGGATACCCGCAGGAGCTTCAAAATCGTTCAAATGGCTCTAAGCACTATGGAGCTTAACACCTGAGGTCATCAGTCTCCTAGACTTAGAACTACTTAAACCTAACTAACCTAAGGACATCACACACATCCATGCCGGAGGCAGGATTCGAGCCTGCAGCAGCGCGGTTCCGGACTGAAGCGACTAGAACCGCTCGGCCACAGCGGCTCGCCCCGCAGGAGCAGTTCGCGTGATTTTGACAAGGCTACAGTTATACTGACAGAATACTTAAGCTGTAATTTTATCAAATAGATATATTACTTTAGGCAACCAAATAGCTATGCAAGACGAGTGCTTTCCGATGTGTCACGAACAAGAGAATTTGAATATCTTTGGTACGGTTCGGTCCGCATTCGATAAAACAGGATATCTGAAACACAACTATGAGCAGGATCTTGCAATTACGCCATATTTTTAACATCATTGGGCGTACAATTCATCAACTGTTTTTTATATCAATCGTTGGAGTTTTATTTTTGATGTTTCACTATAAACAATATATTCGACATGTACCCCGAGGGCTCCCCTCTGTCTGTTCGTTTTATACACTCTTCGCATCATCAGTCGTGCTACAATTTTCTAGTTCACATCGAGCGCTACACGAGTTTCTATTACAAACCCCTGTCGAAGACAAATCATTGTGTTCTCCTGAGGAGTAATATTTCATAAAACATTATGTTTGAAGGTGCATGCAATATAAATGTGTTCTTAACAGTCAACCTCCCAGTAATGTGTTGAGCTTTTTCAGTTAGCACGGCTCACGAAGAAAATTAAAAGACCTACTATATATGACATGAAATAAATTTGATTAAATATGTGAAAGTCGTGTTTGACAAAGACTACGTGATCGAAAATAATGCTTAATTTTACACAGAAGGTTTATCGCAAACGTTACTACATAGGAGTACGCAATACGTTCTGATTCTATAGCGCCAGATGCCAAAGTATTATTACCCAAGTTTGCATAACTGTTCTACTTTTTCGGCATGTGAGCATTTGTGCTCTCTGCTAATAGTAGACAATAATTAAATTCGCACGCAAAATGTGTGTGAAGTACGAAAGTTTTTAAGCTGGCTATCATTCTGCGGCGGAATGCGCGCTATTTTAAAACTTCGTTTCAGACTACGACTGCGTGCTGGAGCAGGATTCGAACCCAGAACCCTGCCTTTCGCGGGGAATCCACTTACCAACTGCGCTCGTCGAGCACGATTCATGACCCGCTATCACAGCTGCAACTGTGCCATAGTTGTGTCACAAGAATGCAAGTTCAAATACTATACAGCCCACCGGGGTAATCGGACAATTTGGATTAAATGTTCTTCTTGCAATCTGTTTGCAGAACTCATAATTTTTCATTTATGTTTAGTTTTGTATAAAGTTAGTCTGGTACTACTCAGTCGACAAAGTGGAATTCAGATGTTTACCAGCCGGCCGCTGTGACCGAGTGGTTCTAGGCGCTTCAGTCAGGAACCGCGCTGCTGCTACGATCGCAGGTTCGATTCATGCCTCCGACATGGATGTATGTGTTGTCCTTAGGTTGGTTAGGTTTAAGTAGTTCTCAGTCTAGGGAACTGAGGACCTCACATGTTAAGTCCCATAGTGCTTAGAGCCATTTTTGTCATATGTATATCAAACAATCAGTAAGGGGCGTCTCGACTTCTCTTTTTCCCCTTTACAAGTGCATTTACTCACTGATCATTAACTCAGATGGCTTTGCACGCCAGTAACTGTGAGTTCTGCGATGCAAAACACAATGCCTTCCGGCGAATAATGAGTTTCTAAGAAAGGAAGGAAGGTAACATTCGTCTCGTCGACAACGAGATCATTAGATACGGAGAACCAGCTCGGACTGGGGGAGGATGTGTAAGCAAATCAGCCGTGTCCTTTGAATATACCACCCCTTCGGAGAAATCACCGAAAACTTAAATCTGGATACCTGGACAGATATCTGAACCGTCTTCCTTTCGACTACAAGTCCTTTGTTTTACCACTGTGCAACCTCGCTCGGTTCGAGTTTCGAATGATGCACTTGTCATTAAACAATCAGCAGGTTCCTTCTTGTAGAGCGTTTGCCATCATGACTAATTACGTTACTTATCAGTTATAAAGTCACTACTAAAATATTTAGTTATTCAAAAACTTTGACTAACGTTCAGTTATTTACATCTTAAACGGAACAGTTAGATTAGCACAACTCTGCAATTCACAAATTCAAACATTGGTAGCGTAAAAGGGGCCTCATCGTGCGTAAAATCCGTGAGCGCTCGGACCAAGCACTCAAACACTTTTTACTCATTTAATACCGAGAGGACTGACGATCGATTGATACACTATTTCTATCGCTGCTCATGATTATATGCAGAGTGACTAGCAACAACTAGCTCTGTTTTACGACGGAACCAGCAAGTACTCGATTGTTCTTGAAAATAATGTGAATGCTGGAAGAGCGCCATCCTCTCACGTTTGACACGCTGGATCTGCCGAAGCTGAAAGTTAGCCCAACATCCCCACCTCCACCTAAGGGGGTGCTTGGACAAATATTATTAGCGGACTATTTCTACCTCATAGACGTCTACGATTGATAGCATAATAGTAAATTTAGGCAGGTTATTCTCCTTACTTGAACAGATTTAAAGGCGAGAAATATATAGGATAGCACGACGAGCAACAGGTTTCGTCACACGTTCATTTAGTGAGCGCGCATTTGCCACAGACATGCTCACACAACTCCAATGGCAAATGGTAAAAGAGAGGCGTTGTGCATTGCGATGTGGTTCGCTGTTAAAATTCAAAAAGCGTACGTTGCTAGAGAAGTCAACCAATATACTGCTTCCACCGTCGTATAGTTGACGAAAAGCCGATCAAGGCAAGATTAGAGAGATTCGACCCCACACGCAGGGTTCCTGGCAATCATTCCATCCGCCCAGCATTTGTTATTGGAACAGCAAAGAGGGAAAATGATAGTGGTGCACAAACTACCCTCCACCACATACCGTAGGGTGGCTTTCGGCGTACAGATGCAGATAACAACAAGTCGCTGTTAACAAGGACGGAACATCGGGGTTCCCGTTGCAGAAATGGAACAGTAGTGCTAGCGTCCCAAATTGGGCTTCACTAAATTTGGCGACAACGTACTTGCATAAAGGGGACACACTGTTAAGACGAGTATTCAATGCTGTGGTAAAAACTACTAGGCGTTATTTTGATGCATCATTTTCAGTTTCGGGAGACAATCAATCAATCCATCACGAGTCTAAGCGGAGATGGACTTGTCGGCTTGCGAGAGACTGGCTGGTAGGTTTGAGGCCAGCGGGCAGCGGTCCGCTTTCCCCCTGCGGACTGACGGGGAGGTCACCGTCTCGTCTGCCGCTAGCAGATTTCGGGTGCACGTCGCGTGCTCAGAGGTTGATCACCCGGCCTGCTTCCGGTCGCACACCTGCCGTTGCCCAGCCTTTTCCGGACTCAGCACCAGCCGCGGCTGAACAACTGCTGTATCGTTCAAAAGCCAGGATCAATGAGCACATGCACACAACGCTGAACATACATCGAGACATCCGAAACGGGCTGATTTCACTGCAAACCAACCAATCCCACTCTCCTCACCGCCGAACAACGGCATCTAAAATCCTGCTACGAGGGTATAGAGAAACTGCATCAGTTTTGCAGTGAACGACTTTATTTTAATATAAAACGCACTTTTCCGTGCAGCTGATTCGAAACATTTTTGTGGTGACCTATTTCGCCAGTACATTTCGTCCAACCATTTTATTCCAGTTAGCCAAGTTCCACCACCGAATTGCGACCCTGGAAGGTCTACGTAATCTCTCCACTGAACGCAACAAATTTGTTTGCTTACGGTGACATGACCCCAGAAATTGCCAAATCTGATTAACAGAGAGAATGTTCTAAGCAGTTCGTGCTCAGTCTTCAATCAGTCCGTTTTCAATTGCCAAAAGCACATTTGCAGGCAGATGCACTGACATGTTAATAATATTTTTTCTTTTGCAATACAGACATGTTCTCACGTAGTTTTTCATCCAGTTCCTCCACAAAATTTCAGCCGTTTACTTCTTAAGACTTTGAAATGTAATCAATAGAGAAAATTCCTCTTGCATTCAAAACAGCGCTAGCTATGGCCTTGTCCGTAAATGACTTCGACTTTACTTTAACAAATCTGGTCCGTTAGATTTGTGACACATTCCTTTGATGCCTATTCGTTTCTGTCATTAAGTCATAAGCCCACATTTCATGTAGGGAAAGAAACTGACGCACAAAAACAGTTTTGATCTATATATAGCGGCCTCAAAATTACTGACAAATTCGTTTTTCCACTTGCTTTTGCAAATATGGTACAAATCTTGTATAAATTTGTATCACAGTTTCTTATGTATATATGAAACTGCGTATTTCACAAACCATTGATAAACTATCATCCAATCTCATGTCGTGCACTTTTTCGACGTTGCTGAGCCTGCATAGTCGCCGAGATCTTAATAATTTCTTGCTAAAATGCTGTTATACATATTTTAAGTTTCACTTTCTTCGAGCCATTTTTCATAAACGTCTCTTCAAGGTCGAGGTCATTAGTGACGTACCACAAGATCGAATTGGACAACGGTACGTACGGATATCGGTCTTTTTGAAGACGATATCCAGGCCTTTCCGGAATCAGCACCAGCCGCGACTATCCAGACATTTATCTGAAATAGTGTATTTTGCATTCCTCAGGGCCTGCAGCGTAGTAGATATCTTGTAAGATATTTTATGTGTATTTATACCAGGACGCTGCTATTTCTTGAAGCTTTATTCAAGAGTTGTTCAGTTAGGCAATTAGCTTTTTTCGGCAAAGTGCCATTTTCAAGCGATCTGCGGTTATATGGCATTGTAGGTTTTCCTACCAGTGTGTCGGATACACACTTCCATTTACTCATCGTTGACGTGGTAATTCTAATCTGTCAATAACTAGGCTTCTATTATATAGCTACACATGTAGCAACTTTATCTGTATCACTTTATATATTTTTTAAGAAAAAAGTTTTTGCTTCTCCTGTAAAGTTTAGCAAAATGGAATTGCGCGGTTTTTCTTATAAACAAAAATAAAATCGGTGCTAAAAATACAATACGCATAAAAGACATAAGGGAATGACTTCCAAGGTACTAGAGGGAGCTGGAGAGGGCAAAAACTGTAGAGGAAGACAGAGATTGGAATACGTCAAGCAAATAATTGAGGACGTAGGTTGCAAGTGCTACTCCGAGATGAAGAGGTTAGCACAGGAAAGGAATTCGTGGCGGGCCGCATCAAACCAGCCAGTAGACTGATGACAAAAAAGTTTGACAGCTACAACGTAAGCAATGGGATATAGAAGTAAGTCGTGTACTCGACACACTGTTACAAAACCAATCAGATATCTAGCGTAAAAACTGTGTATACTAACAGCGCTATTTGCCTGTAGATCACTTGAAAATGGCACTGGTCGAAATAAGCTTATCGCCTAACTGTACGACACTTGAATAAAGCTTCAAAAATAGCATCGTCCTTATACAATATCCATAAAATCAAATAATGTACGTCATTAGTAATAAAGCCTTATTAGAATGGCTAAATGAGAATTTGAAGCCGTGTCTTGCTGAATAAAGTCCACACTCTTAACCGCTGACCATCTCGCTCGACGAAAATAGTTACAGATGCTCAGTGTTCGCGCTCATTCTTACGTACTACACGTTGCTCTGCACTTTACGTCGGTCGTTAAGTCTCTCTGAGATTATGCATAAAGAGCTTGTGACAGTTGTGTGAAGCTGCACCCGCGCAGAAATGGAATGTGTCGACATTTATACGGAACCCCAGGTACTTAAGCTAGTTTCTTGCTTTCACATTGGTTGGCTTCTACTGCTCACAACCAAAGTATCACATTCCAACTTAAGCTTGACCTCGGGCTAAGCCATCAGTGCGTCACAACCACCATGTTTTTTGTTTTCACATTCGTTGGCTTCGCCAGTTCACAAACAGACTACCTGCGAAAAACTGCTTATCCCGCCAGGACCAAGAGCCCCAGGCTCCGCAGAAATGCCTCTCTGCAATGTGTCACTCGGCACAAGTCTTCCAACCCCACGCATAAATCCACTGAACTACAGTCATCCGGTTCCCTTTGAGTGACACACCCTTCCGCACCAGGGGCACAGGGCAAGCAAGAAGTACGAAACTCACGACCAGTACCATCTTCGTGGGCTCAAATGCTGGGTGGGGTTTATTGTGATACCGTAAAACCATGATATACTTATATGAAGTATTCTGGAGTGTTACTCAGTAGTCTGGGACCATTACCAGATTATATTAATAGGAAATATAGAGAAGGGCGAAACGTTTTGTCGCAGAATCGTTTAATAAGTGTGACAGCGGAACGGGGGTGTTCAACAAACTCCGGTGACAGACGCTACGAGAGAGGTAATGTGTGTCACGGACAGGTTTACTGTTGAAATTTCGAAAGCGTACGTTCGAAGATGAGTTACATCCTTCCACATATTTCTGACCAAATGGCAACAACGATAAAATCGTAGAAATTAGAGCTCGTAGGGATGTTTAAAAGGACAGTGCTTTTCCTGCGCACCAGTCGAAAAATGAGTAGGGAAGACGGAAACAGTGGGTTTACCGGAAATACCCTTCGCCACACATCGTGAAGTTGCTTGCAGATTATTGATGTAGATGTAGACTTTTTCGGAGCATATAATATATGACACATATTGTGGTTTTTATATGAGATGATTATCATAAGAAAAGGAAAGTGGCGAACACCAGAGCCACTGCTCGCACTTCGGGTTTGTTGACTTTGAAAGCTCATGCGTCCAAGGTGATCTCCGTCCACAGATTTCAGTGGGTGCTAAGTGGTAGGCTCTAAGGTCAGATTATTGCTTTTAGCCAGCTGCTCTAAACAGAGAAGCTTTTTATCTGCTGAAGAACGCCGTCTTTTAATCCATGGTGGCTATTTGAGTGGTAGTGATCTCTGTCACAGAAGAAGTGTGTTTGTTAATCTTCACTTTCTTCGTTACTTGTTCAGATACTTAGCCACCACTTAACAGGGTCAACTGCCAATCTCTGCACGAATCATCGATCCTCTGCGAGTTTTCCTTCGTTTCTCTGCAATTTTTTGGCGTTTCAGTCTTCCTGGAGACAACATTACAGTCTGCGGACTGTTTCATGGAGTTTCTGAAGTTGTTGTTGTTGTTGTGGTCTTCAGTCCTGAGACTGGTTTGATGCAGCTCTCCATGCTACTCTATCCTGTGCAAGCTTTTTCATCTCCCAGTACCTACTGCAACCTACATCCTTCTGAATCTGCTTAGTGTATTCATCTCTAGGTCTCCCTCTACGATTTTTACCCTCCACGCTGCCCTCCAATACTAAATTGGTGATCCCTTGATGCCTCAGAACATGTCCTACCAACCGATCCCTTCTTCTGGTCAAGTTGTGCCACAAACTTCTCTTCTCCCCAATCCTATTCAATACTTCCTCATTAGTTATGTGATCTACCCATCTAATCTTCAGCATTCTTCTGTAGCACCACATTTCGAAAGCTTCTATTCTCTTCTTGTCCAAACTATTTATCGTCCATGTTTCACTTCCATACATGGCTACACTCCATACGAATACTTTCAGAAATGACTTCCTGACACTTAAATCTATACTGGATGTTAACAAATTTCTCTTCTTCAGAAACGCTTTCCTTGCCATTGCCAGCCTACATTTTATATCCTCTCTACTTCGACCATCATCAGTTATTTTGCTCCCCAAATAGCAAAACTCCTTTACTACTTTAAGTGCCTCATTTCCTAATCTAATTCCCTCAGCATCACCCGACTTGATTAGACTACATTCCATTATCCTTGTTTTGCTTTTGTTGATGTTCATCTTATATCCTCCTTTCAAGACACTGTCCATTCCATTCAACTGCTCTTCCAAGTCCTTTGCTGTCTCTGACAGAATTACAATGTCATCGGCGAACCTCAAAGTTTTTATTTCTTCTCCATGAATTTTAATACCTACTCCGAATTTTTCTTTTGTTTCCTTTACTGCTTGCTCAATATACAGATTGAACAACATCGGGGAGAGGCTACAACCCTGTCTTACTCCCTTCCCAACCACTGCTTCCCTTTCATGTCCCTCGACTCTTATAACTGCCATCTGGTTTCTGTACAAATTGTAAATAGCCTTTCGCTCCCTGTATTTTACCCCTGCCACCTTTAGAATTTGTAAGAGAGTATTCCAGTCAACATTGTCAAAAGCTTTCTCTAAGTCTACAAATGCTAGAAACGTAGGTTTGCCTTTCCTTAATCTTTCTTCTAAGATAAGTCGTAAGGTCAGTATTGCCTCACGTGTTCCAGTGTTTCTACGGAATCCAAACTGATCTTCCCCGAGGTTGGCTTCTACTAGTTTTTCCATTCGTCTGTAAAGAATTCGTGTTAGTATTTTGCAGCTGTGACTTATTAAGCTGATAGTTCGGTAATTTTCACATCTGTCAACACCTGCTTTCTTTGGGATTGGAATTATTATATTCTTCTTGAAGTCTGAGGGTATTTCGCCTGTTTCATACATCTTGCTCACCAGATGGTAGAGTTTTGTCAGGACTGGCTCTCCCACGGCCGTCAGTAGTTATCCACTACATTCTTTAACACAAACTGTAAACAGTGACTGTGCTTTACACTCCCTTGGGGTACTCCCGACATTATTTTAAATCTGTCGATTTCGTCCTACTAGCGCTATTATTGATGGTTTCGCCCAAAAACGTCATCAAAAAAGTCACAGAAAAATAATCTAGAAAAAACGTTTCTAAACATTTTTTGTTAGAATGGGAGGGGGAAGAATAGGATTTGGACAGATTTTACGCTTTTAGGTAATTCGTATACTGAAGTACGACAAGACACGTTTAAAAATTAAAAGCAGACATAACAATCACTGTTTTACGATTGAGAATGCGCGCATTAAAACATTATCCATCTTTTCGTCTTGTGTGTACAACGAAGTAACAGGCGTCGTGCGCGCGCGTGTGTGTGTGTGTGTGTGTGTGTGTGTGTGTGTGTGTGTGTAGACAATCTCGGAACAGGACACACAACGACAATGCTGAATAGCGGTGCACCTGCGATATAAATAACTGCGGAAGTCCTGCCAATAACCTCGCCGTGTTTACACCCGCTGAAATGACAACGGCTGCGAAAGCATTGTTCTCCGCGGATGGACTGTACACAAACAACAAACAGCACAACGGCCTGCGTACACGAACGTCACATAGGCGTGTTTACACTGTCTCCTGTGCAGAATGGAAAAACTGCTGAAATAAATGAAAAAATGATAGGATAAATATGTAGTACTGGGTTCCACAAAAATATGAGAAACGCACTTTTATTCCCTGCATGGTATACGCACCCAATACGGTTATAATAATTTGGAACCCGTCGTGCAGTTTTATCCGATCACTGTTTTTTATGAACAGAATGACAAAGGGGTTTCCAACGTTTTCACTGGCCGAGAGAGTCTGTGTGGCCGAAGATAAATGTTTTTCAATAAATGTACATGTGTTTCTACGCAGAACTTCAAAAATATTACACTACTGTAGGCCCAGAAGATGACGCGCCACTACTTATCTCTCTTTTTCAGACAGGAAACCAACGAGAAGCTTCCGGGATGTCGCTCACAAAAATACGATGACAGCGGTGAAAGGATTTACGTCATGCCACAATTTTATCTACGACACCCGCAACAAACGAAGACTGACTGCTTAACCGAACAATTCGTGAGCAAAGCGTATTAAAAGTCCAACTGCCGCTTGTTGCAACGCTCCAAGACCTTAGCCTAGAACACCGTTAATAAAACGTCTTATTTTATTTCCTCCTCATGTCTTCAGCTTTTGCCACCAGTAGTCAACACATCTGCACAGTTAGAATAACTAGAGATGACATATTCTTGTTTTTTACACATTCTCGTATTTTTCTGATGGAGGCCGAGTGAAAATTCGTCCTGAAAACCAAACGAGAAAATATCAACAAGAAAATGAACATCCAACTCTGAAGACGAATCTGACAACATCCTTCCACTTGTTGCATGTCCTCCTTTCCACTTCTATCTTCGAGCACACAGTAAATGTGGTAAGAGAGGAGAGATACGTGTTTGATGACATTTAAATAGAAATTAATTACTAATTACTTCGACTCACAAGATGTTTTACGAATCAAATAAAAGAACTTTTTCCAAGTCGCTTAGCAAAACATTTAGGGAAAGAATAATATGTAAATCAGAATAATTCGACACTGAGCTGTTGCTCCCTATTTGAAAAGTAATGACAGAATACATGAAATGTATTCGCAGTTACGAAAAAGGAATAACCGTCCGCTGTATAAAGCAATGACGACAATGAAAATTTGTTTCGGTCCGAGACACGAGCCCGGAATTGTATCATTAGGCGAGCAGTCACCTTAACCGCTCTGGACTGAGCGAGGTGGCGCAGTGGTTAGCACACTGGACGAGAGGACGACGGTTCAAATCCATGTCCGGCCATCCAGATTTAGGTTTTCTGCGATTTCCCGAAATAGCTCAAGGCAAATGCCGGGTTGGTTCCTTTGAATGGCCACGGCCGATTTCTTTCCCCATCCTTGACACGATCCAAGCTAGTGTTCAGTCTCTCATGATCTCGATGTCGCCGGGACGTTAAACCCAATCTTCCTTCCTTCTTTCCTTTTAACCGCTCTGGCTATGCGTGCACGACTCATGGCCAGGCCCAAACTTCGAAATGTCATCATTCCTGCTCACACCCTGTCGTTGTACACACATTATACAATTACCGTACAGGAGAGGGCTTTTTGAAGTCACTGCCTGGTGTCGGCGGATAAATGCGATATTGCAGTGGCTGTGTTGTTAAGAAGAACGATGCGGTGTTCCTTCGTACATGCATGCAGCTGGTGGTTGTTCGTACTCGCAACTGCGAATACATTTCGTGTACTTCATAACGGCTGTAGTAAGCCGCAGCGCCTGGCCTTTCGAACATGCATGAATGTCCGAAGAAACACTGCTTCGTTCTTCTTAACAACACAGGCACTGCAATATCGTAATATGGTTCTTGTTTTTGAGAACAATTACTCCGCAAAATAAAACCTACGCAGTTCTTGTTGCAAACTGGAAATTTGCAGAAATCTCTAACTTTCATTGAAAGTATTTTACTTCACGCATACTATAGTTCATTATTTCACTCACCAACTAATTCAATAAAAATTATCAAGCAGATATTTTCAATTTACTTTCTCTTTGCCTACACGCCAGTCCCATACCTGAGTTGTCGTGCACTATTCCACAACTTTTTCTCTGACAGAGATGTGTGAATGAACAAACAATACGCCCGAACATGATGAAAGTCAGCGTGATATTATTTCCGTAGAATAAGTGGCTGCACATGTAAGTAATGAAACAGAGAGGTAGATAGGGGCATTCGTCGTACGCTATTAAGAGATGACTTAGTACTGTGCACCAGTAAGTGCGAGAACTGCTCTGACAAAGTCCGTAGCCTTATCGCGAGGAACACCGCTGCCGGCACACGCAAATCCCTAGACAATGGCCCGTATCTACCCTCCCAACGCACACTTTCGTTATTAAGACCGAAGCTGCACGCAGGAAATGGGTTAGGTGCGTCCTATGGAACAATTTAACGACAAAAGTGTAATTTCACGCAAATGTAAGACGACAAACCTTTAGCCTGCTCTTTTTCACCTTACGCAGTTTGGCACCACTGTCAAATGTCTTAAATCTTATACATTACTTCCCTGTAATTCTTCTGCTATGTTTACAGAATCCACTTCGACGAAACGAAATGTCCTGCAGTGTGGCGCAAGGCCTGGAGCGAACCTTTCGACTCGGCGCTGCTTCGGCGGCTTACGTGCCGGTGCCTCAACAGTTTAGTTCAGCTGAGTGTGATGCATGCGTGTGGCATGTGGGGTCGTTATTTCCGTAGTTGACCATATCCCATACAGGCACACAGGCTAACACTCTTGAACAGTATCAAGCGAGCCACCAAGATCAAAAAAGGTTTACACATGACGACTCCGTCAGACTTTGTGTAGATGTTATGTAACTGAGACCATCATCAGATAGCCAGTCACCAACCGTATTCTTCGAGGCGGGTATGTCCTCGTAAAGGTCCATCCTAGGGCGAGTTAAGCGTCGAAACTGGCTATAACTGTAAAAGTTTGAGTTTGAAAAAGTTGTATAGTAGCTTACAGTCATGGATTTAACCAGGGGCGGTTTAAGTTTACGCAGCGCCTGTAGCACTGATCTACTGCGGAGCGTACTTGCACCTTAGTAACTAAACCTTATTCTTAACAACATAATCACCATTATTCAAGACAAAATACCCATCACTTCTCTGTTATTAACTCCATTCACATAAGTATGAAAAATCGTTGTTGACGAATCATAAGTCTCTCCACCATAAAACTGAAATATTTTTTTTGGGATGTGACCGAGCGTTGAGTGAAATCTTACTTATCATGTTTTTCACTAAATGAAAGAGAAAGGTAACCCACTCTTACAGACAAGCATACTGCACACATAATAAAAAATGTTTTGCATTACCCCGGTTCCAAAATTGGCTCTGAGCACTATGGGACTTAACATCTGAGGTCATCAGTCCCCTAGAACTTGGAACTACTTAAACCTGACTAACCTAAGGAGATAACACACATTCATGCCCGAAGCAGGATTCGAACCTGCGACCGTAGCAGTCGCGCGGTTCCGGACTAACGCGCCTAGAACCGCACCCCGGTTCCCAGAACTCCTGAACACAGACGTTGACTGAGGATATTGTATCACAGACGTAGTCCCTTTGACTGTTCAGAGATGTCACTAAACCCGTCCAAAGATGTAAACAACCTTGTATGAGCAGCGCCTATTAGACGGAGGGGGTCTGACAGCCGATCACTTCCAGTCATTCCACCAGGGAGGAGGTACACGGCTCGTGTTGTCTATAGCTCAACCATGCCTAGACGGTCAATACCGCGGTTCGATCGCGTCCGCATTGTTACTCTGTGTCAGGAAGGCGTAGTAACGGCTGTACGATACGTGAATGCCATCCTCCGACCGATAGTGCATCCATATCGGCAGCATATTGGCGTGGCATTCGTCTTCATGGATGACAAATCGCGCCCCCATCGTGCACATCTTGTGGATGACTTCCTTCAGGATAACGAGATCGCTCGACTAGAGTGGCCAGGATGTTTTCCAGACGTGAACCTTATCGAACATGCCTGGGATAGACTGAAAACACTGCGTCGGGATTCAAACTTAGAAGCTTAAAATACCCTCACAAAACAGCTCTAAGTGAGCACGATTATCTCTAACCTTAATTCAAACGTATAGCTCCCAGACGTCGGGTGTATATTAGATGTTGAGATAAGGGGTGATCGAGACAAAAGAGCCCCCGCGTTAAACTGAACATGATATTTGAAGCTACCTCAGTGTTGTTACTTCTTAACGCTAGGGCGCACTGGAGTGGGATCGCGTGATGTCACCTGATGTCGAGAGGCCATTTCATGATCAGCACTAATTGTCAGAAATCAGCTTGAAGCTTCTTGTGAATACAGTTTTGCAGAATGCCTTTTTCGATCAAACAAAAAGTGTTTATGGTTTAAACTTTTTGGGTGTATATCGTTTAAATAGGCTTCTATCCTCCCAACTAAACATGAAACGAACGTCATGCCAGAACATAATGAACCTGTTACATGTGCGAGCACACAAAGTAAGAGTGATGCAAACATCTGGATCCAAACCTTAACGTCAACTGAGACAAAGCATGGTTTCACCTTAGCGGTTACATGAACTCTCAAAAAACACGCTATTGGGCAGCAGAGGATACGCGTTTTGTGTGCAGTTTCAGCCAACGGACTGTAGGCCCTATCTTCTTTAACAAAATCGTGAAGTCTCAAGTGTATGTAACGGAATAGTTGCAACCATTCATAGCGTAGCTAACGGAGGATATACGACTGTACTCGTTTTTCCAACAAGATAGGGGCTACGGGGCATACTTCACGGTTTTCACGGTCCATGAAGCTTTCGGAGAAGAACGTAAAGTTTTCGCAGGATTATGGCCACCCAGATCGCCCTGTCTGTCTTCCTGCGATTTTTTGTTGTGGGATAATTTAAAGGATAAAGTTTACAGGAAAAACCCGCATACAATTGAAGAGTTGAAAACAAACATTTGCAATGCGATTGTGAAAAATAACACCAAATGAATTAGCAAAAGTTTCTAGAAACATGTTGAGACTCACTGAGTTGTGCACCGGAGGTGATGGTGAATGTTTTCAGCACCCCCTGTGAACTACTGACCTATTGAATGTCCAGTACGTTGTTTTTCATAATAATAGTAATTTACTGCTCTGTATTCTGTATCTTCAATAAACAAGAGAGTGGTCTGTGTTGTGTTTATAAGACATGGCGCCTCTTTTATGGTGCTTTAAAGCGATCTGAATCCCGTTTCCCCGCGTACGAGTCCAGTTTGAACCCTTTTGAAAGGGAGGGGGGAGGGGAGGAGGGTTTGTGGCCTCGTTTTCCTCCGAAATTAAAACCTGATTTTAAACAAAGCACTGCTAGAGGTGAAAGGAATCGCAACAGTAACTAAACGCACGTGAGTCAACACTTGGAAGTTACTTATGCTGCTTTCTTCACCCAAGTCACGCAGTAGTTGCTCAGAATACGCCTGATAACGAGTACGGCTATTATCGCCGAGTGAGTCATTCGGCAAGACCCTTTGTCGCAACCTCGTCGCTGCCTCTTGGACGCTGACGGGCGCAGCTGCGACGGCTGAGACCGCCGCCTGAAGAAACGCCCGAGGTGAAGGTCGCCGAGCAGGCAGGTGGATGGCGCGCTGAAGCAATTAACGTGGAACGCTGGCTTCCGTGGGGCCAGCTGCGGCCACCGTTATCAATACTGCCTACCTGCATCCTCGTGGCTGCACAACTGCTACCCGTATAACTCATACTACGGAGTTAATTGCTGCTAGTCTCAAACCAGAAATTCAGCCTGCGAAGTGTTCGTGTCACCAACCAATGTCCCTCAGGAAAACTGCTACATGGAGTAGACACAGTAATCAACCCTCAAGGGTCCTCATAAGAAACGCATCAGACCTTGTTTTGAATGTCAACGTAATCGTATTTTTTTCGACGTACTGAATACATGCCGGAAAGTTCGTAATAGTTTCGTGTGAGGACGCTGCAGGAGATTGCATTTCACATGACTAACTTCCCTTAAATAGTATCAAATCTTCGTCCATTCCGTCAGCCGAACTACATATGCGTCACATGAGATTTTTCTCTTATCATACTGCTTCTTACGGGACAATTAACAAACGGTTACAGTATGTGGAGCTATTATTTGAAGATGTGTAGAAGAATAATAAATTCACTGGTTGTAAGGCTTCGACTCAGGTTTACCTTTCCTGTATTGAGTAACTGTCGCGTCCGTTGTTTCTGAAATAGTGTGCTATTTAAAGTGTCTATGCAAACGCTTTTCTCTCAGTTCCTTGTAACTTTCAATCTGTTTCCTGAAGCCAAGTTCTTAAATCTCGTCCAAAAAATACTAAACTGAACGGAAAGGACTATTACTTCGTAAGTCAAAAAGCAAGTAGTCTGTCGACATAGTAAATGGCATCTCAAGTCCTCTGTCAGGCACATAACTGTGAACTGCTGAGTAGTCACGTAGATGTAGATGTAACACAAGTAATTACTGCAACAACATGACGGAGCCATGAAGTCAGTAAGAAAGCCGCTTATTCTAGCACAACACACAACCGTGCGTTGGTCTCAGATCACGCGTCGTCGCTACAAAGGAAAGTAAGTGACTGATTTCGGTTTTCAGATGGCAGAATTCAGGCTGCGTTTATCATCTGTGACTAACTTCTGCTGCACGCCGAATCGGCAATAGAGTTGCGGCATTCGTCTTTTCTCTTCCAGTATAGCCACCCAAGTACGACTCACGAATAGACTAAAAACTTCGAAGTATCACCGACTCCTCCATAGCCATTTCAAGAACTCATACCAATTTTCTACCACACACTTCTTCTCTGCAGGGAGGAAGAACTGTAATGATGTTAACACTGTTCAGAAACATGGAACTGCCACAATAATTGCTGTTGGGCGCATCAATCATGGGAGGAACGGGATCAAATGCAGGTCAGACCACTATTAATTTTACTTCCTGCGGCATGCCAAATTCACTCTTGTTAAGTGCAGTGACACCTCCTTAAACAGATCTCTTATTACCCAGTAGGAAAAAAAAACTTAACATGGCGTTCGTAGTTAAGAAATACACGGTGTAAAAAAAACTACATTTATCTATAAAACTTTAGTGTTTTTAAGAGGGCATAAGAAGAACACTACCGTATGCAACAAAGACGCTATAGAAACACTGTTTCCCCACTAGGGGTCGGTGAAGGCTTTCATATTAGTGTTCAGAGACGGTGTTCTAACTGCTGCCGTGTGAAGAAAATTTTGTTTTAGAGATGTAGCTGAAAATGTCGTCCAATTATATTAATCCACATCTGGCACATGCGTGGTAATGACTGTCTAACAAGCTCAAAACAACCAAATGTTTTACCAGTAATGGCTCTGCTTTAGCCAAAGGGGGTAACTAGCTCTTACGCAGCCTTTATCTTAGTCTCGTGCACCAAACGCTTCATCTTCTCTCAAAAAAGGAAATCTAGAGTAGTGACGTAGGGACAACGGGTGGCCACGGTACTGGCCCATTCCTCCCCACCCAATAATTGTAAAAAACATTGTCTAACTGTTCTCTAATATCAACGGCAAAGTGTGGTAGGGTCTCTTATGAATTTTAATACCTGATTAGCCAGTTAAATTGATTTGAAGATTCCACGTAATCTGGTCGTCATATTTCCGTTTCTTCTGGCCTTCACTACGGATTCGAAGTCAGTAATTTCCCAAAGATGACGGCACCGTTTACCACACCACATTTATTGAATTATAATCACTATAGACCCAATTTCTTGTAGAATAGTTGGCTCTAAGGATTCCACGAAATGATTTAAAAAATTCAAAGTATCCTTTTGAATGTAAACTCATGTAGCTCGTTTTTGGTTCACTAATATACAGGGAGTTAGTAATACAAGTGCAGATATTGTGATCATTGGTATCTTAATACACACTTCATCATCTGACCTGTTGCCCAGGAGAAAGTAAGCATTAATCGCTTGCTCTTGCCACTTGTATTTTGAGGTATTAACCAACTTAACAACATACTATTCCTAACAGTTATAATTACTAGTCTGCAACTGAAGTAAATGATGATGTAATATCGTTCAGCGCGCTATCCTCAGTCACCAATAAAAACATCCGCACTTACATGCCTAACACCCAATATATGCAAATGCGAAAGGTATATAACTGACAATCTTTTGTAAGGTGTTCATGCGTATCTTAAATTTCGAAACTGTAACACGGGGCGATGACTACTTGACTACTTTTACAGTAGATCTGTCGCATTGAAGAAATCATTGTGCTCTATCGCCCGAGTTATATATATATGATGCTTGTTCTTTCGGATATGTCAGAAAGAACAGCCACTATTTTTGATCCTGTAGCCACATATGAACGTTATACGAAAAAAATTAAGACATTAGCTACTGTCTGGCATTGAAATACATCAGTGGGGAACATGAAGATGCATAACACGCTCGAACTAACGGGAATCAGCGAAACTCTGCACGTAAAGAGGGTACTGGGCAGGGTCGCTAAATCTGAAGTGTGTGGATAAGTTGGAAATTTGAATCGGTTAGGGACCGTATCCGGATGTCCGAAATAGTCAGGGCGATCGTTTGGGAAAAATGGAAAAATTTGCGTTCGACTCCCGCCCGGCTCAAGTTTTCAACTTCTCACATTAATGTATTTCAATGCCTAATAGCATCTAATGTCTATATTTTCTTTGGATCATAATCATATATGGCTTCAGAATAAAAAACGGTGCCTATTCCTTCCGAAAGAACAGACTCCACATAAATATTTCAATTAATTTAACAATGCCCACTTCATATAAAGAAGCTTCATCGTAGTACAAAAGGGTGAGTAAACGGCGTTTCGAGGAATGTAGCAAGTGATTCCAGTATATAGATTCGACGATACGTTTACATAACCAACAAACATTCCTTAGATATGCGCTGTTCGAAGATAAGAGGAATCCGTTATCAGTACATGGTCAGGTAGGATCAAACGGCATTTTCATAGTAACAGCCTCGGCTTCGGGTCTGCCTTTTCGGCGCTGGTGTTTCGTAGTTTTGCCCCAGACTAGCTGGAAAGTTTTTGGGTGTGCGTAGTCCTCTAGTGCCGGATCCCTGGCAACGTCAGGCGGACCCAAGTCTACCATGGAGGAGTCCACACAGCAACCTTCGCGGGCAATTTCATAGTAATAGTCTCGGCTTCGTGCACGACAAAACAATACACGCCAATTTCAGCAAGACTTTTGAAGACTTGTGGCCGAGATGGAGCATTGGTCGCAGTCAGGAGGACGGTGGTTCAAGTCTCCATCCGCCTAGCCATATTTTGATTTCCATGATTTCCTTAAAACGCTCAAGGCAAATTCTACGGGGCGTTTAATTGGTTCAAATGGCTCTGAGCACTATGGGACTTAACATCTGAGGTCATCAGTCCCCTAGAACTTAGAACTACTTAAACCTAACTAACCTAAGGACATCACACACATCCATGCCCGAGGCAGGATTCGAACCCGCGACCGTAGCGGTCGCGCGGTTACAGACTGAGGCGCCTAGAACCGCTCGGCGACTCCGGCCGGCTACGGGGCGTTTAACCGTAATGTTCCTTCCCTCGTTTTTGCACCGAGCGAGGTGGCGCAGTGGTTCAAACCCGCGTCCGACCATCCAGACTTACGTTTTTTGTGATTTCCCTAAACCGCTCTAGGCAAATGCCGGGATGGTTCCTTCCCCATCCTTGACACAATCCTAGCCTGTGCTCCGTCTCTAATGACCTCGATGTCGACGGGACGTTAAATCCAATCTTCCTTCCTTTTTGTTTCATTTCTGTAGAGAGCACAATGATTCCTTCAATGCAGATGTACAACACGCTCGAACTCTTAAAGGAATCAGTGAATCGCTGCGAGTAAAGAGGGAAATGGGCAGAGGCACTTGTAACATTTCTGGCTTAGTCAGCCATCATATTAGGCTCCTATAAGCCATTCCCAGAGCACTGGAGATGCAAGAAGTACATAGATGACGAAATATGGTGTGAAGTACCTGTGACAGATGTTAGATTCGGTACCATTCCCGTGAGAAAGACCGCCTGCATAATGCTACTGCTCTGTGATTGGCTGCTGTGTTCGGAGCAAGGGCGCCAAAACGTTAAAGTATAGTTTTTATTATTAGTTAAACTATTCATTGGAATGACTTCACTTTTTAATATAAATATCTTTCAACAGCTATCAATCAGCCATTTTAGAATTATTAAAAACAATTTAAATAAAAAACAAAAGACTGACGAAATTGCAGACGAAGCACTTAGGAAGCGTTCGGGTCACGCTTTTTCTGGTATGGCGCGCGAAGTGTTTCGGGCTGTTCGTCACTCTGGATTAGGCAGTCGAGAAGAACAGACATGTTGTCTGTCGTAGGATGTCTTTCCAATTTTTATTTAAGTTCCTGTTCGTCACTCTGGATTAGGCAGTCGAGAAGTGCAGTCATGTTGTCTGTCGCATGATGTGTTTGCCACTATTCTGTATTAAAAGATTCACTCCAGAAGTCATGAGGCACAGACACGTGCCACAAATAGTGTAAAAATACATTCTCGTAAACATTGTGTTTGGTCATGTACTTTGCTGTATCAGAAGGTGTTGTATTAAGATCGTGTAGTCTTCTCGTGTGTCTATATTAAAATACACGAGTGGCATCCCAAAGAAGTGATACATTATTTCAGAACAGAACCACGCTAAAAGTCAATTTCAGCCTCATGATACAGAACCTACGACCCGCGTGCTGTTTTCTGCGCTGGGGACATCAACTTGAAGATAGCAGGTTAGTGAACTATAACAGAAGCTTCGTATTCCACACAGTGCAGTGGAAACAACTAGGCGCCTCACGTGTACTTCATGTACAGAACAAATGTGCTCAGTGACACGACATCTGCAGTAATGCAGAGGAGGTAACGGAGGATGATCGTTATTAACACCAACAATCAATTCATTCTTCCTTTCTTGCCGTACACTACGTCAGTAGTGTGTGGATAGTTGAAAACATGGGTTCGTCAGGGACCGTGTCCGAATGGCCGAGATGGTCAAGGCGACCGTCTGCGAAAAAAAGAAAAACTCGGGCTCCCGATACGGTATAAGTTTTCAACTTTCCCCATTAATGTATTTCAATTTCCAACAATAACTATGTCTGTATTTACCTTGGATCATATCGAACTATGTTTAGCCAGTTAAAAAAGCCCAAGTTACAAAACCTAAATGGCTGGGGAGCCAACAGTAACACACACCTGTCTCTTACGACGGTACTACATGGGAATAATGTGGTAGCTACTAATATTGGAATAACAGACTGTCAAGAATTTTTCTGCACTAGATGTATCGCGAATCCCGGATGTACAAACTTTTGGGTAATAACAACTCTCCTTTGACCTCGACATGGTACATGTTTGGTTCTCGTGATATCAAACACTGTTTCAGCCATGTATGTTGCGTCACTGTGTCATGACGACAAAAGTGAAGTCGTATCTCTGATAACACGGTTCATCGAATACAAACTCGCTTCTGCTTGTAGCAGCTTGTGTTGCTTGACGTCTAAAGTTTCCTTGACTGCGAGGTCAATACAGGCTGATTATTTGCAATTCTAAAACTGCTTACAAATATCTTATCTGAAGAAATTTAAGAATGTTCAGGTAAAGATAGGTCACCTGAGTCAGAAACTTCAGTTTTCCATATAACAACAAAGTTAGGAAATGAAGAAACATAGATTCCCTCATTACATTTTTATCTGAGATTACTGTTAAAAATTGACACCTTATGCTGGTATCACTACAAATAAGTACCATAGTTTCTAAGTTCAACATTATCGTGGTTTAATTTCGATTGTATGGTACGAATTAATCCATACTACTTGTTTTGTTAGTAATCTCCATTAATGACTTAAAATTCATCTTTTGGTAGGTAATATACAGCATGTTTCTTAAAAGATTATTTTATCGCGAAGAATTAAGTAATGCCATTTTGTAAATGAATACAAATTTCCAAATTTTACTTCAAACTGAGAACTTTTTCGGAGCGGGCAGCAACAGCTGTTCTCGTGTCAATGCAATAATTAATTAGTATCACAGAAAAAATACGTGTATTGTATTTACGGATATTGCCACGATTTCTTAATTGTGACTTGAGTGAGGAAACAAGTGCCCGTTTTTACTGCCTCAAGCAACTAGTTGCACTGTGTAAACACAAGTTTTCTGCAGACATTGCCCAGACAGCAATAACGGTGCGCGTTTGACCTCGTACAGTGTTCTTCCTCAAAGATAATACCGAAGGCCGCTGCGTACCCAGAAACTAGCAGTATTCAGATTAAATGCGTCACGTAACAAATACTGCTAGTTTGTTTGCTGAAAACTGGGCAACCTTCCACAGAAACGAACAAAACCACAACGGCTTTGGACTAACACTGAGTGTACGTGTTGACACATCCGGGAAACTACTAATTTTGCTTCCTGTTCGCTTTGAAAATATTGTTTTTCACGATAAAAGCTGTTTTAGTGTACGTCATATAGCTATACCGCACTTAACCTATTTTGGACTGATACAGCATGTGACCTAAATTAATCTCCAGAAGCAATTGATTAATTTACGTTTTCGGAATATTTTTTGCTCATACCGAAGAGAGTTTTTGTTCATACGGAAGAAACCAATAAAATTAAAAAAAATTCTTCTTTTTTGCTTCACAAACCACCTCCTTTTTTGCAATTCATAAACTTTTTAAGCAAGTTCCGTCTTCACTAATAAATACTCTTAGTAGATCTCGCTACGTATCTTCTACGTGCCGTCTTTAATGTTAATGTCAATTTGGAAAGACGGAATATCGTATATTGTTCGTCACATGAACATATATAATCCAGAAAACACGTTCATTTATTATCAAAAGTGTTTGTGATTAGCAAAACTCACTGCAATTTCCAAAATGTGATAACTGGAATGAAGAAATTACAAACGTTTAATGAGTTTCCACCATACACTAATAAAGACGAGTGTCACTTGTGGTCTTCGGTCCGAAGACTGGTTTTGTGTAGCTCTCCATGTCAGACTATCTAATTTGCGTAACTACTAAAACCTACATCCGCTTGAACCTCCTTATATTTCCCAAAACCAGAATAAAGTGTGTAGCAGTAGATAAATCTATCCTATATTGTGTGTTAATTGAGTGCAGGTCTAATTAACCATATTATCTGTATAGGTCAAAATCTACCTTTATGTTCAACATCTTTACACTGTTAAAACGCTATCCGGTACCACTTGTAGGTGCCTACCTAATGGCATCCAGGGTGCACAAAACTGTTATTTTCAATATTTCACGTAATTATTGACAGAATTAAAAAATTCAAAATGCTGTCGTCAAAAGTTTAAGGCAATAAGACAAGTATTACAGAGGATCGGTAACTGACAGCAAGCAAATTCGGTATTTGAGAATGAGAGTACTTAGCGGCTTCCAAAAAGTTTTAAGCATAATTTCAAACCTTCCCTAAACTTTATCTCGGTCACAGGCTTAAAATCAAATGTTTATCGTTTGAAGCTGTTTTATACATGAGAGTTGGATTCTTTAAAGAACCGGGGATTTAACGGTAATGGATAACTAATCTCGAAATTTCTTGGGAGGATTTCACCGAGATACTTGGCGGTCTTTTACGAGCATCTGAATTGTTTGAAGGTTTAATCATGTACACTGGATTAGTTTTTCCACTCTAAGGTCGATAAAAATCGATATCGTAACGACATCATGACGAGCAATCTGCGCCTGTCAAGTGCCAAGAAGGGGAGAGGTGGCTGGAAATAATATTGCTGCGTACAGTGATTCTAATCGGACAAAAATGTGATGTTTTATGTTGATTCCTTCTGTCCAAATTTCAGCACTGCTATACCTACAGGTACGAGGGAGAAAAGGAAACAAAACACTCACTTGCATATACAGAAAAGGAGTTGTTTCTCTCGAACTGCAAAATTGGCAGCTACGAAAGTTAATGGATCCACGTGGACGAGGAGGGAATCTGTGTGGCCAAGATAGCATGTGGCTGACACGCGCTGAGCGCGCCGCAGGTGCTTGGTGGGCTTCAATGCCATAAGGCCAGCGGCTCTCCTCACAGCACCGCATGCCACAGCAACAGGTTGCGCAACAGATGGCTCTCATATGTCGCCTGTCATCGTAGGGCTTTGGCCGAGCTCTTTCGGCGCAAATCCCCCCTATAACCATACTTCGTCAGGCGCCGGGTAGCACACACATCCTTTGACTGTAACACTTTCCATTAATCTACGCCTGAAGTGACAACAATTGTCGCGGTGTAGCATCTTTGGCATGCAAGTCATACGTAAGACACTGTGTGGATACTTACAACAAATAAACCATATCGATTTTTGTCTCATAGTTCAAGCTTTATAGAAAGCTGGGACGCTGCAGAGACTTAATTTTTCAGTATTACAACAGCCTAAGGGGAGCGGGAGCCGCAAGTAGCGCAGGATCTGAGCATCGCAACAGCGTAAAAACATGCCCTGTAGTAAACAGCAGAACGGTTCTCAGACGAAACTCCAATAATTTCCACTCGTCACTTCGTTGCTTCAAAATCAACTCTCTCTCTCTCTTTCTCTCTCTCTCTCGTATCATCCTTCATGGCGTGAAGATACCGTGGATTTCGTTTGTTCGAGTCTATCCATCGGTTATACATGAGTCATCGCTTTTTGTCCCTTGCATACATGTGAATAACTAATGTACGACGTCAACTTCATTTAACATTTAAAAGGGTAATAAAAAATAAGAAGAATAATAAAAGATACCTAAGTTTCCTGTGATAAGTAAATAGCATATATGATGAGTACAAAACAATGACACACAGGTGTCACTCTTGTGGCAGCTATCGACATGTAAGAATTTCTAATAACATTATTCCTCAGTATCAAAACGCGGGCGACTAAGTAGCCGAGCTTTTTATTACAAAATCACTCGTCCAATACAAGTCTCAGAACGATAACGCCATGGACCAGAAATGTTAGAAACGGTCATACTTCATAGCCCCCCCCCCCCTAAAAAAAAAAAAACTTACTATCGACGGTGGACCCCTTGCCGGCATTTTGTACTAAACTTTTGAGACCAAATGAAGATATGAAGTTGTGAATCAACGACAGGTCAGAGTTTTTAGCAGACATAAAGGTATTTAGAAAAACTTTATTGTATTAGAAAAACCTCAACGCTGAAGGTTTGCTCATTACACAAATTCCCTCAGCTCGTCGGCAGGAACAGCAATTTCCATTACAATATTAATGAAATCAGTTACTTGATTTAAACGTAGCTGCACGAAGAAAAAAAAAAAAAAAAAAAAGAGAAAATTCATGCCTGTGGCAGTGAAAAACTGTTTTAACTAAAAAAATATAAGTTTTTGGAAAATGTCCATCTTGGCGTTAATGAATTCTGTCCATTTCTAATTCATTGTGTAGTTTTCGGAAACAATACAACATTACACGTTTAAAGAAACCCGTCTAAGCTCTCACCTGAAGCCAATAATGGTATACATAGGCGATCTCAATTACAAGGGCAACGCCACACGGTTCTCAAGATAACAAGCCTGTCGTTTTATTATCGTGTCACTTGGGCTGTTAGAGAGAGAGGTCTTTCATAGTTGTTTGGGGAATATGAAAAATCACAGGCCAACTAAGATGTAACATTGTCGAATATCACTGCAAGCTTGCAAAAGAACAAGAATGCACAAAGAAAACACATAGTGAAAACAAAAACCCCATATTGGCAAAATGTAAAATAGATTTCTGCAAAATAGGTTGTCACTACAGTGACAAGGCTTTATCGCAACAAATGAAACAACTAACTTATTCAGCACTCTTTGTGAGATTCAGAATACCTTGCTCTACAGTCCTTCCTCATACTCAAAAATTGTTTGGGAGTAACAGCCGTTGATGATGAAAGTAACATTTTGATAGTTTAAATCATTCAAAGACTTTCGTGAAGGGAAATTTTAAAGTGTCACGAAAGTAATGAAGCTGTTGTGAACAGCGACCTAATCGTGGAACACATTGCTACACTTCAAGCTGTCATCTTCTTTAATATTAGAGCAACGTCTTTGGCTTCTGGAGCAACAAGAAGTATAACAGAATGGTAATATGGCAAGACTGATTTGATGATATCACTGATACTTCCACAGCCGGCCGCGGTGGTCTAGCGGTTGTAGGCGCTCAGGCCGGAGCCGCGCGACTTCTACGGTCGCAGGTTCGAATTCTGCCTCGGGCATGGATGTGTGTGATGTCCTTAGGTTAGTTAGGTTTAAGTAGTTCTAAGTTCTAGGGGGCTGATGACCACAGATGTTAAGTCCCATAGTGCTCAGAGCCATTTGAACCATTTGATACTTCCACAAAAACAGATTGCATTGGAAAACGGAAGTATATCGATAGTTCATAATTTTTTTTTTCAAGTTTATGAGCAGTATGACAGTCTAACAAATGTGAACATTAGGTTAAAGGCAATGGAAGCGTAGAGAAGTGCGTATTGTGCTACCTTCTACTTGTTGAATCACAAAACCTGTCGCGTTACGTAAAGCAGATGGCATCACTACAGTGGTTAGTCATGCCTTAAACGTGTGAGGCAACCGCAATGGGGGAAGCTACGTTAAAGCGTACAGGACACAACACAGTACCTATGCGAGTAGAAAACAATAAAGCTACCAGGAGGAAATATTGGGTTGTAGAAGGGTGAAAATATGACAATGATTTTAAGATACCCAGCCGCTGTTCTCGACGTTACTCTGTCTGCTGGACAGTCGAAATGGTATGTGTAATGCCGATATCGTTTAAAGCTAAACTCACACAATTCGAAAAGTAATTCTGACGAACTGTCCAATAAATGCTGTATTTGACGTAGCACTGTATCTAGAAAACTGCACTTTTTGGGTGTTAAAAATGATTTTGTCAAATCAAATGCAAAATTATTGAGAAGGTAGAGTTCGCAAAACCAATACTGAAAACCATGATTTTTTCTAGGACACGCTACAAAAATAATACTTTTTAGTATTTCGTGGTCATCACGTTTATGTGGATCGCTGCGACTGCCCAACATCCTCAGATGTTTTCTGCAAATCGGTTATTCAAACCGGACTTGGCTGGAATTCGTTGTTTCAGAGAAGGCAAACTTTGGCCACGATGATATAAATGAACGGCACTTATACGCTGTTTTCCAAATCGTCTAGGTCAATGGTTAGCTAGTCCTCAATTTATAAATCTCGGTCTCCACTCTCAAAGAAAAGTGTGACTGTTGTGTTCACAGACTAAAGTTTTCCGTCTCTGTGTTTACTATACAATGAGGTGACAAAAGTTATGGGATAGCGATATGCACATACACAAATGGTGGTAGTATCGCGTACAGAAGGTATAAGAGAGCAGTGCGTAGGCGGAGCTGTCATTTGTACTCGAGTGAATCATGAGAACAGGTTTCCGACGTGTTTAGGGTCGCACGACCGGAATTAACAGACTTTGAACGTGGAATGGTAATTGGAGCTAAACGCATGGGACATTCCTTTCCGGAAATAGTTACGGAATTCAGTATTCCGAGTCGACAGTGTCAAGAGTGCGCCAAGAATACTAAATTCCAGGCATTATCTCTCGGCATGGGCAACGCAGTGGCCGACGGCCTTCAATTTACGACAAACAGCAGCGGCGTTTGCGTAGAGTTGTCAATGCTAACGCAGCAACACTGCGTGAAATAATGGCAGCAGACGACCCACCCGTGTGCCTTTGCCAACAGCACATCTCCCACAGCGCCTCTCCTGGGCTTGTTATCATATAGGTTGGGCACTAACTAGACGACTGGGAAGCCGTGGACTGGTTATATGAGTACTGATTTCAGTTAGCAAGAGCTGATGATACGGTTCTACTGTGGCACAGACCCCACGAAACCATGGACTCAAGTTGTCAAAAAATGGTTCAAATGGCTCTGAGCACTATGAGACCCAACGTCTGCGGTCTCGCGGTTCCAGACAGCAGCGCCTAGAACCGCACGGCCACTCAAATTGTCAACGGGGCATTGTAAAAGCTGGTAGTGGTTGTATGGTGATGGGGGCTGTGTTTACATGGAACAGAGTGAGCCTTCTGGCCCAAACGAACTGATCATTGACTGGAAATGGTTATGTTCGGTCACATGGAGACCATTTGCATCCATTCATGGACTTCATGTTCCCAAACGACGATGTCATGTCACAAGACCACAGTTGCTCGCGATTGGTTTGAAGAACATTCTGGACAATTCCAGCGAATGATTCGGCCAGCCAAATCGCCCGACATGAATCCAATCGAACTTTTATAGGACAAAATCGAGAGGTCAGTTCGTGTTCAACATCCTGCACTGGTTACACTTTCGCAATTGTGGGAAGCTATAGAATTAGCATGGTTCAATATTTCTGCAGGGACTTCCAACGGCTTGTTGAATCACAGCCACGGTAGCTGTTGTACAACTCCGGAAAAAAGGAGGTTCGACAAGATATTAGGAGGTATCCCATGACTTTTGTCAACTCAGAGTTAAAAAAAATCAAATGCCGGCCAAACTCAAAATTGTCTAACTGAAATGAATCTTTTGAAGACAAAGAGTAGCTGTGGCTCTACTTCGAATACCGTCATCAAGTAACAATAACAAATGTACTGCTGTATCGTGTGTACTTTCGTTTGTGACTGGACAGTAAAAGTGCGGAAAAATATTGCTTGTTCCTTTCAGCGGGTACAATATTACCATTTTGAACATCCTGTAAATCTGACAGATCACAAAGCTAACACTGTTAGCTTGTGATGTTTCTTTGGAAACGAATATGGAATTGATATCGAATCTGGAGCGACAATGCGCAAAGCAAAACACTTAAGAAATTTTATTACCTAATTAGACTGTTCAGAAGCTATGAGCGTGTTCCAGTCCCCTTTCTTAATGTCTCAGCCTCAAAAATATTGTTGCTTTGTGCAAAAATGTCTCGAGGGAAGTTTCGTAAAGTTAAAGTGCATGCCTGGATAAGAAAATATCACATAATCCAGTCTATATTCTGAAAGAAGCGAAATAAACATAATTCTTAAAAAGTATTTAAAAGTTGAAAATCTCTGCCGTATCAAATGAATACGAAAACTAGAAGTTTAATATGCTCATTCTTCATAAGTTTATTTTTCCCATAACAACGACTCGTAGAAACGTGGAAGTACACAATGAAATTTGTAAATGCATTGTTTGAAGTACAAAATCGGAACGACTACTCCGTTACAGCGTTCGGTACCGGTAAAGTACACTTAAAATGACTGAAAGTCGTGTCTGGAAGGATTAATTACAAAAGCAGTTGTCAGTGATTCTAAATAGTTTTTGGAATTTACAAGAAACTAACGGATTACTATGAAATATTCTCTTTACAAAATGATGCCCCATTTACGATTAAGAACGCTCTGTTAGCCACAGAGTGTAACCTGTATCAACAAAAAAATCCGAATGACATCACGTGACGGAGTTGACTGAAACTGAGAACAACCTTCAACAATATTTACCACTATAGCGATCAACGAAATTTAGTCAAAGTTACAAAAATCGAAATTTTTTTTAGGTACGCAGCACGTAATAGCATGTGCTGGAGTAGAATTTTATTCTCTTCGTCTGATTTAACATTTGTTTCCATGGTCTGAGACTCGGCCTGACGGGATATCGTCGTCCTAGACTTCCCCTTTACAAAGAGAAAAATGGTAGGTACTACTTTCTCTACAAGTCTTGCGTAGATGGGCAATGTGAAGCGCTTGCTTCAAACAGTGACGATGCATGCTGAACCATTTGATTTGCGGCATGGTTAGGGTCTCAGCTGTTATTTCTCAGACGAGAAGATTAACAATGTAGAGTGTAAAATCTTCTAAGATTACATTTTTCCTAATTAAAGAAATAACTTCGAAAAATCTTTGATGACAAGTTTTATTATATACGCAATGTCTACGACATACACGAATTTGGTGTAACGGTATTAGCAAGTAACACCGTCTATATATAAGTTGGACTGTCCAGGACAGTAGAAATTTTCACAAATCAAGGAATAACTCATTGCATGACTGGCATAATCGATCAGGCCAACAACAAAATCCCAGTATAAAAGTCAGGTAACGGATGAAAATTGCATTACATTGCTCATTTTAGATTTTGTTTACACCTCGCAAGTAATTAAAAAATTCTTTGCGATATGGACTGAACCGTATTGATGCAGTGTCAAAATATGACCAACGACTAGCTTGTTTTGGTACAACGACTATCTTGTTTTGGTAGCTTATGGGAAAATGTCGCCGATGTCAAGGGCATTACGTTGTGGTATCCCAAGTTGAAGAATACAGGAATTAGTACTGATTTGCGAGAAATTTTATAGCTACGTGAGTACTAAGTGAGAAAATCTTGCCAGTACTGTTCACATACAAACTTACTGGTATGTTTTTCTGATATCCGTTAAATATACAATTTCAGCTCTGTTATATTTACGGCAACAAATAAATTCTTAATCACAAATAAATTCTTAATCAAGGAAAAACCTTAACACAGCTGAACACGAAATTAACAGATGAAGTTTAAATCATTCATTTCTTCTTTCAGAGGTAATGAGGAGACAGTTTTATCAGCGACAAATAGTCAGCGCTGCTTCACAGTGTGTAAAGGTCAGCTCCCGAAGTGCTGACATTTAAAGATGAGTTTATTTACGTGTATGTCCTTAAACGCAGCTTGACGTGTGCAGCTAGAATTAATACAGCGGCAGCGAGCACAAACACGAAGCCGTAGAGCGGGGTGGAGGCAGCAATTTTTCCATCATGGCCTCGGTTTCCACGAAGTGGCGTCATCGAGCGCGCGTAGTCTAGCGTGGTTGTGACGTCATGGCAGTATGGCTCGTCATTCATGCGCTCCAATGCGCCTGTGTCACACTACACAGCAGCGGCGTCCATAGACGTGCACTCACTCCAAAATAGCCTTTCTATGCTAGCACACAGCTGCGGTAATGCCTAGTTACTCTTTGCGGATGATTTGTAAATACCAACGATTTCTCGAAAAGGAATGAGAGACCATTTGTGTTACGAGAGAGATCACTGTGTGGAACATAAGTTGTCTTGAAAAGCTACGATGCGGCAAGCGGTGTATAATATTTCACCTGCAAAATTTCTCCGCGACGAATCGGCACTTCCAGTTCAACTGAAAGCATTCATTACGTTAAAAAACTAGAAAACGTTGGAACCCATATGTTTAAAACGGTTTTCTTTAAGGAACATTTCTGAAATACAGTGCTGAAACCCGACGCCTCGTTTAAGAAAAAGTATTACTTTGCGCCGTAGAAATTACATGTTTGAATAGGTCCAGGGCCAGATGTATTTGCAGTTTCATCCGTCTTTGTAAAAGTGAACTTTAAAATTTGGCGTCGTTTCCTTTTGTATATATACAATTGGATTTTATGTTAAAATTTCGTTGCTTTTATTGTAATGTTGCACTCAGGCTAAATTTGTTCATTATTTATTTGCTCGCTTATGTTTTATATTTTGTTATGAAGTAAGACCAACGTCTCGTTTGCATCATTATGTGAAATAAAAATGTCTGATGTCATGGGCTCTGCTTGAAACCCAATCAAATAAAATTAAAAACAAAGATAAAGTAAAAATTTACATTCTGTGAGACGTAAACAATGTTAATGTCTTGTCAGTATTTTACAATACAGAAGGTATTTATCGTCCATAGTTCGCTACAGCACATGTGTAATAATTACTTACATCACTTCAGTCACCTGTATTAAATCGGAAATGGTTGCGGCAAGTGTTGGTCCCACGAAATTTGCAGAACGTCACACTTTTGCTTCATCCACTTTTGGGTTTCCAATACTAGGTAGGCCCAAATGGCTCTAAGCACTATGGGACTAACATCTGAGGTCATCAATCCCCTAGATTTAGAACTAATTAAACCTAACTAACCTAAGGATATCACACACATCCATGCCCGAGGCAGGATTCGAACCTGCTACGGTAGCAGCAGCGCGGTTCCGGACTGAAGCGCCTGGAACCACTCCGCCATAGCGGCCGACACTAGGTAGGCATGACGTGTTTTGGTAACACACTGTCACCTTCAGCAGCCCACATGCTATCATTACATTGTTTTGTGTGGTAAACACTCATTTCCAATATGATATTTCGGCTCAATGCGGCAGTTAGATGCCGAATTGTCGTTTCTGAACAAAATAATTAACATACATGCACTTAAATCATGCAATGGCCTGTATGACAGTGTGTAAATCAAACAAACCATAGAATGATATAAGTGAAATTAAACTTGATTCTGTATGACCGTCTGTGAATGATACATTTCATCCTGTCCATCCTGCTGTTAAGTTTGCAACGCCCTCGCTTTCTTGGTATGTTGAAGTACAAAGAAAAGGTAGCTGCTACATATAGTTTGCCACGCATTTGGACATTACTGTCCTTCCTGTTCATTTTATAAATTAATCGCTCACATACGATTTTCCTGCAATGATGTGCTTTTTTTTCCAACTGTGTTTGGTGAGACGGATACGTGCAAAATGATAATTATTTCATACCGATTAGCAAAGATCACTAGGTACTCATTTTTACCGATTTTTAAAACAGATCTTACAAGCATAAAGTGTTGTCAACACCACTAGAGGAGAGTAACCGATAAAGTTTTTAAACTGATGGTACCAATAAACATGAGTATCACGTCGAGTGTTTTTTTATCCGTACTGTGTGTGTGTGTGTGTGTGTGTGTGTGTGTGAAATCCTACGGGGCTTAACTGCTAAGGTCATCAGTCCCTAAGCTTAAACAAAGTCGCTGCAGTCATGGACTGTGCGGCTGGTCTTACAGACAGCATCTTATTACACACATGATACATCTGGTTGTTGAAGTACTTGTGTAAGGATATAAAGAGCACATAATTCCTGATAACACATCACACATGCACGTCAGCAACAGCTAGGCAGTGGCTTCGATCTAGAAAGCGAGTTCATTGTACCGCCTGGGAAACCACCACCACACCCAAACCAGTAAATGAGCAAAGAATGAGTTACTCCTTGGATTATAACCAGAAACTAATCCAATTCCAAGAAAAGCAACCATGTGGCGCGGAGGACTGACGGAAGACACTAATATCAAACTACAGTTCATCTCCCAGAATGTCCCCTAGGACCGTCATGCTCAATTAGTGACCTAGCAGTGGGAGACGCACAAGCATGTAACGCACCAGCACTGGCCTAACACTGTCTTGCTTCCAGTTTTCATAAACGTGTTTAATGCGGTTTTTAGTTTTATGTTTCATGCCTGATTTGAGCAGCTGTTTTGGAATATATGTATGCGGTGTCTGTTCTTTCGAACATGACCGCAACAACAGACACCATTTTGATCCTGCAGTCACTATGATTCAATACACACACGGATTAATGACACTGCCAGTACGCATTGATTTAAATCAATTGGGAAAGTTGAAAATTTGTGCCGGACTGGGATTCGAACCCGGGACTCCTGCTTACTAGGCAGATGCGCTGACCACTGCGCCATCCGGACACAGTGTTCATCGCAACTGCAGGGACCACCCTAGCACGCTTCCCATCACACCGAAATTCTCAATTCATTCAGACACTACCGATGTAGCGCCCCTTGTCCTTTTTCCTAGTTATTTCCGGCATTTTGCCGATTCACGTAAGAATTCGAGCGTGGGGTGCATCTGTACTGAACTGATCATTGGCCATCCTCGCCTTAATTGTACATGTGGTATTTGTTCTTTCGGACATGTCCAAAAATTGAGTCTCCGAGGCGATTGAAAAGAAATCGCGTGACTGTTTGGTGGAAAATTAGGGAAAAGAATTATGACAAACCTCTCGTATGCCACTTTAACCTGCGCACAAACGCCGCTCCTCGACGACTGGCGCTGTCATGTAGTATTCAACAGGCTCATAGAACTTTGCATCTCGGTTTCTACTACAGCAGCGTTTATTACCTCTAAATATGAATGTTGCGAAAAATCGGTGGCACGTTCGCTGTATGCATCCCTTATTAGTGATTCAGGCGTTTCCTGTCAGGTGCGCCACTAATCTGGCAAACTATTCGCAACAAAGTAACTGGGCTAGTATGCGAGTCTCAAACACAAGACAGAAGCATATTGATCCGTGTAATGCACCAGTTAAAGGTGTAATACAAACTGCTGACGATAAATGGCTTGTGCTGCAAAACTAATTTAAAATTAAATTATTGTTGAAAGAAAACTCTTCAGCCACACAAAATACACGGTCCAATCACATTAATGTGATCACGGCATATGTTCGACGTCAGCGACAATGACCACTCACAGGCGGCAAGTAGCAGCACTAGCAGTGGAGGGTATATAAAGCACGTCGGGGGTGGGGGGCGGACGTGTTTAACAGTGCACTCGTTGTCGTAATGCGGAAACGGAGGATATCCCTGACGTCCAAATGCGCATGATTATTTGCTTTAGGTTCAAGGGTGGAAGTATTTCTTCCGAAACGGCTAAGTTTGTAAACTGTTCACATGGCGCCGTGGTTGAAGTATACCGAACATGGCAAAATGGTGCTGTTCAAAACTGTCACCGAGGGCACTGTGGTGCACCACAGGTAGATGACGGGTTGAATGACGGCGGTGATATGTACGGGTAAATAGACGTGCAAGTGATGAGCAACTGACCGCCCACATGAAACACGAGGCAAGAAACAGTGTCTCCTCAACGACGCGGGCCATTACAACTGGACGTCCACTGGCAGATGGCTTTCCAGATGAGTTGGGTTGGGTTGATTTTGGGGGAGAAGACCAAACTGCGAGGTTATCAGCCTCATCGGATTCGGGAAGGAAGTCGGGCGTACCCTTTCAAAGGAACCATCCCGGCATTTGCCTGAAAAGATTTAGGGAAACTACGGAAAACGTAAAAAAGGATGGCCGGACTGAACTGCGTCCTCTGGAATGCTCACTGCGCCACCTCGCTCGGTGCTTTCCAGATGAAGCACGTTTTATGCACCGTCGGTCACATGGCCATTGCTGTGAACGGCCTGAAACGTCTGTTAGTAAACATCCTGCAACCAGTGTCTGAACAGTCCAGGCTGGAGTGCATTCCCTGAGTGATCTCGTCATTCCAAAACGGACAACGTATCAGCACAAGTACGCATCTATCCTTGGGGACCGTGTCCAGCCCTACAGCATCTTGTTTTTCCTCGACACGATGGCATCTATCAGCAGGAAAATGCAATGGGTCACACAGCTCACAATGTAAGTGCATGGTTCGACGCGCACCAGGATGAATTTACTGTACTCCTGTGGCCACCACACTCCTAGGATTTAAGCACAGTCGAGAATCTGCGGGATCACCTCCATCGGGCTGTTCGCACCATTGATCCTCAAGCGAGAGACCTAGCGCAACTGGGCCCAGCACTGGAGTCGGCCTGGCTTCCCATCCTGTCCGTATCTTTCAGAAACTCACTGAAACTCTTCTTGTGCGCCTCCCAGCAGTCCACACTGTAAGTGGTGGTTATTCAGCCTTTTCACAGGTGGTCTCGCTGGTCTTCAAACAGTGACAGTAGAGCAAAGATCAATTGACGAAGACCAAAGTACAAGGGCTCCCTGCGCTTCTGTCGTGATCCGGTATCCTCTGCCGCGTCATGAACTTTTCCACACCTTGGCTGCCAGTGCTGTGCTCCATCATCACTCATTCGTCCCAGTTCCTAGAACGGTAAGGACGAGACTCCCGGACACGATGGCGGCCTTGCTTAAAACAGAGCGACTTCCTGTACAGCGAAGATTTAGAGTGCAGGCAGTGCTGCCAAGGCCAGGGACGAGGCGGTGCGCAGTGGAGCAATCTGGACCACTTGCTGGCACCGGCGGGGCGACCTCGGCGAGGCGCTTAGTGCTTTCGCGGCGACGCCTGCCGGCGCCGTCACCCACGTCGCGATGACGGATGCAGGCCCCGCTCTCGCCTTTCCCGATTCCGCCCTTGGAGACGCATTAAAGCGAGAAACTGTGTAAAGGCTCGCAATCGCGGACAGCCATCTGACAGATACGAATGGCCAGCACGTCCTACGGCAATAGAGGAATCGAGTCTCGCGTCCGCTGACGCCCTTACTCCTTGCCCTTACCGCGCTATTCAAATACGATGCGTGTCGTGCCGGCGACAGATGAGGGCATCCGGTGGCGTTTTGGAGTTTTTGCATCTTGCGCCCGAGGTAACCTCCATCGCACCGGCAAAGTCGCGCGGTAAATCCAGACACACTTTTTTTGCGCATACATGAATTCAACGCAGTCGGATCGCGTTAGTGTAACAATCAAATTCTATTGAGAGCAGTTTCATTAGTCGGAAGTATCTCGATAAGTTACCGATAGATTATAATAGGCGTCGTGGTGCCAAGATGTTTGCACGGTAGGAAGATGCAAGGTATATTACCCAGTAACAGAACAAAACTATGAAGCTGGTCCCAAGGAGGGCATTTCAGTTGGATTCTTAATCACTACAGGGCATTTCCAGACCTGCGACGAGGGGCATTGTCTTCCTGAAAGATTCTGTCCACCTGTGGAAGCTCAATTGTATCATTTTCGCAGACGGTACAAGTACAGGAATGAAAAGCAGTACTATTTGCCTTGTTGAAAAGACAGCTAATGAATATTGGAACAGTGATTCCAGGATAATGCATTATCACTGAACTTTAATACTTAGTACATACAGTTCAGTACTTCTGCCAGAACTCCAAATCCTTTACAAATAGGTTTCTCGAAAGATGAAATACAAGAAGTAGAAAGTGTTAAGTTTTTGGAACTATAGGGAAGTTACAACCTTAAATGGAAAACCCACTGTCCAGAATTAATGAAGCGCCTTAGTTTAGCTATTTTTGCTGCACAGATGATTACTGCTGTAGGCGATTTACGACGGAATAAAATAGTTTATTCTGTGTCCATTCATCAATAAGTTAAGATATCATTTTCTGGGGAAACTCAGCTGACAGGGACTGTATTTACTGAATACGAAAGAGTGATGTAAGTATTACACCCAGTGCAAATTCCACAATATTCTGTAAAAACCTTTTAAAAAACTTGGTATTTTTGACAAATACTTAAAAATATAAATGTTGATTAACATCTTTTGTCATTATCAATATTTATCTTGTCAAAAAACTAGAGAAAATCATGAAAATATCATGAGAACCAAAGACTACAAAGACATTGATATTAGCGCACAAAGGAGTCAGATGCACATGTGATCAACAACTTACATGAGCACATTAATTGTTGTGTAGATAATGTGGTGGTGTTATAGGCTGAATTAATGAACTTTCCGTTGGGCAACTCCTTTTACTCGGTTGAAGAACTACTCTATCCTTACTCTATCTACATTCCAGGTTCCACTTTCCGTGGGATCCACGGGATGCGACGTAGTGTAATGCGGGGAGTATGTCGAAAGAGATCAGTGTGGATGCATGTTAAAACTGACTGCGAGCTTCTGCACAGAGGATATTCGCGGGATGTAGCGCAATGGTCACGCCAATAGACTTGTATGCTGAAGACGTGAGGTTAAATTCCTCGCACTGTAGGTATGATTTAGGTTTTTCCTTCAATCACTTCAGCGAATGTTTCATTGGGCAACGCTGTAAGGCATTTTCTTCCCCGACGTTGCCTAACTGAGCTAGTACACCTGCTCAACGACCTCAATGTCGGCGGCTAAGTTATACTTTTCTGTGATACTTTTCGAAAAGCAGTGCGGGAAATGTCTTTTAATGCGACAGCCCAGACTATCACGACATCGGAGTTCCATCTCTGTCATCACGAAGACACGGCATAACGGGGAGTCAGCGGCCTTGATCATCAAACACTGCCTGACAAAGTGTGAAGCACTCGAATACATGGTAGGATTCAGTGTACTGTAAGTTCGTATCCCGCGCCCGGGTTCCCGGGTTCGATTCCCGGCGGGGTCAGGGATTTTCTCTGCCTCGTGATGACTGGGTGTTGTGTGATGTCCTTAGGTTAGTTAGGTTTAAGTAGTTCTAAGTTCTAGGGGACTGATGACCATAGATGTTAAGTCCCATAGTGCTCAGAGCCATTTCTTTGTAAGTTCGTAAACACACACACACACACACACACATCATCATCATCATCATTATCATCGGCGGGTACGTAAATGATTTTTAGTTGCAGTTACCTGTCACAGATAGAATAAACGCCAGATGCAGCAATATTGTTACAGGTATCGTAGGGGAGAGAGGGGCGTGAACAACGTCAGATGTTGAGGGTTACTGCGAAGGACACAGAGATGTTGCGTACTCGTATGAGACAGCATTATCAGCAACTGGGAGAGTTTGAAAGGGATCTCATTGTGGGTCTCCATTTGGTCCGCTGGTCGAATGGTGCAATATCCACATTTTTGGGGCACTCGGATGTAGTAGTGGCGCGATGCTGGACTGCATGAGAAGGTGAGGACAGGCATACTCATCGTCAAGTTTCCGGGAACCATATCTTACCACCACAAGGGAGGATCGCGGTACTGTGCGCCTAGCAAAACATAGCCTCTTCAAATCAAGTCATCCGAGAACAAGTGAACGATACGCTGCAACATTCTATATCATCCCACGCCACTGATCTGGACTAGGGAATTACCGTTCCATGCGTAGACTGCCTTTAACGTCACATTGCAAACAGCTGTGTTTGGAGAAGTGCAGTGACCGAGAAGCATAAACTGATGATGGGTCGGGTCGCACTGTGTTCAGCGACGAATCGTGGCGCCCTGGGGACTGGTCCCATTCTTCCAATGTTTCGGAGAGGCACAGCGGTGTTACTTCTGGCGTCACAGTTTGGGGAGGTATCGGGTCTGATTTCAGGTCACAGCTGAGAGTGACTGAAGCAACTCTGATGACACAACCGTCCTCATGTGTTACCTCTCATTTGGCGCCGTTTTTCAACAGGACGACGTGTCTCTTTGAACTTTCTGCGAGATGTGGTGCTCTCGTGCCAGCAAGGTCCCCTGATCTGTCTCCGACAGAACACGTGTGGAAGCAGCTCCGTCCCAGCGTCGGTATCTAGGATACCTTGGACCACTTACAACACGTGGATTTATACTGCCCAGTTCTTTGTAAATATGACTCAATTTTGCAATCACTTCAAAAATATAAGGCACCCTCTCATTCGGTGAAGTTTCATTACGTTTCCTCTTCTCCGTTTGGGGGCTTCACTCTCTCTCTCCTTCTTTTTTTTTCAGGCAATATATTTACCACCTTCTCGACATATCTGGCTGAAAGATTCACTGTCATCAGTAACGAGTATTCCAAAATGTATCGAATATCGTTAAAACAATTCGATTTAATCACTCCTTTCTTCAGTATCTCAGTCAACGAAATGGTACCGCCCCTCTGGATACCTCTCGAAACCGCAAAACTTGTTCCGCTATCTTGAACTTTTTATGAAATATTGGAGGTGTCTACGTCACGTGTAACGCTTTGTGTGCTCACCGTATCAGGTCCCCCGCGCAGTTTACGTCATGCACCGCGTAATATCATCGTCAAACGTAGATCATTATTGTGTGATTCCGGGAGCGTACGACTAAACTCCTGTATGCAATAACAAGAGGTACTATAGCATTCCAGAATGGTGATTTAAATAATAAAACACTGCACCAATTACTTTTTTCACATAGTCAGTGCGACGTATTTGAGTAAATTAGTTTCATTTTCCAGTGCAGTGACAGTTTACACAGGTATTGGGTGATTTCTCAGGTTTTCTGGGAGTGACTGATAATATTGTACGTCCGAGTGTTTAGCCGAGTTGTCGCTTCCATTTTATGCACAACTGCTTCTCTTATCCTGCAGTCGTCTTTTTATGGCCTTACTGCAATCGGAAAATATTTTTCACTTTCAGAAGTTAATCCCACAAAATAGTATCTTTTGTGTACCTGCTTACAGGTACTGTCTCTCCTTCATCACGCAGAAATTCCAAGATTTGTGTTTCCCGACTGCAGTATAAAAAGGGTTTCAGTTTTCGAAAATATCTTCGCTTGTTCTTCCTTGTCTTTTTCTGTTTCTATGATGTCAACATTATTATATGGGTTCTGGCAATGTCAGTGACATGTTGGTTGCTGCATATCCTTGCTGACAGCACCACTCTCCTCCACGGGACGGGATCTGTGTACCCCATCTCTCTGCGTCTAGGGTAAATATCACGTTCAAGGGTTAAAATGTCTTTACGAAAAACTTCGCTTATGATGGATTGAATTAAGATACATGGATCACATCACCATGTGAGACATACATCCAAATACGTAAGAAATGATATAAAACCGTTTCTTTTAAAAAAATCTTTTACCTGAATGAAGCATTAAAAACAAAACAAAAATTTGATAGCCCTTGCAGAATAACATACATTTGCAATCCTGCACATTCGTTTTCTATCAATGGTCATTATATTTATTTTGTTTCGGAACTTCTAATACAATTACATCTTTACTTTCATAAACTATAAAATTACGCTGAAATAGCGTTCTAGCTTCTTTTTCGGGCCTCATCCATCTCAGTGCCTTCCGGCTTTGACTTAGAAATACGGCCAAAGATGCATCAAAATGGTCGTCTCGATGAATGATCTCGCTGCGTCTGATAACAGTGTGATCTCTACACAGGTTATGCTGCGGATAAAATCAGTCTCGTAAATTGTCACTTGCCATGGCACAAACACGGAAAAAAGGCGCAGAAGTTGTGAGAAGGAGGTGCCACAGGACTAGCAATGAAACAAGATTCTAGACGTCAATTACAAAACGAAGCACAAATGCAACGATACTTCCGTAATTGCTGCGCCACGCAGAGCTACTGAAGTGACATATCTTATTACAGGTAGTCCTGATCTCTCTTGCAAATACTTGAAGAATGGGAAATACATAAACGGAAGATAAAGTGGGCAGACAAATTGACGCACGAACAGTACGAATTGAAATACAATAACTTTTTGCTCTTTTTCAAAATGATTCATACTTCAGTAAAGCCTTTAACTGATGACATATCATTAATGTATAAAATAATATGACAACGCGCGAGACCTTTGTCAATGCAGTATCTATGTATGATCTCAAGAGAGACAAAGCATATGAAAACAGAATAATACTGCACTAATCTGTGCACAAAATGTTTGAAAATTTTATATTTTATATTCTGTTAACAACACTGCACATCTAATGTAGGTAATGGTTTGAGAATGAACGGAAATGTTCCAAACTATTCACTATTAAAAATATTACGTACAATTCGGGTGGAGCCCTTAATTAATAAATTACAAATATATTGAGCTGTTGATCTTGATACCAACACAATGCTGGAATTGCGTAAAAACTAAATCTTTAAGGATCTTTACCCCTCTGTATCGTCAACGATACTCCTAAGCAAAATTGAGGATGTTTTGCGGAGGACTACGTCGTGGAAGCCTTATTATGGCGCAGCGTTTGTAATATTAGCCACGCAAATAACAGATACAGTATATCTCATCATCAAATTTTCGGGGTCGTGGTAACTAACTGCTAGGAACACTAATTTTCTATAAACCAAGAAATATTATACAATAGCCTCCTCCTTTTCCACATGCTCGCAGTTAAGGTATGAGATTGCCCTTCGTTCTTTTGAATGAAACAGAAAATTGTAAGTGGTTCAGCACGAAAAAAGTGCAAAAAACCTCTCCCCTGTAAATCATATTAACGGCAACTACGCAGCAAACGTAAGAAAATTCCTCTTATTTGCTGAATTTATTATCAAACATCGTAGGTTATCCAGGCACACGAAGTCAAAGCCGTTGTCAAGAGTGTAAACGACGATACAGATAAATGTAAATGGACACGCTGCATGCTGATAAGCGCTAACCCTTTCTCATCAGGCTCTGCATGATACAAAATACAGTGGAACGATTTCTTTTCAGAAGCTATAAATCAAATGTCGTTAAAGAGTCGAGACAGTTCCTATCAATGCTAGTTCCAAGTTCAACGGGACGCAAAGCGAAGTCCAACAAGCTGTTTGATTCACTACATGGCACCATTCAGGCACAGTTTTTTTTCAGAAAACATCACCTAGACAAAGTTAGAAAGTCTAGCAGTGCGACTAATCACTTACTCACTTCGCTGCATAAATTTTATTGAAGCGCATTAATCAATCACACGGCTACGACGCGCGGCAAGAAAAAGGTGCAAACAGTATAGTATAAAGAAGCAAAATTTTTGCACTGAAGGACAACGGTACATTTTGAAAATATCTGTAGAAGAATAAAAACCGAGCGTCAAATATTATTATTTTGTATTCATTCTCTAGGAAGCGAATATTACAACTACAAACTTACTTGGAATACAAGGGCAGCTGTAATCGTTTGCTTCCAAAGCACAACATGCCACAATGTTGCCTTTATCGCCAAGATCCGACTTCGCTTGTTCGGGGTGTAAGAAATTTTTATGTCATGGTGACTCGCCAGCCTGAACCGGACAGAAACGAAGCACAATAGACAGGAATCTAGCCTCGCTTTAAGGTAACAACGTTCTGGCATTCTCTTACAATGTACTGTACTTCACTGTATTTGTAGTATTCTATGAAACAAAACATTTTGTTGATCTGAATATTCCTCTTCGAAGTAAAAGCTGCCTTATGAGACATGGAACTGACGTTCGTTCTTCCGTCATTAATAGGAAAAAATGCACGGAGACAAAAGTCAAGAAGAATAATGATATTGACGCAGAACTTGTTATTCTTACTACGCACTAAATTGTTCATGTCTGACAACGACAAGTAGGCCATGAATACACTAATTGAAGTTATCCATAAGAAAAAACAGTTTCTTAAGGTCCGAGACTGTTCCTCGCAGCCGACTACTGAAAAGAACTAAGATTCATTCTGGCTCGGTGAAATGTGTTCTGCATGTTACGTTGGCGTTCAAGCCCTCCTCTCACGGGACGTGAAAACGCACGTGGACGAGAACCTGGTGACGATACAACGTGGAATTCCATGTTACATTACACTGTGGAGCGTGAAGAAAGAATCAAGCTTGTTACATTTTTGCGTCGTGGAGAGGAGCGTGGCCAATGAGATGCGACGTCATTTTACGTCACAAGCAGAACCTAGGAGAAGCAATATTGTATGGCGTTAAACACGTATTTGGTGGGTTTTGTTTCTCATAGAGTACGTGGTACGAATGTAATCTCTTTCAAAGCATCAGCACATTGAGGATATCTCGAAAATGAGTCGTTTTAGCTACGATTTATTATAATAAAACCTGAGAGTGTTGGTAGTCAATGCAACATCTAGAACATGGATATTATGCATTAACCGTCATTAGACACTGTACCTTAACTATATTCAGTTTGAAACCGAAAATGGGATGAAAATGCAGTTGAGTTAATGAATAACTTCTACAAATACGAATTTCAGATCGCCGTACAGCATTACGCAACGCGAGCCAAATAAATACGGCCGCACGAGAGCGCTGAGAGTGCAAATCGTGTTAACCATCTCGTCCCGCGTGTCGACGGCACACACACCGTCAGGTTGGATGTCCCGCCTGCGACAGTGTCAACGGTAGCTGCATCGTCCCGTGGCAGGACGGCTTCAGGCAAAGTCTGTCATTTGTAAAGTTTATGCATTACATTATGTTGTATATTTTTTAAGAGATACTATTGGACACATGGTATTAAAACAACTAGTTTAAGAAATAAGATATTCGAATACATTTCACTGTGTTATTACAAAATACACACACACACAAACTGCATCGCGTGAAGCGGGAATGCCGGCCGGAGGGGCCGAGCGGTTCTAGGCGCTACAGTCTGGAACCGTGCGACCGTTACGGTCGCAGGTTCGAATCCTGCCTCGGGCATGGATGCGTGTGATGTCCTTAGGTTAGTTAGGTTTAAGTAGTTCTAAGTTCTAGGGGACTGATGACCTCAGCAGTTAAGTCCCATAGTGCTCAGAGCCATTTTTTGAAGCGGGAACACGCACACACTCAATTACAAATCACTACATGAGTTTTGCTATTTGGGCGCCAGAATATTTGAAGATGGTAGAAGTACAGAGGACTTCAATGAGTCCTTGTCAATAGCAAGAAAAAATTTATGAAAAGATACATATGTTAAGATCGATCTTTTCTTAATGTATTTGTTTGTTGTGTAGCCTCGAATGGAACTGAAACGTGGCCGATAAATTGCTCGGATGCCAAGGACATAGCAACTTCTGAAATGTGGTGCTACAGAAGAATGCTGGGTATTTTTTTGGTGGGTCGTATAAGTAATAGAGAGAGGTGAAATAGAATTGTGTAGAAAAGAACTTTGTGGCACAACTTTACTAAAAAAAGGAATCAGTTGATAGAATGCATAATGAGGCATCAAGGAAGAGTTAATTTGGTAGTGGAGGGGAGTGTAACGGATGGAAGTTATAGAGAGAGACCTTGGCTCGAATACATCCAGAAGGTTTCAATGGATTTAAGTTTCGGTAGTTATGCAGAAATGAAGTGGCTTGCACAGCAGAGACTAGAGTGGAGAGCTACATCGTACCAGTCTTCGGACTGAAGACCACGCAAACAAAAGAAGAGACCTGGAATTATCCTGGAGTTTCCATGATACATCGACTGCCAAAAGCGCTGAGGCAGTCCTTACAGACATTTGAATCGTTCTATGCGGTGTTAACACAAAGTACAGACGGACAAAATTAATACCTAAGTGTTTGTAGAGAGTACGTGTAAAGCTCTGCTGCCGAAGTGTCAACACAGGTTGAGCAGATCTTTGTGAACCTTTACGCTGCCTGTTTGGCGAGCCACACCAACACAAGTACACAACAAGAAAAGGCTGCGCGGAATAGACGTAGACTAATGCACGCGGGAACTGATGAGGAGCTCTGTGAATGGTGAGATCCTCAGGAGCGAAAGGCTCTTCCGTGGTGATACATCTCAACGATAAATCCGGCGCCGCCAAGGCGCGATGCAGATGTTTATTTTCTGACAGGGCGTCACGCAGTACAGAAATCCCGCTGGCAGACTGTGTAAATAGCTACCGCGCTGCTGGCCCTGTGAGTAACAGAGGCCAGAACAGAGCAGAGACATCAGAGGGAAGCGGTTGGACTGACGGCGTGTGCGCTGCGCTACTCGCGGCGTCCTAACCAGGCGTGCTGCAGGCATTGCGACAGCCAATTACCCTGTCCGGCACAGCTACACGTGTATCCGTCGCTGCCTGTGGTAGCGTCGAGCTTCTCAGAGCCACATGTACCGCTAAACTATTCCCGGGAAACCGAGCAGACTAGCCCGTGATGACAAGGTCGTCACTGAACTAAAGTACATATTATAGTAGACAAGCGGGGACATTAAAATATTAGCAGAATTATCCTACGTTCATCTACAGCTACATAGATACTCCTCAAGCCACCATATGGTGCATTGCAGAGGGTACCTGGTACCACTACTAGTCACTTTATTTCCTGTTCCACTTGTAAACTATGCGCAGTTCGCTGGCAGAGGCATCTGGTCCTGCATTGGCACATATAAGTTTTGGGAGCAGAGTGCGAAAGAACTCAATGCCTACCACCCCCCCCCCCCCCCCCCCCCCCCGCCTATTCCACTACACAATGACTGGACGGAACACAACATGTAATATAAAAATACTTTATTCCGTAAAAACTTACAAGGCGCACGAGGTGCCCGAAAGCCTCGGCTCTTGGTTAGTCGAGACGTACACAAACTAACTGCAGTCTCCACGCTGCCTGGCAGACCCGCTTTCTGCGGTCGCTCAGCTGCCAGCTCAAGGTTATTCAGAAAGAGATAGTTGTGCCTGAGTGCATGAAGGACTCTGAAGATTCAGTTAGCCGGACCCAAAATTACATTTCCCGACAGGGGAAGACTATACTGGACTAACTGACCAGCCCAGTTTGCAAGATGCCGCTAGATGACCTTTTGAGTGGTAGAGTGAGTTACGGAACTCAACTAGCGCGAGGAAAAAACGACTAGCTATACGCCTCCGTACGAGTCCTGATTTCTCGTATCCTATCTTCGTGGTCTCTACGCGAAATGTACGTTTGGTGGCAGTAAAATCGTTCTGCAGTCGGCTTCAAATGGCGGCTCTCTAGATATTCTGAACAGTGTTCCGGGAAAAGAACGTTGTCTTCCCTTCAAGGGATTTCCATTTCATGAAGCACTCCGTAACACTCATGTGTTGATCGAATCTACCTGTAACGAATTTAGCAGCCCGACAAGGTGGGGATATCGAGCAGTATTAAAGTATGGGTGGCATTAGTACTCTAGACGCGGCCTCCTTTTGAAATAACACAGACATTTTTGTTTTATATTTCTGTTTTGAAAGTTCTATAATTCCAATGGTATCTAATAAGTGATTTCGTGTAATATATTAAGGACCTTGCCGTTGGTGGGGAGGTTTGCGTGCCTCAGCGATACAGATGGCCGTACCGTAGGTGCAACCACAACGGAGGGGTATCTGTTGAGAGGCCAGACAAACGTGTGGTTCCTGGAGAGGGGCAGCCGCCTTTTCAGTAGTTGCAGAGGCAACAGTCTGGATGATTGAATGATCTGGCCTTCTAACATTTAACCAAAACGGCCTTGCTGTGCTGGTACTGCGAACGGCTGAAAGCAAGGGGAAACTACAGCCGTAATTTTTCCCAAGGACATTCAGCTCTACTGTATGATTAAATGATGATGGCGTCCTCTTGGGTATAATATTCCGGAGGTAAAATAGTCCCCCATTCGGATCTCCGGGCGGGGACTACTCAAGAGGACGTCGTTATCATGAGAAAGAAAACTGGCGTTCTACGGATCGGAGCGTGGAATGTCAGATCCCTTAATCGGGCAGGTAGGTTAGAAAATTTAAAAAGGGAAATGGATAGGTTAAAGTTAGATATAGTGGGAATTAGTGAAGTTCGGTGGCAGGAGGAACAAGACTTTTGGTCAGGTGATTACAGGTTATAAATACAAAATCAAATTGAGGTAATGCAGCAGTAGGTTTAATAATCAATAAAAAAATAGGAGTGCGAGTAAGCTACTACAAACAGCATAGTGAATGCATTATTGTGGCCTAGATAGACACAAAGCCCATGCCTACTACAGTAGTACAAGTTTATATGCCAACTAGCTCTGCAGATGATGAAGAAATTGATGAAATGTATGACGAGATAAAAGAAATTATTCAGGTAGTGAAGGGAGACGAAAATTTAATAGTCATGGGTGACTGGAATTCGTCAGTAGGAAAAGGGAGAGAAGGAAACATAGCAGGTGAATATGGATTGGGGGCAAGAAATGAAAGAGGAAGCCGCCTTGTAGAATTTTGCACAGAGCATAACTTAATCATAGTTAACACTTGGTTCAAGAATCATAAAAGAAGGTTGTATACCTGGAAGAATCCCGGAGATACTAAAAGGTATCAGATAGATTATATAATGGTAAGACAGAGATTTAGGAACCAGGTTTTAAATTGTAAGACATTTCCAGGGGCAGATGTGGATTCTGACCACAATCTATTGGTTATGAACTGCAGATTGAAACTGAAGAAACTGCAAAAAGGTGGGAATTTAAGGAGATGGGACCTGGATAAACTGAAAGAACCAGAGGTTGTAGAGAGTTTCAGGGAGAGCATAAGGGAACAATTGACAGGAATGGGGGAAAGAAATACAGTAGAAGAAGAATGGGTAGCTCTGAGGGATGAAGTAGTGAAGGCAGCAGAGGATCAAGTAGGTAAAAAGACGACGGCTAATAGAAATCCTTGGGTAACAGAAGAAATATTGAATTTAATTGATGAAAGGAGAAAATATAAAAATGCAGTAAATGAAGCAGGCAAAAAGGAATACAAAAGTCTCAAGAATGAGATCGACAGAAAGTGCAAAATGGCTAAGCAGGGATCGCTAGAAGACAAATGTAAGGATGTAGAGGCTTGTCTCACTAGGGGTAAGATAGATACTGCCTATAGAAAAATTAAAGAGACCTTTGGAGAGAAGAGAACCACTTGTATGAATTTCAAGAGCTCAGATGGCAACCCAGTTCTAAGCAAAGAAGGGAAGGCAGAAAGGTGGAAGGAGTATATAGAGGGTTTATACAAGGGCGATGTACTTGAGGACAATATTATGGAAATGGAAGAGGATGTAGATGAAGACGAAATGGGAGATAAGATACTGCGTGAACAGTTTGACAGAGCACTGAAAGACCTGAGTCGAAACAAGGCCCAGGGAGTAGACAACATTCCATTAGAACTACTGATGGCCTTGGGAGAGCCAGTCATGACAAAACTCTACCATCTGGTGAGCAAGATGTATGAGACAGGTGAAATACCCACAGACTTCAAGAAGAATATAATAATTCCAATCCCAAAGAAAGCAGGTGTTGACAGATGTGAAAATTAGCGAACTATCAGTTTAATAAGTCACAGCTGCAAAATACTAACGCGAATTCTTTACAGACGAATGGAAAAACTGGTAGAAGCGGACCTCGGGGAAGATCAGTTTGGATTCCGTAGAAATGTTGGAACACGTGAGGCAATACTAACCTTACGACTTATCTTAGAAGAAAGATTAAGGAAAGGCAAACCTATGTTTCTAGCATTTGTAGACTTAGAGAAAGCTTTTGACAATGTTAACTGGAATACTCTCTTTCAAATTCTGAACGTGGGAGGGGTAAAATACAGGGAGCGAAAGACTATTTACAATTTGTACAGAAACCAGATGGCAGTTATAAGAGTTGAGGGGCATCAAAAGGGAAGCAGTAGTTGGGAAGGGAGTGAGACAGGGTTGTAGCCTCTCCTCGATGTTATTCAATCTGTATATTGAGCAAGCAGTAAAGGAAACAAAAGAAAAATTCGGAGTAGGTATTAAAATTCATGGAGAAGAAGTAAAAACTTTGAGGTTCGCCGATGACATTGTAATTCTGTCAGAGACAGCAAAGGACTTGGAAGAGCAGTTGAACGGAATGAACAGTGTCTTGAAAGGAGGATATAAGATGAACATCAACAAAAGCAAAACAAGGATAATGGAATGTAGTCAAATTAAATCGGGTGATGCTGAGGGAATTAGATTAGGAAATGAGACACTTAAAGTAGTAAAGGAGTTTTGCTATTTAGGGAGTAAAATAACTGATGATGGTCAAAGTAGAGAGGATATAAAATGTAGACTGACAATGGCAAGGAAATCGTTTCTGAAGAAGAGAAATTTGTTAACATCGAGTATAGATTTAAGTGTCAGGAAGTCGTTTCTGAAAGTATTTGTATGGAGTGTAGCCATGTATGGAAGTGAAACATGGACGATAACTAGTTTGGACAAGAAGAGAATAGAAGCTTTCGAAATGTGGTGCTACAGAAGAATGCTGAAGATAAGGTGGGTAGATCACGTAACTAATGAGGAGGTATTGAATAGGATTGGGGAGAAGAGAAGTTTGTGGCACACCTTGACTAGAAGAAGGGATCGGTTGGTAGGACATGTTTTGAGGCATCAAGGGATGACAAATTTAGCATTGGAGGGTAGCGTGGAGGGTAGAAATCGTAGAGGGAGACCAAGAGACGAATACACTAAGCAGATTCAGAAGGATGTAGGTTGCAGTAGGTACTGGGAGATGAAGAAGCTTGCACAGGACAGAGTAGCATGGAGAGCTGCATCAAACCAGTCTCAGGACTGAAGACCACAACAACAAACAACATATTAAATCTCATAAAATTTATGATTCCATTTGTGTACTGGTAGGTCAAACTTGTCCAATATACGTTCGCAATATTTTGCATTTAGAAATGAAGCCATAATTAAGAAAATTTAGGTTAGCATTGGTTTCTTTCAGTATTTTATATAATATGATGTATATCCCATGTAAAAGTCTTTTTTTATTGTATACGCCAGTGTCAGCATAAAATAAGCAAGGTTTTGTGGATAGTTACTGATAAAATTGTTAAACCTTTAATTGTTAATTGTTAATTTAATAAATAGTAGGAGCACAAGGCTCAAGGAGGGTCAGTTGGACACAGTTCTGAGACGCAACCACTGTATTGTACGTCTGTGCAATAATCTAATTGTTGTAATACAGTATTGTGACTATGTAGCCTGTTATGTGGAATGGGTTCCCACTAAGAAGAAGTGGTGCAGTTTGTCATAAATAAACCAATTTAAAACGATTAGGTACCTGGATTATTTCATGGAATTCACACAACTTGATAAAATGGACCGAAGCAACGACTATTTCAGCAGCAACAACAGCAGCGGCGGCAGGAAGCAGATACCGAACTAAGATACGTATAAGAAATCAACTGAACTTTATATGTGTCACTGCAGAACTAATTACTGAAGTGTAATGTTTTGGAAACTGTTCTAGCAGTAAACATTTACATTTGTCTCAAAGTAAGTCTCTGAGTGGTGGAGGCCAATGTGATCAGTAAGAAACACCCTCATGATCACACGTTTCTTGAATGTCTATGGAACACAACAATAATTTTTGAGGTTTTATCAAATAATCTCTTTTCGATGTTAAAAATTTCGCCCCAGCAAAGTTCCACTGCCTCCTCACGTAACGTAAAAAAAATGGTTCAAATGGCTCTGAGTACTATGGGACTCAACTGCTGTGGTCATAAGTCCCCTAGAACTTAGAACTACTTAAACCTAACTAACCTAAGGACAGCACACAACACCCAGCCATCACGTGGCAGAGAAAATCCCTGACCCCGCCGGGAATCGAACCCGGGAACCCGTAACGTAAAAAAGAAGTTTCGTTACACTTTACTGGTGAACTGCACTTCCCTAAAATTCTCCCAATACTCCGAAGTCGGCCGGCCGCGGTGGTCTAGCGGTTCTAGGCGCTCAGTCCGGAACCGCGCGACTGCTACGGTCGCAGGTTCGAATCCTGACTCGGGCATGGATGTGTGTGATGTCCTTAGGTTAGTTAGGTTTAAGTAGTTCTAAGTTCTAGGCGACTGATGACCTCAGAAGTTAAGTCACATAGTGCTCAGAACCATTTGAACCCTTTGAACTCCGAAGTCGACCATTCGCCTTCCCCAGTACCGTATTTACGTGGTCGTTCCATTTCATGTCGCTTTGAAACATTACGCCCAGATAATTAAACGACGTGATAAAGCTGTACACTACTAACGCTGTGTTCGGACATTAAGGTATTGTTTTTCTACACGTCTGCATTAAATTACATTTTTCTACATTTAAAGCACGCTACCATTCATCACACCAACTAGAAAATTTGTCAAAATAATCTTGTATCCTCCAACATGCAATCACTGACGACACTTCCCGTACACAAGAGCATCATCAGCAAGCAGCCGCAGGTTGCTGCCCACCCTGCCCATCAGATAATTTACGTATACAGAGAATAAGAGCGGTCCTACCACACTTCCTTGTGGGCAGACCTGCCGTACTGGGTTCTATTACTTACGAACTCTTCTAGCCACTCGCATATCAGGGAACCTAATCCTTATATTGGGACCTCCGTTAAGAGTCTTCAGTGGGGTACCGTGGCAAACGCTTTCCAGAAATCTAGGAATTTGGATCTGTCTATTGCCCTTCAGCCATGGTTAGCGGTGTATCGTGTGAGAAAAGGGCAACCTGAGTTTCGTAAGAGTTATGCTTTCTAAATCCATAATAATTTGTGGACAGAAGCTTTCCGTCTCCACGAAATTTCGTGGATTCGAACTGAGTATATATATAATAATTCTGCAGCAAATGGATGTTAAGGATATCGGTCTGTAATTTTGCGGGACCGTTCCTCTACACTTCTATATTAACGGGAGTCAACTGAGCTTTTCAGTCGCTTTGAACTTAGCGTTGGGCGACAGATTTGCGATAAATGCAAGCTAAGTGGCCAATGCAGTAGGGTACCGTACGTTCCGTAGGACCGAATTGGGATTCCATACGGACCTGACGACTTATTTATTTTGATTTCTTTCAGCTGCTTCTCTACACCAGGAATGCATATCACATTGTCCTCCATACGGGAGTCTATACGACGGTATGTTTGTTACGATCCTCCCGCGGGAATGATTTCTTAAATGCGAGACTTAAAACTTCGGCTTCGTTTTTGCTACCTTCTCTTGCCACATTTACGAGTGACTGGATAGAATCGTACGACGCGCTTAGCGATTTCACATAGCAGTTGAATTTGCTCTGGTTCTTGGCATGATCATTTACTAAGATATGACGGTGGTAGTTGCTCTATCATTTTTAAAGACGCAGCAATTTCTACAATTTTTGCCTGTCATCATTTGCGCGTTCCGTTTTGAAGCAAGAGTGCAACAGTCTCTGATTCCGCAACATTTTCCGAATTTTGTTATTAAACCTCTGTGGATCTTTTCGGTTCTTAATCCACTTGCTCAACACATACTTCTCCAGAGCACGTTTTACAATCCATTTAAACTTTGCCCATAATTCCTCTACCTTCATCACACTGGAACTAAGTTATATACATTCGTTTTCTAAATGGGGTGCTAACAACTGATTATCTGCTCTTTCTGTTTTCTCAGGAATTGGCACTGTCAGACCGTGCAAGTACAAGTAGTTTCCTGTTGAAAGGAAGATAGCAATCAATGGCGCTATTTACTTCAGTTAAACAGGACCGTTACTGATTTGAAACTTAACGCCTCTGCCAGCAGAAATGTTTTATAGACTTTTCCTACAAATGATTGTTGACAGTGTCATGGCAGTAAATCTGGAAATTTGTGGTAAGTTTCCATGGGAGCAAACTGCTGAGGTCATCGGCCCCTAGGCTTACGCACTACTTAAACTAACTTACGCTAAGGACAACACACACACCCACGTGCGAGGGAGGACTCAAAACATCGGACGGGGGGAGCCACGCGAACCGTGGCAAGGCGCCCCAGACCGCACGGCTAGTCCGCATGGCTGTGATGGCAGTCCATCTTGCAATAATTTCTTGTATCATCACTGTTTCGTGCAGATGTGAATAAAAATATTTGGATGTATGGCGCCTGAAGCAAATAAATAAGTTGGCATATTAGACACATTAACGTAACACTATAACAGCCTAATATGTTTTAAAGAAACTTGACGGAGCTACTAACATGCAAAATTGTTAAATGTTACTGCAAAACTGACGTGTTTCTGAGATTATCGCAGTAAAGAACTATTTGATTAGTGTATAAGACACTTCTGTCATACATTCGCTTTGCTTTGCAAGACAAGATTGGCAACTACAAGTAACAGAAAGTACAAACTGAAAAGAGAATACGTGAATCATTTATGGATGTAATAGATATTAACTTTTTAATGAAGTATTTCTGCAGTGCGAAATCATATTGCGTCTGATTATTACACAGGATGGCTAAATTGAAGGCAAAAAGATTTTTGTAAACAGCTGCTGTGAATTAAATGTCAGATTTCCACAGTTAACTATTAAGAAAAAAGGTACTTGGAACAACAGATGGGATTCAGCAAAACAGAATGCTATGATCTAGCGACGAAACGAAGTAGTCAAGAATCGTAATCGGTAAGCTGCTGTCTCGTTATCCTGATTCAGGTATTTTGTTTTTTTCTTACTACCTTGCAGCTGAACCAGAAGACTAACACAAAGTCCCTATCTCATCGTTGTCTTTATTTAAAGAAAATGAAGAGAACTGTTATGAAAGATATCATCTGATGTATTTAGTTTTGCATAAAACATGATGTATTTAGTTTTGCATAAAACAAAAACAATCACACGGTGCCTTTCGTAAGGCGGAATTTATCTCCATTTTTTCTAAGCAAGCACGGAAAGTAGGACGAACACAACACCCAGATGATAGTTGTTGCCATCAGTCTGGGTATAATAAATTGATATGGCTGTGAAGCGGAAACACGAAGAAACAACCGCCGCTACAGCAGGACCAGGGAGAGGGACCTCGCGCACCCTCGGACGTGAACCGTCGAGCATTGCGGAGGATGATTGTAAAAAATCGAAAGAAATTGGCGGAAGGAATCATTCATGAATTCCAAAGTGCTATGAGCAGTCCAACTAGCACAATGACTGTGCTTAGGGAGTTAAAAGGAATGGTGTAGAATGGTCGAACAGCTCCTCGATAAGCCACATGTTTCTGTATTCAGTGTTAGGCGGCGCATATCGTGGTGTAAAGAGCGACGCAGCTGAACAGTGGATGAATGGATACGAGCAATTTGGAATGATGATTCACGCTATACCCTATGGGAGTCCCACGGAAGGGTTTGGGTTTCGCGAATGCCTGGGGAATGTTACCTGCCGACGTATACAGTGTCAAGAGTGAAGTACGAACGATGTGATCTAACGGTATTGAGATGTTTTTCGTGGTTAAGGTGTGGTCCTCTTATGGCACTTAAGAAACGCTGTAAGTTGTGTTCGTGTCCTTACTCATTGTAAGAACACGAACACACCTTACGGCATCATGTATTGCATATAGTTGAACTGTTCGGAGACGATGACTGATTGTATCAACATGACAATGTACCCTGACATAAAGCAGCTTCTGTGAGCCTATGGTTTGTGGACAATAAAATTCCTGAAGTGGATTGGCCTGCCCAGAGTCCCGTCCCGAAACGAGTGGAACACCACTGAGCTGAGTTATACGGTCGACTTCGCTCCTTACTACGTTCTCTTGTTTCGGCTCTTGAGGAAGAACTCCACAGACATTCAGATATCTGAATGGATTTTTCACTCTGTAGCGGAGTGTGCGCAAGATAGGAGATTAGTTACTGGCAGAAGTAAAGCTGTGAGGGCGGGTCGTGCTTGGGTAGCCCAGTTGATAGAGCACTTGCCCGCGAAAGGCAAAGATCCCGAGTTCGAGTCTCGGTCCGGCACACACTTTTCATCTGCCACGAAATTTCATTCTGACACCTCATTGTAAGTGTCCCCTGCAGAGTTCAAATCGTTATAAAGGCGAAAGGCGGAAAGCACTCATATTAATATCCACTAATACGTGTCCGGTGGTCTGACCCAAACATTTATCCACGGAAAAGGTAACTTAAAAAATCCTCGTTCCATCAATTCTTACTTGCCAGCCTGGAATCCTTATCAAGCAGGATTAATTGAGAAGTTTCGTCACGGATTCTATCAGAACGCGCAAGAGCGTCTCTGGGGTGTTCATCAAACTCGAGCGGCAGGCACTTCAAGAGAGGCTTTATGCATCACGAAGAGGTTTACTGTTAAATTGTCGTGTCCGCCCGTTCCAAGAAACGTCACCCACCATACTACTTCCTCTCACATACATCTCACGAAATGGCCACGTTGAGTAAAATTAGAGAAACTTTAGCGCTTATGGACGCTTACCGACAGCCAGTCTTCTCGCGCACCATTCGCAAATGAAACATGAGAAAGGGTAAATAATAGTAGTTCCTTAAATACCCTCCTCTACATGCTGGAAAGCGGATTGTCGAGTATTAATGTATATGCATAAATTCAGAGAAATTAGACCTGATACAGAGTTAGACAGTCGGATTCCACGCACACGATTTGTAAATGAAATACGAAGAACCGATCATAATGGTGATTAAGTACGTTACGGCACACACCATGAAGAGTTGCAGACTACATATGTTGGTGTGGTAAACAGCTCGTACTGTTCAGTGAGATATACAAAGTAACATGCACGTGACACTTGTGCTAGATGCAAGTGCCGAGGGTACGCTTACAACTGAGGAGGTCGGCGGAAGAACGTGTTAACCCTCACTTTTTAAGGATTAGTATGATCACGTATTCTTTTGTATTTTCGAATACACCATATTCTGGTAACAAGTAGTTTCGTATGCACCGCTGTACTATAAAAACTAATCACAATTATAAGATGCAATATTTCAAAACACGCTCTCGTGGGTGACCACTTTTTTCCGCCGACCTCTCCAATTCTTAGGAGCTACAGCTCATATACAACACAATAAGCTTAGGATATCGTTTTTAAGTAATTATTGAGAAGTTTACGTTTGAACGCCATTGATGGAACACATAAGAATGTTAAAAGACGAGGTCCATAATCCTTGATCTGTTTATTTATTGAACGTGAAATCGTTGCTGTAATTCTCGATAAAATACAATAGAAGATACTACAAGAAAGTCGGGCATTACAAAGCTTTATCTTACCTCTCTTTGACGAGCGCTGTCTCTCGTCTATGGGGTGCACCTCTGAATGGAAATGGATGGAGGACATGTTATTGGTGCAGTGACGGACTGTGAAATACAGTCTACAGACAAAACTTACGAAAAACTAAAACTAGTTTTCATTGAAAAGTTCAGGTAATTGTTTGCTACCTCATCCTTTCAGAAAATGTGTGCGTTAGATCATAATTAATTAAGGAGTTACGCACAAAAATATGAGGAAGACGCAGACAGATAAGACCCACTATAGATACGCAGAGTAACCGAAATATATATTTGTAGAAGTGCTCTGTTCCGTAAAGCGTTCCTCTTCTGTATCGCCCGCCAGAGCATAGCATCCAGTGCCAGCTCTAGGGACATGTTCACTCTGCCAACACAGAACTGCTCCTGGACACGCACAACCAGGCAATTTCCACACACGGTGCTTACTTCATCGTTTCTCCAAACCTCACGTTCCGACATACCTACTTCCAAGCATAGAATTACTGCGCCAACAGTGTTCGCTAGATATTTGATCCATGCGTACTAAAATAGTTTCCAGCAACACGTTCGTTTCTGTAAGCTCCTAGGGCCCCATACTGCGTAATCTGTCACGTAACATCGGCTAACTGATATCACGATCTCTAAAAGCAAACCGAAACATTTTTCGGTGTTACAATGTACTCCCCATCAGACATAGGTTTACTACACGGACGTGTAACACTGGTGAGTATCTTTACACAGAACATGACAAGAAAAATCAATTTCGGTAAATACTTGGTAGGACTTATCATGTTGTATATTACACCATACGTATCTTCTTGTAATGCTCTGCAGAAACTCACTCGATCATGACTATCACGGGGCGGGGGGAGAGAGGGGAGGGTTTAGAAGTGATATCCGACAACATAGCAGCCAAAATATTTTCATACATCTCGGCTGAATGTTTTCAATAAGAATTGTACGCTTTCCATCAAGTCTTTAATGAGTAACTGAACGTCAGTAATTCTACTCCACATGCTCATTATTTATCAGCATACTATTTTCAAACTAAATGCAATTTGTCAACGGTCGATTTCCTTCTTTGACGTACGTTCATTTCATTTTAGTTTCTTGCTTGTGATCTACCCATTTAACCTCAATGGAAGAAGACACAACGAGTGAGTGCTGTGGGATGGGGATGCTGTACATATCGCGCGTAACTTAGCACTGAACGCTGTTACCACATTAGCTAACTAATCACAAATGCTTAAGAATAACACTGAATTACTATTTTCACCAATTAGACAATAGAAAATGAACCACACAGTTGTAATACCTGTTGCTGTGGCACAGAAACAGTTCGCCTATGGATACGGGTTCTTATTGAAACCATTTTCCATCTTGCACCCTACACATGTCCCATGGGTTTACAGTGTGAATATAAAAACATCATACACATCCATTTGCCCTAATTTCACTGCATACACAGCGTTATTATTTCCATGGCATAGCATCGTTATGAATTAACTATTACCATTTTTATGATAATACACTAGAGTTTAAATTGAGTTTTCACCTGCTGTTTCAAAAAGGAAAACATACATGTCTAATTTCGAAATATAAAGTTACTCCTCTAAGATCGATCTTATTATGACAAATGTGCAGAAAATAAGGCATCGCGCAGATGGTAGAAAAAAGGCCATACACAGGGGTATGTAGACAAGCAACACAGATAAAAGCGAATGAACTCGCCATAAGCAGACAGCATCATATTCTGAAATCGCATCTGCTGACTCGAAAAGTTTCGTGATAATTATGACACACTAACAAGCTGCACAGCTTTCTAATTTTGGAAGGGGGGGGGGGGGAGTATACGGGATTCTGATTACCCTGATATTGAATATACCTATCTATTACCGTCCTATAAATTCTGGTACGTTACTGGTGGAAACAGCGTCAATTCTGTACAGTCTACAATTACTGCGCAAACAATTTGCCCTTCACGTGTTCTTTAAACTCGCGCTTCATTTCCGCTTGAATCGTTCTGTGGTGGATGTAGACCTTTAAATACGGCGAAATTATCATGTTAAAGACTAATGTAATGGGGCCAGTTGTTTGATCATCAGATATTCAGAAACAGAAGATCTTTGTAACTACTGCTTTTCCTTTTATTCACGTCTTCTTACATGCGAGAAAACCTGTTCGTTTCGTGATTAGCAAGACTATTTCTTCTTCTTCTTATTCTTTTTTTATTTAAGAAGAAAAAGAAGGAGAACAGAAGAGTTTAACCTATAAGAAGAGTTTAACCTATACACATTAACACGAATTCTCTCAACTGCGCATTCAAGACTTTGCTAATATTTGTTTCTCTGCGAAGTAGAGTGCGTCGCAATGGAGGGAATGGGTGCGGAAAGATAGGGACGGTTTCTGCCGCCGAAAAACACGAATTATCACAGCACGCGAGACGTGTGCTCAGCTGATCTGCACCCACCACTGATGCAACATTTCTCGTTAACACAATCTGCGTATCGCTAGCGTCGCCACGCTAAACCAACTGTCGAGGCACTGCACTTACGTGGTTGGTTTCAGTGAGGGTTAACAGAAAACCACAACGCTAAAGTTATAATAATCCTAGATTTGGGACAATTCTTAAGAATGGCATCCCTTCTCCTCGAAACTAGCGTTTCATACATGGTGCTGTACAACATTGCTGGCAGTTTCAGCAAAACCACTTCCTTTACTTAAATTGTCGGTACATTTCTTACAGTTAAGCAGAAACGAATGTATTTTGGTTGCTGCCGGATCTAGTACATGGGCGACAACAGGATTCCTAACGACAGGGGACCGATGACCATGGCAGTCTGGTCCCTTTAATCCCCCAAACCAACCAACCAACCTAACGACAGTCCTGTTTTTCTTCGGCTATTTCACGTGTTCCGCTGTACACATTCGGAGAGATTCTGGCGGTGCTATACGTCGAGAAGCTGAAACCGGAACCACCAACAACATTCCATACTGATAGCTAATCACTTTCTAGAGCCGACAGTCTAGTCGTCTCCTTCATATTTGACAAACTGCGCCACTCGTTTCGGCAGACACTCAGATACAATATCCTTATCGAAAGGAATTTCTCAGTAAAAAATCTATAGCGCCTCGGGCACGAAGGTCGCACAGAGAGATACGGCGGTCTGCTTGCACGTCAGGAAAAAGAATGTAAACAACGGCACGAAGGACATGCTCGAGTATTTTTCTCTTTTGGAAATGCGTTTGACGTTAGTTCATACTGTTTAATCAGGATTTGTACTAATATGTATTATTATATATGGGTCGTATCAGTTCTGTCGGATGTATCCAACAGGAAATATTATTGTTGATACAGAGACCGTAAATAATATTTCGTGGGAGGTACCCAACAGGGCACTGAAATAATTCAATGGCGAAACCATTTGCGGGAATACAGGAAACGCTGCGAGCAAATGACGTAAACGGACAGGAACACTACCTCGCAGTGAGCGATGAGTTGAGAATTTCGGTCGGATGGGGAGCGTGCTCGGATAGCCGAAGCACTAAAGGCGACAGCTCGCGTAAATCCGGAAATCCGGATTCGAGCCCCAATCCGGCACAAATTTCCAACTTTCGCCACTGAATTATTTCAATCCTCGATTGTGGCGACCCGCCCTCGAATTATTAATACAAGGATCATTCAATAATAAAAAGAGACAAATTTGTCTGGGGAAAAACCTGTTAGTAGGGCAAGTTTGGTACTTTTCAAATGGTTCAAATGGCTCTGAGCACTATGCGACTTAACTTCTGAGGTTATCAGTTGCCTAGAACTTAGAACTAATTAAACCTAACTAACCTAAGGACATCACACACATCCATGCCCGAGGCAGGATTCGAACCTGCGACCGTGGCGGTCGCTCAGTTCCAGACTGTAGCGCCTAGAACCGCACGGCCACTCCCGCCGGCTTTGGTACTTTTATGGCTTTAAGTTGGTATCACTGAGATGAGGCCTGATCAGTTGATGTATCAACATTGTTTTGTATATAACTTCAAAAATACATTTCAAGAGGCCGAGTCCGCTTGAAACGTCCACATTAGTTGAACAACGTTCTGTCATTCGTTTTTTACTTGCTGAAGGCGAGAAACCAGTGAATATATACTGCTGAATGTCTAAATTTTATGGTGAAATTTGTATCAATCGTGCAAATTTTTACAAGTGGCTAGAGCATTTCAAAAATGGTCGCGACTCAGTGACTGACGAATACCGTTCTGGCGGAGCAGTTGCAGTTTCAAATACCTCACTGGAAATTTGAATTGATGACATTATTTGTGGCGACCACCGTGTGACTGTGGAAATGATAGTTGATAAGGTTCAAGTTAGTACTGTTACAGTTCATAACATTATCTGTAACAATCTGAAATACTCCAAAACATGTGCAAGATCGGCCCCAAATGGGTTTACACGGCTACACAAGGAAACAAGGTTGAGAGTGTGCACAGAGCTAAAGGAACGTTATAAAAGAAAAGATGAACACTTCCTCAACAAAATTTTAACTTGTGATGAAACTTGGGTTCACTATCATGAGCCAGAATCAAAAAGACAAAGCATGGAGTGGAAGCACACCAACTCACCCGTGAAGAAAAAATTCAAAACCCAAGCATCAGCAGAAAAAGTCATGTCGACGGTGTTTTGGGATGCTGAACGTCCAGTTTTTTGCGATTATCTCGAAGAGCAGCGTACAATGAACAGCCAATACTACTAGGATTTCCTTTCAAACAAGGTGATGCCAGCCATGAGAGAGAGAGAGACATCGTGGATCTCAGTGGAGAGGTGTGATTCTCCAGCAAGATACCGCACGTCATCATATTGCTCAACTAACCCGTGAAACCATCGACAAAATGGGATGGGAAATACTACTTCACATCCCCTTACAATCCTGATTTAGCACCTAGTGATTTCCATTTGTTTCGTGCACTGAAGGAGGCATTACGTAGGAAGAAATTCCAGGTCAACGTGAAAAAAATTGTGGGAAATTGATTCAAACATCAAGATAAAGAGTTCTTTGCAGTAGGAATAAAGAAACTAGTAGCCCGTTGTAACAAGTGCATAAATGTTCAAGGGGATTACGTTGAAAAGTAGAAAAAGTATTGTTTCGTAAAAAGAAACGCTTTTTTCTCCAGACCACTTTGTCTCTTTACTTACTGAATGACCGTAGTATGTATTAATAACCAAGTCAGATAAATGCCAAGACAGGAAAGCAGTGTAATACTGTTCAACATACTGCTTACCTTGGGCTTTTTCTCTAACACGCAAACGATAACCTCACTTCCAGCTATTTATATGCAAAACAGTTTGTATTCCATTTCAATCTGTAGGTCCCAGAAAACTGACTCAAGAAGCTGGTGTATATGTCAAGGAGGGCAATGGCAATCAATCTCCAATAGGATGGCGCCTGCTTCATTACTGAGCTGTACGAACAACCATTTAGTTTAAGATAGCCTTTTTCGCTTTTCATACGTTTACTGAAACTATGTTCCGAATGGCGAAAGATCTCTGACGGTTAGCTGCGCTTAGCCAGTTTTCAACTGTGACGCGCAATTAACTGCTCTAACAATGATACGTTACCACAGAAACGTAAACAATATCGTATTATCTGATTAATCGCAGACGAGCGAAGCAACTGGCGCCAGTCCCACTTTAACTGTCAAAGACTTGTTGCTGTACGTGCTATTGTGTGGGAAACACAATTACCTGTACAAACCACTGGCAGGATACAAATAAATCTCCATCAAGAACATGCCAAAACATTTCGCATGAAAAACTGTTTATCAGTATTTCAAGCGTATACAGTAATTTTAAATTTTTGAAAGACTCGTGTCCAGCAATGAGCTAGTCTACACTCCTATAACGAAGTTCGCTCTTACTATCCAAGCAGAAAGACTATCGTGTGTGTACTACTTTCCAGTCTTAAATAAATCAGCTGAAATTGAACAGTGTTTCTGTATCCAAAATACTGAGCTCTTAATGTTGTTCCTCATTGGTCAACATTTTAAGGAAAAAAGTGTGCCCCTAATATCTGTCTTCGTTGTGTCTCAATTTCCTTCGATGTTCTGAACTGCTAGCTGCTAACAATACTTGTAGGCTCTCTCTCTGTCAGGAGGTATTTTGTGGCCTGTTATTTCATGTCCATCCTCCAGCTTCTTTGTATCCCTCGACTGTTATCAAGGATGTCCCCCCCCCCCCCCCCCGCCCCAAAAAAAACTTATTTTCCACGACAACCGACACAATACCAATATTTCAATTGATTCTCGTGGATAGCACTCAATCTCAATCACACTCTGAACGCTCATCATCTCGTCTACCAACTGAAGAAGGAATCCTCCAACACTATACTGCGCCACGAATACACAGAAGCAGATAGAGATATCTGGGCTTGTCCCCAGAAGAGCTGTAACATTTAAATAACATTTAAAATAATTTTGAAAATACATAATCACAATAATATGCTTGCACCATGCAACATCACGGATTTCGAAAGCGACAAAACGAAAAATCGCAATTTTACATCAAATTTGGCTGACAGCCTCTACAGGGAGTGACAGTTTCCAGCCCCAAGGTCTATTTCTCGCTAGGGTGCAAGGTTAAGAGAATGATATGGATTAACTTACCGTCGACGGGATTGTTATTGGAACAGAGTCCTAACCGAGCGGTACAAGTAGGGATGAAAGAATCTACAATGCCCTAACGAAGGAACCTCTGTGCCACTTCGTCTGGTCCTCGGGTAATATCAGATTTTACACCATCGCTTATGGCACTGTTGGCGATGCTGCGAGAAATCCTATATCATATATACACAAGGTGGGCCATTTTAATCCACAATGGGGAACAACTCTCGTTGGAAATACGATACAGCAAAAATTTTTAGATAAAACCTGAAAGTAGCAAAGTGGGTCACGCTTTGCTACTAACGGCCGTGACCTTGAATGTGGTTTTCAAGGTAATTTGGAAGTGATTTCTTTAAATAAGAACCCCACTATTTGATTTAAGATTTAAAAAGAGCGACAAATTTTACGTATACAATGATACATAATACAAGGTCATGCCAAAGCTCAATGAAGATCAAATAAGAAAATATGTTTTTAGTTCTAGTACGGATTAACTCGGAATAGAGAAGGGGTACAGAGAGTTACAATGTTGGATACAAACTGGAAGGGGCACAAGGGATAACTTATTACCAATAGCCATGATCTTCAGTGTAATTACCGAAAAGTCATTCGAAGACTGAGTTTTGTTGCATGGAAACCACTATTTATGACGCCGGATTTTGAAAGAGCGAAGTATGATTAGAACGTTAAGTTTTAATTAACAATTTTACTCGCAAAAATAAATACATCACAACGTGTAAATGTTATTTTGACTTTTGTAAGAAGGAAATGGTTCAAATGGCTCTGAGCACTATGGGACTTAACATCTGAGGCCATCAGTCCCCTAGAACTACTTAAACCTAACTAACCTAAGGACATCACACACATCCATGCCCGAGGCAGGATTCGAACCTGCGACCGTAGCGGTCGCGCGGTTCCAGATTGAAGTACCTAGAACCCCTCGGCGACACAGGCCGGCATTGCAAGAAGAACACACATTAAGAAAAGGTAGATTATTAATTTATTAATCGCTGAGTGAGTCCCACTGCCTCTCATTCCTCGTGATGCTCCTTTGAATTTGTATTTAACATTATATTTTACTGTATCCCTCCTCTGAAAAAATCATCAACTATATTAATCACAACATTATTTCATAATTAAGAATGTATGTGATGTCGTGAGTCACTGTCCTCCGGTGGACCAATTCATCCAGCAAGTTTTAGGAGCTGACAGATTAATGTACAAACCGAAACGTCTCACTTACTTCGCTACAACCAAGAGGCATATTCTTATCTTTTTTGTTTTGAATATGTCGTGAAACGTATTCCATGCTCTGAGAACGGGCACTTCCGACAATATGACAGCAACAGTGCAATACGAGTGCTGACGAGTCGCAGAGCGGGAGAATGTAGAAGGAAGGAAACACAGTCGGCAGTTCAGTGTTTCAAAACGGTTCCGCGAGGCAACACTGTTTCTTCAGTTTCGCATGCTTACGGCGAAGCTCACGCAACAGCGAGAGGCACCCGCCGACCTTCTCTATCCAAACACAGCCTGTGCAACATATGAAACTGTTACGCACTCACTCCTGGGCTTCGAGATGGAATCAGGGTCGTACCAAAGGGGTGGTGAGGTAGGTGCTCGCCAAGGGCATAAGCACAGAGGGGGCGAAGGGGGAGAGAAAAACTGGCCATGTGAGCCAGCCGGAGTGACCGAGCGGTTCTAGGCGTTACAGACTGGAACCGCCTGACCGAGAAGTTAAGTCCCATAGTGCTCAGAGCCGTTTTTTTTGGCCACGTGCGAGTACGACTCGCGCACTTAGTGTTTCGTACAAATTTAATTATGTGTACAGACAGTTCATCCACCCCGGAAATCGAGGATCTCGACGAATTTTACCTCTTATCGACATCGATACTGACGCGATATCGGTCCCAGGGATTCCAAGACTTTCGAGAATGTTTTAATTTCAAGTTTGAAGTCAGATAACGAATGAAAAAATAAATATTACTTCGTGTGATATTATTACAAATCAACAATTTTCTGACACTTTTGTAGTGTGAAATCCTTCTTCTTGCCAAATTTCATGACTCTAGAGCAACGGGTAGTGCCTTAGAAGTTTCGATGAGTTAGGTTTGCGAGTGTATGTGACGTAAATGGCCGTACCTTTTGACCGCATTAAGAAGCTAACGTTTATTATTCCGCCAAGGGACCACAGACCTTAGTACGTGACATATATTTCAACTTGGTACGTCTACCCGTTCGTGAGAAAAAGGGGTCGTAACAGATAGACAGACACAGTTAAACTGATAACAAACGACAATTTTTTCGTGTGATATAATTACAAATCAACTATTTTCGGATTTTTTCCTTTGGTTCTACTGTGAAACCCTGCTGCTTAGGTCAACAGGAAGTACCCCGCTAGTTTTCGTGACTGAGTCGGCGAGTACCAAAATATGTGACGTAAATGGCCGTATGTTTTGATTGCCACTGACTTAGAAATTCGCTTTTTTTTACATCGCCAAGGGACCGTAGACCTTAATATGTACCATAAATTTCATCTTGACACGTCTGCTATTTCGCTTCGATATTGTATCATCTTAAAGACAAGTGAGAGGGTGCTGAAACAAAAATGCTGTTGTTTGCCCGAAGGTTTTCAAGACTTCTGCGAACAGGATTGGAGCGGACTTGTCCCTCAAGTCCAGTACTTTTCCTTCTCCAAAATTTCGATTAGTACTATCTGCCATACAAATGAAAAAGAATTAACTAATGAGCCTTCTGTGGCTGATTAATAATATTATGGAAGTTGTTAGTCATTCTGCGAATAGACAGCTACGCACTGTTCATGTAAGTTGAACCCAGGTTAAAAAGTGTGCTCCGCCAGTGGTCATCCGCTGAACTGCTCAGGCATCTGGTTTTGTAAGATCACTGAACATAGGCCTTACTTATGTATTACGTATTTTGTTGCTATTCTGGCGCGAAGTCTGACGACTTAGTGTCAAACTGAAAATCTCAGTGTCAAAAAAATCTCGAAGTTGGGAACTATCATTGCGAAATTTGTACTACATGTGGACGGAATACGATGAGAAAAGAGGCTGTGCATCAACAGTGTCTTTTGTAAGACAAATGTTCATGACCATGACAGAAGTGGTTGTGCGTAAGGCTTCCAGAATTATATTTTAAAAGTACATACAATTATGTTGATGTAAGATAAAATGATATGAATCAGCGCAAGCAGATAGTAATAAATAAAGAAAGCTGGAGAACTGGCAGTATATAAAAGAAGTATTTCTTCTTCTTCAATTTATTAGCTTTCGGGATGTGCCCATACAGCCATCTCAACAGAATGTCAGTTATGACGATACGAACGCGAAGACAACACAATACCCAGTCCCCCGGAGGAGAAAGTCTCTGGCGTGGGCGGGAATAGACCTCGGGTCCTTTCGGTTAGCTATCCGTCACGCTAACCGCACAGCTACCGAGGCGAACATAAAGAAAGTTGAGAGATCCACTTCCATCACATTTGGATATCCAAATACTCCAACCAGTTAATTGTTGCAGGTGTTGCATCTACAAAGTATTTCCAGGTATCTACGAATTTTATTTTTGTGCAATCAAGCAAAATGTGTTCCAGTGTTTGTTCCACAGTTGCGTAGGTCATCATCGGTAATTCCCCACTTCCGTAGCGTTGCTCTGGTCACGGCGTGGCCAATTCTGATACGGTTGAGGGAGCTCCATATTTTTCTTGGTCGGCTCGTACCCGGGCGTTGGATGGAACTATGTTGCTTGTCATGACCGTGGAAGAACGTCCGCTGATTTCTCCATTCACCTCTCAGATTACAGCTTTCTGGGGCGAGCTGGCCACTGTTTACCCACCTCAGTTCTCTACATTTCAATAGAGTGCGCGGTATGTTGTTCACTGTTTTGTGATTATGTAAGTTTCTACATCTTTTCAGTTTCATCCCGTCATGTGTTACTGTCGGTTGTCGTGGAGATCTGGAGGGGCAATACTGACGAGTACTGACAGCCATGGCGTTGGCGTGGATTTAAGAGTCCCTGTTACCATTCTCACGTGTCATTTAGATGGATATCTATTTTGTTGGCATAGCTACTTCTACTCCACACACGAGAAGAATATTCGGCGACAAGGTAAACAAGTGCTTGAGCTCTAGTTCTTAAGGTGTTTGCATTAGATCCCCAGCTAGCACCGGCCACTTTCCTTGATATCTTATTTCTCGATTTTAGCTTCTGTCCTGTTAGTTCTAGTTGTTTCCTAAATGTCAGGGATCTGTTGCGATTTCAAACCCAAATATCTGGAGTGTCGACAATGTAATTTTTTGTTGCGTTTGCTATTCTGTTGGTTAAGTGGAATGAGCTGACTTCTGACGCCACATGTCTATAATCACCAACGAACTGGTTCAGAAAACTGACAAATATGAACAAAAAACTTAAAATGAATTTGAAAACCGGAGTTTCACCAATCACGATAACTCAACTGTCGAATAAATGTCAGCAAATTTCTCGTAGTTTTCTGTATGTAATAGTGACTAAGCAACTGAGGTACCAAAGTTCTGTTCTTGTTGAGTTAAAAGAACTCTGAGGCGGCAGAATTTTGTACAGAGCGAGCTAGTCAATTCGTTAAGGAATACAAGGTGGTTAAAATTAACCTTTCGCTACTTGACTGTATCCCCATGAAAAACGAGTGATCGTAGGACAATTACACTTTGTGGAAACATTTGTAAGGGCATGCAGAAGAGAAATAAAGAACAAACCATCGAAAGAACACACTTTCATTTCTACATGAGAGGGTGACATTTGTAAATTGCGTTCCATGTTTTCGTTCCAGGTTACAAATGTTGCTCAATGTGACGACCATCTACATCCAAGACAGCCTGGAACCGCATTAGAGATACCAGTTCACAACTGTTCACAGCACTTTTCGAAGTTGGACCATGGGGTGTTCAGCTATCGTACCACCACTCGTGCACTCCTTGAAGATCGCACATTGCGTCCAGCATCCTCAGCCTTGGTAACAGTAACTTCTTCAACAATTTATGGCACAATTGGCCGCCGGTCTCTCCCTGGAGCAGTTCCCAAATGTCCAGTTAATTTTAACTTCCGAATTATGTTCTTCAACCCTGGTGTGGAAAGACCTCTCTGTGTTCCTTTAATGCGTCGATGCTCGCGAAGAGATGCAGCACTATTGCTGTTCTTTTAATAAAACAGCTTTTCGAGTAAAGCACACTCACGCAAACGCAACTTACACACACGACTGCAGTCTCAGGCAACTAAAACGGTCGAAAGCTACAATTGTGTGAGTCTTTTTGTTGTGCCTATCTGCGACTCAGCATCTCCGCTATTTGGCGAGCAGCAACTTTCCTTCTCATAATATTATTAGTATTTCCCGTTAAATAATTTATAATTTAGTGCTATACATTCGCTTATGTAGAGGCGCACTGGTTTCATTGCGGTATTGTAATCTACGCTTTTCGTGGAATGTGCATTTTACTGTAAATATTTTTTGTGAATCCATTTGCACAGTGTGTCGCAGAAGAGGGTGTCTCGAGAAACAAACTGAGGATAGGAACTGCGTCCGGAAACGCCATCCAACGACGCCACAGGGCGTCGAAGTTACAGGGTTCGGCGCCTGCTACTAGACCAACCTTCGTTAGCGTGACTTTGGACGCTGACGGACCGTAGGCAAAACGTCTCACACTGTTGTTTGTTATCCAGTGATCGCGACCGATTGCTAGTGGAAATATGGAGTTATCTGCTGCACAGACAGGCCTCGTCTCCTACGAATGCGATACTTCGTTGCGTTGGTGGATGACAAGTTTCGGACACGGGTTTCCTTCTGCAGTTTATTTTTCTTCTGCTAACCGAAGAACATTAAAACTTTTAGAGGGTCCCCGGGGAAAAATAAACTGCGTATGGAAGCCCGTGACTGAAACCATCATCCACCGAGACAACATAGTATTGCATTCATAGGAGACAAGGCTTTTCTCTGCAGCACCTAGTTCCATCTACTCCACTGGCGATTTTGGCAATGAGTCGTGAGCACTGAATAACAAACAACACTGCGAGACGATCTGCCAACGGTCCTTCAGTGGACAAAGTCACTTTCGCTGCCGAAAGGGTGGCCTAGTGGCAGGCGCTGGCGCCTTTAACTTCGATGCTCTGTTGGATGACGTTTCCGGACACGGTTTCGTATCCTCAATTTGTTCCTCAAGACATCCTCTGCAACCCCTCGAAGTCTGTCGCAACATTTCTGGAACACCATGTATATGCCACATTTTTGTAGCCCATTTTCTTGAATTCTCTATCTTGGTTTTCTCAGCTGATATTCTTCCACCTGCTCTGCTGGCTATCTGTTACACAAGGCTGAGTTGTATACCCTAATGGAAGTTATTTTTTTTATATCCCTCATAGATCTTAGTCCGTCATAATGCGCCGCAGTGAACGGGAGGGAGGGAGAGGGAGAGTATGGGTTTAACTTTCCCCGCAGACGAGTTTATTGTAGACGGAGAACAAGCTCGTATTGGACAAGGCGGGGGGAGATAATCATAGGAACAATCCCGGCGTACGCCCTAGCCGAACCACAGGAAACCTAAATCTGAATGGCCAAATAAGAGATCTGAACAAGGCTCTCAACAAATGCGCTACAAGGCCCGACTGACACATGCAAAGGTGGCGTAATGGTTAGCGCATCGGATTCGCAATTCGGAAGGTCGAGGTTTCAAATCCTCGTCCGGCCATTCAGATTTGGGTTTTCCGTGATTTCCCTAAATCACTTCCTCTGAAAGGACACGGTCGATTTGCTTCCCCATTCTTCCCTAATCCGAGCTTGTGCTTCGTCTCTAATGACCAAGCTGTCGACGGGACGTTAAACATTAATCTTCCTTCGCACGACTAAAATAAACGATCTTTCATTAAATCATTAAACTGTTAACCTTCACTTTAGACCATGGCTGGCTGCTATTACGTTTCTCTGCTTCTCATCGCTAAACATTTCTCGTGTTTGTTACAATTTTGCGTTCTAAAGTATGATGCAAGTTGCCCTCCAAGAGCACAAATCCGACACCAAAGCCGCATACACAGTTGTTGGGAAAAACATTGACTCATCGCTGACGGCAAACGAGCAGTCGGCGCTCTGTCCACTGGTAATTAGTTGAAACTGCGTCAACGGCTATTTCGCACAGTCCGTTACGATTCTTCAGAGTTTGTCAGCACTGACATTTGCAGCGACGCAAGTTCCTCTGTGGTTAAACTTACTTCACATGTATATTTTCAAAATCTTTGTTTCACAGGCCAGCGAAACGAAGACGACCTTCTAAACGAAGCACTGTTAACGTCCAACGGTTCAACACAGGCATGTCTATACCCACCAGACGTAATAGCCAAACACGTCAAGATATAGTGCGTTAAATTGCGAGACAGATGTATTTCTATTCCATGTGCTTGTACAACGTGGTCAGAAACAGTTCCAAATGCATGTAAGGATGTTGCAGGGTAGATTGTGCTGACAAATAATTGTTTAGAAAAAAAATTCGATACGTTCCGCCATTTCCATGTCAATTAGCATTCAAGTTAGACTATCACGCCGTTGCCCGCCAGAGACGGTGTCGCCGAATGTGTTCTTTTGGTTTCCTAGAACCGATTAAGACAAAATACAAAAATTGGACATGGGACAGTAATAAGGATCGATCCAAGCCACAGGCTGACCAATCTCCTGCGCTATCATCTACGCTACGAGAACAACTGACAGTTAACAGTGTCTGGCGGTCCGCTTGAATCTGAGCGCGCAACGGCCTGATTGGTTAACTTCAATGCTTATTAATTCGGAAACAGTGCAACGTATCAAATTTTTTCTTAACAACTGCTTCTCAGCACAACCTACCCTGTAACATCCTTACACGCTTTTCAGATAGTATCTGGCACCATGTATACATGGTTGCTCTAGTCCGTTCCCTTTTTTACGGCGTCGACAGTAACCCACATTCCGCATGCAACTTTCTATTCTGGCCATAATGATTGCATTCATAAAAGAGAGAAGAAACTTCTACAGCACGGTCCTCTTTTCTTAAATTCCAGGAATTACAGAGAATATGACGGCGAGGAATTTATTAAAAAAAAACTGAATAATACCCAGCTGTCACGACGCGATCTTCCTCTGGGGCATAATTTTATCAGTGCGCTACAAAAATAAATTGCCTTGCATTGACTTTTATCCGCCATCTGAAAGACAGGTCTATAGTTTACATTTTACTAAACGTTTTTCATACAGGCGGTATAAATCTGGTGAAGAGATATCTCGTCTTACACGGTGTACAAACTGCATCCAAGAACTAAAAGAAATAAACAAAACAAAAATTCTGGAATACTGACAAAAAAAACTGGGCTGTAAGAAGCAGGTCGAACTGAGAGGAAACAGCATCTAGCAAACACAAATCTACGTCTATACTTCGCAAGGTGTATGACGGATGGGGGGGGAGGATTTCACGAACATCAACAGTTCTCCTTTTTTGTTCCATTTGCGAATGGTATACGAAATGAGAGATTTGATGGTAAAATTCCGCTTGAGCTTGAGTTTCTCCGATTTTTACGTGTTGATCTTTCCGAGAGATGTATATTATATAAGAGGCAGAAATATGTTGCCTGACATTTCTTACCGTACGCTTTCAGAACTTTCACGCCGAACGTCTCTGTGTTTCAAATGCATCTGTTAGAGAATCTGGCATTGAAGTTGGATAAGCGACCTCATAGAGAAATCCGCCGCTCTTATTTGAATCCTCCCACTGTCATCTACTCGGCTTGTCTGATAAGATACAATATCCTCGTACAGTTGATACCATGTAGGAGCTGGATAAAAATAGAACCAAAAATGTACGATGGGTCGATACTTCGTTAATCGAGAGTAAGAATGCAGGACGTACAGGGTGTTCATGAAGTCATGCCGTCATTTCAAAAAATCATAACACTGAAACTATTACAAAAAGTGAATAGTAGTTTACTGTAAAACTTTTAGTATCTCTCAAAGTTTTTCTTCCGTTATCCTTTGTTGCAGATTTGACTTGAAGTGCCTCCAAATGGCGACAGACCAGTAGAAGGTGCGAGGTGTCATACGGTACACAAAATTCAAATTCGTGATAACAGTCCTATGGCAATTTCTGTACCAGTATACGAGCGCAGCATCGGCAAAACGAGCATAATGAGGTTATTACAAAACAGACACTGTCAAAGACCTTCGACGAAGTGAACATTCTCTTGTTTCACACGCATCTGTTGACAAATTGCACGTTGAATTTAAATGCAGCCCCAGAAGTCAATTCGCAGTGCATCATGCGAATTGCAGGATGCAAGACCAGCTGTCCAGAAAGTGTTACATAAGTGGTTGCATCTTTTTCCGTACGAAGTGCAGATGGTCCAAGCACTGCACCCAAACGATCGGCTCTGCGATAGGGATTCGCGTGTTCCATCTGACCTCCATAGATGCTGACATGACTGTCTGAAAAAGTGCCTATTTTCAGATGAAACAATGTTTCAAAAAGAGATCTGTACCCTTATGGAACGTTACCTAATTTAATATAACAGCACGCGTCAAACTTTTGACAGAAAGCCAGAGAAACTAAAATCACTCTGCAAGTCAAGAAGCACCAATACGTGTCACTTTTATGCCGAGTTGCTACCACTCTGCTATGCCCATCTGGCTCGTAGACCTTAGGTTTCCTAATGTCCCCAATACACATATTTATTCTTAGCGTGCAATGAATGGAACAACATGTGGATAACACACAAGTTATTCTTGAGTTCACAGAAAGCAGTCCTACGGTAAGTAACTTCAAAATACAACGAATATTACGTCAACAAGATTTGTGACCTATCAGTTATATTACAAAAGCCGTGATGAAGCGACTGTTGCGATTCTGTCATTGTATTCGATTCAAAGATGTACCCAGCGAGGGTCAGTGAAGGGCAGCGGGTCACAAAAAAAAAAAAACTTCGCTAAGCAAACTCGCATCCTTCCCTGCCAGACAGACGTATTAATTCATTACCAATTTGGAAAAAAAGTCTGACTGTGGAATGGATTCCAACAAGAAGCTAGTGCAGCCAGAGTCCTTCGTCATGAAATCTGAAAACTATTTCGTCACTCACCGTTAAAGTAACAGGAACTATCTCCCCTTAGAACCTTGGCACTCTCTTACTTCGATTCATGTCGTTTACTAATGACAGCACTCTCACGCAATACCATATCAACAGCACTCACAACTGTCATCAGTCTTGCGACGAAAATCAACATACTGTTCTAGAAATACATTTTAAACAAAAGATTATCTGTAAACTAGACGTGCGGTGTGATCGACAAAATCGGTCAGTTTCGTCCTGTTGTCATATATGGCTCACGTATTGATAATTCTTTGATTTTATTGTAAAATAAAATCTTTGGTCTACGAGACTGGACATATTCGTACTAGAACGGAATCCCTACCTGAATAATAAGCACCTCAGATAACACATCTATATGCAACACTTTATGTTGCCTGACCGACTTTTCCTGTATACACATTCAATTTCCAGAAACGTCGTCAGACTTTTAAGTCTACGAGATTAAAAAATTCTGTCAGAATTAATCACCAGCGTTATGAACAGTACTATTTTTCTGAACGCTCTCAAGACGTCTTAGGAAGAGACACACAATTTTGCGAACGGAAAAATCTGTGGCAAAAAGTTGCAAATTTATTTTAACTTTTGTGAATTATTTACGTTTTTTGGTACCAATAAATTTTCTACACTAATTTATGTGGTTTTGGGCACTTTTCATTCGTGAATGACATTTAACACACTTCCTCAAACACAGTTTCGAAATAACGGTTTGCGCCGCAGATTGCGCGGATGACACTCGCGCTAACCGACAACAACATGGCAGCTGCAACCCCGCGGCAGATGCGGCGGGTAGCAACGCAGCCGTTCTCGCGTCCTTGCCTATCCGCGTCCTTGTGACGTCACAAGTCGGGAATAACCCCGACACGGCGGAGTGGCACAGTTGTTAGTCACGCGCGGAACGCCGCCTTTCTACCGGGACAGCTCATTACCACGTTTTAACGGCTTTTGCGAGGAATGTTCCCATTATTTAGAGGGCATTGCCGTTACGCGTAAGACTGGGATGCAAAATAACGAACGCACTGCATACGGGCTTTTCGTTTCCAAAAACAAACGAGAGGAATCAATAAAAAATTTACCTCGAGGATGTGAGCTATTAAATGATAGGGTATGACCATATGCAATATGAATACAACTGTCTACAGTCTATTAATTCAATCTAAGTTGTCTGAATCAATGAGGCATAAGTATTTATGAAATGGAGTCACATGAAAATACTAATGGACAGATAACTGTTAATCTCGTTTTCAACTTCGGGCTACTATTGACCAGGGAAGCAACTGGTTTGCTGGTTACTCTTTTCTTCTCCTCCCAAAATCTCTTCATTCTTTTGCCGAGGCTCCTTTTCCTTTCCTCTTTCTGGATGATCTTCGTTGTTGTACACTAAAATTGTCAACCTTCATTTGAAATACCCCTTTACCCTAAATCTCTCTCTGACTAATGACTGATCCCAACTTCTTCCGTGTTCTTTCTTACATCCTCAACTCATTAGTTATGTAATGTAGATGAAGATTTTCTTTGTCAATCTGCGTTCGCTCATTCTTTAGAGAGTTGCCCACAAAACTTCAGCCTTCTCTTGCGTATAGTGTGTTCAACCTCCTTCGCCTGTTTATACATACCTTCATTCTTCCTCTTCTTCCATGTATCATCGTTTCATTTTTGCAGTCTTAGGATACTCCTTAAAATTGTTCTTTCCTTTTTTTCTAGTTCTTCCATATCTCCTTCCTTATTCAGTTTCAGGCACAGTGAACTAACTGTAAAGTACTACTGGTTTAATAATCGAGGTGTACTGCCTTTGAACTGTACAAGACTGTTATTTTGTTATATTTATTCTGTACTAAATGCTAGTTTTATCTTTCTAGCTCATCCTTTGTTTGATTCTTTATTACGCCCATTCAGTTGGGATTCATTTAACAAGATACTTGAATTTATTTGTTCTCTGGATTGTTCTAAACTCAGTATTCAGATGAGTATCACCTTCATGTTTGTATTCCCTGTAGTTTGATTTTTAATAGAGATCATGAGACCTGTTTCTTATGCTATCTTGTATAGCTTTTTTGAGCATTATTACAGCTGCTTCCTTATTGCATCATCTGTGAAAACTAAACACTCCATCTTCACATCATACATCTTTGAACCCAAACATACTTCTACTCCTTCTTCTTTTATGACTTGCTTCCATGTTCTCATTAGCTTTGCCAGGACAGTGATAAACAAGTTGGGTAATAGTCCATCTCCCTGACCAACTCCTGTCTAAATCCAATAGGCTCTGAAATTTCCCAATGAAATTTCCCTTTGGTGATGGTTTCCATTAGCATTTGATATATAATTGCCCTAGTTTTTACATCTGTTCTGAGTTGTTCCAAAACACTCAAGAAAATCTGCTGGTCAACTGAGTCACATGCTTTTTTAAAGTCAATGAACACAACTATAGTATTTCTACTTCTTAGTGCTCTTACTCTGGGGATGCTTTTCAGACAGAAAATCTATTCTATACAAGACCTTCCTCTCCTGAAACCTCCTTGGTAGTCACCTATTTGATGATCCACTTCTTCTATTATGTTTAATAAGGCTTTGGAAAGTTCTTTGTAAGAAACTGGTATTAACCAAATTCCTTGGTAGTTGTTTGAGTCAGTGCAGTCTCCCTTATTGTTCCAGCCAACACGTGTTTTTTTTCCCAGATGTCAGAAATTACGTGATGTAAGTTTTCTGCTGTCTGATCCCTCAAAATTTAAACGTTTCAGCTGTTATTACACCCTCCCCAGGCACTTACTGTTTTCAGTTCTTTGACAATTTTTTATCTCCGTGATCCTTGGTGGGTTTGACTGTGGATTTACATTTCACTCTCTCTTGAAGTTTAGTCTTTCGGCAATTCTCCTTGTTACCATCCTGCCTTTTGGAACAGATACTCGAGTTTGTGACACCACTGTAGTTCTTTTGAAGCTTCTGTAAAATCCCCTAGAATTATATTGTTTTAAGCCTTTCTTCAGATTTTCTACACCAGTTCCATCATAGTTTCTTTTTTCCTCTTTAATAAACTTTGCAGTAATTTTCTTTTGTTTGCTGAATTCATTCCAGTTTTCCTCAGTTTCGTCGAAGTAACATCTCTTCCAAGTCCTTAGCCTGTTATCAAGGGCATCATCACATAGTGTTTCTGTTTCATACTTCCTTTTCAGTCACTTTTGTTAACAACTCCTCCATTTCCTCCCAGTTGTTAATCTTCAGCTTTGAAAAATACTCTTGGTAGATGTTCTTGTTTTGTATGATAGTTTGTGTAACAATCTTTAGTTTTTCTTTCCAACTCTGTTTCGGGTTCTATTCGAGTGAAATTTTACTTTAATTTCCAAGGGATAATGGACAGAATTGATGTTTAGATTTTTCACGCTTTAGCAATTGAGATCTTCCTTCTATTTTGTTGTTGTTGTTATTGTAACATGGTCTAGGCAGTAGGTCATGTCCCAACTATTTTTCTTCCTTGGGAGGGCCCTGAAATGAGTAGGCATAACTTTTAGATTGCACTGCTTGCAAAAGGCAGTTAATCTTTTTAGATTTTTGATTGTTTCCGCACGAGTTGGATACTCTTCAACAATGTTTTTGTATATCCATGCATTTAAGTTGACAACCAAAATTTTAACATTTTCTCAAGGAATTTTGGATGTTTCATTTTTAAGTCTTTCCCAGAATTATTTTATCCAGACCTAAGTTTATTCAGCTATTTTTCAGAAGATATGTAATTATGAATTAGAAACATAAAATAGTCTCTGAATTAATGTAAACACTTACTTGTATTTCTAGCAGCAATTCAGTCTTGCGTCTTCTGATGTCAATGAGCATCTTCTGCTGTTCAGGTGTGAGTTCTACAAAGATATGAAAACAATACTAAGATTAATTTTTTCACTTGGTGAAACATTAAATTTTGTTTGAAAGCAATGTTGGAGAAAATAAACATTTGTCTCCATGTTTCATATCAGTGACCGCAGCTATACAAGCTGATTGCTATTTAGGTAGCTTATTTCAATTCTCACTAAATGAGAGTCAATTGTCTCAACACAAATTTAAAAAAGAAATACCTGTTAGTCTTATCACGTGGATGAATAGTATAATATTTCTCCATTTCAGCTATCATAATCTAAAGAAAGAAATATCTTACACAAAAATCATAAAACCACATATTCGAGCAATGTGATACACAGAAACTCAATAAATAAAAAGTAACTCCAACAGGAAGATAGTATCTCATCTTACAATAGATTACTTCGTATCAAAACACATTACAATCCCAAACGCAACAGAAACATTTTATAAAGGGGCATACTATTCCACAAATGGAGGTCACAAATAGTGAGAAATAAATTACACAGATTAATACTGAATGAGGTCAACAGAAATGTCAAACAGTTTTTCTGATTACCAGATTCTTTCATGCCATTATGCATCTTGTGTCCTCCAACTTTTCCGATCTCAAGCCTATCCTCTTCATTCTTGACATCATGTTGCCTCTGAATTCTTCAGCTCTGCCAACAAAGACACCCTGTGGATTTCTCAAGTTCCTCACCACCATTAGCTTTCTACTCTGCTCCAGCTCCACAAATGTGACCAAGATTATAAGTGCAGTAGAACAAGCAATGTGACATATTCCACAAGAAGTGGCTACAAACCAGATTTTAGTGACACTCAAGCTATGTAAGTCCAATATTAGCAGGGTGGAGAAACATGGACTGAAATCAGTGGGGAAGGATGAAGAGTTGACTGTCTTATCAGGCGAGAAGGGGAAAGCTTACGCTTATCTTCAATGCTACAGATTATTGTATGAAAGTGGATCTGGTATTGGAAGACTGCGCATACTGGATCCTCAAATGGGATTCGACTCTGGCACTTAGCAGTAAGCCAGGGGAGCTACTAAAGAACACTGGCCTCTATGACATATCCATGAAGATTTAAATCAAAAGCACCAAGACCATTTAGGTTATATGGTCTGCATAAGACACAAAAAAGATGGCGTACCACTGAGACCAACTGTTAGTGCTATCAGCTCTCCTACATATAGGTTGGCAACATATTTAACTAAATTATTAGCAGGTATAGTTGACCGCTGTGGACATCATACCAAGAACTTACAAATGTTTGTTAATGTGATAAAGCAGATGAGCATATACCTAAGTCACGTCAAGATCAGTTTCAGCGTGGTCTCCCTTTGTACAGTGGTCCTGTAGAACAGACACTGTTAACTATTGGTCACTTGTCGCTTCAATGAAATGTTAAAATCATTTTGACACTTCTTGTCAATCAGTCACTTTTTATACATTGGACATTATTATGACACGACTGATGGAACAGCCATAGGTTCACCACCGCCACCAGCCAGAGCTAATCTTTTCATGGAGGATTTTGATGAATAAGCGCTGAACAGCACTCCATTACAGACATCCCACTTCTTCAGATATACTGACGATACAATTTTATTCTGGCCGCATGGGAGTGAGACGATGCAGCAGTTCATCAAGCACAAGAATGAGACACATCCAAACATAAGAGTGACATTAGGGGTGGAGAAGGACAGGAAGTTTTCTTTCTTAGAAGTATTGGTTGAATGGAAATCAAATGGACAACTTAGGTATTCTGTGCATAGAAAACCGACATACACAGAGCTCTAATTCAATGGGTGTAGCTTTCACCATCCAGCTAAGAACAAGCTATGCTGAGCACTGTAACATAAAGAGCCAAAACTATTTTGGACAAGTAGCACTTCGGCTCTTAGATTAAGCATCTGATGATCATGTTCCTTCTGAAAAGGTATTCTGTCTGTGATATCAGGTCAATGCTGTCAAGGAAACAAGGATGTGACACTGTTCAACCAAGCCAGGAGGGCCAACTTGCAGCACTGCTTCCATTCTGCAATGCAGCTACGAGTACAATAGGTAGAGTCCTAAACATGCAAGGAATCAAGCCAGACTTCCGACTACCCATGAAAATTAAAGAAATGTTGCAACCAATTAATAATAATCTCAGCCTGAGAGTACCAGGGGTTTGTAACATTCCTTGCAAGTGTGGCAAAAGTTAAGCTGACTAGTTTATACAAACTGTTGCCAATTATGGTGTTACGCATTCGTGTAACCTTAAATACAGGAATCTCAAAAAATCAGCAGTGGTCAAGCACAGCTGTTAAATAAACAGAAGATTTTGTTTGAACACAGGAAAATTCTTACCCATCAAACTACTGGGACACTCTTATCATGGAAGCAGTTGACATTATACTTTTAAGAGCAACCAACTTTAGTACACATACCAGTTATGCACCTAAAAAGGCAAGGGTGCATGCACTTGGTAAACAAGGAGTACAGAGGAACACTACCGATCAATGCAAGTGTGGCACTACAAGTGACACTAGGCAGAGCCTGCAAACATTATTACGGCCACCTTGATATGTGCGCAGTTTCTGTATCATCACAATGTAATCCAGCCAATCAGATGCTGCCCTCTGGTTATAAAAGTGGAAGCCTAATCAGTATCACAACAGTCAGATATAGCCACTGATGACGACAATGATGATGATGATGATGATGATGATGTACGTAATACTCGAAAACACAGGATTTTATATGAATCTGACATGACAAGTGAATCAAGGACTTTTTATCCATCATCATTTACCTTCTGCTACATGTAGCACAGAACGTTTGTCAATCTGTCCTGTCAATAAGCAATTTCTGGTCACTATACTACATCCAGATTTTCATTCCCTTATTTATTTATATTTTTTGCATGAAGCTGATCTCTATGTAGTACCAAGTGGAACCAAAATATGGTGGAGAAAATACTAGTTCCAATTGTGACCACAAGGTGCACACTGATTATATGATGGCATGACACCCAGACTGTCATTTGACAAGTCATAATGTGACAGTATGGCTATCGAGGAGAGAGAACACATGCTGTTAGCAAAACTGTTTTATGTGAACGGCAGCAATTAGTGCTGCACTGAGATAGTATCACCATCTAAAACAAATGTGGAGGGTTCTGAAGTCATTAAATGGTTTAAAGAAGATGATAATGAAATTCAAACACATGAGTGGGCTTCGTGTGGTACCTGAAAGAGAAAGGCACCTTATCCTGGTGGAAGTGATTGACACGGTTGCTGTTGCTATAAGTGACCATACAGCAGGTGCCCTGGGTGGTACTAGTGTTCGTACAGTGTCATGAGGATTGTCCATCCCATAGCCAACAATACAGAAAGTTTTGCAGTTTATTTTACATTGGTATCTGTACAAGATCCAGACGGTGCAGCAACTGAAACCTCATAATCCACAGCAAGGTTCTGAATTTGGTCTTCAGTTTCTGGCTTGGATCAAAGTTGATAACATGTGGCCGGGCAATATTCCATGGAATGACAAACCACATTTTGCACTACAGGATGCAGTGAACACACAGAACTGTCGAATTTGGGGTACTGTTAAACCATGTGTTGTGCACAAAGAGCAACTACACTCACCGTATTTGACTGTATGGTGTGGATTCACAAGCACCTTTATTCCCAGTCTGTTGTTCTTTGAAAAGAACACACCCAGAGGACCTGTCTGGTGTACCCTGATGTCTGGACATTATGGTGTCTTCCCTGCACAGCAGGCGATTCTTGCTTTAGAAGAGTGCAACTGTGTGGAAACCACTTTTTACATACAAGATGGTGCAACATTAAATGTCAGTCATTCATGAACAATCTGCTTAATCCAACCTTCCACAGAATGTTATCTCCAGATACTTTCCAGATGCATGGCAGCAAAATCACCAGATCTGAATCCGAGTGACTTTTGGCATACTTAAAAGAATACATTTACCAGGGTATGTTCAGCCTCTACCTGATCTGAAGGCCAATATACAGGAACATGTTGCTCAGATTCTACTGTAATTGCTGCAAGCAACTGTTGTTCATGTCAGTTTATGGATGTAGCAGCTTGACACTGTCTACAGTGCTCATATTAAATAAATTGTGTAAGTGGCAGTTAATAATAAAATAATCATTAGGGCTTTCTCACTTGTCTGACCTCCTCTGTCTGCATCTTGTTCCGAAGATGATATATATGGAAACATTTCTATACACCTTTCTTGCATTCACAGTGCCACACTAGCACATGGTGGCCAAAACTGGAATTGTTTTTCCAGTGTAAATGGGTTCTGAATTAATGCATTAGAATATCTACCAAGTTTCACTGCCATTTGATAATTATACCCACACCGGATCTCTGTGAGTAGCTGCACTTTTGATTATAACCACCAATATTATCCAGTTTCCTTGTCTTTTATGATTTCTGCTCTATTCCCATATTAACTGTTCTCTGTGATGCTGATTTATAACTGAATCACAACTGTACAATGACAAAGTGGATACAGAGAGACCTACAGATCTTTCATCACCAGTAACAGTGCGTGTGAAGAAATGTTGAGAATCGTTTTTGAGGTTTTTGAAAGAATTTGGATTAAGTTGAAGGTATATCTTAAACTGTCTGAATAGTAAAAATTTGCTAACAAAATTAAAATTCACTAGAAATTGTAAATGTATATGGGGAGCAAATGGCACATCAACATTTTTTGCCATTAAAGAGGGACGTGCAAGACAGATACGCTCTGCCTCTAGTATTGTTCACAATGGTACCCAATTAAAAAGCTAATAAGAATATCTAGAAGACTAATGATGAGCTAAATTGTCTGTTGTGGGAGTATGCTGAAAAACAGACAAAGACAAAGAAAAAGGCATGCAAAGATATTTAAATGTTTTCATCTTTATATTTCATTTTTTTAAGTAATAGATTTTCAGTTGAAAAATGCTAGATAGTATGAAACTTCAAGTTACTGTTACCAGTCTCTGTTTATTTGTCGCCAAGACACATTGCAAAGGTTTAAACCTCCATCATCAGGTGAATTTACATGTATTAGTATGACGTGTGTATTAAATTGCATTACGATTTTGGGCTAACTTGTGGCTCTGTCCCCAGTGGTCACAGGTTCCTTTCCCCATCATAAGTTTACATGTAATATGTAGACAGTGCCACAAGTTAACTCAAAATCATAACACAACACACACTTCATACTAACATGTGTAAATTCACCAGATGATGGAGGTTTATACCTTCAAAACGCATCATGGAGATAAATAAACAGTGACTGGTATCGGTAGACTTGTTGTGTCATTTGATATGAATAACAGTCACGGCAATGCCTAACCTAAAATGTTAGCATTTAAATAATGAAACTTAACAATATTAAAAACATGTCAGCTTTGGAATTAACCAAACACTTAAAATTTTGTGGACAAAGAGAGTCAACTATCAGGTAATACACAAGAAGGCCAAAGAAACACGAAACTTCTTTGGTACAAACAACAAAATGTAATAACATACAGAAAAACATTAACTATTCAACATCATTAATTGTAACTCATTGAATGATATATATGTGAACTGGGGTAACAACCAACAGCAAAAATTAAACTATTTAGAACCTTGCATAATCAAACAATTACAGATGTACGACAAAAAAGTTTATCAATCTTTTTAAAAAAGTGCCTTTCTTTTGACACATTCATATATCTTCCTTCTGTGAAGATAGGAACAAATTTTGCTTCTGATATGACAAGATAACTCCAACTTGACTATATTCAAATACAGTTCTAGTATTATGTTAAAAGCCAGTGGTCACTGCATTCTGCAACATTTTTACGGAAACAAAGGATTGCTTTTCTGTGTTGAAGTTAATTTTTTGCTTCTATTTTCTTTAGCAAGTGCTGTTCCAATTTAATTCAATCCTATACTGTTTCTTAAAGTTTGTCACATTGTTCATTCCTTCAATACTAACTGACAGCAATGTTTTATCTGCTTTTTTTCACTGACATCTATATATTTATTTCATTAACTGGCATCAATTTTTTATTCTGCAATTATCATTGAATCTTATGATTTGTTCCATCCTCATTAGCATGGAAGAACTGGTCATTTTTGTGCTCACTCCTTGCTTCATCAGCCATAGAAAACCAGGATAACAAAGTATAAGGGACAGATATGTGTTCCCTATTATATAAAAAAAAATCTGGTCTTGTATATCACAAACGACCTGATAAGGTTTCACACAGATGTCTTTCAAATGTCCTACACAATAAGGGCCAATACTCATGGTAATACTACATCTATTTTCTTGAGGTTCACGTACAGTAGATGAAGAGATATGTGTTGTTTGCTCTTATGACAGTATGGAACAAGTGATATTATATGGTTCATAATCACAATATTATACACAAATTATAATTAGATGGGAAGCATTCCTCAAGTTTCTAATGCAGTGAAACATTTTCACTAATGACTCACCTGACTGTCAAAAACACCAATTTTGGCAGTCCATTTATCTATTTTGTAACAAAACCAAACAACTTGTCACCATGCATTTAAATTCAAAATCAGTCCCTCACCAGTTTTCATTTCTCAGACACTGATGATAACAGAAATACTACACCAAACATAATACTCATATTTCACAGTTATTTAAATGTACAGTTACACAGTAAACCCATCATAAATTATAGAAAGGCTTGGGGAATGCAACATCTCTCTAAAGGCAGACTTGTTACTAATACTTCTAAGTGAATAATTCAACTCCAATGTTTTGGATTTTGATCCGATGTCAGTGAGATGAATATTTCCATCGGTTTCCACTTCTTTCAACTCTGATGATTTGTACATGTGAAAATAACTGTAGGTCCCTCAATACCAGACTATGTAAGTTCAAAAACCAGAGGAAGGCAAAATGCACACCACCTTTGTCGAGACCATGACAAGTAAAGTGCCTTCGAGTTCAAACTTACCTGCAGACTGAGGGCAGTTTTACCTTTTACTTGCTGATGAGTTAAATCACGTGTACCTTTGTACTACTTTCTATTAAAAATTCTGTCCCCCCCCCCCCCCCCCCCCAATAGCTTACACACTATTCTTTGCTAACTTCCAGCAAATCGCGAACTGAAAATAAATTTTCTAAGAGCCACTTTAATGGTTTAACACTAGCGAGGGTCTGAAAAAGTGTACAGTCAAAACAGCAAAATTCATCCTATTTTCTTCTCCCTGATCAAGTTATCACTTCTTCTCTGACTCTAAACTATTTTACTGGTTTTCTTTATAATTAAAATGCTGAATTTTACACTCATTCAATCAGTACGCTGTACAGATTGTTTATATTTTCATCCAGATGTAAATGTTAAAAGGCAAATTCTAAGATCATTGCTTTCGCTGTTATAATTTTACTCCTGCTGCAGAAAAATCCTTAGTGATTTCTGCAGCAGGTTATAGGTAAGTAATGTAGCATCCTTATTTATGTTTCCATGCCAGGCTTTCTTTTTAATTGCCGTTTCCTTTATACTGTGTGCTTACTTACAAATAACTTATTTATTTCTGAATTTCAGTCATTTCTTCCCAAAAGTTTCACATGATTATCTGGTTCATCACAACAGGAGAAGCTTCTTTCAGTTTAATTTTTCTCTATTTTTCTTTTTCTTTTGCCAACCTTTACAACTGCTTCTCAGACAGGTTTTTTTTTTCTTCCAATCCAGTCTGATCATTACTAACCCACTTGATTTTTCTTCTCATTCTGATATATAATGCCCTGGATAGGTTCAGCAAAACCCAAGTGGATTACTCCTAGTGTGAGGTTTGAGTGACCTAATCCCCCCCCCCCCCCCTCTCCCACACACAAACAAACACAAAACCGCTCATTTGTCTACAGACAACACCTCTTTCTTCCATGAAAAAGTTCCAAATGCTAGAAATGCTGTGATTTATTTTTAAGCATCTCTATTGGTTGTATCAGCAGTTACACCACCTGAAATGTATGCTGTAACAACTGTTCAGACACAAAATCCTCTCTGGGGGGGATCACGCTGTCGTTGATAAACCGGATAGATATGCTGGCATCAGCTGAACATTTAAAGCCAGGTAAATTCCTATACTGTAGCAAAGTCGCGACATAATTACATTCTGTCAATATGTTTTCGAATACAGTATGCCCAACATTGACACAGAACTATTCTTTTTCAATAAATAATCTGGAACATCATCAACTCTACACGAATAAGATTTTGTGGTTCTTGCAATTTCAATACTTTTTTTCCAGTTACCGAGGTCAGAAAAAATAATGTGTGTGACATTGGGAACAACAGTTTTGCATGATTCCTCAAAACAGATTATCAACAATCTTTGAAAAATGCTGGTTAAATCACTCAAACATCTGATCTCCATCTGAAATTTGTTTCAGTTAGCTGCAGCTATTCAAGTGTGCCCATTTTGCTTTGGTTCCTATGGTACCAGCATCAAATTCAGAAAAGGCCACACTGATACTACCTGAGTTTGCAATATACCTATAGTTTGAGGTCTGGTTTGATTTTGATAGGATTTTGTTGAGGACCTGTTTATACTTTTTAAAGTATTTTTGGGTGTAGACTGGCAAAACAAAGCTTAAAAGACAATTTGATAAAGATGCCAGTAGAATAAGGTGTCTCTACAGTAGAGACATTATATATGTTCCTCTTCGCCTGTTGCCAAGCCAATCAGATTGTTAACAAAAGAGTACCTTTAACTTAAACTTTTTCTAAGGTCACAGTGACAGTAACTGTTGCCATATAGGTTTTAGTAGGAAAAGTCTAAAGCTTACGTACTATAAAAATGAATTGTGATGTATGACGTATCACATGAAGGTGAAGCAACAGCTTTGCAAAAGATTTTAAAAGTTAAAAATTATAAACAGTGAGTGGTTAAAGTTTTCTAATTGTCCTGACTTATCAGTTGTAGTAAACAGTCATGGATCAGCCTACAGACAAAAACAGTTATATTTAAAAAATATATTAAATGAACATACAATATAATATTTAGTGGAATTGCCTGAAGTTCAGTTTAATTGGACATGGTCCTGTTATTCATCATCTATAGCTATATATCTCTTACAAATATCTGGTTTAGCAACTCATTTTACAAAAGGAAAAAATACAGGGAGACTGGCCATTTTTTGGGTCTAGTGTAGCAGGGGATACAACCCGTCGGCTTTGGACAATGACGTCACAAGTCGCCAGAGAGCAGTTTACCATTTTCACTTTTGCTGTTATGTTTCAGTTTCGTTTTTTTACTGATTGCTTAATAAAGTGGATCTGTTTATTCTATCTCGTGAGATTTTTTTTAAAAAAAGCCAAAAAACACTTATCAGCTACTGAAGGGAGCTACAACACTAAGAAGAATCGCTTCTCGTTTGGCGACTTGTGACGTCATTGTCCAAAGCCGATGGGTTGTATCCCCTGCTACACTAGTCCCCATTTTTTGAATAGCAGTGACTTAATTATGATGGAGATGTGTAACACAATGACTGCTGCACACTTATTGATGAAGTTTCACGGCCAGGCCAGGCCAGGCACACAGCATTAGTTTGAGGCTCTGCATGTCCAGCTGTGGTCACAATGTGCCAGGTAATACTGTGACTGCCAGCAGTGACATGGCAGTTAACATGTTAATGTAATACAGATATCTGTGTCTTTTTTTCTTATTGGATGACACATTTAGTCTACACTTCTATGCATTAATACTCACTCTTTCCTACTCACAAGCAATACACATCTTGTTGGAGAAAGAACTTTGAATAGTTCCATGTCCTTCACCCCAACATCAATAAATTAATTTTCAAGCAATGACAATAATATCTAATATCTTATTTAAACATATATGTAAGTTGCAGGTTTCTACTTCAATTCATATGTGCTTTTCGGTTTTAATATAATTATCAATGGAAAAGAGCTACATAGTTTTAAATACTAGACTGTCAGTCTTTCTTATAAGAAAACAAACAGCACTCTGTCAAAAAATACAGGGCCCGATTACTCTGTCACTTTGGCCCAATCTTACAACATGCCTCTACATGTAGCACAATCATCAGTCTTTGGTTCAGATAACTTGCTGACATATGGGATCTTGTTTTTGTTTTATTAACCAGTGTGATTAGTTTCATGTGTCAAAAGACACCAGGCATTAAAGACAAATTTAATAAGGATGTCATCAAAATAACACCCATACTTTTAGTTAAATGTCATCTAGTACACTGGTGTAATACTTACAATCGTGCATAACAATATGTCTTTTTCATGGATACCTACTACTTCTGAAACAACTGCACAAACATGTGGATGAGCAAGTTGTGGATTAGATGTACGACAAATTATTACAGTTCTCTATTACAGTAAAATACAGTGTGATGAGTTACTATTTAGGATCGAAAGTTCTATATAATAATGGCTCATGACAAAAAAATGTAAAGTATTTGTATGATCTCAATCACAAAGAGAACAATACCATCAGAAGTTTCAAAACTCTATATATATATTTTACGTTTCGCTTACAGATGGACTGCAAAGGATATATGAAATATTATTCAAGAGATTAATGCAAACATTGCATCTGTCTCAAATTATGACAGCTAAGAAATTCAGCACGTTCTTTATTGTACATTATTAACGAACTTTGGGAGTCACAATATGATCATCAAACGTTCAATTCGTATCCAAAAACAAATGCTTTGAACAATTTTAGAACAGACTACACGCTCCGCAATTTTGACAGATGACTTCCAAGAACGAGTTGCAGAGTGCATGACAAGTATCAGCTGTATGTCACGGACAAATTTCAATATTTGGTGTAGACGTAATACACAACAATGTATTGGGGTTTTAAGTTTATAAAGGGTGCTAGATTTGACAACAGAGTGTTTAAAATAGAACAACAAGGTTTAAAGGGGTTGATCAATAGCTTTTATGCCATTAGCGTTGAACATTATGTCAGTAGACTTCTCATCACAGCTCACCTGTTAAATTAAACGTATCGGGAACATGCGACGAAGTACTCATTTTTAAGGAATCAAATTCCTTCCACATCAGAAAAACAAACGCATAAAAAACTGAAATAATTTTACGTAACCATTAGCTTTCTTCCACACCAAAGATGTTGCAACGGGAATTGTAAAAAAATTGCTTACACCAAATACATAGTACTCTCTGTGGGCGTCTTTAGCGCGCCGTGTGGCGTTCTGTACAACTAAGCTGCATGGCAGGATTTTCAAACATATGCAGTGCATTCAGTGACGGATTGTTTGTATGACATAAAAGCAAGAAGAATCACAGTAAATATTTGTGTGTTAACTAGCGAAATGATGATCTGCGGGTTCAAATCCCACTCTCCTACGGTAGTAGAACAACAATAAGTTTTTGTATGTCTCTAGAATGAAATTTTCACTCTGCACCGGAGTGTAAACTGACATCAAACTTTCTGGCAGATTAAAACTGTGTGCTGAACGGAGACTCGGAACTTCCTCGCAAAAGGCACAGGTACCGAGTTCGAGTCTCGCTCCAGCATACAGTTTTAATCTGCCAGAAAGTTTAATATCTCTGTTTTAACGACGAAAATGTCATCCGTGGTCGGAATCTCATGCTCCCACACTAGTAGAGCTACAGTAAATATACGCATGTTAACTACAAAAATTGGTATTCCGTGGTTGGAATTACACACTTTCACATCATCAAATAGAATGGCTAGAGTAACTGTCAAGTTCTAGATTGACAGCTGTTCCCTGTTGTCCTCCACCTCATTCGTTGCTCATGTCAGCTAGACTGGCTAGAGGCACCCTGTAGTATCAGTGTAATAGTTGCGACCTTGCTTGTTGTCATTTACTGTGTTCCTCGCAGTTTCCTGCCTTCGTCACATTGTTTAGTCTCCGTGTTCCTGCAACCGCCTTCTCACGTTGTCACCGCCGTCGCCATCGTCTTCCGTCGCTGTCATCACCGCCCCATCGTCCCGGACAGCTCTGCTGTCACCCCTGCCACCGTGGCGACACTTTGTCGGCGGCCGCTTGCTAATCTCTCGCAACTCCGCCTCTGCCCGGTACAGTCGTCCTCGCCACTGCTTCGGCTGCCGCCCACACCACTAATATTCAGATTTATATAGCTACCTCTGATCATGCACAGGGTACAGTTTCCGTCAGTTTATTTAGCTACTTCTGATCATGCACAAGATACAGCTTTAATCAGGTATATATGTATGAAGTGGATTCACAAGCACCTTTATGCTCAGGCGTTTCTTCTTTGAAGAGACTACACCGAGAGAACCTCTCAGGTGTATCGTGAGGTCTGCACGTTGACACCACCTTGTACAGCAATCCTGCTTTGGCTCAACTGTATGGAAACTATTGTTTTCACACAAGATGGGGCAACACCTAATGTCATTCACCAATGAAAGGTCTTCGTAATGCAACCTTCCAAGCGCATGTTCTCTCCAGAAGTTTTCCAAATGCATGGCCTGCAAGATCATCAGGTCTGAACCCATGGGTGACTTTTAGGTCCAGGGATATCTAAAAGAATGTGTTTAGCAGGGTCATGTTCAATCTATACCTGATCTGAAGGCTAGTATACAGGAACCCATTGCTCACAAGCCACCAGAACTGCTTCGAACAACTGTTGATCACGTTGTTTTACAGATGCAGCATCTCTCAAACTCATATTGAACAAATCGTGTAAGCTGCAGTTAATAATAAAATCAATACCATGCCTTTCTCTATTCTTAGAGCTTCTCTGCCCATGGGTCGTTCCTAACCCACACATAAGGAAACATTTCAATAAGTCTTTCTTGCAATCATGGCGTCAGATTTGCACCTGGCGAGCAAAATCAGAGCTAATTGTTTTTCCAGGATAATGCATTAGAATATCTACCAAGTTTCAGTCATACAATAATTAAGTCCACACTGGATGTTTGTGAGTAACTGGTCTTTAATTACAACCATTCAAGCACATAAATTAGCGACAAGTGTACATAATATATAACACAACAAGCATCATTAATAACTGTGAAGAGAACTCAAAGGAATGAAAAAAAATCCTAAGCAATATACTGTACATGTGACAAAACATTAGCAACTACACTGAAGCTTAGCCATAAAATGAATATAACAACCCACTGTATAACAATTAAAGATGTTGTGCACAACAGCTAAACTAAAAAGCTAAAGCGATGAATCACTATATGACACAGACTATCAATGAATTAAGAAATGAAAACAAAAGAAGAATGATGAGACGCCCTGCTAAACCCGCAGGACAGGACAGGTAGTTGAAGTTGTGGAAAGGGGCCAAAATAAGCGGCTGTCAGTTACACTCGAACATACAACCTTTTATTTGATCAAACATTACAAGAGCCAAGAATTTTTTTTTTTTTTAAACACAGCTTTAGTTTTGGAACTTAATTAGCGGCTAAATGCGGCATACAATCTCATGCCTTAAGGGCAAGACCACTTTAGTTTAAAAGCAGCTGAAAGCCAATAACTTAAAGCTCAACCAAAATCAGGAATTTATAAGGGAAAGCCTTATCTTAAAACAGTTTCTTAATTAGGCTGAAGGCCCAAAGAATCTGACATTTTAAGAGCAAAAACTTAAATTCAAAATCCGCTGAAGGCCAAACACTTAAGACTCAATAACATTAATTTAAAAAATGCCAAAGGCCTTATATAAAACAGTCCTTAAATTAGGCTGAAGGCCCAAACCATCTGATGCCTTAAGGGCAAAACAACCTTAATCTAAAAATCAGCTAGAAGCCATACAAGTACAAACAACAAGAACAAACAAGAAAAGGCAGTACACTCAAGGGCACTCAGAAGTTCCGAGGGTCGGCCTGGAATTCAAACACTAACGCTTGCTTAGGTGAGACAGGCAGTCGGCCCAGCCATTGTCGATGTGACGATAACCCAACCTACAAACAGTCAGCGGACCCACCGACAAGGTAACCTCTGCTTCACCCGACCAGCAGGGAGTTCAATGGAACAACTTAGAAGGTATTTGCACCCACAACCAATTATACATTGAGCTGTCAAACTACACACCATGCTGGACAGTGACAACACAATAAGGAAAACACACTGCATGAATTTACATCAACGGCCACGGCAGGTAACCGGAATGTTAACGGCCACAAGGCAGAAGATTCCACTGGTGCTCTTCAATTCATATAACCAAGTACAGTTAAACTCCACTGGAGGGTGGCTAAAATTTGCCAACTTGAAAACACATGTTGCTGCTGGCAAGAATATCCCAAAAGCCAACAATGAACTCCAAATGACACAATGTGAACAGTCGTGACTTGCTGGTAGATTAAGTCAAAACTCAACTTTCATGTCCAGGATTGGTGAGCCACGAACTCCATAGCAATGGGAATAGCACCACACACTCCGACACTACATAGAGGCTGCCAGTGGGCCCGGCCAAACCACGCGCTGCGGAGATTTCCTCGCTGCTCAACGCCAACCGGCCAACTGTCCGCACACAGCCCAACTGCAAAGGCTAAAGATAGTCCAAGGTGCAGATATTGATACGCACCACTGCTGCCATCCACAGAAAGAGAGGATAACAGCATAATCGCAATAACTGTGGGAGACGAAACACAGAATAGCAACCAAGGTTTAATCCAATGCATAGCATGAGCCAGCCACAGCTCAAATGGCTGTTTATTTGAAATGGAAAGATTAAATCAAAATAAATTTACTCTACAAAGTTTCTTCTTAAAGGGAGAAGTGAAGAAACAGGTATACAATAGAATCACTTTTCTCATTAGCAAAAACAAAGTAAAAGTCCCAAATCTCAGTCTACATCTACATAGATACTCAGCAAGTCACAGTACGGTGCATGGTGGAGGGTACCCAGAACCTCTTCGAGTCATTTCCTTTCCTGTTCCTCTCACAAATAGAGAGAGGAAATAACGACTGTTTATATGGCTCTGTATGAGCCCTGACTTCTCATATTTTATCTTTGTAGTCCTTACAAGCAATGTATGTTAGCAACAGTAAAACTGTTTCACAACCAGCTGCAAAAGCCAATTCTCTAAATTTTTTCCATGGTGTTTCTTGAAAAGAAAGTTGTTTACCCTTCAGGGATTCCCATCTGAGTTCCAAAAGCATCTCTGCCCATCTGAATGTTGTTTAAATATACCGGTAACAAACCTAGCAGCCCACCTCTGAATTGCTTTGGTGTCTTTAATTCGAACCTAGCACAGATCTCAAACACTCAAGAATAAGTCACACTAGTGTCGTATATGGGGTCTTCATTAGAGATGAACCCCATTTTCCTGAAATTCAACCAATAAACTGAAGTTGACCATTCACCATTCCTACCATAGTCCTCACATGCTCTTTTTATTTCATATCGCTTTGTAGCGTTATGCCCAGATGTTGAAATGACATAACTGTGTTGAGCAGTATACTGCTAACATTGTATCTGAACATTATGGGTTTGTTTTTCCTACTAATTCACGTTACGTTACATTTTCCTACATTTAGAGCTAGCTGCCTTTCATCAGACCAACTAGAAATTTTGTCTCAGTCATCTTGTATTCTCCTACAGTCACTCAACTTCGACACCTTACCATACACCACAGCATTATCGACAAACAGCCACAGATTGCTGTCCACCCTGTTATGTTGTGTTATGTTTACTTACAGTGAACTTGTGTGCTCCTTGAGTGCTTTGTTGGTGTGTGACATACAAGCTGTAAGTTGGGATTTACCAATGCAGAAATAACTGTCATCATGCTCAAGCTGTATGGAGAGTGTAGGAGGAATGCAGTTCATTCATGTAACAGTGTATGTGGCAATATATCTCAACAGAAGTCAACCATCTCAACAATTATTTATCAGCAGCTTCAACCAATTATGGTAAAACCTATACAATGTAACAAAAAGAAACAAGTGGCAACAGAAGATGGGGAAATTAGTGGTCTTTTGTCGCTGTTACAGTTGATCCGCACGTTAGCTCCCTTGCAATCACACGAGGAAGCAGTATGAGTCAGGCAAGTGTCCTACGCATTCTCCTTTGACATAGATTCCATCCCTACCATATTTCTTTCCATCAACAGCTGCATATAAACAATTATGAGAATCATGTTAACTTCTGTACATGGATGTTATGACAGGATCTACATCTACATCCATACTCCGCAAGCCACCTGACGGTGTGTGGCGGAGAGTACTTTGAGTACCTCTATCGGTTCTCCCTTCTGTTCCAGTCTCATGTTGTTCGTGGAAAGAAAGATTGTTGGTATAGCTCTGTGTGGGCTCTAATCTCTCTGATTTTATCCTCATGGTCTCTTTGTGAGATTACGTAGGAGGGAGCAATATACTGCTTGACTCCTTGGTGAAGGTATGTTCTTGAAAGTTCAACAAAAGCCTGTACCGAGCTACTGAGCATCTCTCTTGCAGAGTCTTCCACTGGAGTTTATCTATCATCTCCATAACACTTTCGATATTACTAAATGATCCTGTAATGAAGTGTGCTGCTCTCCATTGGATCTTCTCTATCTCTTCTATCAACACTATTTGGTACGGAGCAGTATTGAAGCAGTGGGCGAACAAGTGTACTGTAACCTACTTCCTTTGTTTTCAGATTGCATTTCCTTAGGATTCTTCCAATGAATCTCAGTCTGGTATCTGCTTTACTGACAATTAATTTTATATGGTAATTCCATTTTAAATCACTGCTACTGCCTACTCCCAGATAATTTATGGAATTAACTGCTTCTAGTTGCTGACCTGCTATATTGTAGCTAAATGATAAAGGATCTTCCACTGAGCGAGGTGGGGCAGTGGTTAGCACACTGGACTCGCATTCGGGAGGACGATGGTTCGATCCCGTCTCCAGCCATCCTGATTAGGTTTTCTGTGATTTCCCTAAATCGTTTCAGGCAAATGCCAGGATGGTTCCTTTGAAAGGGCACGGTCGATTTCCTTCCCCATCCTTCCCTAACCCAAGCTTGTGCTCCATCTCTAATGACCTCGTTGGCGACGGGACATTAAAAACCACTAACCTAACATAAAGGATCTTTCTTTCTATGTATTCGCAGCGCATTACACTTTTATACATTGAGATTCAATTTCCACCATGCACCATGCACCAATTCGTTGCAGATCCTCCTGCATTTCAGTACAATTTTCCATTTCTCAATATACTACAGCATCATCCGCAAAAAGCCTCAGTGAACTTCCGATGTTATCCACAAAGTCATTTATGTATACTGTGAATAGCAACTGTCCTACAACACTCCCCTGCGGCACACCTGAAATCACTCTCACTGCGGAAGACTTCTCTCCATTGAGAATGACATGCTGCATTCTGTTATCTAGGAACTCTTCAATCCAATCACACAATTGGTCTGATAGTCCATATGCTCTTACTTTGTTCATTAAACGACTGTGGGGAACTGTATCAAACGCCTTGCGGAAGTTAAGAAACACAGCATCTACCTGGGAACTCGTGTCTATGGCCCTCTGAGTCTCATGGATGAATAGCACGAGCTGGGTTCCACTAGATTGTCGTTTTCGAAGCCCATGCTGATTCCTACAGAGTAGATTTCTAGTCTCCAGAAAAGTCATTATACTCGAACATAATGTGTTCCAAAATTCTACAACTGATCGACGTTAGAGATATAGGTCTATAGTTCTGCACATCTGTTTGACGTCCCTTCTTGGAAACGGGGATGACCTGTGCCTTTTCCAATCCTTTGGAATGCTACACTCTTCTAGAGATCTACGGTACACCACTGCAAGAAGGGGGGGCAAGTTACTTTGCGTACTCTGTGTAAAATCGAACTTGTATCCCATCAGGTCCAGCGGCCTTTCTTCTTTTGAGCGATTTTAATTGTTTTTCCATCCCTCTGTCATCTACTTTGATACCTACAATTTTGTCATCTGTGCGACAGTCTAGAGAAGGAACTAAAGTGCAGTCTTCCTCTGTGAAACAGCTTTGGAAAAAGACATTTAGTATTTCGGCCTTTAGGCTGTCATCCTCTGTTTCAATACAATTTTGGTTACAGAGTGTCTGGACATTTTGTTTTGATCCACCTACAGCTTTGACATAAGACCAAAATTTCCACATGCATCACATATCTTATTTAGTAATGAAATGCACATTTACCAATCCTGGCCAGGTAAACCATGAAATCGTGTACTATTTGTCTGTTGACAATCTCTGCTGGTTTTGTCAGGTGGAGGCCATTTTTTCATAGATGGAACACTGAACATGCACAAGTATCACAGCCTCCTAACAGACCATCTTCCATGGATGCTAAAAGATGTTCCTTTGCAGACTAGGAGGAACCTATGATACCAACATGATTGCTGTCCAGCCCATAGTGCACAAAGTACTACAGCATGTCTTCGTGAATTGTTTCCAAATCATTGGACTGGGTGCAGAGGATCTGTATCTTGTCTGGCCCATTTCTCAGATTTGACACTTTTTGACTTTTTTTCTGTGGGGAAAGCTGAAATATGCTGTCTACAAGGACATGCCAACTACATCCAATAATATGCAATGTATTTTGGGGGTTTTAAGGTTTTCCTCGATTCTTCATTTTCTTCAGTTTTGAATTTCTCAAGTCTGGATCACACAAAAATGTAAAATAAAGATTCCACTGTAATGTGAATACAAATTATACATTGAATAACAGATTGATCCGCAGCATATCTTGACGTCTACATTCGTGCTATATCTAATGCACTTTGCTGTATTTATCATATATTTTGTTGTAAAACTAAAATTGCAAGAATAATTCAGAAAACATGTATTAGATAATAGGCAAGTCTCCAATACGCGCGTGTGTGTGTGTGTGTGTGTGTGTGTGTGTGTGTGTGTGCAGAAGGATGGGAAAGAATATGAACCATAGATATCCTGAAGGAACCATCCAAGTATACATTTGGAGTGTGTCAATGAAACCTTGCAAACACAGATAAGATGACTGGACAAGGCTCTGAACTCTGCTTAACACAACTGCGAGTCCAGTATCTTAATCACTGCATAAGCTTACTCATTCTGTGCTAAAGTAGTAAAAATGGAACTGCTACAGTATTCTTTATTTCACCACCTGACCCACAATGATAACAGACAATCTGAGTACATCTTGTTGACTTGCCAGAGCTCAAATCATTCTGCAGTCTGTCAAATTCTCACCACTTTACTGGATCACTTGCTTCTGCCATATGAAACTCCTCATCCTCTCCTGTTATGAAATGGGAAAGCTTACATTTAAAGAGGGACAATATATTATGCAGTAACTACTATGTTACTACTTGTCTTGTACTGGTACTGGCACTGGCACTGCTACTGTGGCTGTCACAACATTTTGTGGGGCAATGATGCAAGCCCTTGCTATTCAGTCCATTAACACTGGTGCCAGGGAATGTGATGCCAGCTGCCAAGCAGCAGCACAATCAAATGTCCAAAGACAGCATCGCATCAGGGCTTGCATGCACTGCTGATGGTCAGCCCACCTTGACACACCAGTCAGCAATCTGACTGCATATAACCCGTGAGTGGAGAGCATATGCTCTCATTTCACTCTTGTACTTCCTCACAGTAAATTGGACTCCAGTCTTGGGATGAACTGTAAATTGTACCTTGGGCTTGACCTGGTTTGTACTCTGGACTAGTATGGAATATTGAACTGTGTTCACATTAAAATGGTTAGAGCTTCGCACATATTCTTATTTGTATGTGATATTACTGCAAATTATATGTATATAACTACTGACAGTACTTTATTCAGTTTAGTAGGTGTCTATGGGGTAATAAATATGTATCATATGTGATCAAAAAGTAACGGGAATTTTTTTACTTCCGTGGGCTTTAAAAATTCGATTAAAAAAAATGTTAAATCTTGTTAATACAAGTGTTCCTGATGTGTGTTTATGTTTAGTTAATTGTTGACAGTCGAAAATGTTACACTTGTTTTTGAGTGCTCCATGAATTTTTGCTTTCAAAAAAGAATTCACATTAAATTTTGCTTGAAAAATGGAATAAAGTGCATCACCACATTCAAAATGTTGACTGTGGCTTTTAGCAAATCTAGTATGAACAAGACAAGTTTATGAATGGTATAAACATTTCAAAGAGTGTTGAGAAAAAGTTGAAGATGGCACCCTCCCTGGACGCCCAATACATCAATTACTGATGACAATGTGGAAGAAGAAAAGAAAGTGGTTCTTGAAAATTGTTGAATCACCACCAGCAGGATTTCTCATGATGTCAGCATATCCTTTCATTCATGCCAAGCAATTTTTTGTTGTTGATGTTTTTGGCATGAAACATGTAGCAGCAAAGGTTGTTCCAAAATTGTTGAAATTCAACCAAAACAACATCATGTAGACATCACTCAGGAATTACTGAATGAAGTCAATGATGAGATTTTAATACCATTCTGCCTCCCTCATCAAAAACTGTGGTGGGTAGGATACATTTTATAAAAAAAAAAGCTTAATTTGGTGCAATGAAAGAATTGGTGCACATTTTTTATCGATTTAATGCGTCTTTCTCGGATAATTCAAAATAAATCAGAGTTCTTCCCCAATTTTACTTTTTTCTCAATTTCAGCGCCATCTGTCAATGGTTTAAAAAAATGTTTCATACAAAACTTGATTACTTTTTCGTGGAGAAACCGAATCTGCAACAAAAATTGGGTGTTTCCATTTAAGATTTAAAAGTTGCCCCGCCCCACCCAAGGGGGCGCGGGCTGGAGGTCACGTGATGTATCATTTGATGTCCCCCTTTGAGCTTGCGAACTTGTCTTACCCACTATTTTTACCCGATGTATAGTTTTCGAGATAATCTCATCCGAAACGTCAGATGGACCACCCTGTATATCACAGTATTCATTGTGACTGCATATGAGCTCATTGCCCCCATGGGACTGTGTTGTTATGCTACCTTTCTGTTCACCAGTTGACTGCCTACAAGCCCCCAGTCTCATAGAACTATGTCATTTCCAGTAGACTCCCTATGAGCTCTCAGCTTCATAGGACAATATTTGCTCATCAGGTGACTATCTATGAGCTCCCGGCCTTGTAGCACTATGTCTTCCCTGCTCCTCAAGTCATTGCTTCCCTGCTCCTCAAGTCATTGCCCTTCTCAAGTTGTGTAAATATTATTCTCAGAAGTTGTATTCATTTTGGTTCTTGTGATAAATAGTTATTATTTCAAGGATTACATTTCTCTATATCCAACCACACCACTCAGCACAGGATATTACATTGGGGAAGAGTATGTTGCTCACACATGTTATAGTGCTTTCATGTTTACAGGTCTCTGGTTGTTTTCTACTCGTCTTGTCCACCATATTACATTACCAATGATGTAAAATGCTTCGTGTTTTTGTATTCCTTAAGTGTGTCTTAGTGTTTATTGTTGTGTATTAGATCATTTTTCTGATGCAGGCATTTTGTTTTTCAAGTTTGTTTGAATGATTTTCAACATTTGATTTGATTTGAATTATTATTGGTCCTGTAGATCATACAATTTGTACAGCAAAGCACATCATGATATAGGACAAGTCAATTTGAAAAATTATGTTAAGATGGTATATGACGAACGATGACAGTAGTGGTACATAACTCACATAGCAGAATACATATAGGATATATAGACAAAATATAAAAAAGGTGGTGTGTGATGAGAGATGACGGTGGTGCATACTGCATGTAGCAAAATACATATCATATAAGAGATACATACAGAATATGAGGAACAAACAATAATTAAATTATCTTACTAAGTAGAAATATCTGCAAGTGAATATACAGCTTATTACAAGTAATTAAAATATTGTGGTGCATAGTTCACATAGCAGAATACATATGTGAGATACAGACAGAATATAGATAAGATATAACAACACAGTTGTGGGCTATAATTTGTAATTGTGTTTTGTTTCTGGTATCATGTGTGTGGCGGTCTGCATTTCTGTTGATGGCGTCCAAGTGCTGTACTGTAAAACAAGCTAGTTCCAATATATAGAGGCATGGCAGTGGCAGGATTTTTAGCTGTTGAAATAGTGGTTTACAGTGTTCAGTTCTTTTTTTACATTTCATTATTCTTACTACTTGTTTTTGTAACTTGAAAATTGTGAGAGAATCAGAGCTCTTTCCCCAGAAGATTAGGCCTTAGCTCAAGACAGACTCAAACAGGGCATGGTACATCAGCTTCAAGGTATCTACACTGGCTGTGTCTTTTAATGATCATAATAGATAGCAGGTTTTACTAAGCTTTTGTGACAATGCCTCAATATGTGGTTTCCAATTTAGTGTGTTACTGATGGTAAGTCCAAGAAATTTGGCGTCCTGCCTGTTCATAATGTCATCTTTGCCGATAACTATAACTGCATGGAAGGGGGTTAGATTTTGTCTAGTATGGAAGTTCATACTTACAGTTTTTTGAGTATTTATTAGTCTATTTGCTTCAAACCATGATTGTAAATGACAAGTAGTTTCATTAACTGCATCTTGCAATGTGTCACCTCTACTGGTTATCAGGATATTTGTGTCGCCCGCATACAGAAAGGAGCTGGTATTTGGTATGTGTTCTGGGAGATCATTTATGAACAATATGAAAAGAACATAGTGGATTTTTGCTTGTGTAATAGTTGGTTTGTTAGAGCAGCATCTCACGCTTCTTGTGTTGTTGTAGTCTGGAGGTAGTGGTGTTTCTTACAGTCCATGATTCATGCCTCAGGGCAAGTTTCTCAAACTATGCATGTTTGTGTACCATGTTTCTTAGTGGTTTTCTTCTGTGCATAGTTCAGGTGGTCCATTCACATGTTGTACAAGTGTGAAATCTACTAATCGATGTTGTTGGTCTGCATTGTTTTTGGTGGTTAGTTGGCATATTTTCGTACTTTTGTGACAATTCAGTAATTAAAGGTTCAGTTTTCAGTTTGCTGGTGGTGTATTTTTGCATAATATTTGAGTGACTTTTTCAATTATCATGTCTGCTCCATCAGTGGAGCTGTCTTTGTCTCAAGTGATTTAGTTTCAAGTGCAGCAAATTCAGAAACAGTTGCAGGGTGTAACTTAGCACACTCAGGTTTATGCTTCTACAGCTGCATCTTGGTGCACCAATTCCAAATCTGTGCTGACTTTTTGTGTGTTTTTTGGTCAGAAAGAGGACTATGAGTTGTACCATCAACAGTTGGAATTCAACTTTATGGCATATGGCATACCAGGTGCTCATGTTCTTGCCAGAGTGCATGCACAAATTTTTTATTGTGTTGCCAGCTTTTCCCAAGCTCTCATCCAGAGGACATAGACTATGACTTCTTAGAGGAATGGTTAGCTGTATATTTTTGTTGTGATAGTCACTTCCAGCTGGGCAGTGTGCATGCCAAGTACTTGGTAAGTATTGGACTGTCTTTGCCACAGTTTTCGAATGAGCTTGTTTATGAGAAGTGTCGGACTGGATGCCTAGAAATTTTTATGTGGTAAGCCAGGCCACCTTCATTCAGGTTGTTTGCAGTGCTGACATGGTGTGGCCTTCACTTTTGTGTCCACAGAGTTCTATGGCAGCAGTCCGTCTGTTCTTAGCCCAGCCCTTGCTTGTGACATTATCAGACACTAACTCTCTCATCATGAGTGTCACGCCTGTCTGTGCTGGCACCAAATCCATCTGCAATGATGACAGTCCTGTCATCACTCCACATGTCACTGGCCCTGTCCCAATCACCCCTTGCGTCATCACCAATCTTATTATGATGCTGACAGCTGTCTCGTATGTCCTGCCATAGCTGGCTACATCCTGGCTGTCCCTGCTGTTGTTGTCAAGTATGTCATCAGTGACATCAGTCCATTCATCAGTTTTATCACTACTAACCCTGTTTCATTCAGCCCTACCTCCATCTTCTGCCCTGTCAACACCAGTGCCAGCTGTCTTGTCAGTGCGTTCCTCACCAGTCTTGTTACAGCCTGTCTTCTCACTGCTGCTGCCATTCCTGCGGCCAGCCCAGTCATCCCTGCTGACATCACTGAGGTTGCCCACTGTTCCCACTGAACCCATTGTGTTTTCTTCCAGGCCCTGGGTAACACCATCATGGGTGTTTCAGAGCAAGGTCTGCTGATGATCAACCACCTCTGCCATTGCATGTGGAGACCACTCGTCATTCTCCTATGATGATGTGGTGTGTTTTTTGTATTGGTGTCACTTTCTTTTGTTTTTTAGTAATTTAGTTCACTAAATTCATATGCCTGGAGCTGAACTTTTGGAACCTATAATGCGATCGATGTGTGTCTCTTTTTTAAGGGGGAGCGGAGGGGGGGGGGGGGGGGAATATGGTTTATGTTGGTCTACCCCTTGCACATATTGGTCACCACACTTACATGTATGTTTTGGAGGGCAGGTACAGCCCCTGCCTCACCTAGGAGTTTTGTAAATGGAAGGGGTAAGGGTACTGTGTACAGTCAATCCACCAGCAGCTGCCATAGCATCTGGGGGATCCACCTTCACCATTTGTGGCATGCAAGCGGCATCTCACAACACTGCAGTTTCAGGCACATGCTCTCATCATACCATGCATGTATCCTTTCAGATGTGTGTGCTTACATCAGACCTTCACACTAGGAGGGCCAGTTATGCACTCAGTACCTGCCTCAAGTCTCCGCTGTGAGTCTCTTCTAAGGATCCCACCTGCCACTGCCGCTCCATTGTCCGCAAAGGTGCCACTTTCATCTTGAGGCATGTCTGACACTGCACCTATGTCAGTTGCTCTGAGGGCACTGCTTCACAGTATTCATTGTGACTGCCTGCAGGTTAACTGATTCATGAGACCATATTGTTATGGCATCTTGTGCTCATCAATTGACAGCCTATACGCCCCCAGCCTTATAGATCTGTGTCATTACCAGTAGACTCCCTATGAGCTCTCAGCATTGTAGGACTATGTTTGTTCATCAAGTGATTGCCTACAAGCTCCTGGCCTCATAGTACTGTGTCATCATTAACCTTCCCTGCTCCTTAAGTCATTGCGGTTCTCCAGTTGTGCAGACATTATTATCAGAAGTTGTATTTGGTTTGGTTCTTGTAATAAACAGATCATTATTTCAAGGACAGCACTTCACTACATCTAGCTGCACCACTCAAAAAAGAATATTACTGTTAATATCACTGACATTATAACAATTTTTAAAACTGTATTTAGCAGGTAAATACAGCTTAAAAAACATATCTCATCACCATATGCCAGTGATGGAGTCAGACATATTAAAAAAATACACTTTGAATGCACATAAATACTCTACTTTGTGCAAGATTATCTTATCCTGGTTGATTGCTGCTAACTGCTAGATACCATATCGTTGAAACTTTTGACTTTTTGTTCTCTTTAGGTGCAAGTCAGACAGACAGATTGTGACAGAAACAAAATCAAATACACAGCAACAATGCCCTCTGACACCTTCTCTCTCTCTCTCTCTCTCTCTCTCTCTCTCTCTCTCTCTCTCTCTCTCTCTCTCTCTCTCCCCCTCCCTCCCTCCCTCCCTCCCTCCCTCCCTTCCCCCCTCCCCCTCCCCCCTCCCCCCTCTCCCCTCCCCCCTCCCTCCCTCTCTCCCCCCAACACCCCCCCCCACCTTTGACCCCCCCCCCCCCCACACACACACACACGGGGCTGGATTTGTGATGGTATGCGTCATTACTCTGTACCAGTATCTCGTGAGAAGGAAGTGTTAAAATAACATTTTAAGATGTTTAAATTTAAAAACAATCACTCCATGGGGGCCTGGAACATTACAGTACTGGAACCTCTTTTTTTACAAAGCAATAGAATGTTGCTGATTAGTTCAGTTACAAATACTTGTTCATCTTTTAAGTTATTTCACAAAGTTTTTTATGTTTTAATATTTTTCTATTTCTCTGTCAGCTCAAACAAATCTTGATATTTTATAAATTTTGCATTTCTGTGTTACAAATTGCAATTTCTCTTTTTGATAAATATGTAGCCTAATTTACTGATTTCATTAGCAGTTTTGGCTGTCAGTGTTTTTCTTTGCTTACACAATCATTATTAATCAATCTCTAATTGAATATAATTCCAGTTTTTCCTGTACATCATTATCAAAATGCAAAATTATTTGATTTAATGGTGTTAGACAATGAAATGCACAATGCTACTGTGTCATTATTAACTGAAAAATTATATTTTATAATCTAAAATGAACAATTTAACCTCTTACAATACACCAATATATTATCTCACTATTCAATTGTGTATTAAGATGCCAAACTCCCAATGAGTCAAGCCATAAGATTACAAAATACACAAGTAATTGACTGCTTCATTAAACTTATAGATCAGATATTGCACTCAACCCTTGTCAAGACAGTTACATTCCAGTATGGAGTATGAAAAGAATGACTCTTTAACACTGGTGAATTGGTCTAATCTTGTCTTTCTGGTCCCTGTAGGAGTGATGCATAGGTTACTGTAGTGCAGGGTGATTATAATTAAAGCTACACTTTCAAAACACTGTGGAAATAACACCACTCGTCAGAAAGACATAAAATTGTAACAGGATTTTATCAGTGAAAGGGGAAAACAAATGGCAAAAGGAAAAAAAAACTGTGAAAATTGATCAATAGATGGCACTTTATGTGTCAGAATATGTAAATGAAAACATCTGTCATGCGCACGACCCATTGAAGTTAGTATAAACATGCCGGGTACACAGCTTTTCCTCCTTTCGTGTCTGTGACGTTCGCCATGACTGTCTCAATTCAGTATCGCACTCTGCTTGTAAAGCTGTATTTCAAGAATGATGACTGTGCACATGTTGCTCTGCAGAAGTTCCAGACACTGAATAGTTTGAAAAAAGGCATTGGTCTGATGACTGCTCTGGGTTTGGAGAAAATGATTCAGAAATTAGAAAAGACGGATTCTTTTGGTGTGCAGCCTAGTAGAGGGAGGAAACAAATTGATTTGACATCTGTGTAACCAGTGGCCACAGCAATGCAGGAGGAGACGGGTAGTGGTGTGCACATGTGTAGCGCATGGAGAATTGCCCAAAAATTAGACATACCCATGAGCACGGTGTGTAAAATCCTATGAAACATCCTTCTTTGCTATCAATTCAAAATTATGCATGTGCATGAGTTGCTTCCTGCTACTTGCCAGCAAGAGAGACCTTTGCTTTAGAATTCCTTGCTTGCATGGAAGTGGACAATGATTGGCCATGGAAGATTTTGTGGAAGATCTGACAGGATATGTCAATAGACAGAACAATGGAAAATCCACATGCAAATCAACTAGTACCCCATATTTTTTCCAAGAGACGAGTGCTTTCGCTCCTGTTACCTGTACCGTCACTGGTAAGGGCTATGAGTGTCTTTTGTGCCACCACACCATTCCAGCTCTCCATCAGTGTAGATGGGATCATTTTTATGCAAGATGGCATACCTCCGTACATTGCAGATCCAGTTAAGCAGCTGCTGAAGTGCCATTTCGGAAAAGCTAGAATTATCATTTCCCTACAGCCTGGCCGTCACAGTCACTTGAAGTTAATCCTTGTGACTTCTGGCTGTGGGGCTATCTGAATGATGTGTTCAGTGTTCTGATTGCAAACTTAGCTGCATTGAATGCACATGTTGCGCAACACATTCTGAACGTGACCCCGGAAACACTTCGATCCGTTATGGAACATGCTGTTTCTCCATTTCAACTTGTTGCAGAGAACTGTGGACAGCATATTAAACATGTTGTGCACCAGTCATATGGAAATTATTAATCTGATTTGATTTTGACTGATGCTTTTTATGCGGTCTTTGGCCTTAGGACAATTAAAAACTGATATGATTGTTGCTTTTTATGCAGTTTTTGGCCTCAGGACAGTGAAAACCGACGTGAGTGATGCTTTTTATGTGGTTTTTGGCCTCAGAACAATTAAAAACCAATGTAAGTGATGCTTTTTATGCTCTTTTTGGCCTCAGGACAATTAAAACCGATTTTTCCCATCCAGTGTGATGGATGGGCTTAGGTAACTAACAGTATCACACCTGTACACTCATGTGCACTGAGTAGTACAGTTTGTTTAACGTCAAACATACACCTTTGGCATTGTTGCATGATTCATTTGTTATTTGTAGTTGACCACTATTAAATTATGTGCCATCTATTGCTGCATTTTGTGAGTATTTATTTTTCTTCTGCAGTACGTTTTACACCTTCTCTGATAATGTTCCGCTGCAATTTGACGTCATTCAGACCAGTGGTGTTATTTCTACAATGGTTTGAAAGTTTAACTTTAATTATGATCACCCTGTATATTCCTAGATTACACACTTAATATTGGTCCTGAGTGTAAATAAGCTTTTGTGGGACAGTCAGTATCTTTATTCAAGGATCTGCCATTTCAGGTTTCTGAAATTTCTGTGTCACTCTCCCATGAGTAAAATGAATCTTGTGTCCATACATACAGGACTTGTTTGTACACATTCTATATCCCCAGTTAGTCCTATCTGATAAGGTTGCATACATTTATGCAACATTGTAAGATGGGATCACATGAGTGTATTGTAAGGAATCACTTTGGTAGACTCACTGCATTTTTCCACACATCCTACCAACAAGACCTGTTTACCTGCATTCAAGCCTACTTGATCATCCCATTTAGAAGATTACAAGGTGAGTTGCAGACAGGCACAATGAAAATATTCTTACATATTGAGCTTTCAGCTAAGCCCTCTTCAGAAAACAAAACACATGCACGTTCTCACATCTGCGTACACCTAGGGCACACATGACCACTATCTCTGGCCATTTTTTGCCAAATGAATCTGGCAAGCTTGCTGGCTGCTGAAAAGATCACTCCTCAAGTACATGAGATGGTTAGAGAAGTGTTCATGCAAGAGAGTCATTGACATTCATGATGTGTGAGCCATGACACTGTCTTGTTGGAACCAGACATCCCCCACATCTGTTTCTTTAAGTTCAGAAAGAAAAAGTCTTCAATCAACTGGATATAACACTCAGAAGTGCCCTATCATTCTCTTCAAAAAATTGTGGGCCAATAATGCCAATGTTGGATAACAGTCACATGGTTCTTGGGGATTCGTGCCACTCCAGTATTGTATGTTTTGTTTATTCACACATCCATACATATGAAAATGTGGCTCATTGCTGAAGAACATAAGGGTGTCATGATGCAGGTTCTTCTTTATCAAAGTTTGACATGGATTTTTTCATGAAAAAAATCAGTAGGTTAGGTGTGCGCACCAGTGCTAGTTTATATGGGTGAAATTTCAAGTCTTCATGAAGAATTTGCCTCACTGTGTGAGCACAGCTGCATGTTTTCTTGCAGACCACTTGGGAAATTCAAAATTGCCAGCCTTATTTTCTCAGTGTTTTCTGGTGTCCTTGTGGTTCTTAAAGGTCCTGCTTTCTTTTTCTGCATGCTACTGGATCCATCCAATCACATAAGCTAACTGTTTCAAGTTCCTCCTTGAGATATATTTTAATTTGGCATGCAACTTAATTTTTGTAGTCAGTGCACACAATTTCTGATTGCACCAAATTCACCACCTCAATTTCCCAATAGTCTATCCTTTCCATGTGCACTTAGATTCAACCCATAAAACTCACTGTGGTCAGTTTCAGGTTTTAGCCAGCTTATTGTACCTCATATTAACTGAGCTCAACTGCTTTTCAGGAGCACTTCAAACTATGGCACTTTGCTGCAAATGCTTTGGCAGGTCATAATTAGGATTTTAATAGTGTCATCCATGGGGGAAATTTCTTAATCTGGATCTTATTTTAGTGCATTGGTGTTCTTACTGTTGCATTTTTCTGGACTGCATGGTGAGTTGCCTAATCTACACATCTACATCTATAACAAAAAACCACCATTTGTGCACCTCATGCACAGTTAGTTACATAGGTAGTCCCCCAGATGTACAGTGCACTCCTGAGCCATGTAGGGGAAGCCTACAGTTTTCAACCTTATGGCATAAATCTAGGAAATCATAGCTTATCTTTTCATAGAACATTTGAAGTCTGTGATTGATGCCTTCTATTTGACTTATAACCAGGCAAACGTGATTAGTTTTGGGAACAACGCTCAATGCTGCTGATTATAAGTTTCATTCAAATCTCATGAGCAAGGCCACTCTTCTCAGTGTGCTCTGCCATTTTTTTTGGGATGACTCAATTAGGTGAATGACCTTGGGTCCCAGATGACAGACATAATTGGTTTCAATGTAGGTCACCATCTGCAGCTGGCTGCACACTGTTTCCGCAGTGGCTGCAAGAATAGCCTCATCAACATATTGAATGGGGCCTTAGTCATATACACTGTGCACAGAAGGTGACTTTCTTATCTCTTGCTGCCATTTCCCCAAGGCATATTCACCATACTTTTGAACTGCCTGCAGTTGACAGAACCCTAATGCTTTGCATTTGCTTCCCCCTTGACGTCAGGCTTCCCAATAAATGAAATGTGTTGTAATGTCTCAGTTTCACTTTCAGTGGCAGGCAAGACCTGTGCTCTCTCTGGTCCTTGCCTACCTGTACAGCTTCCACAGAATTCTAATCTATTTTCTGATATGTGTTCCACATAGTATTGAAGTTTCCCTACTTTCTGCCTCACATTTATACTAAAAAGCAATACTACATGAATAATTCAACAGCATTCAAATAGTGATAACAATGGTCACCATTGAACATATCTGTAATAAAACAAGGAATTATAAGCTGTGTCAAAGTGTTAATTCCACCATCTGATCCAAAGTATATGGACACCTATTAGTGGACATTAATATGGGGTGCCTCCCCCCATGAACCATGGACCTTGCCATCGGTGGGGAGGCTTGCGTGCCTCAGCAATACAGATAGCCGTACTGTAGGTGCAACCACAACGGAGGGGTATCTGTTGAGAGGCCAGACAAATGTGTGGTTCCTGAAGAGGGGCAGCAGCCTTTTCATTAGTTGCAGGGGCAACAATCTGGGTGATTGACTGATCTGGCCTTGTCACACTAACCAAAACAGCCTTGCTGTGCTGGCACTGCGAACGGCTGAAAGCAAGGGGAAACTACGGCCGTAATTTTTCCCGAGGGCATGCAGCTTTACTGTATGGTTTAATGATGATGGCGTCCTCTTGGGTAAAATATTCCGGAGGTAAAATAGTCCCCCATTCGGATCTCCGGGCGGGGACTACTCAGGAGGACGTCGTTATCAGGAGATAGAAAACTGGTGTTCTACGGATCGGAGTGTGGAATGTCAGATCCCTTAATCGGGCAGGTAGGTTAGAAAATTTAAAAAGGGTAATGGATAGGTTAAAGTTAGATATAGTGGGAATTAGTGAAGTTCGGTGGCAGCAGGAACAAGACTTTTGGTCAGGCGAATAGAGGGTTATAAATACAAAATCAAGTAGGGGTAAAGCAGGAGTAGGTTTAATAATGAATAGAAAAATAGGAGTGTGAGTAAGTTACTACAAACAGCATAGTGAATGCATTATTGTGGCCAAGATAGACATGAAGCCCATGCCTACCACAGTAGTACAAGTTTATATGCCAACTAGCTCTGCAGATGACGAAAAAAATTGAAGAAATGTATGATGAAATAAAAGAAATTATTCAGATAGCGAAGGGAGACAAAAATTTAATAGTCATGGGTGACTGGAATTCGGTAGTAGGAAAAGGGAGAGAAGGAAACATAGTAGGTGAATATGGATTGGGGGGAAGAAATGAAAGAGGAAGCCGCCTGGTAGAATTTTGCACAGAGCACAACTTAATCATAGCTAACACTTGGTTCAAGAATCATAAAAGAAGGTTGTATACATGGAAGAAGCCTGGAGATCCTGACAGGTTTCAGATAGATTATATAATGGTAAGACAGAGATTTAGGAACCAGGTTTTAAATTGTAAGACATTTCCAGGAGCAGATGTGCACTCTGACCACAATCTATTAGTTACGAACTGTAGATTAAAACTGAAGAAACTGCAAAAAGGTGGGAATTTAAGGAGATGGGACCTGGATAAACTGAAAGAACCAGAGGTTGTACAGAGTTTCAAGGAGAGCATAAGGGAACAATTGACAGGAATGGGGGAAAGAAATACAGTAGAAGAAGAATGGGTAGCTTTGAGGGATGTAGTAGTGAAGGCAACAGAGGATAAAGTAGTTAAAAAGACGAGGGCTGCTAGAAATCCTTGGCTAACAGAAGAGATAATGAATTTAATTGATGAAAGGAGAAAATACAAAAATGCAGTAAATGAAGCAGGCAAAAAAGGATACAAACGTCTCAAAAATGAGATCGACAGGAAGTGCAAAATGGCTAAGCAGGGATGGCTAGAGGACAAATGCAAGGATGTAGAGGCTTATCTCACAAGGGGTAAGATAGATACTGCCTACAGGAAAATTAGAGAGACCTTTGGAGAAAAGAGAACCACTTGTATGAATATCAAGAGCTCAGATGGAAACCCAGTTCTAAGAAAAGAAGGGAAAGCAGAAAGGTGGAAGGAGTATATAGAGGGTCTATACAAGGGCGATGTACTTGAGGACAATATTATGGAAATGGAAGAGGATGTAGATGAAAATGAAATGGGAAATATGATACTGCGTGAAGAGTTTGATAGAGCATTGAAAGACCTGAGTCGAAACAAGGCCCCGGGAGTAGACAATATTCCATTAGAACTACTGACAGCCTTTGGAGAGCCAGTCCTGACAAAACTCTACCATCTGGTGAGCAAGGTACATGAGACAGGCGAAATACCCTCAGACTTCAAGAAGAATATAATAATTCCAATCCCAAAGAAAGCAGGTGACAGATGTGAAAATTACCGAACTATCAGTTTAATAAGTCACGGCTGCAAAATACTAACGTGAATTCTTTACAGACGAATGGAAAAACTTGTAGAAGCCGACCTCGGGGAAGATCAGTTTGGATTCCGTAGAAATATTGGAACACATGAAAGTTTTTGACAATGTTGACTGGAATACTCTCTTTCAAATTCTGAAGGTGGCAGGGGTAAAATATAGGGAGCGAAAGGCTATTTACAATTTGTACAGAAACCAGATGGCAGTTATAAGAGTCGAGGGGTATGAAAGGGAAGCAGTGGTTGGGAAGGGAGTGAGACAGAGTTGTAGCCTCTCCCCAATGTTATTCAATCTGTATATTGAGCAAGCAGTGAAGGAAACAAAAGAAAAATTCGGAGTAGGTATTAAAATCCATGAAGAAGAAATAAAAACTTTGATGTTTGCCGATGACATTGTAATTCTGTCAGAGACAGCAAAGGATTTGGAATAGCAGTTGAACGGAATGGATAGTGTCTTGAAAGGAGGATATAAGATGAACATCAACAAAAGCAAAACGAGGATCATGGAATGTAGTTGAATTAAGTTGGGTGATGCTGAGGGAATTAGATTAGGAAATGAGATACTTAAAGTAGTAAAGGAGTTTTGCTATTTGGGGAGCAAAATAACTGATGGTGGTCAGAGTAGAGAGGATATAAAATGTAGACTGGCAATGGCAAGGAAACCGTTCCTGAAAAAGAGAAATTTGTTAACATCGAATATAGATTTAAGTGTGAGGAAGTCGTTTCTGAGAGTATTTGTATGGAGTGTAGCCATGTATGGATGTGAAAGATGGACGATAAATAGTTTGGACAAGAAGAGAATAGAAGCTTTTGAAATGTGATGCTACAGAAGAATGCTGAAGAATAGATGGGTAGATCACATAACTAATGAGGAGGTATTAAATAGGATTGGGGAGAAGAGAAATTTGTGGCACAACTTGACTAGAAGAAGGGATCAGTTGGTAGGACATGTTCTGAGGCATCAAGGGACCACCAATTTAGTATTGGAGGGCAGCATGGAGGGTAAAAATCGTAGAGGGAGACCAAGAGATGAGTACACTAAGCAGATTCAGAAGGGTGTAGGATGCAGTAGTTACTGTGAGATGAAGAAGCTTGCACAGGATAGAGTAGCATGGAGAGCTGCATCAAACCAGTCTCAGGACTGAAGACCACAACAATAACAACAATATGGGGTTTGTACACATTTCAACTTTATGATGGATTGAACTCTGTTGGGGACACTTTTCATGAAGTGTCTGGATGTCCACTATCCAGAGAAGTTGCTTAACATTGACTACATAACTGAATGGCTTATGAGAAGCTGCTTGACTACTGTAGCCCATCCCTTTTAACTCAGCACACACAGTTGTTGTGCTTGCTGGATTGCTGGTGGCACTTAGAAACTGATGAGTAATTCCTTCCATTTATTTCTTGTGATTGTTTACAACCACTAGCTGCACTGCCCAACATTCCTTGTCCATCATGAAGTCAGCCTGGTCATGGTTTAGCTTTGGTTATTCCTGCATGTTTCCTTTTCACAGGCACATCATCTACAGTAGACTAGGGCAGCCTTAGAAGAGTTGAGATGTCTGTGGCAAATTTGTTACTCAGGTGACATCTGATGTCTAGTTCACGTTCAAAGGCTCTGAGCTCTTCTGACTGACCCACTCTGCTCTACTGCTTTTCTACTGCTAACAAAATGCTACCCAACTCATTTTATAATAGTAGCCTCTCATAACATCTAGTGGTCAATTCCACATTACATAGAGCTGTCTAGATACTTTTGATCAAGGAGTGTATTATGATCTGATGAAATTCACATCATAACTTGCAAATGAAGGACAAGTTGTGCATTTTACACACTTAACAGGTCAAAAAATTGCTTCTATCCTTCAAGTTTTTGCATGCTTCAACCTCAGGATATACCAGATTTTGAAGACCACTTCATTTTACAGGATGGGTGCTATGTTATTATACAGTTTCAAGGTTTCGTTCCTCAGTCTGACTTTACCTACAAGATGGATTGAGTGCAATGCAATGCATAGTCTCCACATGTAGCCTAAGAATTTCTTTTCTGGAACATGTCTTGAAAGTAGGCTTTAACATTTGAGTCTTCTGTAGTTACTTCTAGTACCGTGTAAGCTATTCCCTGATGTCTTAACAGATGTCCTTTCTTCCTGACCCTTCTTCTTGTCAGTGTTTTCCATATATTCCTTTCCTCACTGATTCTGTGAAGAACCTCATCATTCCTTACACTATTAGTCCACATAATTTTCAACATCCTTCTGAAGCACCACATCTCAAATGCTTCAATTCTCTTCTGTTGCAGTTTCCCCACAGTTTAAGGCCTATATTTGATATTAGCAGACTTCTCTTGGCCAGAAAAGACTTCTCTCAGTCAGAAATAATACCTTATACAGAAAAGCTAAGCTGACTGAGCACTGAACACAGAACTATTGGATTAGTAGTTTGGCACTTACTTATTCAACCATTGAGATACACTTTGGCAACCAATAATTGCATTATATGACACAAGACTGAAAGAATCTTAGAAGATGAGGTTCTTTCAATATTAAGTAGAAAAAAATTTATAAGACCATTGATCAGGGAAGACACAGCTTGATGGGGACAAGAGGAAATCAGCGGTGAAATGTGAGTTAGAGGTGGAACTGGAGCAGCTCAAATCAGCAAACATGGCCTTTGAGAATTCAGGTATAAAGAACAGACCAAAAATATACACACAGACGAGACTAAAATGAGGAGCAACTGAGAAAACAGAAGGAAAATTAAAAGTTTGCTGTCACTTTTTTTTATGAAAGCATAGTTTTTTATTGAACCCATAAGCAGTTTCAGGTATGTGCATCCATCTTAAGATGGCTGCATTCATTTATCATACATTGCATATTGTTAGCACCATGTTGTCTGCTGCCACACTATGTGAAAAATCATTGTTTCATTTTCAAAAGCCTGTTTGTTTAATTTGAATTGTTATATGCAGGCAGAAAGATCAATGTCTGATTTACTTGGAAAAATTATTGATAGCAGGTAGGAAACACACAAACTTTGTGTGGTATTATCCACAGATCACAGTACCATACCAGAATCAGCAACTCACATAGACACCGCAGAAGTTAGTGATATCTTACTGCAATCTTCACTGACAAATAGGAAGTGCTGGTGGAGCCAAACCCCCCTCTCAGCTTCACAGCACTACTGCACAGAGGTGCAGCCAAGCATGGAATCAGTCAGCCCAGTGCATGACCTCCAATCAAGCAGATAACATCAGCTAGTTAGGACACAAGAGTGACTCATGTTGTTGGATATACTGTCATTATGAACCTCGTGAACTTTGTATGTCAAGAGAAGATTTTTGTAAATGTGAGCAGAGTTTATTTATTTATTTTATTTATTTATTCCATGTGATGTGATGGTACACAGTGTGTTGCAGATGTTCGAAAATATTAGTTAACATTGTTAACATTGTTAACATTGTTAACAATTAACATAGGCCTATAGTATCCTAATGTATTATATTGCTCAGTGATTTCAATTTAACACAAATAGCAAGATTACTGTTCTAAGTATTCATTTACAGAGTAAAAACAGTGACACAACAAATATGACCTCACGGCTTTGCTAAATTTTATGTTGTCTTCGATGGACTTAATACTAGTGGGAAGATTGTTGAACAGTTGGTACTTTAACATTCAAAGACACTTGTAAATATTTGGCACATTCCTGTGGCTATGGATTGTGCAAATTTAAGTAGATCTTTTTATAATTCTTGTATTAAAGTGAACTAATATTTCAAATGTGGTTCTGCTCAACCATCTCCCAGAGCCCACAGTTATTACTGGACACTTGTAGTTTCATCAAGTCATAACACCCTCTTACATGAAATGAATCATTATAACAATGTTATGAACTTTTGTGTTGAAGTTATGTTGAAAGTTGTGTGTGTGAGTTGCATTTGAATGCATATGTGTTTGTGTATGTCTGTCATCTATTTTTGATGAAGGCCTCGCTGGCCAAAAGCTTTGTTTGTGACAGGCTTTTTGTTGTCTCTATTTATGACTCAGCATCTATGCTATATGGTGAGTAGCAACTTCCCTTTTCATAATATTGTTACATCCCATCCGGGGTTTCCCATTGTTTGATGAGTCATTATAAGCTAGTTTATCATAAGACAATTCTTCACATTAAATATCATGCAACACTATGAGGTCAGGTAAGTTGGTGTTCATCATCAACTTCTCCTCCCTGCTACCATTCTCTTTTTAATTATTTTCTTTAAGTGGAGCATGCATTTACCGTTCCAACTAAATTTGTATATCAAAGGAAATAATCAATGTTTGACAATATAATATGGATGGATGAAAAAAATCTGCTCAACATGCAGCAGCAGGGAAGCACATATAAGAGATATGGAAATGCACAAGCTTTCAAAGCTTGGTAGAAGTGTTGAAGGGAAAGGAAGGGTTGAAGGGAAAAAAAGAGGGATGAAGGAAAAGGTCTGGCAAGGTTTAGTAAATGGGGAGGGTTACAGAAAAGTTGCCCAGAATCATGGGTCAGCAGAGACTTACTGGATGGAATGAGAAAGAAAGAATCTTTCCTTGCCTGGTGTTCTGGATGACTTTTCTGTAACCCTTCCATTTTCCCAAATCTTGTCAGTCCTTTTCCTTAATCTATCTTCCTTTCCCTTTAACCCTGCCTTTCACTTCAATCCTATCTCAGAAGGAGGAGCCAATAGCTCCAAAAGCATGTGCATTTCCATATCTTTTATATGTTTTTTATCATGCTGCCACTTGGTGAGTAGATTTTTTGTATCTGTGTTATAACTACATTCATAGATTCAATGTAAAAATGTGCCCTTAAAGGCAAAATAGTTATTCCTCACACAGCCCATCAGCAGACAACATGGTGTAAACATGCAGTGCGTATGTGAATGCAGTGATCTGAAGATGGGCATATATGGCTTAGAGCAGTTATGGCTTGAATAATGAAGTAAACCTTTGTACAGTGGTGACTTCTGACGTTATATTTTTCCCAAGATATGGTCAATGAAACTAAAAATAAAGAGAAAGAGAGAGAGAGAGAGAGAGAGAGAGAGAGAGAGAGAGAGAGAGAGAGAGAGAGAGAGAGAAAGAGAGAGAGGAGAAGAAGAAGAAGAAGAAGAAACTGCAGAACATAAAATGGGGAGACACAAAAAGTATAAATAGGGGAAAGGGAAGTAAATGAATATTAAGCAAACAAAAAGGGGAGTGATTCACACAAGCTAAGGGCATGTGGCTGGCAGTAACTGAGAACATGCTGCAGAACAATTTCTCATCTGTGACTTTCTGAGGTACTGGTATTTGGAGGAAGGATCCAAATTGCCCATGTGATGCAACTATCACCAATGTTGGAGCTACTGAACTACAGAGACAGTTTCCCAACAAGACATTTTATGCTCTCAATGTTTCTGACTACATAGCCACTCTCATTCTTAACTCAGTACTGGTACTTGTCACATTGACATGAAAAACTGAATAGTGGTTGAACAACAACTGCTACGTGGCTTGCATAATCTTAAGTAGCCCTCCATTTGATTCAGTAAGTAAAGATAAGAAAATTAACTGAAGGTGAGAATAGCATCTGAGTAAGAACAATATGGGCTGGATGGGTAATGAAAAGCTATTTGGTGCTTTGTAGGGAGAAGTTGAATTTGCTGCATTTAAAGACATGAATTGATTTGTTGCTGTGGCAAGAGGTACACTCATTTGAGATAAGTCAGTGGCCATCACCATCATATTTTGGTGATTGTCTGTAAATAAGGCATTGTTTTAATATGTGTTCCTCAAAGGTGAATAGTTATCCATGAGCTGTATGACAAGGAAGAAAATTGCAAGTTTGCTTTTAGATGGGCATAAAGGTAATGCTGTCTTCAACTTGACATTTGCTTTGGATTCTACAGTGCTTTCTGAAACCAGGTTCTATTGGCTTAGTCCCTTGCCTTTGTCCAAGCACTGAACTGACTTGCCAAGGTAGTTATGGGGAAATACACCATCTAATATGAACTCTGAACCGCAGTGACACTTAGCATTTGTCACATATTCAAATTCATTACCAGGGCTGAAGAAGCAATAAATGACAGAAAAATTTGTAGTACAAACAAGTGATTGAACAACAGTCCTTTGGATTTGCAGTGATGCTGAACCATCAAGCCTCGCTAGATGAGTACTAATGAAGTATGTATTCAGCAGTTTACGGGTCATGCTATCCACATAGCGAATGGTTACAGTGGTGAGTGGTAAGACAGGGGGAAACACGAATAAAGGTACATAGCTATACTTTTCCCCACAAATCATGAACCATGCCAAGGTTGGGTGCCTTGTTTGCCTCAGTGATACAGATAGCTGTACTGGAGGTGCTATCACAATGGAGAGGTATCTGTGGAGAGACCAGACAAGCCTGTGGTACCTGAAGAGAGGCAGCAGCCTTTTAAATAGCTACAAGGGCATGGAAAATTATTTTGAATGCAGATGGTGAAGTAATTGTGGGAAGTGAAGTCTGTGGATTGTTTAAATGAAATGCAGCAAAGCAGCAATTAACATCGGTGTGCAAAATTAATTTAATGACTTGTTTTTAATTAAATAGAAAGCTATATATTAGTATAGGAAGTTTTTTTTCATATTTATTCATCAATGGCTGATTATGTACATGATATGGGTTGTGATAATTATGTACTTGTATACATTAATAAAATTTTACATTAAAATCAAACAATGGAAAACCCAGGGTGGAATGTAACAATATTACAAAAAGTAAAGTTGCTATTCATCATATAGCAAAGATCCCAAGTCTATGGCACTACTTCAGTGGGTCATACAATTTGTGAGAGTCATTTTGTTGTGTATATTTGCAACTCAGCATCTCCACTATATGGCGAGTGGCAACTTTCCTTTTCATAATATTTTACATAAGAAATTTGACATTACAGGCAGGGCCAGTTTAAGACCCAAGCAACACAAGCTGCAGCTTTGTGTGCCAAGCTGAATGTGGTGCCAGAGGTGACATAACCATAAGATTTCTACATCATATATATTACAATAGTAGCAGCCACTTGGGGCTTCAAGTGGAGGGAGCCACCTCTGAGTACCCAAATTAAAAATTTGTATACAGTCCATAAAACAATTAGTAGTGAGAAGTGACATGGGTGAAAGAGTGCAAGGGAAAAGAAGGGAGTGGAAGAGGGAGGGGGAGGGGGGGGGGGGGGGGGAGAGCAGAGGGTGCCAAATGATGTCAATAGTGAGGAAACATTTTCTCAAGGTGGCCCTGATTAGAGTTATATTTTACACATGAAATTAATTTTTTTGGTTTATGATGAAATGTCGTGTGGCTAGGGCCTCCCATCGGGTAGACCGTTCGCCTGGTGCAGGTCTTTTGATTTGACGCCACTTCGGTGACCTGCGCATCGATGGGGATGAAATGATGATTAGGACAACACAACACCCAGTCCCTGAGCGGAGAAAATCTCCAACCCAGCCGGGAATCGAACCCGGGCCCTTAGGATTGATAGTCTGTCACGCTGACCACTCAGCTACCGGGGGCGGACTTGGTTTATGATGCCATACTATTACAGAATTCATATACTTAATTGACATTGCTTTCGGTTAGTAGGTTATGTATACAGGGTGTTACAAAAAGGTATGGGCAAACTTTCAGGAAACATTCCCCACACACAAATAAAGAAAAGATGTTATGTGGACATGTGTCCGGAAACGCTTAATTTCCATGTTAGAGCTCATTTTAGTTTCGTCAGTATGTACTGTACTTCCCCGATTCACCGCCATGATTTCATACGGGATACTCTACCTGTGCTGCTAGAACATGTGCCTTTACAAGTACGACACAACATGTGGTTCATGCACGATGGAGCTCCTGCACATTTCAGTCGAAGTGTTCGTACGCTTCTCAACAACAGATTCGGTGACCAATGGATTGGTAGAGGCGGACCAATTCCATGGCCTCCATGCTCTCCTGACCTCAACCCTCTTGACTTTCATTTATGGGGGCATTTGAAAGCTCTTGTCTATGCAACCCTGGTACCAAATGTAGAGACTCTTCGTACTCGTATTGTGGACGGCTGTGATACAATACGCCATTCTACAGGGCTGCATCATTGCATCAGGGATTCCATGTGACGGAGGGTGGATGCATGTATCCTCGCTAACGGAGGACATTTAGAACATTTCCTGTAACAAAGTGTTTGAAGTCATGCTGGTACGTTCTGTTGCTGTGTTTCCATTCCATGATTAATGTGATTTGAAGAGAAATAATAAAATGAGCTCTAACATGGAAAGTAAGTGTTTCTGGACACATGTCCACAGAACATATTTTCTTTCTTTGTGTGTGAGGAATGTTTCCTGAAAGTTTGGCTGTACCTTTTTGTAACAGCCTGTATATATCTCTAAGGAATTGTATGGTAGGTCTCTCTGTGCCAGGTGTAGTTTATTACATACCTTTTTGCCAGTATATTTGAGACTATTCTGCAGCATTTTGGAATGCCTGTAGCTGTTCTCACTGCTTTTTTAACCACATAAACACTGTTTTCACACTGAAGAGTTGCTCCATAGGACATTTCCATAAGTTAAGTGAGAGTGTAAGAAAGCTTAACAAAAATACTGCAGCTGTTCCTTACTGAAACAGGGTTTTAATTTGCACAATAAGAAAATCACCCATAATAGCTTGATGCACAATTGGTCTGACAGTTTCACACATATTTATCATTTCACTTAATGTATGGAGATAGAAGTACATTGTTTCAATTTTGTTGTTATTTAGTGTTAGTTCATTTTCTATAGCCACTGTGTAGACATATCGACCATTGTCAGCATTTTCATTTTCATTTCATCTATCTTAGGATCAGTCATTATGAGGGTTGTATCATCAGCATATTTTACTGTCTTCTAGGGCAAAGAACTATGTAGATCATTCACGTATGTAAGAAAAAGAAAAGACCCAAGATAGAACCATGTGGCACACCTATAGTAAGATGTAGAGCATTTGATCTACACTTATTTATAGTGACAATTTGTTTCCTGTCTAAGAGATATGATTTGATTAATGACAACTCATTATCCTTGATTCTATGTTTTTCAATTTATGTGATATAGTGTCAAATCCATTGCTCAGATCAAGGAGGATAGCACAGATAAAGAATGGCTTTTAAAGCATTCCAGGACATCTGTAAGCAAAGATTTTACAGCATGGAGAATTATTTTGAGTGCAGTTGGTGAAGTAACTGTGAGAAGTGAAGTCTGTGGATTTGTCTAGGAAATACCGGTAAGTGTCCAAGCAGATACATTTTTCACTTTGGTGTTTCATACAGAAAAAAACAGCAAATTTCAAGAGTCACATCCTTTTGTTTGTTGTTGGAGGTGTTGTAAGAGTATGGAATGGACTTTCATAGAAGTTTTCAACATTAAAGAATATGATACAAAAATCAGATGATGACCATGTGCATTCCATATGTGAAAACGAATTGTAATGTTCTAAGCAACACTGCAGTTCAGTTTTAGTGTGGTTCTAGGTGCTGAAAAGAACATAAACATATTGAAATTAGAGGGGCACTGCCAAAGAACTCATCAGCCAATATTGAGATAGGAATGCTTATTTAGATTAGTGCATGAAACAAGAACAAAAAGAGAAATTCTAGTACAGAAGGTACTCGTTCGATGTACAAGAAGTTAGCACTAATTCTGTGGCATGGCACTGATTTATTAATACATTAACACATCATGTTTTATGAACATCCAGAAAGAAAGCCTTAAGGGATGTACAATGAGTCAAGTTAAGCATTAATCGGTAAAAGCAACCACTGCTGCTTGCTTCTGTAAAATACACTACCAACAAACTATGATTAGTGCTAGTCTACTCATATTGATAATTATGGTAATTACATCTAGATTAATTTAGTGTATATATGTACAATGGGAGGAAAACAGCTAATTTGAGAAAAGCCATGGCTCCTCCTTCTATAACACGCAGCTGCTGTTATCTGATACTTCAAACAAAGCATTTTAACTCTACACAGATGTCTATTAGCTGCCTGTATACTGATAAAATCAGTATCTATCTCTGTATATAAAAGGCAATGTCTCAACTGATTGACTGTCTCACTGACTCATCATTGCCCAGTCCAGACTGCTAAACAGGGACTTAAAAATTTGTAGAGTGTGCTGAGCCATACTATAGCCATCGTTCAAGAGATGGTTCTTTGAAATTCTACCGCTTAGGAGATGAAAAGCTTTTTTTGAGAAATCTCACTATTAACACATTAATGAAGCTAGACCTACGAAAACTTATTTGGTTTCTCAGTCAGATATAAAGAAATATGTGTTTCAACATTTTTCGAAATTTGATATCTTGGAAGGTGCGAAAGGGGGTGATTTTTTAAGTCATTCTTAAAGAACTACTAAAGTATTTTTAAAGTTTCATCTATGAAAATTGGTATTTGACTCCTCACTTAGAAATAAAAAAAAGTGTTTCAGTATTTTTGGAAATTCAACCCTTTTTTGTTGTTGTGGTCTTCAGTCCTGAGACTGGTTTGATGCAGCTCTCCATGCTACTCTATCCTGTGCAAGCTTCTTCATCTCCCAGTACCTACTGCAACCTACATCCTTATGGGGGTGAAATAGGAGATGAAAAGTTTTATTAAAATATTTCACTATGTAAGGATTTTTAAACTAAATATACAAAAATTTGAATTTTGCTTCTTGGTTGGAAATAAAAAATATGCATTTAACTGTTTTTGGAAATTCAACCTGTAATGGGAAGGACAGAAACTTAAAATTTCATGACAATGGGCCTTATACCACAGTCATCATTTAAGAAGGGATTGTCCAAAATTACACTCCTAAGGGGATGATATAGGGGATGAAATCTTTTTTTGAGCCATTTCATCATGTAAGGAACTGAGGTTTTTGGTCAGCTAATCCACATACTGGCGCCACCTCAGTTTATCACAATGGCCAGGAACTTCACACATGGAGCCTCTACTTCTTGAACCTGTTTTTGGCTGCCATCCTTTATTGTGAAGAATTTTAACAGTTGCTGCTGCAGCTATGTTTAAAATCTTAGAACCTGTAAGTCATTTTTATTAGTCTGGAGTTGCATAATATGAGATTTTTCATGATTATGGGTCATGATGTTGGCTGCAATCTAGTTGTAGGTCTTATAACATAGCAGGTAGATTCATCCCATCTGTTATGTTTTTTCTTCTCTCATAAAAACAATTTTTTTGCTAATTTTTATCTTATTTTGAAAAAATGAAAATCTCAAATTCTTAATCAGACTGGGATTCACTAAAGTCTGTTGTTCAGATTATTATTTTGATTATATGATTCCATTGGTGAAACTGATTTTTATTAGGTCATTCATAATTGGATAATATAATTAACAGATGTCAGTACTACGGTTCACTACATGCAAAAACGTATAAGCTAATCGGCATAATTCCACATAGTGGCCCCCACCATTCGAAAATTAAGCATTTCTACTCTCCAGTATTGTATTTCAAATTAACCAAAACCGGTAGTATTCCCCAATAATGAAACTTAAATTCTTGAATTCCATAAGCAGCCCCATTTTTCACTGCTGATTTTGTCTGAACTAGTGTTAGATTGTGAACTTTGACTGCATACTTTTGTTACTGTAATTTATCAGTAAAAAATGACATACAGCATTGATTGATTAACTGAGTAACTAATAATTACATGTAAGTCACTCTAAGTCATAATATGGCACTCATTCATATGTAAAAGGGATCCACATCACGTAAGGAAAATAGTGATCATATACTTTTCCAGGTTTCTGACCTGCAACATTGTTTATGAGTCAAAATCACAGAAGTTCTTATAGTTCATCACAAACATTAAAGTCCAACCTAGCCAATTTTCAAAGCTTTATATAGTTTTCAAAATGATAATTTGTTCTTATGTTTATCTATAAGTAGTCGGACATCACTCAAAATTGGAAGGGGTTTGAAAGCTTACAAGTTACATGTATGTCAGACACGCTCTTGTTGTTGACTCACTTCACCATTATGTTTCTTCAGTGTGTGGAAAAACATGCATCGATCACCATAAAACACAAGAACTTAAATTTTTAGTTATTTTCAAGTGATCTTTGTGACCAAGTTAATGAACTTTTGAACTGAACTCTGCAATAATTAGCAAAATTAAGGAATATCATTTTCAAATGACTGAGCTATTATTTGACTTAATGACTTATGTGACTGACTTACTTAAATGATTTATTGAAGTCAAATTTTCTTTAACAAATTACTTACAGGAAAATGATAAGTTTGAACTTCAAGATAGCGTTGTAACTCTGTGAATCTGAACTGATTATTATGTGCCACAACCCAATAACAGAATTAACATCACCACTGTTGTAATAATGGTTGTAGTTTTATTTATTCATAGAGGTATCTTATAATGGTACTTGACATGTCTTGGTACTATAATTTAAGAGCAAAAATAAAGTAATTCACTTACAGACATTTACGGACTTGTAGGTCTAGAATGACAAAGATTGGACAGGAAGTCATGGTGGCTTTATAGTGGGAGCTGTCCTGGCATTTGCCTAAAATAATTTAGGGAAACCACAGAGAACATAAATCAGGATTTCAGGATGAAGATTGGAGCTTCAGCCCTCCCAAATACAAGACCAGCTATTTAAAACAGTAATACATCATTTGGTTTATCCTTGGTATACAATACTGTTTTACAAATAAGTTATTTAATAATGATAAAAGGCTAATGCTACATTGTTCATTCATTTTTCACTCCCAGTCACTGCACACACTACACACACTGTCCACTTGGGATGCCAGATGCTCTGTTGTTAATTGGTCCCTCTGTTTTTTCACCCAAATTTTCTTGTTCTGGAGTGAATAATTCTCCCTTTTTGTATTTAAGTCTATGATGAACTATATTTTGTGGAAGAAATATAATCGTTAAACTTAGCTTCTTGAAAAATGACTTTATTATAGTTTCTTTGGTTATGTTGAACTTTGTGAACATTGGCAATGCTTCAGCTTCCATATTGAAGCAAAAACTGATACTAATTTACATGGCTTTCTCCAGTGTCTCCAATCTGATCCAAACATGGTTTATAATGTGTTCTTGATCCACTAGCCTCCGTGATAAAATTAATTTCACTTTAAAAATGTTTGAGGGACAAGATGATTAATTAAAGACTCTTCCATGACAAAAAACTAAATTTCGAGGAAAACATAACCAAATATATCTCAGGAAATGGGAAGATACATTTTTGAGGGTTAAGCTAGGACCAGATGAAAGCCAAGCATTTTCTACTTTGCGTAGGAAGCATTTTAGTATTTTACATGGTGGATAGACTGACCTGATGTAAGATGTGCAGTATGATGGACATCAAATTGAGGGAAGTGTAATTCTAGAAGTTCAGATAAAGTATTGAGTTACTTTGAAAGTTTAAACAGTGAAGAAGCTCCATGTGTGAACTTGATTTAGTGTCTCATGCAGAAAAACATAACAAGAAAAGGAAAAGGAAAAAAGATAGAGTGAAAATGTTATGTGAACTGTTAGATGTTTTATTATCATTGTTATTGCTTATGTTACATTTTCATCAAACCCCTATTCTGTGTTATCTAAGTTATTCTTCAATTTATAGGATATTTGGTTTAACAAGTCCTTTTTAACTGACTTTTTTAATAAGTTTGTTTTAGCATTTTCTTCAATCTCCTGTGGGAAGTTATTGTACCATACAGTTTTATTCCTTGGCAGAAAATTGTGGGTGCTAATCTGATCACAATCATAGTAAATGAAGTGGCCACTGTTCCTATTATTCAAATGATGCGAAGAATAAAAATGTGTGTTAGTGAAATATAAATGTTCAACAAACACCATTGCTCACTTATATAGACTTTTAGCTTGAAAGTGATCAACACTGGTGCTACCCAGGAGACACTATGAGAATCAGCCTGTGCCATTATTCTCCTGGCTGTCTGATGTGAGTGTGTTTGGACCTTTTGTCAGTATACTTGCGTCATCAGCAAACATTATACACTGATGGAAAAATATAACACCAAGAAAGAGTTGTGCAAGATAGATGAAAGTTGGTAATGTTTCTACGTCTGAAAAATGACGTCTGTTCAGATTTCACGCCCATAGCTTAAAAGTGCTGCTATTAGCATCACTATGAGCATGCAAATCAGGTTTGCTTTAAGTATGTACAGTAATTGTCATGAGTATTAGTTACCGTTGAGATTAAACATAGTGAGTTGATGTTAGTCAAGAATGCCTGATAAAGAAGATGCCATTTTCAACAGCTCACTGAATTTGAACAAGGTTGTGTAATACGGCTATGAGAAGCTTGATGTTCCTTCTAAGGTACTGCAGACAGACTTGGCAGGAATGTAGCCACTGAACACAATTGTGAACTGCAATGGCCACAGGAAGATATGACTGCAAGAAGACTGGGCTGCCACATGCCACTACTGAGTGGGAAGACCATCATTTCTGGCATAAGGCTGTTGTGCATCAAATTGAGTCTGCAGCAGCAATCTGAGCAGCAGTTGGCTCCACAGTGACGTTACAAAATGGTTATTTCAAGGAAAACTCTGAGCCATATACCCTGTAGTGTGCATTCCATTGACCCCAAACGACTGCTGTTTAAGACTTCAGTTGTCTCAAGCGACAGATCATTGAAGGGCAGATTGCTCATTCGAGTTAGAATTATCTGCTGAAGCCATTTTAATTGACCTGAGTAAGGCTTTTGACTCAGTTAACCACAAATTATTATTAGATAAACTGTGTTGCTATGGAATCAAACACTTGGAACTCTCACTAATTGAATAATACCTCAGCAATAGAAAACAAATTGTAAAGCATAATGGCCAAAAGTCACAGACTATAAGTATAAAATGAGGTGTTCCTCAGGGCTCAGTGCTTGGCCCTTTACTGTTTATGTTATTTGTGAATGACTTTCTGAGTAGCTCACCCTGTAAATCTATCCTCTATGCTGATGACACGAAATTAGCTGATTCCGAAAAGGATATAAACAAATTGAAGGAGGAAAGTGAAGAATGTCTCAAAATATCTAATATCTGGTTTAAAGCTAATGAGTTAAGTATGAACCATAAAAAGACTGTCAAGATAATCTTCAGTATGTCGAACAGTAACACTGAGTTATCATCTGTTAAACTACTAGGAATACACGTTGATTCGAAATTAACGTGGAAACACATACAGATTATGTATGTCGAAAGTTATCATGAGTTATCTGCCTACTAGCCAAACTCCACACGTGTTACACAAGATTTATTACTTAATTCATACTATGCCTTCTTTTACTGCCATCTACAATAAGGCATTCTTTTATGGGGTAACTCCCCAGGAGCCAAAAAATTTTTCACTTGGCAGAAAAAAGCAATTAGATGTCTTTATGGAATCACTGACAACAAGACCTCATGTAAACCTTATTTTAAAGACTTAAAAATTCTCACACTCCCATCTCTTTACATATATTGTTCCCTATTAAACATAAAAGGAAACTTAAATCACTACACTATGAGGAAATCTGTTCATCAACACAATACTCGACAAACAAATATGACTGATAAACCCACAACCAGGCTTAAGAAAACCCAGTCTAGCTATGAATACATAGGCATAAAATTATTCAACACTTTACCCATACAGGCTTAATTGGTTTTACTGGATATTTTCAAAACTAAAACCAAAGTGTGGATGAAGGAAAATACCTTTTATAGTATAGAAGAATTTCAAAATAGTTGTAAAGATGGCCTAATTTATTGATAAATTGAGGGTTACTGTCATGTATAGATATGGGTGTAGAGGCAGATATAAGCTAATAGGGTACAACACTGCTATATTTTTTACCATGTAATATTTTGCTATATGAAACATAATGTACAAATAGCTATAATTCTTCTGATGACAGCGATTGCATGTTAATGCTGATAAATTAAGAGTCACTGTTATGTATAGATATGGGTGTAGAGGCAGTTATAAGCTAATAGAGTACAACACTGCTATGTTTTTACCATTTAATATTTTGTTGTGTAAAACATAATGTACAAACAACTGTAATTCTTCTGTCAACATCGATTGCATGTTAATTTCAAAAGATGGATAATAAATAAATAAATAAATCGAATGTCTATTGTGTTTTCTGATGAAAGCTGTTTCAGCCTCAGTGCCAGTTATCATGTGTTGATTAAGAGGAGATCAAGTGAGTGGCTGCAACCAACCTATCTGCGGCTAGTCACACTGGACCTACACCTTAAGTTGTGAGTGGAATGGGATGAGATTCTGTATGACAGTAAGACCACTTTTGAGGTTATCCCATGCACCATGACTGCAAATCTGAATGTCATTCTGATGATTGAATCTGTTGTGCTGCCATTCAAGAATAACATTCCAGGCAATGTTTCCCAACAGGATAACATTTGCCCACATACTGCTGTTGTAATTGAGTATGCTCTACAGAGTATCGACATGTTGCCATGCCCTGCTCAGTCACCAGATCTGTCCCCAGTTTAACATGTATGGGGCATCATCTGACAACAACTCCAGTGTCACAAATGATCAGCATTAACTGTCCCTACAATTTTGAGTCACTAAGCGCAACAGGCATGGAATTCCATTCCTCAAACTGACATCCAACACCTTTATGACACCATGTAGGCATGTTTGCATGCGGTAGTTACACCAGTTATTAATCTATCAATATTTCTCATTAGCAATAACTTTTCTTGCAGATACATTTACCTGTGATCTTGCAATGTTAATCACTTAAATGTATTACCCAGACAAGCATATTTCCAAAATTTTATCACTCTACATTGATTATTTCATGGTGTCACAATTTTTTTCCTGTCAATGCGGTTTTTGAGAAGTCCTTCAGTGTCCCTACAAAAATCATTTATGTGGATCAGAATTAGGAGAGAACCAGACACTGAAGTTTGTGGCACACCATACTTAATATTTCCTCATTCTGAATGTAATCTTTTTCCTGATGTACCATTTGCTACTCTGATGCTCTGTTTTCTCTTGTTAAGATATGACACCTCTTGTGCAAGGGGAAGGCCTCTAATACCACACCATTTTTAATATTCTGCACAGTAAAGGCTTTGGAAAGATCACAGAAAATGGCAACAGGGTAATTTTTGTTGTTTACTTTAGTTTGTGAGATCACATATTGCATTCGCAGTAAAGAAGCATTTATGGGAGCCAAACTGCACTATTGTTAACAGGTTATTTTCAGACAGATAGATCTGTATTCTGTTATAAGCTACTTTCTTGAAATTTTTTGTAAATACAGGAAGGAGTGAGATTGCTCAGTAATTGGAGATCAGTTGCTTATCTGCACTTTTGTATGTTGGTGCTCCTAGTGCTTACTCATTCTTTCACAAAATATTCCTTGATTCATCAACTGCCTACAAAAGTATGGTAACTCAAGGTGAGGGTGGTGGGGGAGGGGGGCCTACCAAGTCAGCACACACTTTTAGTGCTTTGGCTGGGACATCATAAGAGCCAGCAAAGCTACTGCTTTTTAGTGAACTAATTATTTTTGTGATTTCTCTGGCAGTCTAATAGCTGAACTGGCAAAACTGATGTCTAGTGGTGAAGTATGCATTCCCTGTCTAAGTAAATTTACTAGCTCTGCATTTGTTGGATGACTTTATGTCCATTTGTTTTCAGTTTCTATTAGCAAGAATTCATTAAATTAAGTGGCCAATCTTCTTTAGTTTTGCATCATGTCTCTTGCTGCTATTGCCATCTTGAAGTTAAGTATTAGTTGTCTTGCCAAGTTTATTCATTTCGTGCCTAACAATGCTCCAAATTGTTGTTGGTTTTTTATGGAATTATGAAATTTATATGCGTAGTATGTCGTTTTTGCCTTTTTGATAGCAGGCTGAAGAATTTTGCAGTCTCATATACTGTATTTTTAAATCTTGATTGAAGTTAGTCCTAACACACTATATTTGAATCTCAGATGTTAGCCCACTTTTCTTGACTTCCACTGTAAATAATAGGGTCATCATAAAAGTAAAGAGTGATTGCACACTACCCCCAGCACTGACCCCTACCACTGCAATCACAAGCATGCCAGTTAGCTCCTTATCCAGCATCAATGTGATCTGAGTTTTGTTGTCAAGTGGTCATGCCTCTTTGCTTTTTAAATTTTTTAAATGGCAGTACCCACATAAAATGCTGCCAAATGCTAAGTGTGCAGTGTCATTCTTTTGATCTATGTGGAGTTCATGTCAAGAGGAGAAACAATCAGTTAAGAGGCTGTTGTGAAACTCTTCAATGACTTCAGCATGCCATTCAAAACAAGAGATGTGAAATGTCGGCAAAAGTGTTTTTGATTCATTTCATTGTCCAGCATTAGGCATCAGCACGAACACAGTAAGAACTTCAGCGTCTTAAGTGGGGTATTTTTGGACCACTCTTTACGGCCCTGAGTTGGCAACAAGTGATTTTCACTTATTTCCAAAACTAAAGGAATTTTTAAATGGAAAACAGACTTCAAGCAAGCAATGGCATTCTGGCTCAAGTTTTTGGTAGTAGAAGAGTATAACATGGGATTTGAAAAATTGGTCCCACATTACAATAAGTGCCTTAACAGCCATGGTGGCTACACTGAAAGTATCTTTGTAAAAGTAACTTCGTAAATAAAGTTCTGTGTTGATATCTTTGGTTTTCGTTTAGTTATGCAAAACGCTTTTTACTTTCTGGATGACCCTCATATTTCGACCTGTTGTAAAGACAAATTGGATTCATAACGTTCTATGAGTGTTCTTAGGAAATAATTAAATTTCTCCCCTGTTGTGTCTCCTGGTATACTTCTCATCAGTTTTCATGCTGCAAATTATCTCTGAATAGTCTAACTGAGCACCATTTACAAATATATATTTTACTTTTTCCTTCTTAGTGAAATAAATCTGATGGGGATGCTTTATTGTTATCATCATGGTCAGATAAACCATTAATTATGAGGGTCACATCTATTTCGTTCAATATACATGGAATTAGAAATAACTTACTATTTGCTGTTGCACTATGTCCTTCTATTTTTATTGAGATCGCTGGCTGTAAATGAAGTGGAATGCCAGGCAACCATTTTCGTTCCATTAGATCATTGTTTCTCTTATACAATGTTCCTTTTATTAACTGGAACCGAGCGAGGTGACGCAGTGGTTAGCACACTGGACTCGCATTCGGGAGGACGACGGTTCAATCCCGTCTCCGGCCATCCTGATTTAGGTTTTCCGTGATTTCCCTAAATCGTTTCAGGCAAATGCCGGGATGGTTCCTTTGATAGGGCACGGCCGATTTCCTTCCCAATCCTTCCCTAACCCGAGCTTGCGCTCCGTCTCTAATGACCTCGTTGTCGACGGGACGTTAAACACTAACCACCACCACTATTAACTGGAGTTCTTCTTTGGGCGTTTCCTTCTTCGTCCGGCTTCTATTGTTTTCAATAATTCTGGATCCTCCCTCTGTTGAGTAGTAATATCATTTAATACAGCGATGAATGAGATTTCTTATGCCTTGCAGCGCTGCGCCAAAGGATTTCTCGGAAGACAAACGGCGTCCTTGTGTTTGCGTCTCCTTTTGTATACGACCGTGACGTCATCCTCTTGAAGCCTCAGTGCCCACCGCGCAAGTTGTCCCGATGGTTCCTTCAGGCTACGCAGCCAGCTTAGACAATGGTTGTCCGTCACATCAGTGAACTGTTTGGCAAGAAACTTCTTGATGGCGCAAGCAACTGCAAATCACTCTTTCTCCGTTGTAGTTCCTCACAGACTTTGAAAGTACTCTGGAAGCACAAACTTTCACTTTTCGGTACCTTTCTGAATTTGCACTAGAACTGCACTTATAACTGCTAGCGTAGGTATAAAATTATGTCTCCGCACTCTTGCCATACAGTACTAGGACTGGGGATGATGTTTCGCCCTTTTAAGGACAACGGGAGATATTACTTAAAACTCATTCCAGAAGTTCTCTGGGTACGTATCACAAGTTTTTTTACTTTCTGAGCGGCGAAGAAACCATTTTCGGACTCAGGCGAGGCCTGCGCCCGGAATACACATCAGCAATGTTGTCAGACGACCTGTAACATAATAGTCATTTTCTACTACAGCATAAAACTACTTGAAATTACTTGTATTTCGTATCGGTCTTTTTTCTATATATAGTCTCGTGTTTACCCTGTCAGCTCTCATGTGTGATTCAAGTTTTCGCTTTTGTTTTCTTGTTAGAAATTATGTCCAAAAAGAAAAACACAAACCAGCTGGAACTGATGGAATACCAGTGCAACTGCTGAAATGTGGCGGTCATAAACTTCATGAGAAATTGTTTCATCTTTAAAAAAAATCCGAGATGGAAATATACCGGATGAACGGAAGGAACCAATGGATCCCTATCACAAGAAAGGAGGTAGATGACACTGGGGGAGTTAAAATGGTTCAAATGGCTCTGAGCACTATGGGACTTAACATCTGAGGTCATCACTCCCCTGGAACTTAGAACTACTTATAGAACTACTTAAACCTAACTAACCTAACGACATCACACACATCCATGCCCGAGGCAGGATTCGAACCTGCGACCGTAGCGGTCGCGCGGCTCCAGACTGAAGCGCCTAGAACCTCTCGACCACACCGGCCGGTTATAGAAAGTCAGAATCACCTCTTATTCATAATGGAATAAAAGGCTTTGTGGGGCATGCTTCCAGGAACTAACTCCCCCAAAACTGATACGAAAGCACTGCTAAATTTATTTTTTGACACCTTCTTTAAAAAGCATTTTGAAGCAACTGAGGTATCTCATTCAAAGTATGAGGTCAAAAATACCTGGATATACATTCTAGTAACTTTTTTCACCTAAAAGGCGATAAATTTTTATTTTGACATTTTTATAATGATATTTGTTTTAGCCCTTCAGTCCAAATGTCACATCAGTTTAGTCAATATGTTATAAACAGTATTTGCTTGCAACTGGTCTGGCAGCCTCCGAGGAGTTCTGATTTTTAACTCTGATGCACTTAATCTTCCATAAAATTGGTCTTTAGTGTAACTGAAATCTTATCTGTTAGTTGGCAAGTTCTTCACGGTGAACATCTACGTTTGAAACTGTATTCTGTGTATTTGCATAAAATGTATTTGATTCAGAAGACATTTTGTAATTCTGACATATGGTTTAGTTGGCATAATAACAATGATGTGACAAGTCATCATTATAAAAGTAGTTGCAACAGCAGTGGTAGGCTGTAACTACCAGAGTGGTGAGCGTGATAGGTGATGGTTGGTTTGATAGCTACAGCTGTGTAATAGTTCACATGGCACTCTATGTTTGTTTCTGAATAATGATATTGTAGTAACACTGGTGACGGCCCCATTAGGCTGCAGCCAACATATTTTTACTTGTGCTGGATGCTGACAATATAAAAACATTACATAAAGTTTTGGTTTGTTAGTCAAATCTCGATATCACATGAGAAGTCGGCCTATGTGGCCGAGCGGTTCTAGGCGCTTCAGTCCGGAACCGCGCGACTGCTACGGTCGCAGGTTCGAATCCTGCCTCGGGCATGGATGTGTGTGATGTTCTTAGGTTAGTTAGGTTTAAGTAGTTCTAAGTTCTAGGGGGCTGATGACCTCAGAAGTTAAGTCCCATAGTGCTCAGAGCCATTTGAACCATTTTAACTCCTCCAGTGTCATCTACCTCCTTTCTTGTGATAGGGATCCATTGGTTCCTTCCGTTCATCCGGTATATTTCCATCTCGGATTTTTTTTTAGGATGAAACAATTTCTCATGAAGTTTATGACCGCCACATTTCAGCAGTTGCACTGGTATTCCATCAGTTCCAGCTGGTTTGTGTTTTTCTTTTTAAATTTTTCGAACTGCTGTTTATCTCTTCGTACGGCTCATTTACAAGAGGTTCAGCTGTTATAGAGCAAGTTTTCTTCAGTTTATTTTCCAGTTCAGGATAAACCGGTAAGTCGTCAAAAAATCGTTCCGAAGCTTACACCATATCGATAATTTGATCACTGATGTTATACAGAGCTGCTGTACGCGATTGATAACCCTTCCTGATGTTATTTTCGCTGCCACATACTTTGCGGACGTTGTTTGCTTTTAGGTCTTTGTCTATACCCACTACGCATGCTTCAACTACACACACACACACACACACACACACACACATCCATTTTTATAATATGTATGGATTTCGCACTGTATCGACATCAAACTGGCTTTCCGTAGTGACTGCTCCCAGCGACTCGGCTGTTGTATTGCTCCCAACTGCTTCCTGGTAATCATTGTCTTGGTCCTCTGATCTGGCCATTTATATACTGGTTTTTCAGGGATTTCTGTTAAGTTTCTCCTGTACAGATGTTTTCCGTGACACTTCAGAAGGTCATCCTAAAACTCTTCCAGAAACTTCTCTAGCATTCTGGCTGTATGCCAGCGTCTGCTCTTCGCCTTCATGACCGACGGTGTTGTCCTCGCCTAGCCATTACAACAGTGCCGCTTCTTCAGTAGGCTGTCAACAAGTCAGACTTCATAGGAAGCACCGCCCCACATTATAATGTCCGTCTGCTCTTCTTTGCACACAGCCATGCGACTTCTCACTAAAATTCGACTACCATGACAGTTTACCCTCCTTCGACCCTTTCGAACACATCTGTTAGCTCCTCACAATGGCGGTCTCAAAGGACAGTCCGTATCACCATGCCCGACAGTGGTCGGGTTTTCGTCTTTGTCAACGATGATGAATCCACATGTTTCCATTGCTTGTTTTGCTCCCTCGTCTCGGGATGATACTGATACAGGTGCACTCACCTGTGATGATTAGATAGATGGCTGTGGAAGTCATCCGAATTGGCCCGATTCAGCTGCAACAGTTCCAGTGGGGTCTCGGTTCGGCGGTGTTTTTGAATGGGCGTGAGTATTCGTGGAACATAGCGGGTGGCGAACCTTGCCAAAAACCGTGTAAGATGTTGAAAACTGATCCATGAGTAATTTTCCATTTTTCAACCATGCCTCGATTATGATACTCCAGTCCTAACCACCGTGTCTTCTACTCTTTCATATAATGCTGCTTTATTACCGTACACTTCCATTAAGTCGGCATGGGTTGTGGTATTTACGATCCTGATCTACGATATGCTGTCCTGCTTGATGTTGACCAAGTTGCCTGCCCTGTGTGCCGCGAGTAGCATACGCAACTACTTTAATCATAATCGTAGCAGCGCGCCTGCTCGCTGTTCGCTATTGGTCGCAATTTACAATCGAAAGCAAGACTCTCACTATAATGAAAGTCTTACTACGCAGAATCTGAAGCTGATTCTTCCATCGAAGATCTGCTTTTACATTCAAGTTTGATGTATAAGTTATAGGAGATGAGGCATATCTCCTTTCAAGAATTCTTTCTGCCTGTGACACTATTGAAGTGGGTAGAGTACAGCTTTCTATAATGTTGCGATGGCTGCATAGAGGATGGAAGGCGCCTCTTTGAACGACATTAAATGTATTCGCAGTTGGGAATAATGCCAACTATCGGGTGTAGAATGGAATGACGACAATCAAAATTTGTTCCGGACCAGGACTCGAACCCGGATTTCCCGCTTATCGGGAGCGGTCGCCTTACCATTTGGCTGTCTGTGCACGACTCACGGCCAGACCCAAACTTCCATTTGTCGTCAAACGTGCGTCTAAGACCTGTACTCGTACATCGATTTTGTACATTCCCGTACAGATCAGATATTGTACTTGAAAGTCGCTTGCTCGATATCAGCAGAGAAATACGATATTGCATTGCCTGCGTTATTCTGCTTACGATGCAAAGTTCCTTTGGACATGCATGCATCGTTACAAAATTGCGTCTGTTTCCATTTTTGTCGCCCTCTGAAGACCAACAGTAAAATTTCGCTTACAGGTTTTCACTCAGTCCTTATCAGACGAGCTCCCCGTCTCAAATTCATACATTTGTTTATGCCATCATCACATAACCATCATACCGGAAGAGCGGTGTGCTGTCCACGCGCCCCTCCTATCCGCATCCTCACCTGAGGATGACACGGCGGTGAGTGCTAATGGTCGCCTCATACATTCTTTCGATGTACTCGATGCCACTATTGATTCTCACTGTCAGCCTGTAGCGAACGAAGTAGTGAGTTCAGTCTGGTAAGCATTCTTTATTCCTTTGTTCGTTGGTCACTTTTTCCACATTTCCCTTCAGCTCCTTAAACATTAACTCGTTTAGGAAGTTCGCGGCAACTCGCAGCAGCCTCTCGGTAGTGGTAGCTCGCACCGGCGTTACGCGGGTCAGGCGGTTTTACGTCTAGCGCTGCTAGATGGCAACGACTTCGTTTTCACAACGGCAGGGGATTTGAATACATCGTAGTTCAACCAATATGAACGAAATATTACTAATACACAAACCTTCCCATGAAGCAATCTGCCTATTAAAGCACTCCGTCTTCAGGCCACAAGTGGCCCATCGGGACCATCCGACCGCCGTGTCATCCTCAGGTGAGGATGCGGATAGGAGGGGCGCGTGGACAGCACACCGCTCTTCCGGTATGATGGTTTTCTGTTACCGGAGCCGCTACTGTTCGGTCGAGTAGCTCCTCAGTTGGCATCACGAGGCTGAGTGCACCCCGAAAAATGGCAACAGCGCCCATCCAAGTGCCGACCACGCCCGACAGCGCTTAACTTCGGTGATCTCACGGGAACCGGTGTAGCCACTGCGGCAAGGCCGTTGCCAATCTGCCTATTAGCGAAAACAATACTAAAGTCTTTATGTACATACACAAACTATGGCAGGGGACTTTAATGTATATACTATAGATAGAAAGAGTAGAAGAAGATATAACACACACACTGAAGCGCCAAAGAAACTGTTATAGGCAAGCGCAACCAAATACAGAGATATCTGAACAGGCAGAATACGGCAGAGAGGTCTGCAGCATCTATATGAGACAACAAGTGTCTGGCGCAGTTGTTGGATCGGTTACTGCTGCTACAATGGCAAAAAAATGGTTCAAATGGCTCTGAGCACTATGGGACTTAACATCTGAGGTCATCAGTCCCCTAGAACTTAGAACTACTTAAACCTAACTAACCTAAGGACATCACACACATCCATGCCCGAGGCAGGATTCGAACCTGCGACCGTAGCGGTCGTGCGGTTCCAGACTGAAGCGCCTAGAACCGCTCGGCCACCAGCGGCCGGCCTACAATGGCAGGTTATCAAGATTTAAGTAAGTTTGAACGTGGTGTTATAGTCGGTGCATGAGCGATGAGACATAGCATCTCCGAGGTAGTGACGAAGTGGAGATTTTCCCGTACGACCATTTCACGAGTGCACTGTGAATATTAGGAATCCGGGAAAACATAAAATCTCCGACATCGCTGCGGCCGGATAGGTCCTGCAGGAACGGGACCAACGAAGACTGAAGAGAACCATTCAGCGTGACAGAAACGCAACCCTTCCGCAAATTGCTGCAGATTTCAATGCTGGGCCACCAACAAGTGTCATCGTGCGAACCATTCAACGAAACATCATCGATATGGGCTTTCGGAACCGAAGGCCCACTCGTGTACCGTTGATCACTGCGCGATACAAAGCTTCACGCCTCGCCTGGGCCCATCAACACCGACATTGGATTGTTGATGACTGGAAAGATGTTGCCTGGTCGGACGAGTCTCGGTTCAAATTGAATCGAGTGGGTGGATGTGTACGGATATGGAGACAACCTTATGAATCCGTGGACCCTGCATGTCAGCAGGGGACTGTTCAAACTGCTGGAGGCTCTGTAATTGTGTGGGGCGTGTGCAGTTGGATTGATATGGGACCCGTGACACGCCTAGATACGACTGTGACAAGTGATACAAACGAAAACATGCTCTCTGATCACCTACAGCCATTCATGTTCATTGTGCGTTTCGACGGACTAGGGTAATTCCGACAGGGCTATGCGACACCCCACACGTCCAGAATTGCTACAGAGTGGCTCCAGGAACACTCTTCTATGTTTAAACACTTCCGCTGGCCACCAAACTCTCCAGACATGAATATTATTGAGCATATCTGGGATGTCTTGTAACGTACTGTTCCTAAGAGATCTCCACCCCCTCAAACCCTTAAGGATTTAAGGACAGCTCTGCAGGATTTATGGTGTCAACTCTACTTCAGATATTAGTCGAGTCCATGCCACATCATGTTGTGGCACCTCTGTGTGCTCGTGGGGGCAGATCTACCAATTTCTTTGGCTTTTCAGTGTATATGTAAACTTGTTTACTAGAAGCAACGCGAAACTGTTATCTCCACAAAAAAAATTAGCATAGAGACGTTTGTCGATTACTGCAACATCTATAAGCTGGGCTCAAGGAACAGTCGTCTCACTAGGAAATGGCAGCCGGAGTGCATGCCCTTGGCTTCGTATCATAGGGACTGCTATAGTGCGATGGGCAAAAAAATATTAGGAAGGATGAAGGAAAATGGAAGAAAAGAGGCCGAATTAGGAGGGGGAGGAAAAAGAAGATGGATAAGAAAAAGAAGGGAAGTGAAACTTCATGGCAGATTGAAACTGTGTGCCAGAGTGTGACTCGAACGCAAAACCTTTGCCTTTAGCTTACAATTGCTCTACCAACCACGATGTCCAAGCATAAATCGTGACTTGACCGCACGGCCTTACTTCCGCCGAACCTCATAGACTATGTCCCACATTTCACAAGAGGTCTCCTGCATACCTTGCGAGACTAGCACTCGTGGAATAAATGATATTGCGGAAGAATGGCTTAGACGCAGTCGAGGGCATTGTTTGCAGAATGAATTTTCACTTTGAAGCGGAGTGTGCACTGATATAAAACTTTCTGACAGCTTAAAACTGTGTGGTTGGCCTGGGACGCTTGTCTTTCACGAGCAGTCGCTGTACCATCAGAGCTACCGGCGGAAATGAGACTGCGAGGAGGGCTGCGGGAGGGGTTGTTTGCTGTACCTGGATAGTTCGGTCAGTAGGGCGAGTGCCCGCGAAAGCAGAGGTTCTGGGTTCGCGTCCCATAGTTCCAACTGCCAATGAGTTTTAAACCAGCACGCATTCCGCTGCAGAGTGGAAATTAATTCCTACAACAAAAGGAGTGGTGACCTTTATAACGGGCAGAGGGTGGGGTTGTGTGAAAACGAATCACGAGGAAATTCCGACCGAACTAATTTGCCGAAAATTCGCTCTTATTATATTCCGGGATATTATGCTCTAGTTGGATGAATTTCTCGTTGAAACCCAACGTTTCGTCCCCATCAGCGGAGGACATTTTCAAGCTGGGTTGTAGCTTTATCGAAAATCTGATGCTCACCATGACTCGCTACTAACCGAAGTAAAAATCCGTTTCCGCGTGTTCCCGCGATGATGTAGACGTCACACGTTGGACGCTCGAGCACAGTTCGCCGTTGTCAGTCGCTGTCACCTCATGGTGGAAGACTGATACAACAGCTAGAGTATTCAAAACATGTGACCTTACGCCTCTGCGTGGGATCACGCAGAAACGAAATTTATTTCAGTGCCAGGGTGAACATGGTCTCTTCTGAAAAGCTACAACCCCACTTCGAAATGTTCTCTGCAGACGGAGACGACGACGGCATAACAGCCTGGAAAATCTCAGTAAGTCTGACATTCTACAACGAACAAAAATTCCATAGCACCTATCTTTCTTTATTTATTGAAGGACATCTTCCCACACCGTAAGATGCGCTATCAAAAAATGTCACTGCGTAAGATTTGACAGCAGTAACATAATGACAAGCTGTATACTATGTTATAGGACAGATTTCGTATCCTGTCGTATTAACTGACATGCAAGTCACTGCTATAGAGGTAAATAATGTGAGTAGGCTTTCATTACTGCTACTAAATTTTGTAATCTATGTACATTCAGGCGTTCGTTCCTCTGTATCAGATGCGACCGATCTTGGGTTATAAACCCCAAAACCGGTTTTGATAAATAAACGTTTTAGTGCAGCTCATGTGTATAGAAGATGTCCTTTAATAAAACGTTTCTACTGCAGCTCATGATGTATAGAAGATGTCCTTTAATAAATATCTTAAAACTGCCTTTCCCTGGTGCAAGAAAGCTTGTTTCTTGTTTTCTGCAACTGGATGGAGTATTATTTGCATGTGTTGTTTTCTTTGTAGCGGCTTTGCAATGGTCAGTACGGAAACAGTGAAATAGGGATCGTGCTATTGTTGTAAGCAAAATAATTATTTAATTATTTGCCGTATGGAATACATTACAAGTTGTCGAATCACAAGAATAGCAATACGTATACAAAGATTACTAAACTACTACGAGGGTCACTCCAAAAGAAATGCACACTATTTTTTTTTAAATCCGTCTTTTATTCTACATGTTTGAAAGTTTTGCAGTGTGTAGATACATCCTTTAGGAACAATATTTTCATTTCTCCACATAATTTCCATCCCTCTCAACTGCCATAAGCCATCTTGGAACCAGCGCCTATATACCCGCATGGCAAAATTCTGGACCAACCTGTTGGAGCCGCTGTTTGGCAGCTTGCACAAGGGAGTCATCATCTTCAAACCTTGTTCCACGAAGAGAGTCTTTCAGTTTCCCAAAGAGATGGTAGTCACATGGAGCCTGGTCAGGACTGCAAGGCGGGTGTTTCAGTATTGTCCATCCGAGTTTTGTGATCGTTTCCATGGTTTTTTGACTGACATGTGGCCGTGCATTGTCGTGCAACAGCAAAACATCCTGCTTTTGCCGATGTGGTCGAACTCGACTCAGTCGAGCTTGAAGTTTCTTCATTGTCGCCACATATGCATCAGAATTTATGGTGGTTCCACTTGGTATGATGTCCACAAGCAAGAGTCCGTCGGAATCGAAAAACACCGTAGCCATAATTTTTCCAGCCGAAGGTGTGCTTTTGAATTTTTTTTTCTTTGGTAAATTTGTATGATACCACTCCATTGATTGCCTCTTCGTCTCTGGTGAAAAATGATGGAGCCATGTTTCATCACCTGTCACAATTCTTCCAAGAAATTCATTTCCACCATGCTTGTACTGTTCCAAACGTTCGCTGCATTCCGTTTTTCTTGTTTCTTTGTGAGTCACTGTCAACATCCTGGGAACCCACCTGGCACAAACCTTTTTTAACCTTTTTTAACGCCAACACTTTCAGTATTCTGCAAACACTTCCTTCCCCTATCCCAACAATTCCTCCACTGTGATGCGTCTGTCAGCAGCCACCAATTCGTTAACTCTCTGTCTGGAGTGTGTGCAGTACGAGGCCTGTCGCTGCGAGAACAATCCTCAATATTGCCGTGCCCGCTTTCATTACGTAACCTGCTTGCCCACCGACTAACTGTACTGCGATCGACAGCAGCATTTCCATACACCTTTTTCAACCTCTTGTGGATGTTTCCCACTGTCTCGTTTTCACAGCACAGGAATTCTATGACAGCACGTTTCTTGTGACGAACGTCAAGTGTTGCAGCCATCTTGAAGACATGCTGTGACGGCGCCATTCATGGGAACATGTTGAGCTAAGTTTGAAAAGAAGCGGGAAGGATGTGCCTATATAAGGCAACAACTGTCTGATTGTTTTTAGATCGTTTACTGCTGTTAAATGGCAGGTTATCAAGATTTAAGTGAGTTTGAAAGTGGTGTTACAGTCGGCGCACGAGCGATGAGACACAGCATCTCCGAGGTAGCGATGAAGTGGGGATTTTCCCGTACGACCATTTCACGAGTGTACTGTGAATATCAGGAATCCGATAAAATATCAAGCCCACGACGTCGCTGCGGCCGGAAAAAGATCCTGCAAGAACGGGACCAACGACGATTGAAGAGAATCGTTCAACGTGACAGAAGTGCAACCCTTCCGCAAATTGCTGCACATTTCAATGCTGAGCCATCAACAAGTGTCAGCGTGCGAATCATTCAACGGAACATCATCGATATGGGCTTTCGGAGCCGAAGGTCCACCCGTGTATCATTGATGACTGCACGACACAAAACTTTACACCTGGCCTAGGCCCGTCAACACCGACATTGGACTGTTGATGACTCGAAACATGGTACCTGCTCGGACGAGTCTCGTTTCAAACTGCATCGAGTGATGGACGTGTACGGGTATGGGGACAACGTCATGAACCCATGGACCCTGCATCTCAGCAGGGCACTGTTTCAGCTGGTGGAGGCTCTGTAGTAATGTGGGACGTGTACGGTTGTGGTGATAAGGGACTCCTGACACGACTGTGACAGGTGACACATACGTAAGCATGCTCTCTGATCACTTGCAGCCATTCATGTCCATTGTGCATTACGAGGGACTAAGGTAATTCGAACAGGACAATGCGACACCCCACACGTCCAGAATTGCTACAGAGTGGCTCCAGGAACGCTCTCCTGTGTTTAAACACTTCCGCTGGCCGCCATACTCCCCAGAGATGAATATTATTGAGCATATTTGAGATGCCTTGCAACGTGCTGTTCACAAGAGATAGCCACCCTCTCGTACTCGGAGATTAGTCGAGTCCATGCCACGTCATATTGCGGCATTTCTGCTTGCTCGCGGAGGCCCTACACGATATTAGGCAGTTGTACCAGTTTCTTTGACTCTTCAGTTTAAATCAGTGTTGTAGAAATGTTGGAAGACGGGAGGTGCTTTAGATCCACCTTTCTTTCACTTTATTTAATCATGTTCTATGGCCATTGAGATTATTAGAGAAGGTTGACGGTGGCTGTAACGCTGATTTCAGTTGTTAGTAAATGCTTGCGGTCACTTGAGGTGGAGGACACGAGCGCTCGTTTTCCATCGGGCAGCCACCACTGTGGCAGGCGAGACGACATAGCGCGAGTTCTGAAAGGGACAGGGCACAGGTATGCAAAGGGCAGCCAACCGGCACCTTGACACGGCAGTGACCGTCACAAGAGGACGCGCCCGAACCACAAGGAGTCACTGAACACAAAAAAGTGGAAAGGCAGCAGCAGGGACTCAGATGTGATGTCCCTGTAGCCAGAGGAGAAATGCACAATTTCTTTCACAGAAGTTACGTAGGAATGCGACAGCGGCTATTGTTCGAGGGCGAAGCGAGGTGCAGTCCACGTTTCAGCAGTGGGCCTCATATTCTATCCTGTTTCCGCTAAGATCGTTATCTACTTGTTGGCTAAAACATATCTCGGAAACACTACTGGTGGTCGGAGACAGGGAGGCCGAGAAAGCTGCGGCGTTTTATTCAGGTCACGTAGGTGCCCTGATTGGCGCGATTTCCCGCGTGTGAAATATAACAGTCCGTTGATTGGACCCCAGTTCGTGATGTAAGAAATCGCCACAGCGGACGCTTATCGATGTACTAGGATTGGAGGAACAGTTTTTTCCCATCTTATGGAGGGAGGCTGTACAGTAAGCGAAGTGATGCGGAATTGGTGTACGAGTATTTTCCCAGCTTTCGATTGGTGGTTTTAGTTTGTTGGCGAAAACTCCACGCGAAGCTCTCCGCAGCCAAAGAGTTACTGTGTGGAAGAAGACAGTTCGGTCGTGGTCCGCAGAAGAGTGCGGACGGCATATCCGCGGAAGAGCGCGGACAAGATTCGATTTTTCTTCGAGGAAGAGTGCAGACGAAAGATCCACAGTCCAACCCAACGTCAAGGCACACTACTCATCGCATCTCGAATGCCCTGCATGCATGGTGAGCATTGCACTGTACCGGCAACATGAATCTTGAGAGCAAAGTCTCGTGCTTTATTGCTCATCCACAGAAGTAGCAGTTGTTGTCCGATCCAAATGCAGTTTCGTAGTTTGTTTCCTAGTTCAGTTCACAAATCACTGTCAGTCGTATTGATCATAGTCAGATAGTTTTATCCATTTAAAGTTGCAATTAAAGTCATGTTATCACCTGTGGTACAACTTTGCCAACTGCCAATCAGATCATTCTCCTTTATGAATATTACACAGTGTATAATCAAGATGTTATGTCGACCCACGTTCCATATTTTACATGTGTTTTATGAATAAATCTATCGTGAGACTTCAATCATTCTTTCACTGAAGTTCACAAGGTCCCTTGCTCACGTTTAATAATTTTATTTACTTGTGAGGGAGATAATAGGAGACATCTTGTAATGAAGAAATACGATGTTTCGTCTTCGGTGACACTACACAGGGCCACCTTTTATAGTCATTTGCGTGTATATCTTTGTGCATAGTTTTCATAGTAGTGTCACTCAAGTAGTGGCTCCGTGTCTTAGAGTTATTCAAAGCCAGTGTGTCATTAGAGGCTCCCATACGTCTGCCCACCAGAGAGACACTTTGGAATGTGTACTTTTTATTTCATTGTAAAGTAATATCGAACCCCATGAGTGTCAGGTCACAAGTTTAATATTTAGTGGGGCTCAGTTGAAAGCGATATGCTAACAATTATGCCAGGAAAAATATTGGCTGGTAATGACTCACCTTGTGCATCAGAGGTGCAGAGATCAACCTTCTACGGGATGTATATATTACACTTGACAAAATGGACGTAGTCGACATTCAAGAAATGTCCAAAACAAGTCATTAACTTGTACCATAAACAGCAAATGAGAAGTGGGGTGCCACAGTGATCACAAAGTACACACCATCAAGATAAAAGGCGAACTCCTTGGTAGTTACAAACCGTGCGGGACCTTCAGGTAGGTATCCACTCTTAAAGAAGGTTGGTCTGTCGGAGTGATGAGAACTGATGGAATTTGACGACATGCAACCGAACGCGAAACAGTCTGTCGCGGAGCTTATCCTGAAACTGGCTATCCTTTAAGGCGTAGCTGCAGATAGAGCGATAATATGTTTTATACGCACGGAAGGAAAACAAACATCAAGAGGCTGAATTTTTCCAGTGTTCCCAGATGATATGAACTGCAATGTTACACACTTTTCAGGAGGGTCAGTTTTTCTCTAAAAGAATATGATTTTTATTCGCAGACCAGGAACTAAGCAAAAGCAAGTTATTTTAATCAGCTATTGGCCAAAATCAGTGCTTATACGATAATTGTACTTCTCTTACGCCCATTTTCCAATTTTCGCTTGCTGTGACGTAAATATTCCCTACTGCCCTTGGAGGTTCATGCACACGAGAAAGAATCGTAAGGGGCAGAGCGCCTCAAACTTCTCGCAGCACAGTAAATAACTTTCCAGTCAATTTACCATCCAGATTAACAGTCGACCTAATTGTATACGAAATCGTTAAGGCATTGATGTTACATGATCTTGATATAACTCTCTTGCTACCTCTAATTTTGAGTGCTCCTTTCCTATGCATTTCCTTTTCAAACCCAGATTGGTCAGAGTTGAAACTAAATTCCTTACTAAAAGCTGAGGCAAGTTTTTTAAAATCTGATTTACAAAATTTTTGTCCGATAACTCAGTTTGCTGCACATCGTCAAGTTGATGCTTTGTTTGAAATTTCGTTATCTTACGTCTTCCAATTTTGTAGCACTGTTTGAAGTTAGGCAGCCATCTACTGCTTCCTTTGAAATCAGTGTAATCTGTTTCGCGCGCAGTTTAATGTCCATAACGTAGCTCACTATCATGCACATGCTGCAAATTGTGTCGAGCATCCTCGAAACGCGCTAACACCAGTATTTCCAAATGGACCTTGTCCTCCCTTGAATATCCGTAGTTTTTCTTAGGTCGTACTGCTGTGGACATATTCGAAATCTGCTCATCATTATTTTTTTACTATAATGTGGGTGATCTTCTATGTATGTAATTATGTTTCGTGTAGGTGGTCCCGGTCGCCTACGGTGGACTGGAAGCCGAGCGGTGACCTCTCCAGTTGTCAGGATGCTAGGAAATGACTGTGGAGGCGTCAGAAACGCCAAAGAAACATTATTAATTTATGACACTTTTATTCCTGCCGAGTACAATGTGGCCCTCGTAACACAGGCTGGCTGAGCTTGGTGATATCAACGACCTTCCCCGAGTCCTTGCTGACTCGGAGCGATGACACCAGCTCCGGGCTGCACCAGTCTTGCTATCGCAGAGCCGCGTGCTGTGACGTAGCAGTGGACTGCCCTTACTTCGGCCACGCGTGGCTGGCGGCGCCCGGCTGGCGGACAGCAGGCCGCAGCGCGTGGAAGCTCCGGGTTGGAGTCCCGGCGCTGTCGGCACGAGAAGCGTTCTCGCAGTGTGGAGTGTACTCTATCCCACCCTGTCTTCTTCCCTGCTCCTCCTGGTGGCTCGTCCGCGGTGGACGGGCGGAACGGGCTGCAGTCCCCCAGCGTCGTCGGCTCACTCGGTTGTGACGGCGGATGCACAGGGCCTAGGCCCAGCACGATCTCGACGACGGCTCACTGATGTGGTCAGCATTGGCAGCGAGCGAGTCTGCTGCGGTGTCTGCTAATCCTGGGTTGATGATTGACAGCGGCAGCAGGGAGGACCAGAGCTGGTACTGTCCCCTCACGTCTGCTGCTGGATGGGCCGCCCTTACTGCAACATCTCCTTAACAAAGATTAACATGTCGATCACCGAGCTGAGCGCTACGCAGCGTCCCAGTACACATCTAACTGCAAGTAGATTAAAAAAAATAGGTCACCTGCTTGTAACAGGAATTTCTTTGACAAAGGGAATTTGACACTTAGCCAACTGTCATTCAGTCAAGATGGTGTACTCAGTAATGAAACAAAGCGGTAGGCTCTGCCAGAAATATCGACTCTTAGACAATGTGTCTAATAGTGTATTTTAATACAACAGTATGCCATCTTTGGCAATTTATAACACTTGTAAGTAAGCATTACAAATATGAATTCTTATATGGTTATATCACTTGTAATGTATTTCATTGTTATTGTCTAATCTGCTTTCAGAAAACACTTGATAATGGCACTATGAAGCCGAAACCACGATTGTGTAAGTGTAAATGTAACAGCCGGCCGTAATGGCCGAGCGGTTTTAGGCGCTTCAGTCTGGAACCACGCGACCGCTACGGTCGCAGGTTCGAATCCTGCCTCGGGCATGGATGTGTGTGATGTTCTTAGGTTAGTTAGGTTTAAGTAGTTCTAAGTTCTAAGGGACTGATGACCTCAGATGTTAAGTCCCATAGTGCTCAGAGCCATTTGAACCATTTTTGTTGTAAATGTAACACTGTAAATAAACAACAGTCTAATGGTGGTACTGTCTTTAAAGAGCCAAAATTGTGGTTGCACGGTAGACAATACGTGGGGCGTCGAATGGAGTAGTCATCATTGGCCTTTTTCGACCGCACACTCGAATGGTTTCTTGTAAGCTGCGGTGAGGATTGAACAAAAAATAATGGTGAGGTGTCGCTTTGGGGAGAGGGGGAGGGGAGGTAGGAGGAGAAGGGGTGCGTGAAGTTACAATTTATCTGGGTACCAGTTACCCTCGAAACTCCACTGCCGAGGATTAAGTTTTGAAGCGTTGTAGCAAGTAGGGTAATCGGGGCAACACATCTAGAGCTGTCTGGATAGAGCAAGTTCCACCTCGGAAGCGACGCACCCGCTGTGAGACAGGATTCCCAGAGCTGTCGCACAGCTCGGCACGACAGCGCTCTGCACTCAGCGCTGACTGCGCCTGACAGCCCGTAGCTAGCTAGCCCGGGTGTTAGCCATTACCGGAAGCGCCGGCACCACGCGACCCGCGTACCCTGAGCGGCGACCTCGCTTTGCGAATTACTGAATGTGTGCGCCGTCCACCTTTCCTGCACTCGGGCAAGAGCCTTCCGCTCTGACCTGTACCTACTGTCTTGCTCTTTTCCTGAGCTCTTTTTCCTGACACATCTGTTCCCTTGTCCTCAGTCTGTAGTAATTATAAGACTTTGGGACTGTGGTTGTTTTCCTCTGATCGGTATCACCCTTTACGATGGTATACTGTCTCCTCACTCCTCACGTAATTAGACACTGGTGATAGTTTGTCCATCAGTCTTCAGGTTGTAGCTTATCTCTGGTGCTATTAAATCCGTAGCGGAAGTTGGGGTATAACTGGGTAGCTAAGGAGGAAGCTATATAACAGTGACAATTTTCATTGTTGTAACTTCAAATTTATTTCAGTGAAAGATTAAAAAGGCATGAATAACATATGAACTATGAGGACTTATTTTCGATGGTTTAAATTATACACCGAAACGCCAAAGAAACTGTTATATGTATGGATATTCAAATACAGAGATACATAAACAGGCAGAATACGGCGCGGCGGTAGGCAACGCCAATATAATACAAGAAGTGTGGTGGTGTTAAGTTCCTATTGGACCAAACTGTTGAGGTCATCGGTCCCTAGGCTTACACACAACTTACTGTAGCGTAAACTAACTTACGTTAAAGACAACACACACATCCATGCCCGGGGGAGGACTCGAACCTCCGATGGCGGCAGACGCGCGATCCGTGACAAGGCGCCTGAGACCGCGCGGCTATCCCGCGCGGCCACAACAAGTGTTAGTTGTTAGATCGGTTGCTGCTGCTACAGTGGCAGATTATCAAGATTTAAGTGAGTTTTAACGTGGTGTCATCGTTGACGCATGAGTGATGGGACACAGCATCTCCGAGGTAGCTATGACGTGGAGATTTTCCTGTACGACCATTTCACGGGTGTACTGTGAATATCAAGAATCCGATAAAACATCAAATCTCCGACATCACTGCGCTCGGAAAAAGATCTTGCAAGAAAGGGACCAACGACGACTGAAGAGAATCGTTCAACGTGACAGAAGTGCAACCCTTCCGCGAATTGCTGCCGATTTCAGTGCTGGGCCATCAGCAAGTGTCAGCGTGCCAGCCATTCAACGAAACAACATCGATGTGTGCTTTCGGAGCTGAAGGCGCACTCGAGCATCCTTGATGACTGCATGACACAAAACCTTACGCCTCGCCTGGGCCCGTCAACACCGACATTGGACTGTTGATGACTGGAAAAATGTTGCCTGGTCGGACGACTCTCGTTTCAAATTGTATAGAGCGGATGGAAGTGTACAAGTGTGGAGACAGCCTCATCAGTCCATCGACCCTGCATGTCTGCAGTGAACTATTCAAGCTGTTGGAGGCACTGTAATGGTGTGGGCCGCATGCAGTTGGAGTCATATGAGACTCCTGATACCTCTAGATACCACTCTGGCAGTTGACACGTGCGTAAGCATCCTGTCAGACCTTCTGCATTCATTCATGTCCATTGTACATTCCGACGGACTTGGACAATTCCAGCAGGACAAAGCAACACTACACACATCCATAACTGCTACAGAGTATCTCGAGGAACACTCTCCTGAGTTTAAACACTTCCGCTGGCCACCCAACTCGCCAGAAGTGAACATTAGTGAGCATACCTGGGATGCCTTGCAACGTGTTGTTCAGAAGAGACCTCGTACTCTTAACGGATTTACGGACAGCCCTGCAGGATTCATGGTGTCAGTTCCCTCTAGCACTAGACATTAGTCGAGTCCATGCCACGTCGTGCTGCGACACTTCTGCGTGCTCGCGGGAGCCCTACACGATATTTGGTAGGTGTATCAGTTTTTTTGGCTCTTCAGTGTATTTAATGTAACTCAGCACTGTGCAATATATGGTTATACCTCATACCTTGAGCTAAAAGTGCAATGGGACACATACCGACAGTGTAATATTTTCCGTATGAGGCATGGCACACACCGATACTCATGCAAGTCATTTTCAGCCAGCCTCTACAATCCTCATGCGCTCTCTACTCACTTTAAATGATTTACCCAATCACCTGATTTTTTTTGTTAACGAATAGGTCTCTTTGCAAAGACGAGAAGGCGTTTTATGCTCATCTTTAGAAGAGCTGTTTGATCCGGCTTGCTTCAATAATTTTTTTTAACCTGCCGGGAAGCTATTTTTGTGGTTCTGTGCTCATTTCTGTAGGGAGACTCCGTGATCACGGGGGATTTTAATTTTCACCTGGTTTACTATGGACTCTCGTAATTAGGAGCCGGCTTTACTCTCTCCAGTGACTCTGTTGTGTTCTGGGAGGCCGGTATTATTCTTTCTGTTGCATCTGATAGTGCAAATTACTCTTTGCCAAATACGTTTGAATTAAGCGGGAAAATACTTGTCTTTTTGAACCCAGATATGTCATCTTACATTGTTTCTGTTCTGGTATAAGCAAGTCCGAACAAATGAGCTATTTTGTACTGGGTTGCCACTCTTCCCGGATGGCTCTAAGTTCTTAAGTCTTAAGACACGTCTTAATTTTCTGACCGTATATAGAGCTTAATGGTCCCATCTCAAATGAAAATATACTTCAATAAAGGACAATCAGTCAAATTATTAATGACAAAAACAATATAAAAATTGGTACAAAATATATGTAATTATTAAATTGTAGTTATTAAAACGTTTACACGCAAGTAGCGTACGGTTAAAAACATATATTTCTTACCTTACACATAATTTAAATGAGACCAACTCATGGGGTAATGACAGATTGTTGCGGTTTCACCACATTGCTTCTACACGGCTTTACCCAACTGTACGTTATAAGCAAAATTCCTTCTGCATAAGAAACAAGGTGAAGAATTGTTTAATATGGCATAGCGTCTTAAAAATATTATTCATTGGGTATTACCAGTTTCAATTCGCAATTCTACGTTATAAGTTCCTTACTGACCACAAAATATTACAAAGGAAGATACACAACCACATAAGACTAACAAATTATTTTGCTCAAAAACAACGTACATGACACTACCAAGCCTCATGGCGGTACTGAACTTTACAGCTGTGCTTATGGTGTAATGGCCAAACAACATCTTAGCAACTCGAAAAGGGAAATATGAGGGTCTCTGGTTTCACGCCCATACCTAATTATATCCCAACTTCCCCTATACTGAACAAGCAGCAAAGAAAACCTAGGAGAAATTTGGAAAGCGAATTGAAGTTCAGGGAGAAGAAACAAGGTTTTGAGATCTGCCAGTGACATTGCAATTCTATCAGAGAAGAAAAGGACTTGGATGAATATCTGAACGGACTGGATTATGCCTTTAAGAGGGGCTGTAAGACAGTTATACATAAAAGCATTTCTGAAAAACAGAAACTTGTTAAAACCGAATACGATTTTTTAAGTGTTTGGAAGTCCTTACTGAAGATATTAGTCTGGAGTTAAAACAAGAAGAGAACAGAAACTCTTGAAATGTGGTGCTAGAGAAGAATGCTGAAGATTAAATGGTAGCTCTAACAACTAATGAGAAGGTACTGAATCGAATCGGGAAAAAAACAATTTATGGTGCAATTTGTATAAAATGAAAGCGATCAGATGGTAGGATATATATTGAGGCATCAACGAATAATTAATATGGTAATGGAGGGTGCAAAAATTGTGAAAGGAGTCTAAGTCTTAAATAGAGTAAAGAGGTTCGAATGGATACAGGACAGCCGCATCAAAACAGTACTTGGACTGAAGACTACAACAATAGTCACCAGACTGGTTTGATGCTGCCTGACAAGACTTTTGCCCAGTGTTAATTTCTTCATCTTAGGCTAGCACTTACATCAACGTCCCCAACTGTTTGTTGGATGTACTCCAATCTCTGTCTTCGTTCACAGTTTTTATCTTCCGCACCTCCCTCTAGCAGCATTTTTTGTTTGTGCATGTAAACTGTACTTGTATCAAAAGTAATTGCCGTGGTTACCTAAAAGAGCAGAAGTTACGCGATTAACCAATTTTTGTTACTTATAAAATGCAATTTATATTCTTTAAGGGTATACATACACAGTGGACTTACACTGAACATTTATGTTTATTTGCCAAAACTGCCGAACTGTAAGAGTGGTAGAGCGCAGCTCTAAGTCTACTTAATTTTCAGAATTCTGCTGGAGCTCCATCTCAAACGCAACGATTTTCTTCTTTTTCGCTTGACCTAGAGTCCATGATTCACATTCATAACCGAACGCCGCGCTAGGTAGCCGCGCGGTCTCGGACGCCTTGCCACGGCTCGCGCGGCTCCCCCCGTCAGAGGTTCGAGTCCTCCCTCGAGCATGGGTGTGTGTGGTGTCCTTAGCGTAATTTAGTTTAAGTTTGATGAACTAGTGTGTAAGCCTAGGGACCCATGTCCTCAGCAGTTTGGTCCCATGGGAACTTACCACAAGTTTCCATAACCGAACGATGTGGCTCAGTGGGTAGCACACTGGACTTCGCGACTACGATGGTTCAGGCCCCCAACTGGCTAGCCAGAAGTAGATTTACCTTGATTTCCCTAAATCGCTTCAGACAGATGCTGGGAGCCTCGTTCGAGAGGACACGGCCGATTTTCTTCCCCATCTTTGAAACGTTCCGAGCTTGTACGCTGTCACCTCAATGTCGATAGGACGTTAAACTATAATCTTCCTTCCCTTAGATCCATACAACTAAGTGCACCAGACGTACATTCTCAGAAATTTCTTTCTCAATTTAAGGCCTACGTTTCACACTAGTGGGAGTATTTGTGTGTCTGTGGACGGCCCTCCATTCTGCTGATCGCTACTTGCTAATGAGCCTTCAATTCAGTCATTGTCTGTCACGTCGTGTATTGTACATCCCACAATGAGGGAGAGCCTTCAGTGATATGGAACGAGTCAGGCTATACATTCTAACAGGAAGAAATTTCCTCTGCTGGCTGTTCTGTAGAGTATACTTACAACAAACCTGAACCATCGCTAACCTATTTGCACTGATAATAATGACAGTTACTTCTACATTACTTTATATGTGTATCTTAGTAGAAAAACTCCTGCTCTGAAAAAAGTTGCAGAAATGGCTAACGAGGCATTCGTTTTATAGCCTCCGATTGACGCCTTACGATCCAGCCACACGCGACACAGCAAATCACTGCGGGTTGCCGGCCGCCTAGGCGATCGCAGCTCCTCTTAATCTGTGACAGTCTATGCAGTATTTGGGAGTGCCACGTCCACCTGATATACAGCCGGTACTAGCTCGCGTTTGTGAGCCACGTGAGAACAGACAACTTTCTGGCCTTTCTCCGCCGAAAGGCCTTTTTAGGACACCATCCAGAGGCTTAATAGTCACAGTGAGTTCCATACTCGACATCAACGATCTTCTTCGGAAGTGTAGCAAGAATATTCCTCAGAGTGGAGCGCACCCTACATCTACAGCTATATGATTATTCTGGAATTCAAAATCAAGTGCCTTTCAGAGGGTTCATCGAACCACTCTCAAGCTATTTCTGTACCGTCCCACTCCCGAACAGCGCACACGAAAAAAACGAGCACTCAGATCTTTTCTTCGAGCTCTGATTTCTCTTATTTTATTATGATGATCCTTTCTCCATGTGTAGGTGGCCGCCAATTATTTTCCCAATTCTAGGAGAAAGCTGCTGACTGAAATTTTATGAGACGATCCTGCAGCAACGAAAAAAGCCTTTGTTTTAATGGTTGCCACCCCAATTCCCGTATCATACCCCTGGCACTATCTCCCCTATTTCGCGATAATATAAAACGAGCTGCTCTTCTTTGAACGTTTTTGATGTACTCCGTCAGTCCCGTCTGATGCGGATCCTACACCGCACTACAATACTCCAGGAGACGGCGGACAAGCGTGGTGTAGCAATTTCTTTGGCAGAGGTGTTGCACTTTCTAAGTTTTCTGCCAATAAATTACAGTCCTTGGTTTGCTTCCCCACAACATTTTCTATGTGATCATTCCAGTTTAATTTATCCACAATTGTAATCCTTAAGTAATTTAGTTGAATTAACAATCTTTAGTTTTGTGTGATTTATGGTGTTACCGAAATGTAGCGGAATCTTTTTAGTACTCATGAGGATGACTTCACACCTTTCATTACAGTCAATTGCCACTTTTCGCATCATACAGATATCTTCTCCAAATCACTTTGCAATTCGTTTTGATCAAATGATGATTTACAAGATGGTGAATGACAGCATCATCTGCAAACAATCTAAGATGGCTTCCCAGATTATCTCCTGAATCGTTTATATAGATTAGGAACAGGTGGAAAACTTCCCTGGGGAACAGTGTATGTTGATTTTCCGTCAATTGCTAGGAACCGTCATCTTCCCACAGGAATTGACGAATCTAGTGACACAACTGAGACGATACTCAATAGATACGCAATTTGATTAGAAGTCGCTTTTGAGGAGCAGTGTAAAAAGCTGTCTGGAAATCTAAAAATATGGACTCAATTTGACATCCTATGCTGATAGCACTCATTGCTTCGTGAGAATAAAGAGCTAGTTGTGTTTCACAAGAACGATATTTTCTGAATCTGGGATGACTATTTCTCAATAAATCGTTTTTTTAGGTAATTCATAAACTTCGAACACAGTATATGTTCCAAAATCGTACTGCAAACCGGAATCTGGGACATCGCCAGTGCAGCCTATAACGACCGTGCCTACGCCAGTGCTTCTCGATCGTGACTGAGTGCTACACTTGCACCTTCAAGAATTGTTATCGTGTTAGTGATAACCCTTCATCAGATCAGGACGATATTTTACGTTGCCTTAACTAGGAAGGTGTTTCAGTTGCTCAGTGTTATTACGTACTTTGTGTGTTGTAATAAAGTTCTGTCGTTCTTGGCTACCTGGGAACCTTTCTCTTCTTGTCTGTGCGTCGCCCACAACGGGATAGTACATTTTTACTTTCTTTTTAAATATGATTCCTGCTTGATGTTCGTCAGAAACCTGTTGAAGACTTTAGAAACAGAATAGTCCATATACGGAAATTATTTCTACTTTTAGTGTAATGGTTGTGAACTGCTGAGTTCGCCCTAAATTCTCTCTTGTTGTTAATCAGAAATGCCATTAGGGAGTAGAAGATAGTGTTGCACGTTGGAACATTTTTCAGATTATCGCCTCTAGCCAGCCTTGTAAATACAATTTTAATATATGTTCTTATTCCATTTTGAAATGATCGCATTCAAGTCATGTGTGCTGCAGTCTTTTCCTTAAGTTAAAAAGATTACTCCGGCAAAATAAGGTTTTTCCTAATGTGAAAACGTATTGCAAGGGCAAGGTCATGTACCTAAGAACAAATCTTCCATTAAAATTTAAAATTGTTACACTATAGAAAATATCGTTAAGACTGTATTTAATAATCTATGCGTTACATTATTATTCTATTGCACACCAATAACCAGTAAGTGAAGTCAATAGAAAAAGTATTATCAAAAACCATTTACAAGTTAAAAACATTTTGAAGTGGAGGAAATTTTACTCACCAAAAAATTCTGTAACTGAAGAATCAACAATATCCTCCAAACAGCTTTAATGTACAGGGTGAATACTAATGAAACCAACAAACTGCTGGGACGAATTCCTGTCTGGAAATGGAGGAAAAAAAGTCCTATGAACATATGTCCCGAAATACTTCGTTGCAATGGCAGATGGCGCTGACGAATCAAAGTTGCTCTGGCCACGTGCTGTGGGTTTCTTGTGCGTCGCAGGCTGTGACGCAAAGTACTGTGAGCAGCAGAATCGTCCGGTATTCACGTCGGGAACAATCCGAGATGGTGTTTGTGTACGTCCAAGCAGATGGAAACGGTCGAGAGGCAGCACGGCTATACGAAAACAAGTACCCTCACAGACACCAACCACATTACACAACATTTCAAGTTCCTTTTGGGCGTCTCTGTGATCACGGGTGCTTCCAGACAGACGAAAATGCAAGAGAGCGGCGAACTATGCGTATATCAAATTTGAAGGACTGGGTTCTACAGAGTATTGAAACGAACTTTAGTACAAAAGTGGCCCGCCAACACAGTGTAAGCCAAAGTACAATTATGTGTATCCTGCATGACAACCTCTACTATCCCTATCACTTGCAACGATGCCGCTTTGACCATCTGTTGTGATGTGGACATATATATGTGTTGTGTTCCGTGACGATTTGTTGTTGCATGCGCTCCGTCCATTTCCGGACACGTGTTCATAGCACCTTTTTTTCCTCCATTTCCAGTCAGGAATACGTCCCTGCAGTTTGTCGGTTTTACTATTGTTCACCCTTATTAATACAACACTTAGATATGTAGAACTAGTAATATTTACAAACGCTGAACGAAAACACTACCTAATGTCTCACGACAACAAAAACAGTAGAAAATACCGGAAAGTGCCATGGCGGTTTCTAGTGCGCAGTCCTTCGCGTGATTCTAAAATAAGTCTCTAGATTAAAACATCGACCAGCAAACATCATGTGTTTCTAGGTATACTATCTTCCAGGCACAAAACTCTCGCCTATACACAGGGTGAAGCGAAATTCGCGCACTCAGGCTTTGCAGCCCGACTCCTCTCATGCCAGCGATAAAAAAAAGAAAAAAAATGTCTGTCACAAAATTTCGCCCTGCGAGCACATCCGGCAGAAAAAGGACGTTAAAGAGTGGCAGTCTGGCAACACTGTAACCACATGTATGGTAACTATCTGTGTCAGCACATATTAATTCTGCTGTGCAGTTGGTGCAATGGCTACAGTTTTGTTAGCATACAGGAGGTCGAGTCTTCGATCCTGGGTTGGGCGCATTTTTTTTTAATTTGCTAATTTCATTCTGACATTTCATACTGCAATATACACCGTTTCTTAGGTCACATGTGCCCTAAATTTACAATATTTTGTAACGCTGAACATAACAAATAGGTGGTTAGGCAAATAAGAAATGGACAATTGACACAAATGATGTGTCACAGGACAGAATAACTACAAAAACAATATCAATTTCGAGATGCTAAGGATGATGGCACAGTACAATAACACAACATCTACTCGTCATTTATACTACATGTAATTTGAGCGCTTAGATGTCGCACATTAGCAACCAGTGACAATAACAATGTCCATATTAACGACCGCATGACCTTCACAACAGAATACGCTGCCCTCAGAACAACAGCTGCACAAAGCGACCTCCCTGCTCATCCAAACATTGCGCAACCCGCCGGATCATTCAGCTCTGGGCTCGTCGCGGCAAAGCTGCGTCCACAGTAACAAGAGAAGCATGAATACATGATACCAAGTCTTCCACATTCGTCGGGAGAGTGCTCCTTCAGGTGTCCACACTGGAAGAAATCCAGGGGATTTAGATCAGGTGAACGTGGTGGCCATACAACTGGACCACGTCCGAGCCATTTCCCTGGAAATGTTCTGTCCAAATATTGTCGCACATTAATTCCAAAGTATGGAGGTGCACCATCATGTTGTAACCATATCCTCTGCCGAACATGTAGTGGAACATCTTCCAGTGCATCATGCAGATAGTTTGAGAGGAATGTATGGATACCTTCGTCCAGTCAACTGGTCAGGCAACAAGTAGGGGCCCAAATATCTGTTGTCCGATATTCCAGCCCATACGTTGATGCCAAAGTGAACTTGATATCCACGGTCACGGGTGACAAATGGTGAGCATTGTGCATATGGAAGACAACCTCATGAGTGAATGCTGCTTCATCGAACCATATTACAGTGTTCACGAAGTCATCTTTGGCTTCCTGTTGTCGTTGGAACCACTCACAGACTCGCATGCGCTGACGGCCATCTGCAGGATGCAGGTGTTGCGTGAAAGCATAATGATAGGGGTGCAGCCCACGGTCATACAGCACGTTAATGACTGCACTGTGAGACACGCAGCTGCCTTGCTGCGCTACGTGCACTTCACTGAGATTCTTGGTGTATGACCTTCAAATAGCTTCCTCAGTAGCTGGAGTACAGTGAGTATATGAACGACCTCTGTCATGCGATGGTGGAAGGAGAGAACCTGACTCCCGAAGGCACAGCTCCAGATGGTGAAACACATTCTTCTCTAGATGACGTCGACGAGGATAACTAGCAGCATATTCATGAGCAGCAGCACCAGCCCGGTCATCAGATGCACCAAGGATCCGATGCATATCCACGTATTTGTCTTTTTGTATACCATACATCTGCCACACTGGTTTAGAGGTTTACAATGAGAAAATTCGATTCGTTTATGCATGTACATCGGAGTCGGTCATGGGCACGTTACTCCACTCGCAGCTAGTCCCTGTCTGATGAACAGCGCATACAGTACAAACACGCAGTCAGTCCTAGGTGCTATTCCACCTAACACGCAATACCCCTCTGACAGATATTGTTCTGTATGACTCATCCCAACACCGCTGATTGGAAAATGTTCGGTTTTAAATTACATTGTTTCCCTAACGGTAATAGGCGTGATGTTTCCACTATCCAATCGATAGAATAATAATAATAATAATAATAATAATAATGGATTGAAATATGTACTAAACAGCATGTGGTTACCAGACTCAGTGTTGAAAGGCATAATTAGTGGGACCATGGTGATAACACATACAAATAGTAACCAAATTTGGACATTATTTGCAAAGCACGTTGCTAGTCCTACTGGTAACGTAAAGCCCTACCGAAATGTAATGGACTTGAACAAGGCAAGAATAATAGTGGGTACTAAACTATGGGACCATTGGACGAGGATACAAAGAAAACAGGTTTCACATCAAGTAGATGAAGTGGTGCAAATAAATTCATGCCCATGACGTGGAAAGGGCTTCTTTCAAAGCTGACCAATCTTCCATTTCTAAGGTTGTAGTATGTAAGTGCTAATGTTTTCTATAGGACCCGCTGCAATCGCTGTTGACGATTAAGATGCAAGATACTGTACCACCTGGACTACATTTACCCAATAAAAAACATATGCCTCCACTCAGGATCGAACCATCGACCTCCTGCATGCTAACCAAAAAACTGTATCAACTGCACCAACTGTACAGCACAACAAGCGTGTCCAGACAGGTAGTTACCATACGTGTGGTTACAATGATGCCAGACTGCCACTCTTTAACGACCATTTTCTGCCGGATGTACTCGCCGGACCAAATTTTGTAACGGACATTTTTTCATCTCTGGCATGTGAGGAGTCGCGCTGCGAAGCCCGACTGCGCGAATTTCGCTATATTGGCAAGTAGGTGTAAGAATCCCTAGGGCCCTGAAGACGCTTCTGCAAGATGTTCAGTTATCAAGTTGGTGCAATATTCCTATTCCAAGCTACAGTAGAATAAATACTTTTTTCATCTCATCTGCAACATCCGAGAAGATTATTCCATTATGACAGAGCTGAGTGAAAGTATGCATGTGCGGTAGAAACCTGTCTGCAGGTCAACACGAGAGATATTTATAAGTGAAAACCAGGCAGAACTGAGCTTTCAGATCAACGTATCCGCATGATGTTATCAAATTGGATTCCCAGGAACTTCACAGGTGGTGCCTTATCCAGTGTATGCCCATTGATTTCTACTTCGGTACTTGTTTGTTGTTATATAAATGTCATGTAAACTGCGTAATATGAGTTTTTGCGAGATTAGGGGTTAAGGTGCTGGAAACCCGTTGCATTATTCTCCTGCTGTGTCTGTTATGGATGTCTTATGGCCCTTTACCAATATAATTGCGTCATCAGCAGACACTACAGTTACAACAAGACTTCCAATGTCCCAGGTGAATTGTTTAGGCAAGCGAAGAACTGGAGTGGGCCAAGCACTAAGAGTTGTGTCATACCATATTTAAAGCATCCCCACTCGGAATTTAATCTTATTTCTGTCGTATGATTTGCAAAAGGAACTCTCTGTTTTTTGTTGTTAAGATTCCATCCATGCAAGAGAAGGACCTCCGATGGCATATCACTTTCTTCTCCCCAGTAGAATTTTACCACACCTACCGAGATGTAAAGTATGAATGTATTTGTTTATTAAGATTTTGTAGTAAAGAATCTTTGTTAACTGTTCCACTACGCGTATGGGGAACTACATAGTACTTATAAAACAATAACTCTTTTTCAGTAGTTCGCTTTCTCCTTTGCGCTTAATTTCCTAAATTCTTTGTGCAATGACGAGCATAGCGAGACAAGGTGCGATGTGTAACACAAGAAAACGGTTGAATTCGATAAAGGGCACTAAAGTGTTTGGTCTGCGCGGCGTGTACCACAAGAAAATGGCTGAATTCGATAAAAAACAATGTCATCTCTTCTATGTGATGAAAATATACCCCGTTTCCCTCCATCCGTCCTAGTATCTAAGAAACCGAGTGGTAAAAATTTACGCAGCATGGATACCAATGTCTACTACAGTCTCAGGCAGACTTTCAAGCTACTCAAATGTTCAGTGATACTCGTAAAGATGAGTGAATATGATAACTAAGAACAAATTAAGTTTTCCAATTACATGTAGTGATCTACGAGAATTCCAGGAAGTCATAGTCATTCTGCACGTTCTGAAAATTCGAAAATCAAGTCTTTCACGTACACAGGTTCAGTAACAACCACTCTTGTGAAAGATGCATACTTTTTTTTAGTCTCCAAAATCAGTTGGCTTGGTAGACTAAGTTATGGAAATTCATGTCCACGTACTAGCCGAACATCTAACGTGTTATTGCTCAAATAAGTTTCGGCAATTTTTTGCTATCGTCGGTGGGCCACATTTTATTCATTTCTGGAAAACACAACAAGTTTTTCCTAATATTTATTGAATAGAATATTGGGTCTAAACCATTATACGTCTATTATGATTAATGAACTATTCTCGAGAATTTTCGGTTCTGTGAGATCTTCTTTATATAATCATACAGCTTGCCATTGCAACAAAATGATTTCGAGAAGTTGATTCGCAAGTTAGCAGGACAGTGCACATCCACATACGGCTGGTGCTCTTCATGATATACAACAACTGTTCTGGCAAGGAGGATCACCAAATCTCTCGTCAATTAAACACGTATGGGATATTGCGAGTGAGAACTTACTTATCCTCCAGAGCCTGCAAGATCCATTGCCGAATCGCAACAAAATATGCAAGATGTTTGGGGCAATCTATAGCTGGATGTCATTTGGCAACTTAATGATCGTTTACATGCGATAATACACGACTGCATTGCCGTCATTGGTGGTTACACTGTATATTCGAGACGGCCGCTGTGACCGAGCGGCTCTAGGTGCTTCGGAACCGCGCTGCTGCTACGGTCACAGGTTCGAATCCTGCCTCGGGCGTGGATGTGTGTGTGATGTCCTTAGGTTAGTTAGGTTTACGTAGTTCTAAGTGTACGGGACTGATGACCTCAGATGTTAAGTCCCTTGGTGCTTAGAGCCATTTTGAACCATTTGAACTGTATATTCATTCGACAGTTTGGGCTCCCTGCGATGTGAGACATTGACATTGGTCTGAATTTGTTGTCATATACTCTTACAATAATGAACTACCTGTTACACCACTTCTTAACAAAATGATCTCCTTGAGGGCATTGCATTTTTTGCCGGCAGTATATAGCTGGAAGACATTTATACAATGGATGTTGTACCGCGATTGAATCAACAGACATAGTATAATTAATTAAAATACGACAATATGAGGATTTATTATTTATCCACGTATTAACTACATCCTTTTTTCTGACTTGACATCAAAATGAAACGGGTGCAATTGCTTTGCCAGAAAAAGAAACAAAGTAATTCGTTACAATATATACAATTCAGACTGATTAGAAAACGAAAGACATTACTTATTCACTGGTATGTAACCTGTAAATCCATCTCCATTTCTTCTTCAGGGTATTAAATCTTGGCCGGCCGGGGTGGCTGAGCGGTTCTAGGCGCTACAGACTGGAACCGCGCGACCGCTACGGTCGCAGGTTCGAGTACTGCCTCGGGTATGGATGTGTGTGATGTCCTTAAGTTAGTTAGGTTTAAGTAGTTCTAAGTTCTAGGGGACTGATGACCTTAGAAGTTAAGTCCCATAGTGCTCAGAGCCATTTGAACCATTAAATCTTGGTTTTGGTGACATACTGATGCAAGTGGAGTCCACAAGGAAACCTTTACCATAACTGTTAAAAATACCAAGTAGTCTCGTTACTTCCACTGACAGCACAATGCATGCCGTGTACCATATGCAACAGTATTTTCAATCTAAGGTGGGACTAAATTGAACTTCTACTCCAAAAACAATTCCTAAGCGCAGGCGTTCAGTCAATACGATCATGGTGCCGATCGTTATAAGGGAGACCTCGGATCATCACTAGCATCAAGTATCGAGTAAGTTTTGAGCGAACCTCTCACCCCCCCCCCCCCCCCATCCACCCCTCAACACACACTATACTTCCGTAATTTAATTTCATTTTCCAAGGGTCATTTGTACGATAAATCGTAACGATTTGGTACGAATCATTTTACATTCACACTACAAATTAATCTCGATGCGATTGCGAAACTCGATAGTAATCGACAAATTCACTGGACATGTATATGTCGTTATGACGTCACTTCCGAGTTATCTTCGGGTGAAACTAACTTCTCAATAACGTTTCGTGCTCTCATCTAGGTTTATGGAGTTTTTTAGTGTCACTTCCCAGTAAGCTTCGAATGAAATTAACTTCTCCCGTGTGTCGGTCTCTGTTGATGTTCATCTATTTTCCTGCTCGTTGTAGCGCCAAATTGTAACTTTGCTACCTACTTTTTTCTAGTTCTGTCTCTCTCTTGCTCGCTCTCTCTTTTGCATTCGGAATGCGTGTGTACGTGTGTGTGTATTTGCGTGTGAGCGCTTTATAATTTTTAACCTTTTCTACACTGAGGAGCCAAAGAAACAGGTATACTTATCTAATATCGTGTAGGGCACCCGCTAACACTCAGGAGTGCCGCAATACGACGTGGCAGGAACTCGACTCAAGTCTCAAATAGTGCTGGAGGGAACTGACACCATGAAGCCTGCAGCGCTGTCCATAAATCCGTAGGTGTACGAGGGGGCGGAGATCTCTTCTGAACAGCACGTTGCAAGGCATCCCGTATATGCTCAATAATGTTCATGTCTGGGGAGTATGGCGGCCAGCGGAAGTGTTTAAACTCAGAAAAGTGTTCTTGGAGCCACTCTGTATCAATTCTAGACGTGTGGAGTGTCGCATTGTCCTGCTGTAATTGCCCAAGTCCTTCGGAATGCACAGTGGAAATGAATGGATGCAGGTGATCAGACAGGATGCTTACACACGTATCACCTATCAAAGTCCTATCCAGACGTATCATGGGTCCCATATCACTCAAACTGCACACGCCCCACACCATTACACCGCTTCAAACAGCTGGAAGAGTCCCCTGCTGACATGCATGGTCCATAGATTCATGAAGTTGTATCCATACCTGTACACATCCATCCGATCAATACAATTTGAAACGAGACTCGTCCGACCTGGCAACATGTTTCCAGTCATCTACAGTCCAATGTCAGTGTTGACGGGCCCAGGCGAGGCGTAAAGCTTTGCATTGTGCAGTCGTCAAGGATACACCAGTGGGCCTTCGGCTCCGAAAGCCATATAGATGATGTTCGTTCAATGATTAGCACGCCGATACTTGCTAATGGCCGAGCATTGAAATCTGCAGCAATTTGCGGAAGGGTTGCACTTCTGTCACGATGAACGATTCTCTTCAGTCGTCGTTGGTCCCGTTCTTACAAGATCTTTTCCCGGCCGCAGCGACGTCGGAGATTTGATGTTTTAGCGTGTTCTTGATATCCACGGTACACTCGTGAAATGGTCGTACGGGAAAATCCCGACTTCATCTCTGTCTCAGAGATGCTGTGTCCCATCACTCGTGCGCTGACTATGACACCACGTTCAAACTTACTTAATATTGATAACCTGTCATTGTAGCAGCAGTAACCAATCTAACAACTGCATCACACGCTTGTTGTTTTATATAGGCGTTGCCGACCGAAGCGCCATATTTTGCCTGTATATATATCTCTGTATTTGAATACGCTTGCCTATACCAGTTTCTTTGGCGCTTTAGTTTCTTTGTTTGAGGTGACTCTTTCATTTCGTTCTTTGCAGTATTCTGAATGTTGAAGTTTTCTCCCATGCCACGCTATTGGAGTCAGATGAGGCTGAATTTTTAAAAATCTATATCACTCTTACCCGGACAGTGGTTATGAGCAATATGTGCTGCGTGAAGTAGGGGTTTGAGGTTGGAATGCCTTAATTTAAAATTTGTGTAGTCCAATATTTCAACTTGCGAATGTTGTTGATTAAAATTTGTACTGTATTTCTGTGCCTATTTACGCAAGATATAATCATTAGGTAGACAGTCATGTTTCCTTTGCTCAATATTTTCGAGTGGAATAGGGTAGAAAATAGCTAATATTAGAATGAAGTTCCCTACGCCATTGACTCTGCATGTGTCTGCGAAGTACACTGACGGAAAAAAATCACAACAAAACACAAGTAATGTAGAATAATGAAATTTCGGGAAAACATTTGTCTAGGTAACATATTTAAGTGATTAAGATCGCAAGATCACAGGTTAATGTAAGCGCGAGATAAGCCATTGCAGATGTGAAATGCCCATACGTTAATAACTGGTGTAACCGCCAGGATGTTGAATGCAAGCATGCAAACGCGTATGCATTATGTTGTACAGGTGTCTCATATCAGTTTGTGGTATGGAGTTTCGTGCCTGTTGCACTCGGTCGGTCAATACAGAGACAGTTACGTTGATTGCGGATGATGCCGGAGTTGTCATCCGATGATGTCCTATATGTGCTAGATTGGAGACAGATCTGGTGATCGAGCTGGCGAAGCCAACATGTCAGCACACTGTAAAGAATGGTGCGTTAAAATATCGGTACGTGGACGAGCGTTATCCTGTTGGAAAACACTCCCTGGGATGATGTTCGTGAATGGTAGCACAACAGGTCGAATCACCATACTGACGTCCAAATCTGCAGTCAGGGTGCGTGGGATAACCACGAAAGTGCTCCCGCTGTCATACGAAATCGTGCTGCAGACCATAACTCCAGGTGTAGATCCAGTGTGCCTAGCACGTAGAAGGCTTGTTGCTGGTCCTTAACTGGCCTCCTAACCAACATACGGCCATCACTAGCACCGAGGCAGAACCAGCTTTCATCAGAAAACACGACAGGCCTCCACTCTGCTCTCCAATGAGCCCTCGCTTGACACCACTGAAGTCGCAAATGGCGGTGGTTTGGGGTCAGTGGAATGCACGCTCCAGGGATTCTCACTCGGAGCTGTCCTTGTTGTAAGCCATTTGGTAATAATTCTTTGTATCACTACGGTGTCAACTCCTGCCCAGTTTGCAGCTGCAGATGGAGTACGACGTGCCAGAAGCATATGCCGAACACTGTGGTCTTTCCTCGTGATAGTGCCACGTAGCCGTCCACAGCTCGGTCTTCTTACCACCATATATTATCGTGACCACCGCTGCCACCAATAATGTACCCAGTTAGTGGCTGTATCCCTGTCGACTCTTTCTGCAGTATCATAAAACGGGCATCAGCCTTTCCTAACCCTATTACACGGCCCCGTTGAAACTCAGCGTAGTGCTGATAAAGGCATCTTTGTCTCCTGAAAAGCATCCTTTAACGTCAACTCAGCACGTCCACTCTCAAAGGTAACTAACGCTCGCGACTTTTACAGCGTATATTTAAAGCAAAGCTGACTTGCATCCTCATAGAGGCGCCACTAGCGCCACACTTATGCGGCTGGTGCGAAATCTGAACAGACATCATCTGTCAGATGTAGAAACAAGCGTATTAACTTTCGTTTATGTCGCACAACTCCTTCTTGGTGCAGCGATTTGTTTTTTCCCTTTAGGGTGCATGTGCAGATGTGGTTGAACGGGAGAGAGCTGATGAATCCTCTGACGTTGTGTGCTTTGAAACGTTGATGACTTTATTCACTCAACAAGTCGAAGCAGCAGAATTGCTATTTATAAGCGCGCAACAACCGTCGTCGTATGGTGTCACACGAACATTATAGAAGATCGCCAAGTTGCAACTTCGTAGTACTGATGTCATGAAGCTCGTTCGGCCGTAGTGCTTTTTTTCCCATTTTATTGGCTTTCGGCTCGTGCCCATTCAGCCATCTGAATAATGGAGAGCAACACGATAGCGTATTGAAGATGATTTTCTGGTCAGATACGACGATACGAACGTAATGACAACACAACACCCAGTCCCCGTACGGAGAAAATCTCCGATCCAGCCGGGAATCTAACCCGGGCCCCTTCGGTTAGCACCTTGCCGCGCTGATCGCGCAGCTACCGAGGCGGACACGACCGTAGAGCTGGTGCTGCGTGTTTCGTTTGACAGTGATCTGTTCCCTTCCTTACGCTTCTTTCTAAATCGATCTCGTTCTTTTAATTAAAAAAAAATGGCTCTGAGCACTATGGGACTCAACTGCTGAGGTCATTAGTCCCCTAGAACTTAGAACTAGTTAAACCTAACTAACCTAAGGACATCACAAACATCCATGCCCGAGGCAGGATTCTTTTAATTAATTTCAGTGACTTCTGTCCACATTCTGTCTTATTAATGACTGGACCACCAGAGCCCACCAACCAGGCTACCCGAACCTGGATGCACTAAGACAGGCATGGGCAACCTTTGGTGATCCACGAGCCCCTCGTCATGTCACGCGACAGCAGCGCTCCAAACGCATAAAGTCAAAGCGCAACGTTAATATGATGTTGTTGTTTTGGTCTTCAGTCCGAAGACTGGTCTGATGCAGCTCTCCAAGCCTCTTCATCTCCGAGTAACTACTGAACCTACATCCTTCTGAATCTGCTTACTGTATTCATTTCTTGGTCTCCCTCTACGACTTTCGCCGCCCCTCCCCCCCCCCCCCCCCGGCTTCCCTCCAGTACTAAATTGGTGATCCCTTGATGCCTCAGAACGTGTCCTACCAACCGATCCCTTCTTCTGTTCATGTAGTACCACAAATTTCTCCCCAATTGTATTCAGTACCTCTTCATTAGTTATGTGATCTACATCTAATCTTCAGCATTCTTCTGTAGCATCACATTTCAAAAGCTTCTATTCCCTTATTGTCTAAACTGTTTATCGTCCATGTTTCACTTTCTAATACGAGGACTATTCGGAAAGTAAGGTCCGATGGGGTGCGAAATAGAAACCACAGAGAAAATCCGATGAAGCTTTGCACAGATGTGTTGGGCAATGTCTCTAGTATGCCTGTCGATCGCGCTACGTCGCTCTTTTCTGTTCTGACCACACAGTGAGCACGTAAAGATGCTTGGACCGATAGTGTCTCCCGCCAAGTACGAGGGCCTGGTGTGAGATTTCGCCTGATGTCATGCAGCCCGCATAACATAAATATAATACGAGTACGTTTCCTTCTTCATGACAATTCTCGGCCGCACTCTGAAGGGGGCAATGAAGACGCTCCTGCAGCGTGTTCGATGGGAAGTGTTTGATCACCCACAATAGAGTCCGTAACTGACTCTCCCTGAGTTTCATCTCTGCTCACATGAACCGCTAGGTATGAAGACAACATTCTGGGACAGACAACGAGACCAGCAGGAAGCACAGGCAGATTGCTTCTATGACGAGGGTATTGGAAAGCTGATACAACGCTACGATAAATGTCTAAATCGGAGAAGGGAGTATGTAGAAAAGTAGCTGGAAGGTGTAGCTGACTGTTGCAAATAAAGCATTTTTGATTTTCATAGGGGTTTTCATTTTGGACCGATCGGACCTTACTTTCCGGATGGGCCTCGTATTTGTGGCGAAACGCACCGCTATGAATAACACTCCTTTTCCGACACGCCACGCCAACAAAATATGCTCGAAAACATGTTTTCATATCACACCATCTTCAGATGTTTACATTTATTTACGCATCGTGAACATTCTTCCCCATACTTACGACGTTTTGTAATAGCTGTCTTAAAAACGTCCATCGCAACACTTTGCAACGCCGTTAGTAAAGAAATATTGTTCACCACACGTAAATAAATGTGTAGAACTGTTGACGGGTTGTGATCATGTAAAAATAAACGCCCATAAAGGAAATCATCATCATCATTGGGTTGTTTGCCTTGTGGCATGTTTTGACTGCATAGCCCTCCATGCTTCTCTGTCTTCTGCGTTCCTCTTCATTCTTTGGTACCCTCCTTGTGGCCTGCTGACATCATCCAGCATCTGGAACCTTCTTCTGCCCTTCCCTGTCTTTCCCGGAACGAAACCTTCAGTTGCCTCAACTAGAAGGCAATCTCTTCTTAGATTGTAGCAGTTTAGTTTCCTGTTATTCACCGTCAGCAGCATCCTTCGTTCTTCTCCAACTCTCCTCAGTACTTCTTCATTCCTGACTTTATCACTCCCGCTGATCTCCATTCTATCCCATATCCACATTCCACAAGCTTCAGTTCTTTCTCATCCTGCTTTCTCAAAGTCCACGTTTGTGCTCCATACAAGGCCACGCTCCATATTAAGCACTTAACCAGTCACTTCCTTGATTCCTTGTTCAAACAACTAGCTAGGAGTCTTCTGTGCTTTTGAAGTGCCTCTTTCGCCAGAGCCATTATCACTTTGATATCTTGTTGGCAATCCATGTCTTCTTTAATCCAAATTCTCAAATACTTGAATGCTCTTACCTGTTCTATGATTTTTGACCCCAACTTAATTTTCGCTTTTCTTTTCTTTAGGCCTATGACTATGCTTTTGGTTTTCTTTTCATTAATTTTCATACCATATGCTGCACAGGCTTCATTCAGGTCATTTAGCATTTCTTGATTTTCAGCAAGAATCGCCGTGTCATCTGCAAATCTTATCCATTCAATTTTCCGCCCACCTATCCTGACGCCTCTTGTTCCATCCAAACAGCTTTCCAGAACTTCCTCCAGATAGATGATAAATATAGACTTTGATCAGAAATCGGCAGCTAAGGTAGAATATTCAAAATTTCTAGGTGTATGCATTGATGAGAGGTTGAACTGGAAGAAACACCCTGAAGATCTGCTGAAACGTTTGAGTTTAGCTACTTATACTATTAGGGTCATTGCAAATTTTGGCGATATACGTCTTAGTAAATTAGCTTACCATGCATATTTTCAATATCTGCTTTCGTATGGCATCATATTCTGGGGTAGCTCATCATTGAGTAAAAGAGTGTTTATTGCACAAAAGCGTGTAATCAGAATAATTGCTGGAGCTCATCCAAGATCATCCTGCAGACACTAATTTAAAGAGCTAGGGATCTTCACTGTAGCCTCATTCACTTATGAAATTTGTTATTAAGAATCCGAACGAATTCAAAATTGATAGCAGTGTACATAGCTACAACACTAGGAGAAAGGATGATCTTCACTACTCAAGGTTAAATCTAACTTTGGCTCAGAAGGGGGTAAATTATGCTGTCACAAAAGTCTTTGGTCACTTACCTAATAGCATCAAAAGTCTGACAGATAGCCATATAGCATTTAAAAACAAATTGAAAGAATTTCTTAATGGAAACTCCTTCTACTCATTAGATGAATTTTTGGATATAGTGTAATGTAATATCTTGTATAGACACCTTTTATTAACCTGACACGTTCCACATCATTACGAAGTGTCGTGTTCATGATCTATGGGACAAGTACTAATCTAATCTAATCTAATCTAATCTAACACCTCTCCCAACCTTACTGTCTTAAGAGATCCTATTACCTATTCGTACCCGAGCTTCCTGATTCAGGTACAGATTTGATATTGGTCTTCTCTCCTCCCACTTTACTCCCTTCTTTTTCAAGATATATAACAGACTATCCCACTGCATCTGTCAAAGGCCTTTTCGGGGTCTACGATGACAGCATACACTTCTTTGCCCTTTTCTATGTATCTTTCGCCGATGGTTCTTAGAAGTCCAATGGCATCTCGTGTTCCCTTTCCCCTTATGAAATCATAATGTTCTTCACCAAGTGTTTCTTCCAGCGTTCCATATAATCTCCTATTCGGAATTCGAGGAACTACTTTTGCTGCCTGCGATAATAGGCTGATTGTTCTGTGGTCTTCACACTTTTTGGGATTATTAGTCTTTGGGATTGGGACTATTATACTTACGAGAAGTAACTGGACATTCCGCTTTGTCATAGATGTATTTGCAAAGAGAGGTCAACTCATTTACGCCTGTTTCTTTTAAACTCTTTAAGATTTCTGCCGGAATGTCATCTACACCACACGCTTTGTTGTTTTCAGGTTCTCTTAATGCCTTATTTACCTCTGAACCTAGGATAAAATCTCCTTTTTCATCTTCATTTACTGATTCATGCTTCTCAATCTGCAGATCGGAAGGTCTTTGATCCGCTTCAGAGAGAGTTTCGATATATTTTTTCCATCTCTTCTGAACAGAGCGTGGGTCACTTAAAAGAGTTCTATCTTTCCCTTCTACCTCCATATTTGTTTTGTTCTTTCTTCCCTGAAATACTGTTTCCTTGGCTACTCGATACATCTTTTCGTACTTGCCCTCTTTCTCCAGTGTCTGACTTTCTAAGCAGATTTCTCTCGTCCATTTTTCCTTGGCCTGATCAGTTACTTTTCTCAGCTTATTGCTCAGTCTTTTGTATAGCCTTTTTCCTTTATCAGTTTCTCCTTTTTTCCATTTTCTCCTTTCTGCCATCTTCAAGATCATGCTATCGGTAACCCATGGTTCCCGTCTCCGCTTGCACTTCACCAGACCAACCTCATCTTTACTGGTTGCTTTCAGGGTGTCTCTGAACTGGTTCCGCTGTTCATTTATGCCCTTTGTCTTTTCTCGAATTGTCCACTTGTCTCGGAACTCTTCTTCAAGCTTTTTGGTTATTCCTTCTTCTTATAGAGCATCCAAGTTAAATTTCTCTCTCACTTTACCTACCAACATTCATTTCAATCTAACCTGCAAATATGCTACTACCAAGATGTGGTCAGAGTTAATATCTGCTCCTGGATAGGCCTTGGCATTTCTCATGAATCTACTCTGTATTAGTACGTAATCGATCTGGTATTTGCTATCGTCTGTTAAAAATGGTTCAAATGGCTCTGAGCACTATGGGACTTAACTGCTGTGGTCATCAGTCCCCTAGAACTTAGAACTACTTAAACCTAACTAACCTAAGGACATCATATACATCCATGCCCGAAGCAGGATTCGCATCTGCGACCGTAGCGGTCGCGCGCTTCCAGACTATAGCGTCTAGAATCGCTCGGCCACTCCGGCCGGCCTATCGTTTGTATTCGATGTCCATCTGTACCTTCTTCTTTTGTGTTGTTCAAAAAGCGTATTTCCAACTACCAATGAGTTTTTCTTACAAAATCTGACCTTTCTCGCACCTCTTTCGTTTCTGTTACCCAATCCAAACTTCCCAACCACATCTCCGTCTTTCCCTTCGCCAACACCGCGTTCCAATCTCCCATTACTATGATGCACGCCTTTTTCTTCTCTCTCTCCACCAGTGGTTCAGTTCATCTGTAGCACTCTTCAATCTCATCGTCGTTGGGTTGGCTGGTTGGCATGTAGACCTGTATCAGAACTACATCTGTCTTGTGGCGTTTCAACCTCAGCATCATCAGTCTGCTATTTATGTATTCCACCTTCATTATTATGGGTTTTACCTTCTTATTTACCATGATGGTTGCTCCCTTGATTCCGTTCTTTTCCTCGCCTGAATAAAATTGTTTGTGTCATCATTCTGTAACACACCATTGCCTCTCCATCTCTTTTTTCGCATTTTTCAATTTACCGCATTGTAAGAGGGTACGAACGTTCCATGTACCAATCCTTACCTTTTCATCTTTCCTTTTGTTTTTCTTTGTCTTTACACTTTCAATTAGCCTCGATGTACACCCCTCTCGGGGATCCAATTGAGGGGATGTTTTACCTTCGGAATCATTATTTTGGACATCGAGGGTCATGTCAAGTGCACATGAGGAATAGTAATGTGGTAGCTTTCCGTTGCTGTCCACAATAAAGGCAATGGTTGCAGGTAATTCAGTGTAACGTGGCGAGCGTCTGAAGTGGTAAGATCTCCAGCTAAGCGTGTGTCTGCTAAGTCCGTAGGACAATGGATTTCTTAAGTTCAGCCTAACTGAAAATTTAATCACCTTTATTTCAGGTTTGGATCTAAAATATCTAATGTTATCTTAAATTGCAACGCAGTGTATTTCGAGTGTGAAGTTCAGAATATCTTCCAGTAGTTGCTTTGTCACTACTTTGGGAGTAAAGTGGAACCACGTGTTGATCAGAAACTCTAACTAAGATCATCAATCTTAAATGCGAATGTGTGTGAGATTATAACGTCTCGTCTTGACAATATTTTTCAATATAGCAACTTTTCTTTATGTTCAACCCACATGGGGTGTACTTTGTGAGACCAGTACCACGTGCTTATACAATTGTTTGACCCATCAGATTAGTAGTAAGACGATAGTAACCAGTTCGAGGTTTTTCTTTTGTAAATTGCTTTTCGATCTAATTTATTTTAATTATCAAAATTACTGTGGAGTTACACTCTTTGTGTAAACCAAATTGACCACGTGAAGCATGTGGTGTAATCATCAAAGTAGCCCTCAGCTATTGTTTTCGGGAAGATTTCACAGAGAGTTAGTATGAATTTAGTATACCAGTGTGTGGTAATTACATGACGGACAGGATTGCGCTACGAACGTAACTTCTTTGGGTGAAAATTGAATCGGTTGGTTGTGGTTAATTTCCTCTTGCATATGTTTCAACGTTCTTCGTGTGTTATTTTATGAATGCAGTGTTGTATGCTGTCTCCCAATCTTGGCTCCCTATTTGATGTGTTCCGTAAGATTACAAACTCACATTTTCACAGTCCTAAATAAGGCACCAGTTTAGTTATGAATCAAGTTTAATATGCCGAAATTTCAATGATCAATGTTAAAATAAATGTCCAAATACAAACTAATTTATTTCTTTTTATTTAAATTGTCTTGATATATATATCACCGGTTATCGTAAGATGAGCACTAAAAGATTATAATTAATGTTAGTCTGGTTGGGAATTTGGTAAGCTAGACTGGATACCTGGTGAAACAGCTGCACAGTAATGTAAGGTTAACTTCCTCGGATAGCTCACAGCTTTTAACCCACTTTTATGGTCTTGAATATCAGCACCGCTTTCAGAACAAATTAAAGCAACAACATTACCTGTTACTTTGCTGATAAGATGAGTGTTAACGATCATGGACGTATTTCTCTTTATATGTTCCTTTTTTACATTGTGATCGGTATCCTTGTACTGTTATTATTATTTCTTGTCAGAATAGCTGTTTATTCTGAACCATACTTTTAAAAATTTCTAAAATTCTCCAGTATATTATGCGGGGACCCTATGGCATTTGTTAAAAGATGACGCAACGTTTTGTCGCCGTTTGCGGAGTAAATATCGAGAAGATAGAGGATGTGGTGGGGGGGGGGGGGAGGGGGTTCGCAATAAACGTTTTCTGAGTTATTCAGTTCTTCCTCCCGATATTTGTGGCTTAAATATTCTTTTCGACCAGACAACCAATGTATTATTTATTTTTTAAGAAATCGTCAACAAAATCTGGTCGGCACTGTACAACATGATGGCGGAAATCAGAAGAAGTCAATGACTGACACTGACGGTGTTACTATTTAAGTAGTCTTCTTCTCATGAAAAATAGAAATGATTGTAAGAAAGGCGAAAAGGAGGGAAGTTCGAAAATGAGAAAAAAGAACAGACTTGTACTTTTATGCGAGAAAAGGGACGTTGCGTTGTGACACATTCCGCCGTTGCGCCGCATTAAAATGAAAATTTAGTATCGTAACTGCCATAAATACAGATAAAGGTAGCGCACTCTGCCCTGTATCGGGAACAACGTAGAGCCCAGGTGAAACACGCGCGTAGGAGAGTGTAAAATTAATGAACCTTCCCGTCAGATTTGCCAAGTAACGCAAACGGGAATAAAGGAGAGACGGTTACTGAATAGAAGGGGAGAATTTTTTTCCAGTGGCGCCAGTATTTTGGAAGTCTATTGGTATGGTTACAAAGAGTGCCGCATTATTCACGTTTTGGTTAGCAATGCAGCGACAAGTCACTGAGCATACGTACAATTTTACTTGTATGTCTGTTAATTACATTTGAAAAAAGGAACCAATACAGCAATAACTACATTTCCTCCATCATAATCGATGTAACTGCTGCAGTTTTTCATTATTTAAATCTCAACAATAAGTACTAAAAATGTTCATAGATATTTGTTTCCTTCCTCGAGTCACTAGCTACTAATGTTAAAATGAAACTTCATAAGCACATATGACAAAAAAAAAAAAAAAAAAAAAAAAAAAACTGGCCGCCGCCGCCACCACCAGGAGATATCACGCTAACACCATATAACACCTTGATAATGGCGTTAGTTTGCTGAGTAAGAGAATCCTCCAGTTTCTTTGGGCATTCCACGGCAGTGATGGTTAGATCTCGCAGAGATACCAGTTTGCGAGCATAGCGATTGCCACGTTTAACCTTCTGTTCAAATTAGCCCTACACACTTTCGATGGGGCTAAGATCAGCTGATTTAACTGACCAGTCAGATCAGATATAATACCTGAGTATTCGTCAAATCACGAACGTAAGCGTGCAGCCCTGCTCACGTCTTGGATGACTTTAGTGTTCAAAACATACTAATAATGAAGATGTAGAAGAAAGGTCAGAACTCGGTCACCGAGAATGGTGAAATACAGGAGCTATCTGGAACGTCCTCGGCCTCGCCCAGAGACTGCAGCAATACTCCCGTGATTTTTTTCCCCCTTAGGTTGGTTCGCGTGTTAGTAAACGCGACGTAAAATTGCAAGTCATTCCAGGCAGCAGTTAACAGTAGGCAGTCGTACGAAGCAGTTGTGATTGCGCGTAGTGTTGAAAATGGAAAAAATCGAGTATCGTGCAGTGATTAAATTCTTCGTGAAAGGAGGTTTAACACCGATCGAAATTCATTTGCGGCTTGTAAATGTGTATGGCAGCTCTTCAACTTAAAATTTCCACCCTGAAGAAATGGGCGGCCGAGTTCAAATGTGAGCGTCAAACCATCCAAGATCCATGCAAAGGACGTCCAAAAACTGCAAGCACACCAGAAATCGTCAGCAAAGTGCATAATATGATTCTGGAAGTTAGGCATATGAAGGTGCCTGAAACTGCTAATGCTCCAAATCACACCATTAAATTTCGCGAAAACTAGTCTTTATGTTCACCTGAAGAAAAAAGAAACAAATGAGTACCACAAAACTTTCCATGTACATTTGGCAGTTGATTGTCACCTTACATTGAAAGGGGCTATGGACGGATAGTTTCGATGATTTGATCAATACTTCTAATGGATCTAAAAGACAACGTTTCAGATGACTGAGCTGCGATGTTCCAGTTTACAACGTTTTTCGCACGCTAAGCATGAACTGAATGAATAATGAAAGATATTAGTTCATGCTTTGCCACAACAACAGCCGATGTTCCTGCCCTAGTTCTTTCAAATATATTGTTTCATCCCAGTCGATGGTCACGTACGGCAAGTCGCAAATGTGTTGTGCTGCTGATCAGTAAAAGAGTCGTTTAAATGACAGAAAAATGATTAAGGTGTGAACAAGTAGTTTGGTTTCCAACATCGAAGGTTGTGTATATCTTCAATATTGAATTTCGATTGTTTCAAAAACTTCATTATCGATACTGAAACATCCACCACCGATATTTTGTAAATATCGATAATCATAGAACACCCCTAATTATTACTATTAGAACAGTGAGGTGCCAATGGTTTCGCAACGTTACATCCAGTGCTGCTTTTCTGGGGGAACGCTGGGGGATGCGTACCCCTAAACTTTTTCGTCGACAAAGTAATTTTTCTACGATACTGAGAACTTGGAAGAGGGCCAAAGATTTATTTCACGGACGTAAACTTTTTATTTTATTTTTTCGCGTTGGTAATTGCCATACGAACGATACCAGTGTAGTATTTGGTGGGAAAATCGATGTCATTGACTGTTTCAAGCATTTCGAAGCTGCGGTAACTATTCTCGACAACTGAATCGCTGGCAGCCAGTTCGAGAAGTTGTAATGTCTTCGCCCGCTAATAGTGGGCGATGGTAGTGTTAAACGGATATGCGTACGCTCGATTAGCTTCCTTCATTTGAGGTGATGTAAACTAAAGTGTTCGATACCACTTTCTCTTGTATGGTTGTGTGTTTCTCGCCTGCTTCATTTGAGCCGTAAAGTCAACTGAAGAGTCCGATATCATTTTTTTGTAGTTAGACATGTTGATGACGTCATGGCTAAAAGCAGTTATAACTAATTTTCGCTGCATTATATCCCATGTCGGAGTACCCTCAAACTTTTTTTTTTTAGAAAAAAAGCACTGGTTACATCATTACAGCGATTAAGCATGCTCTAGAGAGTTTCTCTTTACCGAAGTTGTCGAGGTTCCTATTAGGGGAAGACACACAGGGGCACCACAGCGGAAGAGCCGCCACACTTGCGGGGCTGCTGCGATCGATGAAGACGAGTTGCAGTCCTGACCTTTCCTCGCGAGGCACGCGAATGCCTAACAGCCCACGGGAGCCTCCCCCACCCTCCGGCCCCACCCCCACTCGACTCTGCCATGAGCGTCGCTGCGATGCCAGGAATGCCTCTTTAGCCTTTCCCAGAGGCAGGAAGCTTTCTTTTTTCCCGGGAGGCAGCGCGCTCTAAAACGCACGCACACAAAGACCGAAGGATGGGAGAGATAGAGAGAGAGAGAGAGAGAGAGAGAGAACGTTCCGAGATCGTTACTTACCAAGTTAGTAGTGGGTCCGTGGCGTTTTTCCGTAAGTTTAACAAATACAACAGATACATATAAAAGAGACTTTAGTCATCAATAGTATATTCTCTTTCACTGTTTACAACAGATTGCCAACGCTGGTGTAACTTTTCGATCCTGCGACTTTAGAACTCATTTGGTTTTGAGGCGAAGAACGCGTCGAACCTTGTTCGGAGCTCATTTTTTTCTGGAAAGGAAGTTCCTTGAAGGTTGTTCGATAGGGAGCGGAAAAGGTGAATAACTGAGGGCACAAGATCAGGTGAATAAAGTCGGTGCGGAATGACTTACCAACACAACTCCCGTGTAGTGTTTATTGTCAGTCTAGCAGACTGCGGGCGGGCCTTGTGTAGTAGCATCACATCACTTCACGCTTTCTTCCTGGTCATTGCTCTACGACTGCGTCTGCAAAACATGTCAGTTGTTGACAATAAATGTCAACAGTGATTGGGACACCTCGGGGAAAAAATTCGTAGTATACACCTTTGCTGCTCTACCAGATGCATAACAGTGTCTTTCGTGGGTGCGCGGGGGAGTTGCTGCTTTGTTTGGACTCAACAATTCCTTTCATTTCCTTAGAATAAAGACAACATTTCTCGTTGCCAGTAACGACACAGGATTAGGAATGGTCGGTGTTGGTTACGAGCCACTTGATGACGAGCAAGCAAATATGCACATATGAGCACCCACTTATTTTTCTGATTTTGCCTTAAACCGTCGGCACACAGATCGTGCATCCGAACGTTGAGCGTTGAGCGTGCCGTGTTTCTGACACCATAGCGTGGAATAGCACGTTCGGGAGCCTTTCCGAACGTGCAGAGCAATATCTGGCATGTCAGATATTCGGAGCATGCGTCTGAGCGTTGACCAATGAGATGGGACAACGCCACCTACGTCACACGCACGCCGTCTCCCTTCACTACAGATTTGTGAGGCGCCATATTGGCATTCATTTCAAGCCTATATGTACATATGCCGTTTCTGAGCACCAGCAAATTGAGAATTACTAAAACAAATCCGTTGTTAACTGTGTGATTCGTTCTAATAAAATAATGAGAAACATCATATTCGTGGCAAAAGAATTATTGTAACTTGCGTATTATGAGAGTAGGCTATTTGAAGGCAGCGACACACCGAAGATCTACCCACAATGCATTGTTCTTGGTACAATTAGTTATAATTAAGCTTCAATTAGTAACATATCTACGATTAAGGTTTTCTGCACGAGCTAAGATACTATAATTAGTGAAGTATGGAGTATGGAGTATGTTGTTGCTGTAGCGTAGTGATTAGCGTCACTGCCCCCTGCACATTATCTTGATTCTGCTACTGTGTAGGAACAGTTATCAAGTAAGACTGACCTTGTGATTTTACTAAAATATGGGAATGATGAAATAATGTTTATCTTATGCGGAGAAGCATTCCAAATTTGTACCGCACTGTTTGTAATGGAACTTTTATAAGCCTGTGTCCTTATTGACTGGACATGGTACTTTCATTTTCGTGGACGAAGGAGGAAAATGTGCGTTTTAATAGAGCTAACGCGGGAATTTAACGCTCGCCCGTTGAGTAACCAGTGTCATTTACGAACTAGAAACATTCAACTGCCGCTGGAGTGCGTTGCGATCGCGTGTGCCGACGGCCTTAGATTCAAATGGTTCAAATGGCTCTGAGCACTATGGGACATAACATCTATGGTCATCAGTCCCCTAGAACTTAGAACTACTTAAACCTAGCCAACCTAAGGACATCACACAACACCCAGTCATCACGAGGCAGAGAACATCCATGATCCCGCCGGGAATCGAACCCGGGAACCCGGGCGCGGGAAGCGAGAACGCTACCGCACGACCACGAGCCGCGGACCCGGCTTTTTTTTTTTTTTTTTAATCTCATTTTGTTCGGTTTCGTTCGTTGCATCTGCTCGGGGCGGACGTCGTAAGACATCCATTTAAGTTCGTTGTTGGTCGATTAACTCAGTTTTTTTATTACAGAGGGCATCTAACCCTCTGACCGAACACGCTGAGCTACTGTGCCGGCAAGTCCTTAGATTCAAATGGTTCAAATGGCTCTGAGCACTATGGGACTTAACATCTATGGTCATCAGTCCCCTAGAACTTAGAACTACTTAAACCTAGCTAAGGACATCACACAACACCCAGTCATCACGAGGCAGAGAACATCCCTGATCCCGCCGGGAATCGAACCCGGGAACCCGGGCGCGGGAAGCGAGAACGCTACCGCACGACCACGAGCCGCGGACCCGGCTTTAGAGCATGTGGTACCAATACAACCGACTTTGAACAATCCACATTGCATTCAAATGTCGCAAGATGGTGGATTCATCACAGTTCATCACATTTGTTAGTTCTCGAGTGCTCTGACGTGTTTCACTGTGAATTAATGCGATCTTCATCGAACACCGAAAGTCTTCCTGAACGTGGAGAGTCACTAGTGCCAAAGCGATCCTTCATAAAACGAGAAAAGCATTTCCTTGCCGCGCTCTGTCAAACGGCACTATCCCATATATTGTTTCTGGCTACTTCCGCTGGTGTCACCCTTCTATTGGACTCAAACAGAAGAATACACCCGAAATGTTCCGATTTCTCCACTTGGCACTCCATTTTCTAGCGTTCACAGCTGCACTCACTATCTCCAAATGACGAAATGACAGTATCTAAGCGCAAACAGCAACAGTAAGCTGCAAATAAAAAACTGCAATCGATAATAGCAACCAGTATACCAACACGCAGAACGAAAACGCTACGAACTTATGCAACGAACCTAATAATTTTACGTATTTGTGGCCTTAAGTATATCGTTATGGTCTTCAGTCCGTATCTTGTAAACAGTGAAGTGCCGCAACCGTGAGTTATAATACTGAATTAATTATTCATACTTGGACCTGTTGCTCTTGAATTGGCCGTGTTTACAGATAAGATTATCGGATATAGTGTGCGCCTGTTTGCAAAACAGCAGCGTCTGGACATACAATAAAAACGTCTACACTGTGTTTTGATAAAGTGAAAAGTGTTCTTTACGGACGAAATGGTGGAGAATATGAGTAGTATTTGTGTCTCGTTCTCAATGATTCATGGCAACGCAAATGAAAACGTATTTGCCAAAGCTAAATGTAAGTATACTTGTAAATATAGACGTCAAATAGCTTCACGCAACAAGATATAAAGTGATGTGTTAACGCAACAACAAATTCACATTAACATCATTAAGCTGCAGGTGACAAGTACCAGCAAATGATAGTCTACACAGGGCCCTGCATAACTATATAATGTAAAATTAAGGTAATGACAACAAACAAGAACTGCTTTTAGGCCTAAGTAGGTGTGAGGGTCAGTTCAAGCACAGAATGTGACATCGACGCCATCTAGGATTTCCCCCACCCACACCCCCAGGGCCCACCCCAACCCCATTTGGAAAAGACCAATTGCCCTATGTATAAAATGGCGATAATTCAAATTTTCGCGGGAAATTCAAAATTTTGTTGGAAATTGCAGAAAATAGCCCAGCTGTGCTAGTGTGGAAGTTGTGTTGTTGTTTACTCAAGTACAAATTGGCGGGAAGTTCAAAATGGAGCATTGTCGTGCTGGTTAACCTGGAATATCGGGACAGGGAATCTGAGACTTGGAATATTGAGACAGGCTCTGTGTCGTCAGAATACAAGATGGCGATGGAAGATGGCCGACCTCTAATATTGTGGGAGGTAACCAGAACTCAGCACACTGGGACATTCTCTATGACGAGAGATCCGAGTTCTGGTATACTGGCACTATGACGTCTGAGACAAAGGATCTTTGTGCAGGTCCAGCCCTGCCTGCTAACCTAATTTGACATGTTTCCTCGGCTACTATCCACTCAGAGGAGTGTGAGGTTACTGTTTTTCCTAATTCTAAATTTGGTTTTCTTTGCAGTTTATATTTTTAACACCACACTGGGAGCCAAAGGCTCTCACTCAGAAGTGTATGGAGAACTCCTGCATACTGCTTTTTCTAACTCCGATTTCTCTAACTTACCTTGGACTCGCACCAGTGACATTGCCGTACACAGAGCGTTACATGCATACTGTTAATTCAACTGCCTCCGCAAAGTGGAAGCTACCGCGGCACCCACACTCCTTGTCCTAACTGTGACGCCACATGTGCTATGTTTAAAAGTACAGCAGGGAGTAGGCCAGTATTAATTCATTTTTGTTTGAACAAGCAAATACCAGACTGGGGAGAAGTTCCCTTTTCGCAATCGCAAAGTTGGTGACCGAGAAGTCCGGCGATAAGAACCATGTCACCACGCACCACTGCCAAATTCCGAAGACACGGCCACAGGGCTCGCTGCGCTGCGCAAGCTATGAGGGTCCCGGGTTAAAATGACGGGAAACATGAAGACCCCTATACTTTAACCCAACTGACAGTGGGAATGAGAGAGAAATGTTAGGACTGAGAGACACCAGAGAAGACAATTGTGTGTAAGCTCTGGGTGGGGGGGAGGGGGGGGGGAGGAATGAGAGAGCGAGAGAGAGAGAGAGAGAGAGAGAGAGAGAGAGAGAATTCAGGTATTATGCTTGTAAAATGCAGCTTGTATGGAACGAACTGTGCCTATTTACGGACAATAACATGACCATAATCACAGAGCCTTTTTTTTTCATTCCCCCATGTGGGTGTGTTCTGGCAGAAGTGATGTAGCAACCCTTCAGCCTACAGTTTTGAATATAATCGGTGTGTTAAAACATAGAAAGGTGAACAAAGCATGAGTACTGAAAAATTTCCAGGTGATGCTGATGTGGTGGAGTTGGCATTTCATGGCGAACTGCTCCGTGGCGACTACTTGAAGGCGATGATGCAGCTGTGGCGTCTGCTTGACTACTAGCTTCAGGGAAGAGCTAGACGGAAGACATTGTGCAAGCACAGAGAAGAGTGAAACAAAAGATAAGGATGGAGAATTTGTGGAGAAGAACAAAGGTTTGTTGGTGTATTTGTGGGAGGGGTAGTGATGAAAGGGATCTAGGGTGCTGTGGGTTGAAGGGGCTGCTCGAGCTTTGGTCTGCTAGGGTAAAGCGAAAGTGGGAGTGGTTTTGAGCAGTGGCATTAAAATAAAAAACAGAACACGCTGTCAGCGTGAGTTGATAGAGGTCATGTGAACACTCGAATTTTTTGAAGGACAGTAATAATGAACCGGATGATGACTTCAGCAGTACCAAGCAAGGTGTGGCAGTGGTTAGCACATTTAGGTTTTCCTTGATTTCCCTATATCGCTCCAGGGAAGTACCGGGATCGTTCCTTTGAAAGGGTATGACTGATTTCCTTCCCCATTCTTCCCTAATCTGAGCTTGTGCTCCGTCTCTAATGACCTCGTTGTCGATGGAACTTTAAAGACAATCTCCTCCTCCACCTCCACCTCTTCATCCGTAGGAGTAGGACGTAGGAAGTTGTTTGTGTGGAATGGTGTGGCTGTAGGGTGGATTGGAATGGTCAGTTCAGGTTTGGTGGGACGGAATTTGGTTGTAAAACAAATGCAGTGCGCTCCATAAACTTGTAACATTCTTCGATGAATTTAGATTCCGCGCACTCCTTCCGCTAAAAGACCCCTTTGCTGGTCTTCTGAAGCCTCCATTTCTCTGTTTCAAGCACTAATAAGTGCAATGGACGGTCGAAGTGCGCTCGTACTCGTTCTACCGACACGTGAGTGTGCGTCCATGACCCTCTACAGCGGTTTTCATTTTACAGTCCCTGGTTCAAATGGTTCAAATGGCTCTGAGCAGTATGGGACTTAACTTCTGCGGTCAACAGTCCCCTAGGACTTAGGACTACTTAAACCTAACTAACCTAAGGACATCACACACATCCATGCCCGAGGCAGGATTCGAACCTTCGACCGTAGCGGTCGCGCGGCTCCAGACTGTAGCGCCTAGAACCGCTCGGCCGCTCCGGCCGGCTACAGTCACTGGCTCAGTTACGTTTGATGCAGCTTGTACAGTACGCACAAGAACCAAGAAGGGACAATAAGAACGGTAGACTAAGTGTTGGAATACACATGAGAGTTTTTTACTCTCAGGCAGTTTGGTACTCTCAGATGGTGCTTCCAGAATTATTTACACTAGGGGCGAATTTTCGCTGATTACTATCTGATTGTTAGTTGCACATACCTTCTGTAAGTGTCTGAGAGCCTTGGAAGAACAGATGTCGGTTGCGTTTACACACAGTGTCTGTGAGAACTGAGTGATCACTGTTCGGGAGCTTTTGCTGTCGTAGTTCTGTGCGTGAAGGAAGAGCGATGAAAGAGCGTCGGGCTGCCGCTGCACTTTTCATACTTTTAGCGGCAAAGGAAAACTTAAATGACCGTTTCGTCTTGGATAAGAGAGTGGATTAGATGGCGGGATGATTTGGAGCATGCAAGAATCTCATTGTAGAGCTTGTGACTGAAAATCCACAACAACACTGAAATTGTACAAGAGTGACAGCGATGGAGATGGAAGAAATACTGTTTACAACAGGACCGAGAATTGCCTATCTAGATACTATTAAGCATAAATCCATTAGTGTTAAAGACAGACGCTTGCGGCAGTAATATTTCTAGCTTCAGCTGCGTTTATTCCCTTTAATATTTGGCAAAGTAACAGCTACGATGAAATAACATTACACCAATTTCGCCGCGATACGCATAAACGTTCTAAGCAAAACAGGGCGAAAAACTGATGAATGAAGCATTTACGGACATGGAGGTTGTCGTCTTGTGTTGTCTTAAGGAACCACTTATGCATTCATAAAGGTCTGTTCTTCAACACCCAGTATAATAATACAATCAATAAATACCACGTCATACAACTTTCTAGATAGAACTGTATTGTGTAGAGTTGTAAGACGTGTATATTTCTATTGTCTATTGTCAAACCACAATTTATGAAAGATGTTTATATTTTATTAATAGGATTAAGGAGGAATAATTAATATTTGTCATGTTGGAAATAATTGTGGTAGCAGGGAATGTCTGCACCAAAGTATTGTTGGCAAGAGGGACCGCACATCAATGTAATTTTAAAAAGGGCAAGAGAGACAGCGTATGGATACAATTTAAGAAAAGAGCGGGAAAGACCGCGCATTGATACATTTTTTAATGGTATCGGGGATTGTCTGCACCAGAAAGCATTGTTGGCAGGAAAGACCGCACTTAGCGTTCGTAGGAACTCAGTAGTAAGCGAGATGTGAAGCGAGTCGGTAGCAGGTCTGAAGCGAGAGGTTGAGAGGAGCGGTGTGCCTGCCAGCCACTAGCTATGATTTACAAGAGATTATAAACGGATGTACAGAGACATCAGCTAACTATTATCATAAGAGGAACTAATATTATTGAATTAATTTTTTGAGAAACTCAAGACTACTGAAGGTATGTTTGCGCATTGCTAGTTGTAAGATTATTGTAAAAAGTAAGTCCCATTTGAACGTTTGTAAAATCATTTCATTCAGAATATAATTAATTTTGCCAGCAATATTGCATTACTGCTTATAATCCATCTCAAAAACCATCAACGTAAAACTTCGCAAAATTGTATTGTTATCAAGAAAAAGTTTAACTATGAATTACGTAAGTTCAGTCAAATTAATTAAAGAATAACGTCAGCTTTGGTAATAAATACAGCCACTTATTATGACAGCCCACCAGCAGCTAATAGAGTATAGTAAAACAGAGTAAGTATATTCATGTCGCAGTTCGATGTAGCAGACAGATGGCGATCCAGTAACAGTAAAATAGGTAAGAAACAGTTTTGGGTTATTGCAGGTAACGACTGAGGGCCACGACGACGACACATTCTATGTTTCGTCGAAATAATCAGAAAATAACTTTTAATAAGCAGTATTTAAATTTGTATGCTAAGGATGAGAAAGAGAATTAATTTCAAAGGGAAGATTTCATTTGTTATTATTAGAAATCCTAAGAGAAGGTTTCATAGGTTATTGTAGGAGGGAAGGTTGGGTAACAACAAAAGAGATATAGAGGAGACGGGAAGGTTTCAAAGTTAAAAGGCAATTTTCAGAGTTCCGAAACGATTACTGTAACATGACTTCACTTGTTTCTCTGTGTTAACTAATCAATGTTATAAAATACTTTCGCTTATTCCTTGAATAGTGGATATCTGGTAAATTTCTTCTGTAGAGGTATTAAAAACTGTAGCCATTTCAGCTAACAAACTTTGCTTCTTATCTCAGTTCCTGTAGTCCAGTTACTCCATAATGCTGGCCCTTCCTCGCACGAAGTAATTGGTAGCTGTCTTCAATATCGCTGACATTCACTCACGGTGCATATCCATCGCGACAGTGATCTCACTCGTTCCGACTATGCCGGTACACGATTATAGAGAGGGGCGTTCCAGCCTTGATATGGTGCAGTGGGTACTGCGCTAATCTTTCATCCATCTTTCTCGTATTAACGTGTGATCGATTCTCATCAGTGGAAATTCTTTTTCGTTTTTTAATTCTATATGATGCCAAGGGCCTCGCCGCAGTGGCAACACCGGTTCCCGTCAGACCACCGAAGTTAAGCGCTGTTGGGGTTGGCTAACACTTGGTTGGCTCATCGTCCGGTTTGCCAAGCGCTGTTGGCATGCGGGTTGCACTCAGCTCTTGTAAGGCAAACTGAGGAGCTACATGATCGAGAAGTGGCGGCGCCGGCCACGAAAACTGACAACGGTCGGCCGAGCGGTGTGCTGACCACACGCCCCTCCGTAACCACACCCAGTGACGTCTATTGGCAGAGGATGTCACGGCGGTCGGTCAGTACCACTGGGCCTTCCGGGGCCTGATCGGACGGAGGTTAATTCTATATGACACGTCTATGATGTTTTTATACGCTATTTGCTGCGTAGCTTTGTTTAAGTGTACTACTTTCGAAACAGGCTAATTACTCGTGTTGTTTGTTTATGACATGGGTAGTGTACCTTTTCTACCTACCGCCCACTCTTGTATCTCCGTTAGCAGTAAAATTTTCTAACCGCCTCCTCCCCTCCACTAGTTTCATGGTACTTGTGAAGTAGGGAAGTAAATTTATACAGTGTATAAAGGATAGTTACAGCAAGTTGGTGCATTCAATAATAATTACTTACCAAATACTTTATGTCTAAATTTTATGAAAACTTTAGGAACACGTTTCTAAAAATTCGAACCGCCTATCGCCTACCATGAAGGCTGGAACAGCTACTAGTGGGAAGTAGGGTCCAGATTGACTGCTACTGGTTTAGGACGAAGATCGATGATTTCTTGACTCAGAAACATGCCGCGGCCACATATTATGGCTCAAACAGCGCAGTTTCGTGGGTACTTTTATTTAATTAGTGCATGAGTGCGGCAAATTTATATTACCAAGATGTGACAGTGTACGAACTGTGAAACACTGCGCAAACTGGGACGCTTTATGACCTCTCAGCACTCACCGACTACTCTCATCTCTCGCGACAATGCAGGCACAGTTTTTCTTTTTTCTTTTTACTATCAAAAACAGTCTTGATCACAAATTATTTATTCGGGTCACCGGTTTCGACCACAACTGTGATCATCTTCAGACCAATGAGCAAGAACCTCCTTCTGGTGGTAGTGATCGATTTACCACCAGGAGGAGGTTCTTGCTCATTGGTCTAGAAATGACCATAGTTGTGGCCGAAACCTGTCACCGGAATAAATAATTTGTGATCAAGACTGTTTTTGATAGTAAATGTTACTAATAACACTTATCACTGGTTGCTCCCACAATGTATTCAACAGTTTTTCTTGCCTGAGAGCTATGGCGAGCGGCTCTCGGGAGAAATGTTCCCGTCTGTACGAGAGGTCTCAACTCGTAGAGCGCGACTATCTGAGATTTTGCCTCACTCTCGGCCACTGGCGGCGAACTGAGTCTCGGGCACTGTTTACACGACACGTATTACTCGCAAAAGCTCTCTGAGAGCAAAGAATTCTCGTTCTACACGTAGCTTAAGAACGAAGAGTTCTGACTAAAGAAAAGATGTAAGTCAGGGATGCAGCATTTTCCCCATACTGTTCAACCTATACATCGAAGAAAAGTTTATGAGAATGAAAGACAGCTTCAGGAGTGGGATTAAAATTTAGGGTGACAGATCAATGTTAAGATTCGATGATGATCTAGCTGTTGTTGTTGTTGTGGTCTTCAGTCCTGAGACTGGTTTGATGCAGCTCTCCATGCTACTCTATCCAGTGCAAGCTTCTTCATCTCCCAGTACCTACTGCAGCCTACATCCTTCTGAATCTGCTTAGTGTATTCATCTCTTGGTCTCCCTCTACGATTTTTACCCTCCACGCTGCCCTCCAATACTAAATTGGTGATCCCTCGATGTCTCAGAACTTGTCCTACCAGCCGATCCCTTCTTCTAGTTAAGTCGTGCCACAAGCTCCTCTTCTCCCCAGTTCTATTCAATACCTCCTCATTAGTTATGTGATCTAATCTTCAGCATTCTTCTGTAGCACCACATTTCGAAAGCTTATATTCTCTTCTTGTCTAAACTATTTATTGTCCACGTATCACTTCCATACATGGCTACACCCCATATAAATACTTTCAGAAACGACTTCCTGACATTTAAATCTATACTCGATGTTAACAAATTTTTCTTCTTCAGAAACGCTTCCCTTGCCATTGCCAGTCTACATTTTATAATCTCTCTACTTCGACCATCATCAGTTATTTTGCTCCCCAAATAGCAAAACTCCTTTACTACTTAAAGTGTCTCATTTCCTAATCTAATTCCCCCAGCATCACCCGACTAAATTCGACTACATTCCACTATCCTCGTTTTGCTTTTGTTGATGTTCATCTTATACCCTCCTATCAAGACACTGTCCATTCCGTTCAACTGCTCTTCCAAGTCCTTTGCTGTCTCTGACAGAGTTACAATGTCATCGGTGAACCTCAAAGTTTTTATTTCTTCTCCGTGGATTTTAATACCTACTCCGAACTTTTCTTTTGTTTCCTTTATTGCTTGCTCAATATACAGATTGAATGACATCGGGGATAGGCTACAACCCTGTCTCACTCCCTTCCCAACCACTGCTTCCCTTTCATACCCCTCGACTCTTATAACTGCCATCTGCTTTCTGTACAAATTGTAAATAGCCTTTCGCTCCCTGTATTTTACCCGTGCCACCTTCAGAATTTGAAAGAGAGTATTCCTATCAACATTGTCAAAAGCTTTCTCCAAGTCTACAAATGCTAGAAACGTAGGTTTGCCTTTCCTTAATCTTTCTTCTAAGCTACGTCGTAGGGTCAGTATTGCCTCACGTGTTTTAATATTTCTACTGAATCCAAACTGATCTTCCCCGAGGTCGGCTTCTATCAGTTTTTCAATTCGTCTGTAAAGAATTCACGTTAGTATTTTGCAGCTGTGACTTATTAAGCTGATTGTTCGGTAATTTTCACATCTGTCAACACCTGCTTTCTTTGGGTTGGCTCTGAGCACTATGGGACTTAACATCTGTGGTCATCAGTTCCCTAGAACTTAGAACTACTTAAACCTAACCAACCTAAGGACATCACACACATCCATGCCCGAGGCAGGATTCGAACCTGCGACCGTAGTAGTCGCGCGGTTCCGGACTGAGCGCCTAGAACCGCTAGACCACCGCGGCCGGCCTTTCTTTGGGATTGGAATTATTATATTCTTCTTGAAGTCTGAGGGTATTTCGCCTCTCTCATACGTCTTGCTCGCCAGATGGTAGAGTTTTGTCAGGACTGGCTCTCCCAAGGCTGTCAGTAGTTCTAATGGAATGTTATCTACTCCGGGGAGCCTTGTTTCGACTCAGGTCTTTCAGTGCTCTGTCAAACTCTTCGCGCAGTATCGTATCTCCCTTTTTATCTTCGTCTACCTCCTCTTCCATTTCCATAATATTGACCTCAAGTACATCGCCCTTGTATAGACCCTCTATATACTCCTTCCACCCTTCTGCTTTCCCTTCTTTGCTTAGAACTGGGTTTCCATCAAAGCTCTTGATATTCATGCAAGTGGTTCTCCTTTCTCCAAAGGTCTATTTAATTTTCCTGTAAGCAGTATCTATCTTACCCCTAGTGAGATAAGCCTCTACAGCCTTACATTTGTCCTCTAGCCATCGCTGCTTAGCCATTTTGCATTTCCTGTCGATCTGATTTTTGAGACGTTTGTATTCCTTTTTGCCTGCTTCATTTTCTGCATTTTTATATTTTCTCCTTTCATCTATTAAATTCAATATTTCTTCTGTTACCCAAGGGTTTCTACTAGCCCTCGTCTTTTTACCTATTTGATCCTCTGCTGCCTTCACTACTTCATCCCTCAAAGCTACCCATTCTTCTTCTACTGTATTTCTTTCCCCCAGTCCTGTCAATTGTTCCCTTATGCTCTCCCTGAAACTCTGTGTAACCTCTGGTTTCATCAGTTTGTCCAGATCCCATCTCCTTAAATTCCCACCTTTTTGCAGTTTCTTCAGTTTTAATCCACAGTTCATAATCAATAGATTGTGCTCAGAGTCCACATCTGCCCCTGGAAATGTCTTACAATTTAAAACCTAGTTCCTAAATCTCTGTCTTACCATTATATAATCTATCTGATACCTTTTAGTATCTCCAGGGTTCTTCCAGGTATACAACCTTCTTTCATGATTCTTGAACCAAGTGTTGGCTATGATTAAGTTATGCTCTGCGCAAAATTCTACCAGGCGGCTTCCTCTTTCATTTCTTAGCCTTAATCCATATTCACCTACTATGTTTCCTTCTCTCCCTTTTCCTACTGACGGATTCCAGTCACCCATGACTATTAAATTTTCGTCTCCCTTCTGTACCTGAATAATTTCTTTTATCTGATCATACATTTCATCAATTTCTTCGTCATCTGCAGAGCTAGTTGGCATATAAACTTGTACTACTGTAGTAGGCGTGGGCTTCGTGTCTATCTTGGCCACAGTAATGCGTTGACTATGCTGTTTGTAGTAGCTTACCCGTACTCCTATTTTTTTTGTTCATTATTAAACCTACACCTGCATTACCCCTATTTGATTTTGTATTTATAACCCTGTATTCGCCTGACCAAAAGTCTTGTTCCTCCTGCCACCGAACTTCACTAATCCCCACTATATCTAAGTATAACCTATCCATTTCCCTTTTTAAATCTAGCTATCCTCAATAAAAGCAAGAAAGAATCACAAGACACGTTGAACGAAGTGAGCAGTCTACTGAGGACGGAATATGGACAGAGATTAAATCCAGCAAAGACGAAAGTAATGATGTGTAGTGTAAATAAGATTAGCTATGAAATTAAAATCAAAACTGGGGACCGAGAAGTAGACGGAGCAAAGGAATTCTACTATCTTGGAAGCGAAATAGCACATGATAGTCAGAGCAAGGAGGAAATAAAGGCAAAGTAGCGCAGGGAAAGAGGCCGTTACTGGCCGAAAGAACTTTGCTGATATGAAACATAGGCCTTAATTTGAGGAAGAAAGTTTTGAGAACGTACATCTGAAGCTCAGAATTGTGTTAAAGCGAATAACTGAGAGTGGCAAAAATCAGAAAAGAAGAGAATCGAAGCGTTTGAGATGTTATGCTATTGAAGATGTTGAAAATAAAGTGGAATGATAAAACAGAAATGAGGAGGTTCTCCACAGAAACGGAAATGATATAAATACGTATAAAACAGTAAAACCAAGGAGAGACAGCATGAGAGGACAAGTGTTATGACAACAAGTAAAAACTTTCGTGGTACTACAGGAGCTGTGGAGGAGAAGAAATGCAGGGGGAGGCAGAGATTGGAATACATCCAACAAATAAAGCAGGACGCTGGGGTACGTATAAGTGCTACTCTGAGATAAATATGGCGGCACGCGAGAGGAAGTCATGGATTGCCGCGCCAAATCATACTGAAGACAGTGACCCAAAAAAACAAAAAAAGAACAAAAATGTTCGGATATGTCGAGATAAAACATTTCTCATTGTCATCATTAATTTTCTGAATTGCTGGAACAGGGCTGTAGCAACAACAATACGTCTCGTTGAAATCAGACGGGACTTACGCAACGGCCTTACGTGATCCTGCGAGCTTACAGTTGCGTTACATCCGCCTTCCATGACATAGTAAGGCCCAATTACACCGAATCAGGCCACTGCGCACTACACAGCGCCTTGCATGCAATACCGGGCTCTTTGATGTAGTCCTCGGGGTTCTCAGTCGATCGATGTTTTAAACTTTTTTATTCGCGGTTCCTGGTAGGTTGTCTAGTGAACAACCGCTCAAAGCGGTAACATTGTCAACCCAAAACATTTTCACTGTTCATTCATCAAATGTAAACTACGCTCGACAACTTTCGCCAAACTGTCGCCAAATCTATTAAAATCTATTTTTAATATGTTGGAGTGTCAAAGTTCCAAAACAGTGTTTCGGCTTGAATTTCGCAGAATCTATTCCTTCATTTACTGAAAACTGGCTTAAACATAGGTATCATAAAGTCGCTGTCCAAAATCCGGAAAGTAGTTCAAAAATGGCTCTGAGCACTATGGGACTCAACTGCTGAGGTCATTAGTCCCCTAGAACTTAGAACTAGTTAAACCTAACTAACCTAAGGACATCACAAACATCCATGCCCGAGGCAGGATTCGAACTTGCGACCGTAGCGGTCTTGCGGTACCAGACTGCAGCGCCTTTAACCGCACGGCCACTTCGGCCGGCCCCCGGAAAGTAGTTGCTAAAGCGCGGCAAGCAGGGAAGGTTGCGAAGAGAGAGAGAGAAAAAAGGTCAATCCACTACAGTTATAGTGGGTAGACGTGTACGGCGCCCCGAAGCGCCCTCCCCCCCCCCCCCCCCCCCCCACCAATGGAATGGCACAGTGTTTAAGCAATATAGACGCGCTCTAATTGTAAGGATTTCGCCGCTATAAAATAAAGTTGACGTCACCAACTGTCTCTGTGTGTGTGAGCGAATGGCAGATGCTACAAATACACTGTCGGAGATAACTTACGGCTGCCTGTTGCATATTATTCTGTTAATATATTGATTCACTGAACTGAAACGGAACTGAATTAAACACACGATCGCTAAAGGTGACCATGTTGGCCTGACCGGCACGGTAGCTTAGCGTGTTCAATAGATCGAGAAAAAAATTAGGGAAGTTCCCATCGATTGGATTTGAGAGGTGTCATGGAATATCCGCACAGAACTGCTAACAAAAGATGTTGAAGAAACAAATAGATAAAGAAAAAAAAAACGAGTGGAGTACTAGACTCCGGTCCTGGAAGTTCCAGATTCACTCCCAGGTAGGGGTGGTGTTTCCTCCTAGGCCAAATCTTTTCAGGAAGGACCTAGCTCCACTCAGCCTAATGTCAAAATCAGTACAGTGGATCTTTCCCGGCGGTAAAAGGCCACCGTGCCAAGGGAGCCGGCACCACTTCCCCACGTGGTGCCGCGGCGAACAGAAAGATTGCACTCGACCAGCAACCAGGACGATAGTCCGGTAACGGCGCTACAGGCTTTACCTTTTTATTGATGGTTACAATGTCTGTGTTTATACGTTGCCTGTATCTTCAGAATACAATGTCCTGCAGACATGTATGCATTTCTGAAAGAACAGACACTGTCACTGACGATTACAGCTGTGGTAAACATTAAGAAACAGATTCGCATTCTGCGACTATGCATCAACGGCAGCTGTTTACAACACATGAAAATCTGCGCCGGGCCGGGAGTCGAACCCGGATCGATGACGTCTCCATGCCTCGACGCGCTAAAATGACGATGTAATACGAGGGGCGTTTAGTAAGTAGTGCAACATATTCTTTCTCGGCCAATTTCGTTTGAAAAAATACGGAATATGTTGTGGGACATAACGGAATATTCCCACTTCAGCCCTTTATAGTTCCATAAAACTCCGTTGGGTGGCGGCTCTATACATGGCCTTGAAAATGGCGTCTGTAACGGAGGTGAGTTCCGAGCACAGAGCTGTCATTGAGCTTCTTTTGGCGGAAAACCAGAGCATCTCAGATACTCATAGGCGCTTCCAGACTGTCTACGGAGACCTGGCAGTGAACAAAAGCACGATGAATCACTGAGCGAGGCGTCTGTCATTATCGCAGCAACGTCCCTCAAACCAGTCCGATCTCTGGAGTGCCAGTCGGCCGCACACAGCTGTCACCCCTGCGGACGCTGTCACTCGAGGTGATCGTCGGATCACGGTTAAGCACCTCGCTGCACAACTGGAAGTCTCTGTTGGTTGTGCTGACAGCTGATGTACTGAGAAGTGTTTGCCCGCTGTGTACTTCGTCGCCTAACAGGAGACCGCAAAGCATAAAAATTCACTTGACGCCTTCCTGAGAGACAAACTCCACTCATTCCAAATTAATAATATCAGTGTAGGCCAGATGTGCCTTAAATTCAAAGAAATAGTATCGGCAGCAATTGAGAGATTTGTACCAAATAAATTAACAAACGACGGAGCTGATCCTCCTTGGTACACAAAACAGGTTAGAACACTGTTGCAGAAACACCGAAACAAACATGCCAAATTTAAACAGACGCAAAATCCTCAAGATTGGCGATGTTTAACAGAAGCTCGAAATTTAGCACGGAGTCCAATGCGAGATGCTTGTAACAGTTTCCACAACGAAACTTTGTCTCGAAACCTGGCAGAAAATCCAAAGAGAGTCTGGTGGTATGTGAAGTATGTTAGCGGCTAGAAACAATCAATGCCTTCTCTGCGCGGTAGCAATGGACATACTGCCGAAGACAGTGCTTCCAAAGCAGAATTACTAAACACAGCCTTCCGAATTGCCTTCACAAAAGAAGATGAAGTAAATATTGCAGAATTCGAATCGAGAACAGCTGACAACATGAGTAACGTAGAAGTAAATATCCTCGGAGTAGTGAAGCAACTTAAATCACTAAATAAAAGCAAGTCCTCTGGTTCAGACTGTATACCAATTAGGTTCCTTTCGGAGTATGCTGATGCATTAGCTCCGTACTTAACATCCATATACTGAAAGGGTACAGTACCACCCGACATTGAAAATAGGTACAACATTCTTCGTTATTCTTGTCAGTACAACATATTTTTTGTAAAAATAACTCAATTTCAATTAATACAGCGAAGCCGGATACCAGTGTGGGAAAGAATGACAATTTAATTATTTAATTGATCACATGTGCACTCCCACAAAATAAATCCCTACATCCAGTTTGGTGAGATCTGTGAAATGAATGAATGTATGGTCGTCTGCTAACCGCAAATAGTGAATGTGAATATATGATCATCTTTGAGACGATCCTTTGGCCACCTTTGGCGGAACCAAAGAGATGAAACTCACCGGAGCTTTGAGCGCCTGAAATGTGGCTGACCAATACGGTAGCATGGTCTTCCCCCACCTCGACAGAGGTGCGAGATGACCTGAAGAACGGCCATGTTTCAGCACTCTGCCGCTGGATCTAGTGTTGGTAAGACCTGTCTTAGGCGTGCTCCGTAAGGACAAAAGAGTGGAGACATGGTATGCATGTGAAATACTTAAGAGAAGTTTAGAATAATAATTTCTCTATTTCACGAACTTTTGTGGGGAGAATTAAATGTCAGGCAGGTAATATTAATGGGATTGTAGTAATCTTCGGAAGTGACCAACGGTCACAATGAAACCACGTGTAGCAATAAGTTGAAATACTTCCGAGTGCTTAAGTTAAGCTGAATTACTAGCGTGTGTACCATAAGTTGGAAATATTTCAGAAATGGCGTGTGCAGGACTTGAAATTAGAGACTAGTACTTCCACGTGGTGAGTACTGTGTGAGTCTCAATCTGTGTATGAGACAAAGGATAAAGAGAAGTACTCGTCCATGGTATCAGTTGGGGACTCGCGTGTGTGATGAATATATTCTTAATATTACTTTGCGTGTTATGTTTCCGAGTGACGCTTGATTCAAACTATAATACTCTGAGAGAGAAGCAAGGTGAGTCAGCCGTCTATCCAGCAACGCCACTTGGCTTGCATTGCACAGGAAGACGTGCATACAACGTCCAGAGTTCGTAGTAGGAAAGAAAAGTTATGAAGTGGGGCAGTGTCGTGTGGAACTGGGAAAAATATTAATTGAAGTGGGAAAGCTGAAAGTGATGTGATTATAATGTTGTGACTATTCCTTATGTTGTATTCCATGTTGCAGTGTGGTGTATGTCATGTAATTTAAGTATGTGTGGTTTGCATGGGAGAGTAGCAAGGTAGTTTCAGAGGTAGTGGGTTATGCATGTTCCTTTTGTACCGCTCGGTCTGGAGGAAAGTTTCGTGATGATGGTTGTGAGAGTCGAAGTGTGAGATATAGCAAAAGATCCACCATCCTATCCAGAAAGTGCACTGTAGAGTTAAATAATTACGAGACCATAAGATAGAGAATCACCAATGTAAAGCCATGCCCACTGGGCGGAATTTCTCATGTGTTATTGTTGTAGGTTATAGAATTTGTGTGTTTAGGTTATAGAATTTATCGGAATAAATAAGATAGTGAAAAGAAAAAGATTGGTGGCCTTTTCCTTCGAATTGTATGTTGTCATGATATCCAGAATTTATAATGTGTGCGCCATTCATATTCAGTGCGATGGCCACGTGTTGATAAAAGCCGTTAAGTAAGAAAGAAAATGTGGTATTGCCAGTGCGTAGTGAACAGTCAGTGTTGTGTAAATTACTAATGGTCGGATGTGCGTTTCCGTTGCGTAATATCCAAGCAGGAGAATAACTTTTAACTTAATTGTGAGTACTAGAGTTCATGTTACTTGATAAATAAAAAATGAATCCACTCGCTTGGCAGACCACTCATCTTGCAGGCCTGACTGCTTGATGCCAAGGTATGAGCAAGGCATGTGGGTGCCTCTCAATACAACCGTTCGCTCGACGAAAGATCTGTATCCAAAGACTGGAAAGTTGCACAGGTCACACCAATATTCAAGAAAAGTGGTAGGAGTAATCCACTAAATTACAGGCCCATATCGTTAAAGTCGATATGCAGTAGGATCTTAGCACATATATTGTGTTCGAACATTATGAAGAAAACGGTCTATTGACACACAGTCAACATGGGTTTAGAAAACATCGTTCCTGTGAAACACAGCTCCTTATTCACATGAAGTGTTGAGTGCTATTGACAAGGGATTTCAGATCGATTCCGTATTTCTGGATTTCCGGAATGCTTTTGACACTGTACCACACAAGCGGCTAGCAGTGAAATTGCGTGCTTATGGAATATGTGACTGGATTTGTGATTTCCTGTCAGAGAGGTCACAGTTGGTTGTAATTGACGGAAAGTCATCGAGTAAAGCAGAAGTGATTTCTGGCGTTCCCCAAGGTAATGTTATAGGCCCTTTGCTGTTCCTTATCTTTATAAACGATTTGGGAGACAATCTGAGCAGACGTCTTCGGTTTTTTGCCGACGATGCTGTCGTTTATCGACTAATAAAGTCATCAGAAGGTCAAAACAAACTGAAAAACGATGTAGAAGAAATATCGGAATGGTGTGAAAAGTGGCCGTTGATCATAAGTAACGAAAAGTGTGAGGTCATCCACATGAGTGCTAAAAGGAACTCGTTAAACTTCGGTTACACGATAAATCAGTCTAAAAGCCGTAAATTCAACTGAATACCTAGGTATTACAATTACGAACAACTTAAATTGGAGGGAGCACATAGAAAATGTTATGGGGAAGGCTAACCAAAGACTGCGTTTTATTGGCAGGAGCTTAGAAAATGTAACAGATCTAATAAGGAGACTGCCTACACTACGCTTGTCCGTCCTCTTTTAGAATACTGCTGCACTGTGTGGGATCCTTACTAGATAGGACTGACGGAGTACTTCGAAAAAGCGCAAAGAAAGGCAGCAAGTTTTGTATTATCGCGAAATATGGGAGAGAGTGTCACAGGATTTGGGCTGGAAATCATTAAGAGAAAGGCGTTTTTCCTTGCGACGGAATCTTCTCACGAAATTCCAATCACCAACTTTCTCCTCCGAATGCGACAATATTTTGTTGGCACCGACCTACATAGGGAGGAACGATCACCACAATAAAATAAGGGAAATCAGAGCTCGTACGGAAAGATATACGTGTTCATTCTTTCTGCGCGCAATGCGAGATTGGAATAATAGAGGCTTGTGAAGGTGGTTCGATGAACCCTCTGCCAGGCACTTAAATGTGATTTGCAGAGTATCCATGTAGATGTAGAAGAACAATGGAGGACCATCTGCGCGAAATTGCTACCGTGTTACGAGGCTGATCATGACAATTTTTTGTCCAACACCGTCACAGGCGATGAAACATGGGTTCATCACTTCGAACCGGAAACAAAATGGCAGTCCATGGAGTGGTGCCACACTACCTCTCCTTCGAAAGAAAGTTCAAACCACCATCCTAAGCCGGTAAAGTCGTGGAAACGGTCTTCTAGGACTCTGAAGGGGTTTATTCTGCTTGAAGTCCTGCCCACTTCCTCCCCCCCCTCCCCCCCTCCCCAACGATCAACTCCGAAGTGTATTGTGCTACCCTCAGGAAACTGAAGAAACGAACTAGCGTGTTCAACGCCACTACAAATGCTTCTCCATGCCAACGCAAGGTCTCACACAATCTTCGCACCCGACAGTAGTTCACAAAACTTCATTGGACTGTTCTTGCTCATCCGCTCTACAGCCTCGATCTCGCACCTTCCAGCTTCCATCTGTTTTACCCAATGAGGCATATACTCCACGGGAAGAAGTATGTGGACGATGGGGAGGTTATTGATGCAGTAAATCGTTGGCTCCGACGGCGACCAATAGAATGGTGCAATGTTGGCATACAGGCCCTCCCAGTAAGGTGGCATAGGGCCGTCTCATTGAACGGAAATTAGGATCAAAAATAGGGTTTGGAATCCTGAATAAAACCAACATGCTTTCAGAAAATAGATGTGTTGCATTAATTATTGAACGCCCTTCATATTTCCCTGGCCAACGGCCTTGCTGCAGTGGTAACACCGGTTCCCTTCAGATCACCAAAGTAAAGCTCTCTCGGGCTGGGCTAGTACTTGGGTGGGTGACCATCCGGTCTGCCGGCCGCGGTGGTCTAGCGGTTCTGGGCGCTCAGTCCGGAACCGCGGGACAGCTACGGTCGCAGGTTCGAATCCTGCCTCGGGCATGGATGTGTGTGATGTCCTTAGGTTAGTTAGGTTTAATTAGTTCTAAGTTCTAGGCGACTGATGACCTGAGAAGTTAAGTCGCATAGTGCTCAGAGCCATTTTTGAACCATCCGGTCTACCGAGCGCTGTTGGCAAGCGGGGTGCACTCAGCCCTTGTGAGGCAAACTGAGGAGCTACTTGATTGAGAAGTAGCGGCTCCGGTCTCTGAAACTGATATACGGCCGGGAGAACGGTGTGCTGACCCCATGCCTCTCCATATCCGCATCCAATGACGCCTATGGCTGAGGATGACACGGCGACCGGTCGATACCGTTGGGCCTTCATGGCCTGTTCGGGAGGAGTTTCATATTTCCCTCCCTGCGCTAGAAACATGAATATTGCGAGCATAATGGTTGTGACTTATGAAAGTTTGGATTGGTTCTGGAGGCATGCTCAGATAGCCGAAGTGATTAAGGCGACGGTGCGTGATAAGCGGGAAATTCGGGTTTGTACACTGGTCCGCCACAAATTTTTGTGTGTCGCAAACAGTTGACGTCAGTGCATAATAGCGGAATGCGAACCTGTTTCGTAATCTTTATCCTTTTTACTTCGTCCTTTGAATGTCTTTCTTACACAGAATGGATAAACAGTAGTTCCAACTCTGTTATAATTCATATCAGACGTTATTGACAAACGTTCACCGTTTTACACGCCCTCAACGTAATCGCTCCGCGTCTCGATCAACTTCCCCTACAGACGTGGAAGGCGTCGTACACAATCATCGCGTCCATCTCTGTCGATCTCTCTCAAGGACCGCCCTATGGCACGGATGACGTCTTCTCTTGTGTTGTAGCGGTCGCAGATTCGAATCCTGCTTCGGGCATGGATGTGTGTGATGTCCTTAGGTTAGTTAGGTTTAATTAGTTGTAAGTCTAGGGGACTGATGACCTCAGATGTTAAGTCCCATAGTGCTTAGAGCCGTCTGAGCCATCTTGTGTTGTAGGGCATGTCACTAAGAGGTTCCTTCATTTTGGCGAACAGTGTGGGAAGATGGTGATGTAGCAAGGAATTGCAGTAGGTAGGCTGCAGTAACCGCTTGCCCCTGCCAAAAAAGGCATTGGAGGATTAACCCGTGGATGTCGTAAGTCAAAAAACCATCACTTTGGTAAAAGCTCGTTCACGAGGGACGTGAGAGAGCCTGGGCGTTTCCATTCATTTGCTGGTCGCTTTAATCGTCGTTCGTAAAACCGACCCCGGGTTTCATCTATAGTGACGATCCTTTCAAGATAGTCTTCACCCTGCTTATGGTGGCGATTCAGCAATTCCTCTGCAAGTGCCTAACGTCGCCACTGTTGCACCTCGGTCAACGGGATTGAAGACATCATCCGCACCACGGGGTTCTCCTTGCGACACGTCGAAAAAGTTGGACGCGCTGACGGTGTACGATAACTTCCATCTGTGTAGGGGAAGGCGATAAACTCCAGTGGAAGACTCTGCAGGAGAGACGCTCAGTAGCTCGGTACGGGCTTTTGTTGAAGTTTCGAGGACATACCTTCACCGAAGAGTCAAGCAGTATTTTGCTCCCTCCTACGTATGTCTCGCGAAGAGACCGTGAGGATAAAATCAGAGAGATTGGAGCCCTCACAGAGCTATACCGACAATCTTTCTTTCCATGAACGATACGAGACTGGAATAGAAGGGTGAACCTATAGAGGTACTCAAGGTACCCTCCGCCACACACCATCTTGCAGAGTTGGGATGTAGATGTAGACGTAGATGATATGTACGCCAGAGCTGGCTTTTCACGAAGTGACAAACTATTGGGATAGCGATATGCACATACACAGACACATATACAGATGTCGGTAGTAGCGCGTACACAAGGTGTAATAAGGCAGTGCATTGTTGGAACTGTCATTTGTACTCAGGTGAGTCATGTTCAGGCTTCAGTTGTGATTGTGGCCGCATGTCATGATCTAACAGACTTAGAACGCGGAATGGTAGTTGGCGCTAGACGCATGGGACATTCCATTTCAGAAGTCATTAGGAAATCCAATATTCCAAGATCCAGAATGTCAATAGTGCGCCGTGAATACCTAATTTCAGGCATTACCTCTCATTAAGGACAACACAGTGGCCGACGGCCTTCGCTTAACGGTCGAGAGCAGCGGCGTTTGCATAGAGATGTCAGTGCTAACAGACAAGCGATAATGTGAAATAACTGCAGAAATCAATGTGGGACGTACGACGAACGTATCCATTAGGGCAATGTGGCAAATTTGGCGTTGTGGATTATGGCAGCGACGACCGACGCGAGTGCCTTTCCTAACAGCACATCGCCAGCAGCACCTCTCCTGGGTTCGTGACCATATCGGTTGGATTCTAGACTACAGGAAAACAGAGGCGTGGCCAGATGAGTCTCGATTTCAGTTAGTAAGAGCTGCTGGTAGGATTCGAGTGTCGCGCAGAGTAAACGAAACCTTAGACCCAAGTTGTCAACAAAGCATTGTGTAAGCTGGCAGTGGCTCCATAATGGTGTGGGGTGTGTTTACATGGAATGCACTGGCTCCTCTTGTCCAACTGAACCTCTTGGAGACCATATGCAGCCATTAATTGACTTCATGTTCCCCAACAACGATGGAATTTTTATAATGACAATGTACGATGTGGCGGCCGCTGTGGTCGTGCGGTTCTAGGCGCTTCAGTCCGGAGCCGCACTGCTGCTACAGCCGCAGGTTCGAATCCTGCCTCGGGCATGGATGTGTGTGATGTCCTTAGGTTAGTTAGGTTTAATTAGTTCTAAGTCTAGGGGACTGATGACCTCAGATGTTAAGTCCAATAGTGCTCAGAGCCACTTGAACCATTTTTTTTTAATGCACGATGTCACCGGACCACAATTGATCGCGAATGGTTTGAAGAACTTTCTGAGTTAATAATTTGGCCACCCAGATCGCCCCCACATGAGTCGATACAAACATTTATGGGACGTAATCGATAGGTGTGTTTGAGCACTAAATCCTGCATCAGCAAAAATTTCGCAATTATGTACTGCTATAGAGGCAACATCGCTCAATATTTCTGCAGGGAACTTACAACGACTTGTTAAGTCCATACCACATCGAGCTGGCACGCAACGCCAGACACAAGGAAGTCCGACACCACCTTAAGAGGTAGCCCATGACTTTTGTTATCTCAGCGTGTAATATCCTTTACTTACAGTAAAGTGCAAAGATATTAAATTCGGAATACTTATAAAAATTATTTGTTTCATTGTAACGTTGTTGCTTTAATTTTCTTTGAAAGCGGTGCTGATATTCAAGACCATAAAAGTGGGTTAAAAGCTGTGAGCTGTCTGGGGAAGTTAACCTTGCATTACTGAGCAACTGTTTCACCAGGTATCCAGTCTAGCTTACCAAATTCCCAACCAGACTAACATTAATTATAATCTTTTAATAGTCATACGACAACCGGTGATATATATATATATATAAGAGAATTTAAATAAAAAGAAATAAATCAGTTTGTATTTGGAAATTTATTTTAACATTGATCATTGAAATTACAGCATATTAAACTTGATTCATAACTAAACTGGCGCCTTATTTAGGATTGTGAAAATGTGAGTTTGTAATCTTACGGAACACATCAAATATGGAGCCAAGATTGGGAGACTGCATACAACACTGCATTCATAAAATACCACACGAAGAACGTTGAAACATATGCAAGAGGAAATTAACCACAACCAACCGATTCAATTTTCACCCAAAGAAGTTACGTTCGTAGCGCAATCCTGTCCGTCATGTAATTACCACACACTGGTATACTAAATTCATACTAACTCTTTGTGAAATCTTCCCGAATAGAATAGCTGAGGGCTACTTTGATGATTACACCACATGCTTCACGTGGTCAACTTGGTTTACACAAAGAGTGTAACTCCACAGTAATTTTGATAATTAAAATAAATTAGATCGAAAAGCAATTTACAAAAGAAAAACCTCGAACTGGGTACTAACGTCTTACTATTAACCTGATGGGTCAAACAATTGTATAAGCACGTGGTACTGGTCTCACAAAGTACACCCCACGTGGGTTGAACATAAAGAAAAGTTGCTATATTGAAAAATATTGTCAAGATGAGACGTTATAATCTCACGCACATTCGCATTTAAGATTGATGATCTTAGTTAGAGTTACTGATCAACACGTGGTTCCACTTTAGTCACAAAGTAGTGACAAAGTAACTACTGGAAGATATTCTGAACTTCACACTCGAAATACACTGCGTTGCAATTTCAGATAACATTCGATATTTTAGAGCTAAACCTGAAATAAAGGTGATTAAATTTTCAGTTAGGCTGAACTTAAGAAATCCATTGTCCTACGGACTTAGCAGACACGCGCTTAGCCGGAGATCTTACCACTTCAGACGCTCGCCACGGACAGACTGCCGTGGTCCCTTCCTGAGGGTCGCTCACAAAAACAAACGGAAGTGGCCAGAGGGGCAGCTTCCTATACCAACATGACAAGGGACGGACAGGACCATACTAAGAAAGCGTAGCTACCTGTTCCGACGTTGGTCCTACTGTTCTCTAGCAGACAGGCTTGTCTGTTACCCTCAAGCATGCAACTAGAAACACATTTGCTCATTCATCCTCTCACACAGAAGAGAAGGGGGATGACAGTATCTTATCATATACAGTATATAAAAGAAAGCGGATGTAGGTTCCGTATGAGACTGTGTGACATGAATTACATATAAACTGTGTTTTAAAGTGTAGTAGTGTGACAGATCGTTCTTGTTTATGTGTGAAAGTAACACGTTCCACTGCTCAGTCTCCTCCCAGATAGTCAGAAACAACACAGTAAATTTAGAAGAGGGATTTATGCCGTAAATGACAACAGATTTAAGAAATTAACATGAAAGGAATCCAGCAGAGGCCTTTCATCTTGCCTTGGACTGGCGACCAGTCATTTTATATTGAGATTGGTAAAAATATATCCTGAGTTTATGTGTTGCTTACGCTTTACTACTGCCGTCGATCTTTATTTTTTCTATAGCTTTGACTTATTATCTTCATCTTTAGGTAAAATCATGTTTAGATTTTAACACCGCCAAGTAAAGCGGCCAGAATAAGAAGTATTACCAGTTCTGGGGACATTAAAATGTCTCCAGTTTAAGCCTTGCAAGGGTAAGATGCAATTTCCTAAGGAACTAGCAACTTTATTTTATGATGTCGAAGTATTCAATACTTTCCTTGGAAGCCAGGGTTAAGCGAATTTATTTTCCCAAATAAATCTTCATGGTACTGCGCTTTGGAAATAAAAACAGTATTCGTTATTTTGACTCGGTTGGCGAACTGTCGACTGACAAGCGAAACAATATGCGACAAGCCGTGCAATAACCCATTAGAGCCACTGTGTATACCAGTAGCAGCTCTCCATGCCCTTGCAGTAAGCATTGGTCATCGTTGACGGCTCACGAATTTCAAATAGCATTGTGCGTAGATCTATTTCACAAGTTATCGCTTCCAGTGAACTGTGTCCCATGCTGCTGTTAGAATTTGCGTTCCGCCATGTTCCCGCTCTCGCTTTCCATCGCTCGCAGTGCTCTCTCAAATCTCTCTCTCACCCTCGTCTAAATCCCGCAGCTCCCTTCTAAATGTCAGAAGATAATAATTTTGTAACCTTTTCTAGACTGCATTGTTCGTTAATTGATTAGATCTGCATCAGTTCAAGTGCACTGTTTTCCTCTGATTTCATTACGAAATACCTATTTGCTGAATTGGCTACGTACAAACCTTTGATGCGCACAGAGATGGTTTAAGGTCGCACAGTACCCGTACAACTGAAGAACTGCAGGGTGTCAATTCAGCAATAAGTGCTCGTGTACATAACTCAAAAAATATACACACAAGACCTAGAAATAATTAATGTAGACTAAAGAAATTTCGGGATTACTTTTGTCTAGACAATATATTTAAGTGATTAACATTGCAGGAGCAGAGAGGTTAATGTAAGCGCGAGATAAGCCATTGCAAATGTGAAATGCTGGTTTCTTAATAACCGGTATAACCACCAGGATGTTGAATGCAAGCATGCAAACGTGAGTACGTTGTATTGAAGAGGTACCGGATGTCAGTTTGCGGGATGGAGTTCCATGCTTGTTGCACTTAGTCGGTGAATGCGGTTTCTGGATGATGCTGGTGTTGTCGTCCGATGATGTCCCTTCTGTGCTCGATGATGATGATGATGATGATGATGATTGGTTTGTGAGGCGCTCAACTGCGCGGTTATCAGCGCCCGTACAAATTCCCAGTCAAATCTCGCCCCTTTCATGAATGGCGATGACAACACAAACACCCAGTCATCTCGAGGCAGGTGAAAAATCCCTGACCCCGCCGGGAATCGAACCCGGGACCCCGTGCTCGGGAAGCGAGAACGCGACCCTGAGACCACAAGCTGCGGACTTTTGTGCTCGACTGGAGAAAGATCTGGTGATCTAACAGACCAAGGCAACATGACGACACTCTGCAGAGCATGTTTGGTTACAACAACGGTATGTAGGTGAGCGTTATCCTGTTGGTTCAAATGGTTCAAATGGCTCTGAGCACTATGGGACTTAACATCTGAGGTCATCAGTCCCCTAGAACTTAGAACTACTTAAACCTAACTAACCTAAGGACAGCATACAACACCCAGTCATAACGAGGCAGAGAAAATCCCTGGCCCCGCCGGGAATCGAACCCGGGAACCCGGGCGCGGGAAGCGAGAACGCTACCGCACGACCACGAGCTGCGGACCTATCCTGTTGGAAAACAATTTCTGGAATGCTGTTCGTGGACGGCAGCACATCAGGTCGAATCACCGGACTGACGTACAGTTTTGGTTAGGGTTTGTGGGGTAACCACGAGAGTACTCCCGCTGTCATACGAAATTACAACCCAGACAATAACTCCAGATGTAGGTCCGGTGTGTCAAATTTTTCTGCAGCATCGCAGAAGGAACATCCAGATTCTCGTAGCCCTCTTAAACGGCCTCTTTCAAACTTAGTGAGGCGTTGATAGTAGTGGCTTCGTCGCCTGAAAGGCATTGTTGGCTAATATCAACTCACCGCGTTTAGTTTCGAAGGTAAGTAACGCTGACGACAGATACAGCGTGTATTTAAAGCAAACCAGATTTGCATCCTCATGGTAACGCTACTAGCGCCATTCTTGTGCGACGGCGCGAAAGTGGAATAGACGTCATATTTCAGACGCAGAAACATGCCTACTATCACTTATGTCACACAACTCCTCCGTGGTGATGCGATTTTTTCCCTTCAGAGGATTTTTAAAACTCACATTTTAATCCCATATACACTCCATGTCATAAAAAGTGGAGCACCCACAAGACATGGTCGAATGTCAATGAAACTCCATACTCATACGCATCGTCTGCGACTACGCAAATGATTAGAATTACTAGTGGTGTTCCGTGTTTTGAGTTGTTTACAGGCCCGGTAGGGCGTGTAAGGGGCGTGAACAGCGTCCGACGTTGAGTGATTGGTGAAGTACACGGAGGTGCTACGTATTCGCGTGAGACAGTGTCATCAGAGAATTGGAAAGAGGGCTCATTGTGAGTCTCAGTTTGGCCAGCTGTTTGAGCGGTGCAATATCCTGTTATGTGGGTCACTCAGATGTGATAGGAGCTCGATGTTGGATTGCCTGGCAACGTGAGGGCAAGCGTACTTTTCATCAAAGGTCCGGTTGATCACGTCTGACACCACAATTTTAGATCACCATATTATGCGCCAAGCACATCATAACTCCTGCACATCTGCCTGTGCCATCCGAGAACAAGTAATGGACTCCCTGCAACATCCTGTTTCATCCTGCGCATCTGGTCAGAGACTAGCAGCAGACAGACTATGGAATTACCGTCCCAAGCGTAACAAGGGGCTGCGTTGGGAGTGGTGCTGTGGTCAGAAAACGTACACTACTGATGATGGTGTTGCATTGTGTTTAATGATGAAACGTGATTCTGCACTGCCCTGGATGACCATCGTTGAAAAGTACAGCGGTGACCTGGGGAGAGCTCCCATTCTCCCAACGTCCTGGAAAGGCGCCACAGCATTGCTGCTGCCGTCAGGGTGTGGGGAGCCGTCAGATATTTCAGATCACGACTGGTAGTGAAAGAGGTAACTCTCTCCACCATGGGCATCCCACGTCCTCATGTGCTACCTCTTGTGTGACTTTTTTATTTTACTTACACGTCTATTTCCGTAGGACTAAATAGAGGAGCAAATCTCCAAGGTTATGGAACGTGTCTTTACATGAAATTACAATACCAATCTCGAAACTTCCTGGCAGATTAAAATTGTGTGCCGGACCGAGACTCGAACTCGGGACCTTTGCCTTTCGCGGGCAAGTGCTCTACCAACTGAGCTACCCAAGCACGACTCACGGCACGTCCGCACAGCTTTACTTCTGCCACACATCCGGCACACAGTTTTAATCTGCCAGGAAGTTTCATATCAGCGCACACTCCGCTGCAGAGTGGAAATCTCATTCTGAATACAAATCTTTATGAATCCAAAAAAAGTCAGGCCACAAGTTTAAGTAAACGCAATCAGCAACATAACATAAGAATCAGCTAATTTTTCAAGGAACTCCTCAAGAGAATAGAAGGAATGACACATGAGGAAACTCTTCAGTTTCGATTTGAAAGCGCGTGGATTACTGCTAAGATTTTTGAAATCTTGTGATAGCTTATTGAAAATGGATGCAGCAGTATACTGCACACCTTTCTGCACAAGCGTTAAGGGAGTCCGATCCAAATGCAGGTTTGATTTCTGCCGTGTATTAACTGAGTGAAAGCTGATTATTCTTGGGAATAAGCTAATATTGTTAACAAGAAATGACAGTAAGGAAAATGTATATTGAGAGGCCAATGTCAAAATACCCAGACTAGTGAACAGGGGTCGACAAGAGGTTCGTGAACTTACACCACTTATTGCCCGAACTGTCCGTTTCGGAGCCAACTGGCACCACTTAATGCGACCCATGCCCTCTGCCATCAGTGTCTTCTCCAGCCCCATGTTAAAACGCTTAAGAGCCGCATTATGATGAGGCCGATCATGACACTGAAACGGTAGCATGAAATGCACATTAGAGCCACCAGTTTGAGTAGCTGTCTTTAGCAGGTCACCATCTACATCATATTCCTCGTCCCTGTCAAGACTATTTCCCTGCTCCACCCACAATTACTACCTGGTCCTCTTTCGTAAAATTCCTACATAACTCCCCTACGCTGTCAGTGGACTGAGCCAACCCTGCACTAGGATTCACAATACTGGTGATCTGGTACTCACTCCCCAACACTTCCTGCAGCTGCTGGCCCACACCTCTACAATGTGAACTACCTAGCATCAGAGCCTTCTTATTTCTGTTAGACTTTGCATCTGACTTAGGCGTCCTAACCGCTGAGGACTGCTGCAAGTTTCCTACACCTACAGCTACAAGAGGCTCCTCTCCACTCAACTCTGACAGTTGGTCAAATCTATCGCATATACGCAAAGTGCAACCGTCTTAATAGCTCCTCTTCCTAGCTACCTTCTTGCCAACTGCCAGTTCCCATTGCGCAGCACCCTTCATACTCCTCAGCCTATCTAGTTCCTCCTTTGCGCGTGGTAACTGCACCTGAAGGGTAAAGGTCTTACGCTCCTGCTCCTCTATCAACTTATTTCTACTACAGATTATGCATTCCCAGGAGAGGATCTCCCTAGAACGCCCACTGGCTTCCCAACTGCATCCCCCCCCCCCAATAAAAATACTTTGAACACGTCCCACACCGTAACCCACTACTCTCAAACCTACGACAAAGCCCTCACTTCTCACTCATGGTAAAATTCTACAGTTACTGAAAAAACTGAACGTCTACGCTACCTAAGTTCAATTATACCAGGAGAACTATTTACAGAACTAAGAAAAGTGGTCTCGAATTTCTCTCTCTGCTAAGAAAGCAACAACTTTTATTAATACTACTAAACCACAACTAATACCAGTACAAACAAAACTTCACACAATTTTTTTAGCTTAAGCCAATAACTCAATTGGCCACTGGAAAACTCAACGAAGTCAAAACAGTGAATGAAAACCTTAATGGAACATTTCACTACAAACAATAAGAAACTTGAGCTGAAGACTACCGCACGAAATTTACTGAACGACTTCAACGCACAGAAAGCTCTAAAAAAACACAGTGAGTGAACGTTTCCAAAAGTTTATTAAACAGTTATTTCGCCACAAACAGCACGAGACACCGTTGAAAACCACTAAATTTAATAACTGTATAACAGTGCACAAACAACTTTGTCAAAACTTAAGAATCGCTACATCTGCAACTGCGCGCACCGAAATGTAAACATTCTGCTAATATTTGGATGAGTGATTCAAACTACTAATTTTAATATTCGAATCCACAGACAACTTTGACAGTACTTAGCTTTATAACCGTTACACTTGCACAGTTTAGTGGTTCCATTTTTCAACAGAACAATACTTGTACGCATGTGGGACGTGTCTCAATGAACACTCTGAGTCTTGCCGAGATACTCCTGTGGCCAGGAAGATCCCCAGATCCACCTCCGATAGAGAATTTATGGGACCAACCAAGTCCGTTCCAGTGCCAGTATCCAAGATATCAGGACCAATTACAATAGTTATGGGTCACCTTGCTCCAGGAGAGAATGCAATGACTTTATAACACCCTTCCACACTGAATCATCGCAAAGGGGGTACAAGTCACACAGGTAAGTCAGCTCGTACTGCCAAGTTCGATTTTGGGGTCACTGAAATAACACGATATGCCCTCTGAACGTGTGAAGTTTCGTTTCTTTTCCTGCTCCCTTTCTGGGTGTGACACATTTTTTCCAGGCAGTGTATTATGTGAAGATGTCAAAAAAAAATTAATTTCAGTAATTTAAGCGTTAACAGATGCTGTGTGTTATACCGGAACCAAGGTAGCCCCTGAGGGCCGTCAACCCATACAACACCACAGAGGACGATGTTGTCTATGCCCAAGGCATACCCAAAAGCACGATGGTAGACACCGGCTATATCCCATCCTCATCGCCACTTGTGTTGTGACTGACAATTCGCAATTTTTCACAAACACAACTTTTATTGATGTAAGTTCACAAGGTTGATGACTGAACATACAAACGAATGGTAACAATAACGAAAAAAGTCTCCTAACTGAGACAAACAAAAGTTCACTTCTAATTTTCCACAAAGGTTCGTGGTAACACATTCACACACTAGTAACAGTCCAATTCCGAGACGAAGACGTAATCTTCAACGGTTGCAGTACACGAGGTCGGCACCCGGCGTGAACTGAACTTCGGGCCTGGTTCTAACCCCTAAATAGCTGTCTTCAGCCAGTCAGGTTTTGGCGTAGTGATACTCCCTGCAGGCCGTGGCTCGAGATCCCGGTGCAGGAAGTAGTGCTCGGAATGTCTGTTTCCATTATCTTGTATGTAAATAGGCGGTGTTTACCATGGTGCTTTTGGGTACGCCTTGGGCATAGACAGTCTCGTCCTCTGTGGTGTTATATGGGTTGCCGGCCCTCAGGTGCTACCTTGGCTCCGGTATAGCACTGTGCACTTTGATTTTTGAACCATTATTCGAACAACATAATGAAAATTAATCGAAATATTAAAATAATTCATCACAGCTGACTTACTAGTTCCATGCACATAGCGAGGAAAAGCACTGTTTGGACAAGTAAGTGCTTAAATGTCACCCTGTATTTGATATGTACTGTTCTTGCTCTGTCGTGTGATGTGCAGCCTTCCTAATGAAATAAATCTTAACTTTCCACCACGGTTGTGCGTAACGTGTCGAAACTGTCAGACCATGGAAACGAGTGTCATCTCGTTTCAACCCCAGGCCGTTCTGAGGTGGTTCTACTGCTTGGCCTGAGTGTGGTTTTCAGGCGATTATTTGCCCTCATTTAGGTAACTGTGGGCGGTATAAAGATATCTACAGGGCACGGATGAAAAGAGAGAAGCACAGCACATAGCCTTGCCTAACATGGTCTAGGAAAACCGCTGACATTCAAAACACGTTCCAATCTCCGGGGACGGGTAAATATAGGTCTTATCTACTTTTCAAGGGAATATTATACTATTCTTCCTGCAAGACAGAGGCAATACAGGTAACAATGATGGAGACGCATAGCGATCTCGCACCTTTCTCTCTAGGGTAGACCACAAGGCTCTATAATATTGAGACTTGGTAATGGCAGCGAGAGGAGAAGTGACAATTCATCCTCGTGCTGACAAAACCAGTCCCTGTGTGAACAGGAGCCTTGTGTTGGAACACAGTATCAGAACTGGGGAGCAAACATTTTACTATGAGATGGACCTCATGCAATAACACGATATGGCTATCCTAATCGTCACCGAACCCTCGCGATATTTCACTCTTGGGAAGTAATCTCGGCCAGAAGTTGGAAGCAGTAAACAGTATGCAACAAGACTCATCCGACCAAATGGGTTTCTTCCATTGTCCCATAGCCCCGGTATTATGGCTTTGGTACCACGTTTTCCTGTTATTGGCATCTGCATCACTGATGAATGGTTTTGGAATACGAGCTCGCGATGCAGTTCCCAGCTTAAGGAGCTCCCTTCGCGTTATTTTGGTGCTGACAGGGATCGTGTTGTTACATTCAGTTCTGCGGTGACTTTTGCAGATGTTGTCCTCTTATTTTTCGTCACAATCCTGTTCAGTGACCATCTGTTACGGTCATTCAACACACACTTCCGTCCGCGCTGTGACTTAGCGGATGATGGTTTTCCTCTTTCCCTGTATGCGGTATAAACATTCGATACGGTGCTCCTTGAAATACCGAACACTTCCGCTACCTTGGTTACGGAAGCACCCACCATACACGGACACCGACAGTTTGTCCACGTTCGAAGTCATTTAGCTCCGACATTGTGCAATCATAACTGCTACGCAGCTACAGCGGACACTGTTCTGACCGGTTCCAAAGTAGTGAGGGCATTGCTCAGGCGTCTTAGGTGGCCAAATAGAACAGCGCAATCTGCAGGCTTGGCTAGCATCTGCATTTATGTTCAAATATGCGTTACGCGTGGTGTTTCCATGTTTTTGTCCAAACCCTGTATCTCACTGTGCTTCACGCATGCTGAAAGAATACGAAAAATCACTTCTACGAGGGATGGTCATAGAGTTTAATTTTTAAAATTTTTTGTTCACTCACAGAGACATATCGACTATTCAGGTACGCCGAGACATCCCCTCACAACAGTAGTTCCTGATGGGATTCCAATTCAGTTTTACAGAGAGTACTGTACTGCATTGGCTCCTTACTTAGCTTGCATTTATCGCGAATCTCTTGCCCAACGTAAAGTCCCTAGCGACTGGAAAAAAGGGCAGGTGACGCCTGTATATAAGAAGGGTAGAAGGACGGATCCTCAAAATTACAGACCAATATCCTTAACATCGGTTTGTTGCAGGATTCTCGAACATATTCTCAGTTCGAATATAATGAATTTCCTTGAGACAGAGAAGTTGCTGTCCATGCATCAGCGCGGCTTTAGAAAGCATCGTTCCTACGAAACGCAACTCGCCCGTTTTTCACATGATATCTTGCGAACCATGGATGAAGAGTATCAGTCGTATGCCACATTCCTTGACTTCCGGAAAGCGTTTGACTCGGTGCCACACTGCACACTCCTAACTAAGGTACGAGCATATGGGATTGGTTCCCAAATATGTCAGTGGCTCGAAGACTTCTTAAGTAATAGAACCCAGTACGTTGTCCTCGATGGTGAGTGTTCATCGGAGGTGAGGGTATCATCTGGAGTGCCCCAGGTAAGTATGGTAGGTCCGCTGTTGTTTTCTATCTACATAAATGATCTTTTGGATAGGGTGGATAGCAATGTGCGGCTGTTTGCTGATGATGCTGTGGTGTACGGGAAGGTGTCGTCTTTGAGTGACTGTAGGAGGATACAAGATGACTTGGACAGGATTTGTGATTGGTATAAAGAATGGCAGCTAACTCTAAATATAGATAAATGCAAATTAATGCAGATGAATAGGAAAAAGAAAACCCGTAATGTTTGAATACTCCATTAGTAGTGTAGCGCTTGACACAGTCACGTCGATTAAATACTTGGGCGTAACATTGCAAAGCGATATGAAATGGGACAAGCATGTAATGGCAGTTGTGGGGAAGGCGGATAGTCGTCTTCGGTTCGTTGGTAGAATTTTGGGAAGATGTGGTTCAGCTGTAAAGGAGACCGCTTATAAAACACTAATACGACCTATTCTTGAGTACTGCTCGAGCGTTTGGGATCCCTATCAGGTCGGATTGAGGGAGGACATAGAAGCAATTCAGAAGCGGGGTGCTAGATTTGTTACTGGTAGATTTGATCAACACGCGAGTGTTACGAAAATGCTTCAGGAACTCGGGTGGGAGTCTCTAGAGGAAAGGAGGCGTTCTTTTCGTGAATCGCTACTCAGGAAATTTAGAGAACCAGCATTTGAGGCTGACGGCAGTACAGTTTTACTGCCGCCAACTTATATTTCGCGGAAAGACCCCAAAGATAAGATAAGAGAGATTAGGGCTCGTCCAGAGGCATATAGGCAGTCATTTTTCCCTCGTTCTCTTTGGGAGTGGAACAGGGAGAGAACATGCTAGTTGTGGTACGAGGTACCCTCCGCCACGCACCGTATGGTGGATTGCGGAGTTTGTATGTAGATGCAGATGTAGATGTAGCTTACCTAGCATCTAGAGTAGCCAAAACAAAATGTCACAGTCCATTGATAATGCGAAGTATTGTGTGGTAATCTATTTCTGCAACAATCCTTGCTGAGCCAGAAGAAGTGTACAAAATATTATGTTGAGTGAATAACTAGCTTTTGTCCAGTCTACAATAAATTTTTTAATCTTTTGCTAAATTTAGTTCTTTGTTCTCACTACCTCAAATTCATCGAATCAGGTATGTAAGAATGACCCCTATTAAACGTCTGCCCATGAATATTAACCCTGGGGTGCAGCTGTCCATTGCAGTGAACGACTATTAATGTCGCTGCAGTCTCTACGCAGCTGTCCACTGCAATATTTTTTTTATTTGCATCAGCCTCTGTGGACTACATTAATTTCAGTCCTTTCTATCTCCTCTTTTTTTGCATACTTCTTTCATAACTTCAAAGTGTTGTTCTCTTGTCTCTTCAGTCCAGGTAGCACTAATTTTCTTGTTGGGCTTTTCCTGGAAACTCGGATATTTTTTTAATGTTTCTTAGTATGATACAGGTACTTGGATATACTCTTGAGTAATGTTGAATCCTTCCCTGTCCTTTCTGGTTTCTTTAGGGGACGAACTAACCATTTTCCATATTTCAAAATAATTACACAATTTCCTCGGGTTCAACTTTTTTATACGGCCATTATAAGTAATTCTTCTTTTCCTTATTATACAGATAATTATTTCAATATGTATGTATAGTTCAATGTCGTAACGTCTTCTGTATTCTTCTACAGTTATATCTACTCTAAGAGTAGATCTGCCGTTAAATTAAGCTCATCCAGTATCATTATTTAATAAAATAACTATATAATTTTATTATTATTAACCTGATAGATCCTGTATCATTCTGAAAGTGACTTCTGAAACCATACTGTGTTTAATTAATTAGTTTTTGGGACATTTCAGACTCAGCTTCAGCTGAGACATACAGTAGCATTTAATTAAGTAAATAAATTCAACTGTCGACGAAACTTGCCTAGTAAATACCACACAAGGCGATAAATTAAGTTTATCCCATCTTTTTTAACAGTGAAGCAACCTCCCCTGTCGGATGCTTCACCTTTTCGTTTTTGTTTCTACCGTCATTGTTATTTATGATGTTATAATCTGTATTAATATTTGAGTATAATATGAAACAAAAAGTTTTATATGTGTGTAAGCCAAGTCCGATGTAAGATAAGGTTAGATAAATTAATAAGGTATACATTCTCTGTAATTGTGTTCATGTAGAGAACAACCTGTGTGGTGCTGCATAGCAGCCATACTAGACACTAATTGCTCTTCCGCAAAGTGAAATCGATCCAGTGGAGCCGCAGGCGCTTTCGGACGGCATAATTGGATCGAGTGGTGCCGACGTTTCCGTGCACTGTGATTAACGGGCAGCAGCTCCGAGTTATAGGATGTCTCTTTTGCCGATCGACCGTTTTGGGCAGCGTACTGAAGTGAAAGAACCCTCTGCTACGGATGTTAAAAAGAATAGTGTAACATGTGCACGACATCAAACGAGTTATTTAAAAGTGACTTACCTCATCTAGGGAAGAATCACAACAAAGTCAATAACACGGCTACTAATAAAGCACGACAGCTGAGTAGCTTGTCACAGTCATAAAGTGAAAAACAGTTATATGCAATTCAGTGGCGCTGTATTCCGAATTCGTCGTCTGGGCAGAGAAGACAACTGTTTATCTGGAGTAAAAGTCTATGGGGAGTTGTTGCTATAAAAGTGAGAGAAGAAAGGTTGATCAAATGTCCTTGAGACATCAGTGACTGGTCGAAATGCGATTGAAGGCGTGTGGCTTACAGAAAACAGGTAAAGCTTGGGCTGAAAGAGTTAGGCGCATGGAATTACCTTTTTGAAACGATCTCAAAACCATCGAAGGCCAGTGTCAGTGATCTGTGATCTTCGCTGAGATCATCTGACTCAAGCAAAGAGCTTTGGATTCTACTTAGTTACGCGAACGTTTTTGTGACTTTATGCCGTTTAACGATTTTATGGTTTCCCAATTTTTACCCAGAGCCTCCCATAACATGGTCATCTGATGTCAAAAAAGTGAACTACACTGTAAAATCGTGATACGTGATATAGTGAATCTCGAGCTCTTCCTGTGCTTTTAATCTCAACGAACCGACGTCCTATAGTATGTTGATAAACAGGGTGGTCCATTGATAGTGACCGGGTCAAATATCTCACGAAATAAGCATCAAACGAAAAAACTACAAAGAGCGAAACTCGCCTAGCTTGAAGGGGGAAGCCAGATGGCGCTATGGTTGGCCCGCTAGATGGCGCTGCCATAGGTCAAACCATGGAGGTAAGAATAGAGGGAGACGCCGTGACGTCACAGCTGTGAAGCTAATGTGAAGCCGAGGGTAGCCATCTCAATCCGACCAAAACAATGCTGCTGTAAGCTTGTGTACATAGGCTTGTCGCTCGCTTTTGGAAGGATTTTGCGCTATTGTGGTGATTTGTGTGGTGTTCGGATGTACGAATCGTTCTGCTTGTGATGCGAAATCGAAGGGAATAACATTTCATGTGTAAGTTGTCTCGTTAAGTGTGATTTTACAACTTCATTGTGAATGAACGTGTGCTACATCGGTACTTGTACTATAGCGTGTTTTTTTCTTGTATGATTCTAGATTTCCTAAAAATGAAAGTCGGAAAGCTCTGTGGGAGAATGCCGTGAGGAGGAAGAATTGGCGTGCGTCTAAATGGAGCACTATACGTTCTCAGCATTTCCGAGAAGAGGACATAGACCGAACTTCCCTTTCAACAGTAAGGCTCCGAGAAAATGCTGTACCATCAGTTTTCCCTACACACCCAAAACATTTGCAAAAGGTACGTTAATTCAAAGAATTAAATTCTTAGTTTTCAAGTTCACCTTTCAGTATAATACGTACGTATCGTCGATAATCTAAGTGTTGAGTAACTCACTTTGTCTTCATCATGTACCAAATTAAAAGCTAACACTACATTAACTGGCGTAAAGTACGGGCCTAAACAGGACACTGTGTAGATTTGCCATTCTATGTACCGTATTTCAGTAAATATTGGTGGTAATGAACAGTGTTTCCCAGTAGTGTAACGTAACTGAAATGTCCCAGTACGTATTACAAACAAGATGTATTTATGCGGCTTTGGAGGGAGGGTATAGCTAACTTAGTTTTCAGTTTCTATTATTTAGTTTGTGATACACGTTTATTACTGAATTAACAAAATTGTATCGTTTACATTGAAGGCTAGCTATTCGTAATATTACATTATAAACTATTTTTAATCATAAGAAACGCGGAATTTCGCCTTTACGAAATTTTATTTTGAACAAAAACTTTGAAACAACCAATCTGATGACGTTACATGCGTATATGGTGCAATTAGCGACTGTAATACACGCAGCGCTATAGCACACTGGCAATGTTTTGGTCAGAGTGTCATGGCAGCGATCCACGCCCCCATGGCTTCAAAACGTAGTACGGCTGGGATACGTAGCGCCATCTCCCCTTATTCTTACCTCCATGGGTCAAACGGATATCAACTGCGTTTTTTTAAATAGGAACCCCCATTTTTATTACATATTCGTGTAGTACGTAAGGAAATATGAATGTTTTAGTTGGACCCCTTTTTTCGCTTTGTGATAGATGGCGCTGTAATAGTCACTAACGTATAAGTACGTGGTATCACGTAACATTCCGCCAGTGCGGACGGTATTTGCTTCGTGATACGTTACCCGTGTTCATATGGACCGTTTACCAATTGCGGAAAAGGTCGATATCGTGTTGATGTATGGCAGTTGTGATCAAAATGCCCAACGGGCGTGTGCCATGTATGCTGCTCGGTATCCTGGACGACATCATCCAAGAGTCCGGACCGTTCGCCGGATAGTTAGGTTATTTAAGGAAACAGGAAGTGTTCAGCCACATGTGAAACGTCAACCACGACCTGCAACAAATGATGATGCCCAAGTAGGTGTTTTAGCTGCTGTCGCGGCTAATCCGCACTTCAATAGCAGACAAATTGCCCTAGAATCGGGAATCTCAAAAACGTCAGTGTTGAGAATGCTACATCAACATCGACTGCACCCCTACCATATTTCTATGCACCAGCAATTGCATGGCGACGACTTTGAACGTCGTGTACAGTTCTGCCACTGGGCACAAGAGAAATTACGGGACGATGACAGTTTTTTGCACGCGTTCTATTTAGCGACGAAGCGTCATTCACCAGCAGCGGTATCGTAAACCGGCATAATATGCACTATTGGGCAACGGAAAATCCACGGTGGCTGCGACAAGTGGGACATCAGCGACCTTGGCGGGTTAATGTATGGTGCGGCATTATGGGAGGAAGGATAATTGGCCCCATTTTATCGATGGCAATCTAAATGGTGCAATGTATGCTGATTTCCTACGTAATGTTCTACCGATATTACTACAAGATGTTTCACTGCATGACAGAATGGCGATGTACTTCCAACATGATGGATGTCCGGCACATAGATCGCGTGCGGTTGAAGCGGTATTGAATAGCGTATTTCATGACAGGTGGATTGGTCGTCAAAGCACCATACCATGGCCCTCACGTTCACCGGATCTGACGTCCCCGGATTTCTTTCTGTGGGGAAAATTGAAGGATATTTGCTATCGTGATCCATCCACAACGCCTGACAACCTGCGTCAGCGCATTGTCAATGCATGTGCCAACATACGGAAGGCGAACTACTCGCTATTGGGAGGAATGTCGTTACACGTATTGCCAAATACATTGAGGTTGGCGGACATCATTTTGAGCATTTATTGCATAAATGTGGTATTTACAGGTAATCAAATGGTTCAAATGGCTCTGAGCACTATGGGACTTAACAGCTGTGGTCATCAGTCCCCTAGAACTTAGAACTAATTAAACCTAACTAACCTAAGGACATCACACACATCCACGCCCGAGGCAGGATTCGAACCTGCGACCGTAGCAGTCGCGCGGTTCCGGACTGCGCGCCTAGAACCGCGAGACCACCGCGGCCGGCCTACAGGCAATCACGCTGTAACAGCATGCGTTCTCAGAAATGGTAAGTTCACGAAGGTACATGAATCACATTGGAACAACCGAAATAAAATGTTCAAACGTACCTACGTTCTGTATTTTAATTTAAAAGAACCTACCTGTTACCAACTGTTCGTCTAAAATTGTGAGCCATATGTTTGTGACTACTACAGCGCCATCTATCACAAAGCGAAAAAAGTGGTCGAACTAAAACATTCATATTTCTTTACGTACTACACTAATATGTAATAAAAAACGAGGGTTCCTATTTAAAACAACGCTGTTGATACCCGTTTGACAGATGGCAGCCCCATCTAGCGGGCCAACCATAGCGCCGTCTGGTTTCCACCTTCAAGCTAGACAAGTTTCGTTCTTTGTAGTTTTTTCGTTCGACGCTTATTTCGTGAGATATTTGGCCCGGTCACGATCAATGGACCACTCGATATATATATATATATATGTATATATAACAAGTGTCAGCGTGCGAACCATTGAAAGAAAGATCATTTATATGGGCTTCTGGAGCCGAAGGCCCACTCGTGTACCGTTCATGACTGCAGAACGCAAAGCTTTATGTCTCGTCTGTGCTCCTCAACACCAAACTGGATTGTTGATGACTGAAAACATGTTACCTGGTTGGACGAGTTTCGTTTCAAATTGTATAGAGCAGATGGACTTGTACGGGTATAAAGACAACCACATGGATCCTGCGTGTTAGCAGGGGACTGTTCAAGCTGGTGGGGGCTCTGTAATGGTGTGAGGCGTGTGCATTTGGAGTGATATGGGAACCCTGATACGTCTAGATACGACTGTGACAGGTGACACGTACGTAAGCCTTGGGCAATTCCAGCACGACAATTCGACACCCCACACGTCTATAATTGTTACGGAGTGGCTGCAGGACCACTCTTCTGAGTTAAACGCTTCCGCTGGCCACCAAACTCCCCAGACATGAACATCATTGAGAATATCTGGGATGCCCTGTAACGTGTTCAGAAGAGATCTCTGTCCCCTCATGCTCTTACGGATTGATGGACAGCCCTGCAGAAGTCATGTTATCAGTTCTCTCTAGCACTACTTCAGACACTAGTCGAGTCCATGCCACGTCGTGCTGCGGCACTTCTGCGTGCTCTTGGAGGCCCTACGGGATGTTGGTAGGTATACCAGCTTCTTTGGCCCTTCAGTATATACAAAGCCAAGAGTAAAGTTTTGAGTTGTGAAAATTTCTTTTTTTTCTGAACACGATGTTCAATTTGAGAAGCTCTGTGTTGGAGTATGTGTCTGGGGCTTGTGGTGTGGGTAGGTTTTGGCTGATGAACGAGCTGGAGAATGACAGATTTGACGGCGCGTGACTGTTGCATTCGATAAATACTGCAGATCACGTTCATCACTGCTAAAGCTGCCTACAGACGATCTGATTTGGTCAGGAGGTCGGGTGGATTTGGTCAGGTCACACCTGGTCGTAGGGCTGTGTGTAGCTGTGTCGGCTCTCACATCTCTTGTCAGGTCCTTCTCAGGTGGCCGCGCCACGCAATCGCGCGCAGCCAGACTGCGTCAGACCATCTGTAGGGCGGATATGTGAAAATCGCACCCAGCCAGAAATCTGAAATTCGCACCCAGTTTTGCTGGAGCTACCTGCTCGAGGGCAGAGCCTACCTGCCCCCCCCCCCCCCCCCTCCCCGGGAGTTGTCATCCACAGTAAATGTCCCTGTGGAGTGCGGCCTACCTGTACCCGGTCCTCGTCCACTCAAGTGACTGACTGTTTGGCTAATCACTGTCAGTGTGAGTCTAGCTTTCGGAGTGCTCAGCTAGTTCGCCTTGTGTCTCTGTGTGCTCGTACGTTCGATATGGAACTGTCAACAAACACCCACGGTAAACCATGTGCCCACTATGATGGTTACTCGTATATCACAAAGAGAACCAAAGCAGATGCGACTGTGATATGGCGCTCTTCGAAATATAGAACAACATGTTGCCGAGAATGCTTAAGACCAAAGACCGTATCGTGCTTAGTTCAAACGAGCATCAATGTGGAGCACCGGATGATGCTCGCTTCGAAGTAAAAAGAGATTGAATCAGGCGAAGAAGAGATCACGAGGGGAAGAGACTTCGATTTCTAAAATATATATCGAAGAGATAGGCGACTTGCATAATCGAGGATAAGATTTTGTTACCGAAATGCCAGAACGGCAAGCAATGAAGGGCATATTATACATTCGCAGGGCCAAATCACATGGCAATCAGCAAAAGCTATAAACACGACAAGAAGTTGATCTTCAAGTAGACTTACTAACCATGAATGACGACAGTAGTTGTCTCTTAAGTGATGACAGCTTTGGAGACTGGAGATTAGTTTTTAGCGGAAAAGCAGCAAGAGAGCCTCTAAAGACTAAACAAGACTTTTTTTATGGATGGGACCTTCAAATACTGTAGAAAGCAATTTTCACAAATATATGTTATTCATGCAGACTTGGGAAGTTCAAACTAGGAAACAAACATCTATCCGGTAAACAAAAGAAAAGAAACATATATCCGTCTTTTCCGCAATGTTTTGGATAATGCACCAGAATTGAAACCTGATAATGTCACCTTTGATTTCGAATCAGCTGCGATTTCTGCACTAAAAGTTGCGATCCCGTCGGTTCAAGTGCATGGCTGCCATTTCCATATGAAGAAATCTCTCTGGAGGAAAGTGCAAGACATGGGGGCTTACTTGCGAATAGTCCGCCCCCAGTAGCTGAGTGGTCAGCGCGACAGAATGTCAATCCTAAGGGCCCGGGTTCGATTCCCGGCTGGGTCGGAGATTTTCTCCGCTCGGAGACTGGGTGTTGTGTGGTCCTAATCATCATCATTTCATCCCCATCAACGCACAAGTTGCCGAAGTGGCGTCAAATCGAAAGACTTGCAACCGGCGAACGGTCTACCCGACAGGAGGCCCTAGTCGCGCGACGTATCAATTGCGAATACAGAGAAAACGAAGAAGTAAGGCTGCAAATTCACATGTGTGCTGCTCTGTGTATTTTTGTTATTATTAAAACACAACTGGCGACCTGAGTGCCACGACGCCACAGCACCGGCACCGGCACCGGCTGTAAGTAGGTTTTGTTTACTATTGTTATAGTAAGAAATTTTTATGACATTGTTATGAATCATAAAATCTAATTGTCTGTATTTTATGTTTACATGAATTGAATCACGGCAGGGAGCAAGTAAAAAAAAAAAAGGATAAATTGAGGAGAAAATTATGGAAAGGAGTAAGAATTGGACACAGGTTATGTAAAATTTTCCATAGTAAGCTGTTTTGTTCGGCGCAGCAAAGGTAGGACGGCTACGCAAGTTGTTTGCGCGGTTACGCTTGGTAGCGCCTATTTTGATGTAGATAGAAACCTTTTCCTCATTATTCCCTTCCTTGAATTTTATAATGGAAAATTTACAGGAAATTTTTGAGTGTGATACGAATGTTCAGTAAAACATAAAGAATTGTGACAAATAGTTTGTGCGTCATTATAGACGTAAGACAGGCTTTGACATCACGTAAATTACAATTATCAAGTGTAATAACTAACATATGAAATTTTAACATTTCTTGTGAAATTTTTATTTTTTTTTGTATATTCATACAACACGGCAGAAATTATATGTCCATTGTTGATAGCATTAGCGAAAACGCAATCAGCCAAGATGGCGTATGATTGCGAGATCGAAGAATTGAAGTTCAGGCAGAAAGTTAAAGTAGATCAGAGATGAGTGTCGCAGGTGTGACAAACAGTAGCGACACTCCACAGCAGAATAATCTTGACGACACAATGTTTACAATTGACGAGACAATGTCACGCCTCTCCCAGAGCGACATACCGCTCATGAATGAAACATTGGAGAGCGTTTCCAATATGAATTTTGACAACACGTTACAAACACCACTACACAAACATTAACTTGTAAAGTAAAGCTGACGGTAACCACAGCAGTACAATTGACGCACTGCTATGGGAGTTATTATCTAACATTAACACGAAATTCGGCCGTATCAACACAAATTTCAGTGATATGAAACAAGATATGAGTACCAAAATTGATAATTTGACACAGAATCTGAACACCGTCGTACAAGATCTAGATATAATGAAACAAGAACAAAAACAAGAATTCAAGGATTTGCAAGACACGGTCTCACGGAAGTTTGATGACGTTCGCACTTAAATCGACAAAAAATTGAATGATATGAACAAACTTGTAAAGCATGAAGTACTTTCTGAAGTTAACGACAACAGTACGGAGTTAAAACAGAAGGTAGATTCTTTTAACGACCATCATGATCTGGAAGAGCAACAGATAAAGAATATCACAGGCGCAAACACAAATATTGACGCCACACAAAACCAGTTGTGTTCGACAGTAAAAAAAGTAACCACTGTCGTAACAAACTAAATAAAAACTATGAAGGTGTACCTCTAGCTGTAGAAGAGCTCACTTTAAGGGTAGCAACATTAGAAGTTGAGTCAGCAAGTGCTAAGAAGGAGAGAGAGAAGATCAATGAAAATCTGAGTGATATCATTAGCCAAGCTGAAGCAGGTACGCTAGATAAGGGTAATACCATTGGAGAGAAATTAGTAACACATTGTAAGTTATACACAGATGTAGTAGAAGAGGCTATTCAAAGAAAAGAAAATGAAATAGTGAACAAGGAAAACATTAACCTACAAGCCGCGGAAAATAGGAACCTCAGTCTTTTAGAAGAAAATATTACCGGATCACGAAATATGCAGGCGACAGTGAACAAACCACAACATGGCGGTTTTTATCCACATATTGTCAGAGTCCCACAGCAGATACCAGTGACAGTTGTAGAGTGCAAAACGTAAACATACTCACAACTTCAACACCTGAGCAATTACCAACAGGAATTACACGTAACTACAATAACCACATAAATACGACGAATACGACGGAAAATGCCACGTGTCTATCAACTGTTTTTGCAGACGAAGGCTTGCTAAGACATCGACAGTTTCCAACATTCACTAGCGAAGGTAAAACAGCGAATCCAGTAGTAATTATCAGTGATTTTCGTCATGTATTTCCACGCAACTGGACAGAAGCATAGGCAATCAGATTTGTCGTGGGATATTCACAAGGTGACGTTCTTTTATGGACAACTGAAGTGGTCGAAGATTGCAGCATTTATATCCAATTTCAACGAGCTTCCCTCAACAAATACTAGTCTGAGACAGTGCAAGAAAGACTCAGACACGAGGTTTTCAATCCTGCACGATTCAATGGCAAATACGGTATTTTACGTGGATACTTTGAGAAATACCTGAGCAAGACAGGCTACTGGACGAACCCAATATCACAGGTAGAAGTGTTAAAAATTTTGAAATGTCGTTTACCGTCGCGCATTAGAGAAAAATTAGTCACAACGCCAGAGCACGACACTGAGTATTTATTGTCAGTGCTTGATTTTATCAACCTGGACCCAATAGAGCAACAGAAAATCGGGCACAACAACAACATAGTTATGTAAATCAGTCAGTAGAACGTGATCTAATCATACAGCAAGGATGGTACACACAACAGCAAAGTTACATACCCAGAGGTAACGAGTACGGTAACAGGAACGAAAAAAAACGATTTATACAAAATTTTCAAAACAGCTCTACCGCAGCCTCTTTTTGATCAGAAAAATAACAGCACAGCAGCTAACGACATAAATTGGCGAAGTACGTGCACAGTGCAGCTAACTAAAATTACTCCAGGTAATCAATTAAGTCGTACTACGCCGCCGGAAAACACTAACCGTTCGTAGTTAAGCCCCAGGCTATTGATCTCTCTGGGAGTGGGGGCAGCGCAAAATTATAAACATGTTTCATAAGGTTTGACAGACGAGGTGACTTCAACGATGATACGTATCAGCATGAGTTAGATACAACAAATAATATCCCGGAAGAACAAGTACGAGCAATCATTAAGGTGAAAATATTTAATATTGACACACAGTTAATCTTAGATACAGGTTCAACTACCAATCTAATGTCAAATGCATTTTTCTGTGAACTGAAGAAGAGAGGCAAATTCCCAATATTTCCTGTCCAAAATTGCAAGATGCAAACTGCTACAGGCACTAAAACTAAATTGGTTAAACATCTAAACAAATTGAATATTTTACAGTGAAGTGCATTTTTCTTATAACTGTCAAACTTATAGTTAATTGTCTTATTGGCATGGGCACGTTTAGAACGTACAAAAAACAGGCTGAGGTAATGGTAAATGCCATTTTTATGTAAAGGATCAGTTTTTTTCTATTGATTTAGTCAAAACACACGATGAAAGGAACAAAAACGAACCAGAGTCAAATGTAATAGTACAATATTCCTTTCCAACCATATATGTCACAAATAAATTTGATACTGAAAAAGAAGCAAACACTGAGGTTAGTTACGAAATGGTAGAGCAGAAACTAAGTGAATCACAGATGCTAAATGATATGCAACGACAAGAGCTTTCTAACTTGTTATTTAAGTATGCAAATGTTTTCAGTAAGGATCCAGGACTAATCAAAGACTATGAATATAAATTTGAAGTCTATCCTCATCAAACATTTTGTGTAACGTCATATCCTATTCCATGTGCAAAACGAGAGACAGTAAGGGAAGAGATCAATCACATGATTAAATGGGTACTTATACAACCTTCATTTTCACTCTATTGTAGTCCTATATTACCAGTAAGTAAACCGGACGGTTCTGTAAGATTAATTATCGGTGCTAGAGGTATCAATAAGATTATAGTGCCAGTACGCATAAGACCAGACAACTTGGACGAACAGCTTCTAATGTTTTACAATAAAAAATATTTCAGTATACTCGATCTCAAGATGTCCTACTGGCAAACAAAGCTCTACGAAGAAAGTCGAAAATATACAGCATTTGTTACGAATTCCGTATTCTACCTTTGGGACTGAACATTTGAGCAGGCGTGTTTATATCTGCATTAGACAAGGTTTTAGGACCAGAATTGCTTAGCAAAGTCATTGTTTATGTAGACGAAATGCTAATAGCCACACCCACTTGGTTAGAACATATCAGGGTCATTGAACAGGTGCTTCAACGATTTGCAGATTATGGAGTAACAGCCGTTTTAAAAAAGTCTAGTTTTGGTAGGGAGCAAGTCAAATTTCTGGGACATGTGTCAGAACATGATATTTACCTGATCTGAAAAAACTTGATGCCATACGGAATTGTCCAGCTCCAAGGAATAAAAAACAACTAAAAGCCTTTGCAGGACTAGCATCTTTTTTTCGTAAATTCGTACCACATCAACTGATGAACAGTGATGCATTGCTGAACTTGTTACGAAAAAATAAGCCTTGGTTATGGAATGATAAGTGTCATGAGGACCTTAATAACATTAAGCAGGCATTGGTCAATGCAAACATTCTTAGCCACCTTGACATGTCCATGGATTTTTGTCTATGCACAGATGCCTCATTTCGGGGGCTAGAGGGGTACTTGTTTCATATGCGAGAAGAAGAAGGTAAAGAAGTACCCAAGGTCATCAGTTTTGCTAGTCACATATTATTAGAAGCAGAAAGAGCTTACTCTGTGTCAGAACTGGAAAGTTTAGCTGTGATAGGGCCATTTCAAAAGTTTGCGTGTGTAATTTACCGTCTAGTAAGGTCGTCCGAAGACCAGTATCAGTTGCAAAGCGATTTAGAAAAGATTGCTGTATGGGGTGGCAGGTGGCAGTTGACGCTAAATAACGAAAAGTGTGAGGTGATCCACATGAGTTCCAAAAGAAATCCGTTGGAATTCGATTACTCGATAAATAGTACAATTCTCAAGGCTGTCAATTCAACTAAGTACCTGGGTGTAAAAATTACGAACAACTTCAGTTGGAAAGGCCACATAGATAATGTTGTGGGGAAGGTGAGCTAAAGGTTGCGTTTCATTGGCAGGACACTTAGAAGATGCAACAAGTCCACTAAAGAGACAGCTTACACTACACTCGTTCGTCCTCTGTTAGAATATTGCTGCGCGGTGTGGGATCCTTACCAGATGGGATTGACGGAGGACATCGAAAGGGTGCAAAAAAGGGCAGCTCGTTTTGTATTATCACGTAATAGGGGAGAAAGTGTGGCAGATATGATACGCGAGTTGGGATGGAAGTCGTTAAAGCAAAGACGTTTTTCGTCGCGGCGAGATCTATTTACGAAATTTCAGTCACCAACTTTCTCTTCCGAATGCGAAAATATTTTGTTGAGCCCAACCTACAAAGGTAGGAATGATCATCAAAATAAAATAAGGGAAATCAGAGCTCGAACAGAAAGGTTTAGGTGTTCGTTTTTCCCGCGTGCTGTTCGGGAGTGGAATGGTAGGGAGATAATATAATTGTGGTTCGATGAACCCTCTGCCAAGCACTTAAATGTGAATTGCAGAGTAATCATGTAGATGTAGATGTAGAAGAATACCAAAGTTTACTGTAACCATCAGTCACTGTGATTTAACATGTAAACTATTGTACTGTAGATTAGCTAGGTGGTAACTATATTTACAAGAATTCAATTTCGAGATCATTTATATTAAAGGAAATCAGAATGCTATTACAGGTGCCTTGTCTAGATTACCACAAGGTTTAGAGGAATTTGGTGAATTAACAGAGCAAGATGTAGAAATTAAAACGTTATTAATGCAAGGTACAACACAACAGTCTGATTACCATGTTTTGTAAGCAAATGAAAATTATACAACAGCAAGATCACAGATGGAGTAAAGTCATGCAAAACCTTAACCAAGGTAAAGGTGGAAAGGTGAGTAAATGGTATCAGGAGTACAAGGGCGTTTTGTTTCATAGGAAACATGAAAAATCTCATCACTAGTGTGTGTGTATTCCTGAAGATTATATCGACGAATTTATGTCACACACATGAAGTATGGGGACATTATGGAGTAGGCAAATGTACTGAAATAATTGCAACGCTTCGTTATTTTCCAAATTTGAGGAGGCGAGTCCTACAGATATTAAGAAAGTTTGCAATATGCCAAAAATCAAAACAGTCCAATGTGTCAAAATGTCCTGAGCTACACCCCATACTCACAAAAAAAACCTCCAGATATAGCATCCCTGGACATAGCTGGTCCATATCCAAGAAGTAAAGGAGGAGTAAGACTCATAGTAGCACTATACATTTTCTCGAAACATATCAAAATGTGTGCTATTACAAATGCAACAGCCACAAATATCAGAAAAAGAATTGAGGGAGACTATTTGAGAAGAGAAGGTAAACCAAAGGTACTACTAACTGATAATGCTTCATATTTCGTTGGGCAAAAGTGGAAACAATTTATGACCTCACAGGGCATAAAACTTGTATTAGTAAGTTTTTTTCATCCGGAAACAAGTCCAGCAGAACGAGTCTTTAAAGAATGTAACCGACTTAGTAGGCCATACATCCCTCACAAACACACCCAATGGGTAGAATACGTAACTCCCTTCTTACAAGTTTTCAATAACCTTCCACGTTCTTTAACAGGTTTCACACCTAACGAATTGATGTTACGGACAAAACAAACGAATGAGTGGGAGTCACTTTTACCAAAGGTACTCACTACAGAAAAGACATTACAAGACAAAATCAAACAAGCCATGGTTACACTAGAAAACAGGGCCGAGTATAGAAAGAAAATTTATAATAAGAATCTGAAACGTGATACACAACTTTTGAAGGGCTGAATAAGAAGTGGCAATTACTCTATTCAGGATCATATTTAATTTCCAAAATACCATTCCCTGGGACGTACAGATTAGCCCATGAGAAAACAGGGAGAGACAAGGGTCTCTACCCTCACAAAGATATAAAAACTTTTATAGAATGATGAGGCGGTAGCATTTTTTCTTTCTTTCACAAGATAATTGTACATACTGTATACAACTCGAAGTGTAATTTTTCTTCTGGAGTGTATTTTAAGATAAAATAATGTGTATTGGCATAAGTAATTCTTTTGGTTTGTACACGTAAGCAAAAACTCAACAGCAATGAGAAGTAATACACCGCTTCATGCGAAGTGAAGGTATAAACAAAATTAGCTTATGGCTCAGCTGTTCACACTCAACAACACGCGCTGACGCCAGTGGTAGGAGAGGAGGCATTGACCTATGCGCATGCGCGACCGACTGGCAGAAGGCGCAACCAAATAGGAATGCGATACGTACAAGTGCCTAACTTAAGGACAAAGTAAACGGAAATACTACGCAATTACATCTACTGCCTAAGAACTAAGGAACCTATTGATACACGTATACAGAGATTTAATTAAATACTAAGCTTTATACAACGTATTTACAAGCAAAAGGAAGCATTATGAAAAATATACGAGACATGTAAGCTAAGGAGAAACGAAAAAATACCGTAAGAAATGTCAAATAATTTTCTTTGCAGTGTAAATAATCATAAAGGGTAACAGAATAAACGAATGCCTATGAATTTAAACAAAGTATGGAAATATTTGCGGACGGATGTAATGAGCAAACGTATCAGTGGCCACCGAACTACGTAATGCAGTTAGTTTTAAGTTAGTTTTAAGTTTTTTTTTTTCCTTTCAGTGACCAGTGCATCGTTACGGCGCGTAAGAAGAGAATTACGTCGGCAGTAGTAGGTACCAAATGGAGAAATGGGCTGCACCTAGAGTAAACAATTTAGTTATAAGGATATTTATGCAAAGGTCATAAGGCAATGAAAAATAAAAATATGCATCGTCGCAGTATATTTCCGTGACATTTATCAGTAACTGTTCACTGCAGAGTACACATGAACATTTAAGCATGTGATTTTACAAAAACCAATTACATTTTTATAGAGTCACGTGAAAGCTTGAATAATGACATTTCCAGGTATTCTAGAAAGATAAGTCTTCTTCATATTTCACACTAACCTACACGTGAATTGAAGTAAACAGCACTAACTCATGAAGAAACAACGTGATACTACGTGAATGATTAGTCAGTACACATTATTTCCATGAAATAAGTTTCTTGGTAACTAGTCCATGATTGTACGAGTAATATTTCCTCATATATCCTTGAACCAGTAGATGAGCATTTTCTTTCTTCCCTCCCAAACAAAGGAGGCGGCGCCAAGCTTAGTTAGACCAGCAATGAGTAATGTTTTAGTCCTATTTCAAATGTTTTTCTCCCTCCTTTACCTAAGGAAGAAATGATCTTCCATAAGTGATACAAACCTATCAATAAAATGAAGCATAAATATATCATATGCTTGTGTTGTATCACAACGATGTGTTATGTAATTAATTTGTATCTGGGATGTGAACGAAGATAAGTGAAAACTAAACTACAGTAACAGAACCCAGTTAATGAAAAATTTATGAGGTTTCAAAACTTTAGAAATGTTTGTTCATAGTATAAGCGATGGATGGAATGTCAGCTATAGGTATAAGCTATCATTTTATGTATAATGTTGTAACTCAATACTTGTATGAATTTTCGTTGGAAACCAAACTCCATGTGAAGGAATGAACTACAAATACAAGCAATTTATACAATGTTTTGGACCGCTATATGTGTCTTTCAACAAGTAGATGGTCAAGTGTGGTGACATTAGCATACGTGCACAATGAAATAATTTCTGAGTATCGTGGCTCACAATGCTTGATACATTTATAAGTGAACTGTAGTTGTTCGAGCCAGTACTTACCTCGTCAGTGGATGCTGTTGGTCAGGGATCTCTCTGCTGAAAATGCAGGTACAACAGGTAATAATGACGCCCGGGCCATAAAAATGTAGATCTGCCACAGCGTCGGATTTTGAACAATAAGCACACATCCACTGCACCCAGAATGAACGCCACGGCAATTATTTAATATGTGGCACTCAGGTGAAAGTGTGACACTCAATGTCAAATCAACACTAAGAAAAAGAGTGCACGCATGTGCGACGGTAGCAGATAACATGTTGACAGTTAGCAATTAGGGCTTAGCCGTCGAACCTGCCAGTGCGCAAGCGCGAAACACGGCAGCGAGGCTGAAGCAAACAACATTATTACCAGCTCGCTAAATTCAGACATGTAATGGACTATCATATGATGTATATAATCATTTAATTTCTTGTAGAATTCTAACATACATAGGATAAGCAGACATATCTTTTCTTCTGCTGGTATCTTGTCCCACAGTTTCGCAGGGTCGGCATCGTTAGGAACGGATTTGGCAAGGTTAGTTTAAAGGAGTGGCCGGATTCCCTTCCTCCTGCCACCCCATAACTCCTGGGATGGAATTAATGTACCCCAGTTGTCTGCGTCTAGTGTAATCCATGGAATAGTGTGAACATGTGCAGATGTCTGAGAGTCGTGTAACCGAGGCGGAACGTTGGGACCAGCCCAGTATTCACCTAGTGGGATGTGGAAAACCGCCCAAAAACCACATCCGGGCTGGCCGACGTCGGTAATCTGCCGGGAAGATTCGATGCAGGGCCAGGAAGCAGCACGTTAGCGCTCTCAGCTAACCTGGTGGGTATAAGCTGACATATCCATTCCCTTAAATAAAAGAGAAGCCGACAAATAAAGGGAATCGACCCCTATCGGAGAATATAAATATAAGATATGCACATACAAAAACAATGTACGTCATCATAGCATGTCAATGCACAGTGTGGGGGTAATTGTGTAGGTACATGATGAAAAAACCCCCGGATATGGTAAAGTTAAAATTTATTAAAAACAAAAATTGAAACACCAATCGACCATAAGTGTTGGCAAAGACATTAATTATGAATGCGCGGTAAGGTGCGGACAAACGAAAAAAACCGTCATTCATTTTTCTTTTACAAGATTTTGTTTCTCATTATCTCGTATGTAGAAGTTCTGTTAAGATGTGCTCAGAGTATGACGGGCTACGAGTGTTTTGTATCTTATATGTTCCGAAATAAGAGAAGACTTGATATCAGTATTAAGTATTTTTTAATGAAGTGAAGTGGAGCCAAGTAAGGAGGATTTTCTTATTTTTGCCACGCACTGGTGTCCTTTAAGTCGGCTGCCTGCATCTACAATATGAAATATGAGAGATAAAGACCTAATGGCCTAAATTCCTACAAGCAGAACATTTCTAATAATACAATTATATTAGCCTTTAATTTCTTTCTTTCCATCATATGTATATCTCTTTGTTATTATTATATCACACTGTTTGATATTATTCTTTTTAATGCAATCACAAAATTTTCACATACGGCCTGTATTTACCAAAGTCGTCCATACCCAGAAATAATATAAAAAATAATAAAATAATAAATTACAAACATGTAATTTAAAAATTGCATCTCTTCTACTTAAGCATACTTTAAAATAAACATAAAATGAAGTATGGGTGATAACTATGGATGGTATATCATGTATATGTAATGTCAAGTACATAACATGCGTTGTCACGTATGTCTGAAGATGAAGGTGCCCTGTACAAGGGCTGCACATACGTAACGCTAGGTGTGACATGAGAAGCCGTGTACAGCTAATTTCACCTATATTCGTGCCTAACCCTGGACTTTTAGTTAGTATGACAACGGGTCTTAGATACATTACATGTGCCATTGCTGATCCACGGCTGTTTACCATATTTTACTTTACGTTTATTTTAAAGTATTCTTTGCGAAGTAGAAATGGTTATATCTTTAAATTCTGTGTTTGTAAATCGGTTTTTCTGTTTTATTGTAGTCTCTGACGTTAAAGTTCTAAGTAAAAATTATCTAACAGAAAAAATGAACACTTCTCATAATAAGTAATGTGTCATTATGAATCTTATTCGATCATCACTAGTCCTCTTCATCTCTACACCACGTAAAAGTACTTTTACACGGACTGTGAAAACTGGCTATTGCTGACCGTATAGGCCGGCAGTATTGTCTGGCAATATCACGAGCACACGAATTATAGCCAAATGTACAGCAACATTGCCGGCCACTGTTGCCCGGCTTTGTTTGTGGCGAAACATTTCCGGGCCAAATGTGTTTACATGAGCCACGCTATGGCCGCGTAATGAACAAAAGCAAGATAGTGGATGTGAAAAGAGCTCTCCTACATTTGCATTCAACAAGGCAAAAAATTAGCAAGAACAAAAGAAATAGAGATCATGGATGCGTTCTTTTTTAAAGTAGGCGAACTGCTTCCGAAACTTTAGCTTGGTAACTGATTCTGGGAACATACCTTTTCCAGAACTCTGAAATCCGATTTCGAATATAAGTAATTCAAACGGGAATTGGTAAAACCAATACCATTATTACAGGGTGTTTCAAAAATGACTGGTATATTTGAAACGGCAATAAAAACTAAACGAGCAGCGATAGAAATACACCGTTTGTTGCAATATGCTTGGGATAACAGTACATTTTCAGGCGGACAAACTTTCGAAATTACAGTAGTTACAATTTTCAACAACAGATGGCGCTGCAAGTGATGTGAAAGATATAGAAGACAACGCAGTCTGTGGGTGCGCCATTCTGTACGTCGTCTTTCTGCTGTAAGCGTGTGCTGTTCACAACGTGCAAGTGCGCTGTAGACAACATGGTTTATTCCTTAGAACAGAGGATTTTTCTGGTGTTGGAATTCCACTGCCTAGAACACAGTGTTGTTGCAACAAGACGATGTTTTCAACGGAGGTTTAATGTAACTAAAGGACCGAAAAGCGATACAATAAAGGATCTGTTTGAAAAATTTCAACGGACTGGGAACGTGACGGATGAACGTGCTGGAAAGGTAGGGCGACCGCGTACGGCAACCACAGAGGGCAACGCGCAGCTAGTGCAGCAGGTGATCCAACAGCGGCCTCGGGTTTCCATTCGCCATGTTGCAGCTGCGGTCCAAATGACGCCAACGTCCACGTATCGTCTCATGCACCAGAGTTTACACCTCTATCCATACAAAATTCAAACGCGGCAACCCCTCAGCGCCGCTACCATTGCTGCACGAGAGACATTCGCTAACGGTATAGTGCACTGTATTGATGACGGCGATATGCATGTGGGCAGCATTTGGTTTACTGACGAAGCTTTTTTTTACCTGGACGGCTTCGTCAATAAACAGAACTGGCGCATATGGGGAACCGAAAAGCCCCATGTTGCAGTTCCATCGTCCCTGCATCCTCAAAAAGTACTGGTCTGGGCAGCCATTTCTTCCAAAGGAATCATTGGCCCATTTTTCAGATTCGAAACGATTACTGCATCACGCTATCTGGACATTCTTCGTGAATTTGTGGCGGTACAAACTGCCTTAGACGACACTGCGAACACCTCGTGGTTTATGCAAGATGGTGCCCGGCCACATCGCACGGCCGACGTCTTTAATTTCCTGAATGAATATTTCGATGATCGTGTGATTGCTTTGGGCTATCCGAAACATACAGGAGGCGGCGTGGATTGGCCTCCCTATTCGCCAGACATGAACCCCTGTGACTTCTTTCTGTGGGGACATTTGAAAGACCAGGTGTACCGCCAGAATCCAGAAAGAATTGAACAGCTGAAGCAGTACATCTCATCTGCATGTGAAGCCATTCCGCCAGACACGTTGTCAAAGGTTTCGGGTAATTTCATTCAGAGACTACGCCATATTATTGCTACGCATGGTGGATATGTGGAAAATATCGTACTATAGAGTTTCCCAGACCGCAGCGCCATCTGATGTTGAAACTTGTAACTACTGTAATTTCGAAAGTTTGTCTGCCTGAAAATGTACTGTTGTCCCAAGCATATTGCAACAAACGGTGTATTTCTATCGCTGCTCGTTTAGTTTTTATTGCCGTTTCAAATATACCGGTCATTTTTGAAACACCCTGTATGTACTATACAGGGTATACATAAAGTCCGGGAACACTTTCACTTAATTATTGCACGAGATCTAAACATTGTACAGATGTCATACAAATTGCATTTTGAAGAGAAACACTGAAAGTTTTTTTTTACAAACCTTCGATATGAGAATCATGAGTGACCCGGTAGACGTCAATACGGTAATCAAATTCTTGCCATACCCATCCCAGCATGGCATCGTCGACTGTGACAGTCGCTTCCCGTTTTCTCTCCCGGAGCTGTGCTACATCACCTGGTAGAGGCGGCACGAACACCAGATTTTTAATGTGTCCCCACAGAAAAAAGTCACACGAAGTGTGATCTGGTGAGCAGGGAGGTCATTTCATGAAACAGCTCTGTCCCCCTCTGTAGCACGACTGTGTTTGCGACTAGTGCTGACTATCGGCAAATTACCGAACTACTCTGTGGCGGTATGCATGAAAAAAAAGAAAAGAAAGGAAACAAAGCTTTAGGGTTCCTCTTCTAAATGACATATGTATGATATCTATACAGTGTTTGGTTCTTGTGCAATAAATGTTTGAAAGTGTTCCCGGGACTTTATTTACACCCTGTAGACGAGTTGTTTGTTCAGTTTTCGGCTAGTTGGGGTTGATACAGAGATCTGACATTTCTCATTCAAGAGCTGAAAAAAATACATTTTTAAAAGTTTACACCAGAGCTGCTAGCTGACAAGTTTCGGGCTTTGCTTATTTTCAGATGCCACCTGTCACAGAAAATAAAATGTGTAATGAGTCGATGCGTCGACTGTGGATAATAAATGTAGGCTATCAGTCATAGTATGGTTCATATGGTAACTACTTACGTATTCAGAATGAGATTTTCATTCTGCAGCGGAGTGTGCGCTGATATGAAACTTCGAATTCGAGTCTCGGCCTGGCACACAGTTTTAATCGGCCATGAAGTTTTACTTACGTATTTTGTACTTTGAATGTGTTTGGTGTGGACAGTTCTATTTATGTCATAACTCTTACATGTATCTCAGATCTGCGTTAAAATACGTCACAATTGTAGTTACACCTTACTGTATTATGTTGACATATCTGCATAATATATATTTTCCTCAGTTGTTGTGCCCTCACTACCCAGCATGATGTGATTCACGTGACAACGATATTTTATATACAATGGAGAAGTTCCTCAGTGAACCACACTGCGCGTCACGCTGGCTTATTTATCGTAAATATTATCACAATTCTGAAAGACGCCGGAGCAACGAGTTTTACTATGTCTTATATAATCGTTGATATTCAATTTACTTCGCGATTGTATTAAGATCAATGACTATATCCAGTGTAAGGCAATGTTCCATCATATCACAGTTGTATAATAAATATTTCATTTCCTTTCAGCGCTGTTTGAAAGCAGACATATTGTTTAACTTGTATTTCAATGGAATCTGCATACAATAGTATTCTGCCGTTATAATTCTCACTGTATAGTTTGCGATTCATATGCTGGTGAAGGTACTCTTGAAGGTTTCTGTGACTCGTTTGTAGTCGCGTATTTGATGATTAGTGCATGGTGGAGTGCCTTTATGTGCTGATTAAGGTGATATGGAAATTTTCTATGATTTTTCTGCTGCACGATTCTGTTTGTTCATTTAACATTTGTTCTGGGAGCTTAGTTGTGTGAATGTAGATTTGTACAGGTATTTCTTCTAGCACGTCCATCAATTGGCCTTTGAAGACATCTGTACAGTAGTGAAATTTCTCTCAATGTTTTCAATGAAGTGTGTATTATGCTCTGAGGTGCATGCTGAAAATTGAAAGGTTATTTTCGCTTCTATTTGTGCCCTGTACATATCGTTTTAAGGAGACCTGGAGTTGAACGGGCTGCATATCTATGCCTCGTTTTTATCGTGTGTTAGTCTTGATCTACAATGCGAAGGAAGTTGCGGTTTTGTACCAACATTGAATGGCATTAAGTAAAGCTGTACAAGGAAAACTACGCTTTCGTGATCAAGTGGAAATTTGATGAGATTCAATATGGACGTCTGTTTGCACTGGCCCATTATTCCCTCCCATGTAAATTGTTCCGTTGACTGCTTCTTCGCATTTGACTTCTTTATTTAGTTGAGAGAAGATCGATTGAGGTGTATGCAAATAGCAGGTGGAAGACACGTTTGCTGGTTCTCTAGACATGAGAAACACGTTAGTTGACTTTGTAAATTATAGGAATGATTTGCAAACTGTTACATCACCGACATCAGTATACGTGAGTGGAAACATCAGATTGCTCTATTTTTCTTTCTTCAAGTTTTTTCACATAAAGGTCTTCTCAGATGGGATAAGTTTCTAGTTAATCAGTGGTTTACGGCACGCTCCACCTCGCTAAAGTTTCGGGTCTGTAGAGAAATAATTCCCAGTCTATATTTTCAGAATTATGTTGTGCGAACAATTGGTTGATATTGAGAAGTATCGCATAAATGGTATAATATTCTGGCAAACCATTTGAAAATACATGTGTTCTTGTGATCCCCACTGTCTGGAGATGAGTGTAGAAAAGCAAGCAAGCAAGCAGATCGGGACCAGAAACAGTAACGTCTTTGTATCGAGGGTAGCCGACCCAGCCTTTGTACAACAGTTCTGATGCTGACTTCGGTCAACTGAGGGTGCTCTAGTCATGTGTCAGGAGTGGATAACTGCCAAACCTTGCGGGAAATATCTAGTGCAGTGAGGAGTATATACACTGCTCTCTGTCTTCGCAGTATATGTACGAGTGTCCGGCGGTCAATAGCTATATGAATGACGTTAAAGCGGCCATTTTGTATGGTGCAGGATACGAATCAGATGTTTACTACATCGATGCAGTACACAGTGATATATTGTCGGGTTGGAGATTGGTTTCATGCGCTAATATTCCATCTCCCATCCTCAGTGGCAGAGCAGTGTAATTGAGTAAGAGTCTCTCCATATTTAACGATCTGTAAGACACTTTTGCAGGGTTAAATTGTCGGTGCCATATGGCGATCTGTGGAAAATAGTTTTACCGCTGAAAGTCTCATCTGGAGAAATAAAAAGAAAAAGACAGACGGTGCTTCCACACCAGTGGCATCAATAATTCGGCGGGTAAATTCGACAAGAGCCGATCATAATGCTCCATTCATTCATTCACAAGACATCCTTTGTGCTGGGATATAAGAGTCTCAACATAGCGGTGAGAACGTTTGCGTATGTTGAAAACACGTGATGGATGGGCTGCCACATTAGGACCATGAGAAGGAATGCATTCGATATTATTCTCCGCTATTTTCGTAAACAGGTTCTGTTAGGGCAAGAATTTCCATGCAGACAAGCTGAGACATCATGAAAGCTCCTACAAAAGTGGGCGTTAACTTTTTCTGCTACACTATACAATTTTCGAGAGGTCGATTTGGTTCTTATTTTACATCAGTATAACACTGAGAACCTTTTTAGATGCGCTTGCAATGGTGTGTAGCTACGCGCGTGCATTCCACAGTGATGCATCAATTACACTGGGTAGGTACGCACACATGTACAGCTACACAGTTCAAATGTCCTGTTAGGATTGCGAGGAAGAAAAAGCAGCCTGTGCTATTCTCAGAAGCAATAGAACAGATATCTGCAGCGTCTGCGAGGGTGAGTCACTCTGCAAATAGGTCTTCACTCCTGTCTGGTCGCATCAGCAAGGGTGCCTAGGTGAACACGTATTTCAAGAGGAATTTCTCAGGTGTCAAGTATGAAAGGGATACTGCCGCCTCATGTTTGTGGGACCCGAACAGGCTGGTCAGCTGACGGTTGTCTCATCATGTCATGGGGGCTGCCGGTGCATCCTGACTTCTGGGAGCCTGTGTGGTAGTGTCCTATGCAGTCCAGTGGACAGGGGGTGGCAGGCAGTGCGTGTGCACGTTGTTTGCGTGTCTGTTGAATTATTTTGCGAGCAGGTCTGTAGGATATGCTATGCATTATCTGGACAGTTTAAGAGTGTGAGCATGTCTGCAGAGCGTTTTACATGTGTTATTTTGATAATTTGGGAGTTGTTTTCATATCTGCACTTCAATTTACTCATTATTTCGGTGAGTTAGGAGTAGTTTACAGGTCTGTATGCTGCGTGATGCGTTATTTAGGTAATTTACGAGTTGTTTGCATGTCTGTACATCAGTGTACTGCATTATTTATGAGTAGTTCGAAGGTCTGCAGACTGTGTATTGTGACCCCAAGCACGTCAGAGAGAGTAGTTTGTATCAGTGTAATAAATAAACTACGTGTACTCTGTCCCTAAATAAAACGTTCCAAGAATAAATAAAGTACACTTCTTCCTCACTGCAGCAGCCCAGAACAGGCTTGGTCATTTTCCTGCCGTTTTCCCCTACCTCTCTGGTGGCAGTACTGTATACTAGGTTAGTTTGACTCCGGACCTTGTGGTGGACACATTGGATGGTGGTACTGCCTCAAATTATTTAAATAAAGACTGCCTGCAAAATAAAGACTTATGTCCATCCTATTCAGCACAGGTTGAGTCCTTTTCAGGCCATTTCCCCAATTCCAGACCGTCATCTTGTATTACGTCATGGAAGGGATGACAGTGCCCTCTGGTGGTGGTACTGTGTAGGTCAGTTGGACTCCAGACCCCATGGTGAACACACTTGATGGTGGTTCTGCCTCTAATTGCTTAAATAAAGACTGAAAATAAAGACATATGTCCAGCACAGGCTGAGTCCGTTTCCCACCAACTCCTAGGAAGAGGTGGCGGTCAGATGACCTAGGTTAGTGGAAGTAGTCCTATTTTCCCGCCATTTTCTTAGGTTAGTAGAGGTAGCTGTGGTGTGTTGCATTGTCCTGATGGAATTTGAACTTACCATCATTTTCTGGGGGAGGGGAGGGGTGTTAGTTTAGTTGAGGTAGCACAAGTGAACTATCTTCCCGCCAAAATTCAAAGTTCCTTCCAAAACCAATCTTCTTGGATAATGGTACTTGCACCATCAGCTGATGTCACAGCCGCCATCTTTGATGACGGCATCAGCTTGTGAGGAATATGGGGATTCGTTTTTGCTTGCTTATTTTTGAATTGAGAACAACTGTTTGAGGTGATATGACAAGTTTAATGTAGCAATATTTCTCATCAAATTACAGCTTTTCACACAGTTTTCCACTCGCCAATATTAAAAGAGCGCTATGAATAACGCATCTTGCCAACATCAAAAAGCGAAATAAGTTTATACACAACAATGCGAAGTATTAACTCTCTGAACCCCCCATGAACCATGGACCTTGCCGTTGTTGGGGGGCTTGTGTGCCTCAACGATACAGATAGCCATACCATAGGTGCAACTACAACCGAGGGGTATCTGTTAAGAGGCCAGACAAATGTGTGGTTCCTGAAGAGGGGCAGCAGCATTTTCAGTAGTTGCAGGGACAAACATCTGGATGATTGGCTGATCTGGCCTTGTGACACTAACCAAAACGGCCTTTCGTTAAGTGCTCTATTCCGCACTTGACGCCAGTTCAGAGAAGAGCCCCCCCCCCCCCCCCCAAAATTTCACTTTTGTCCTCTCATGGCAGAAATGCCTCCCTCCACTTGGGGTGTTCTTTTTCACATCACGGCTTTTTTCCACCAATAGGAGCGTTCCTCTCATTTTGTAGAAACACCCTCTACCAATTGCAACGTCCCTTCTGTCAAACTGTGTCGAAACTTCAGTAGTTTTCTCCTTCCTAGTGAGTTTCCGCCAATCGGACGTTTTGTGCCCATTCTAGACACCTAAAGTACACTCCTGGAAATGGAAAAAAGAACACATTGACACCGGTGTGTCAGACCCACCATACTTGCTCCGGACACTGCGAGAGGGCTGTACAAGCAATGATCACACGCACGGCACAGCGGACACACCAGGAACCGCGGTGTTGGCCGTCGAAAGGCGCTAGCTGCGCAGCATTTGTGCACCGCCGCCGTCAGTGTCAGCCAGTTTGCCGTGGCATACGGAGCTCCATCGCAGTCTTTAACACTGGTAGCATGCCGCGACAGCGTGGACGTGAACCGTATGTGCAGTTGACGGACTTTGAGCGAGGGCGTATAGTGGGCATGCGGGAGGCCGGGTGGACGTACCGCCGAATTGCTCAACACGTGGGGCGTGAGGTCTCCACAGTACATCGATGTTGTCGCCAGTGGTCGGCGGAAGGTGCACGTGCCCGTCGACCTGGGACCGGACCGCAGCGACGCACGGATGCACGCCAAGACCGTAGGATCCTACGCAGTGCCGTAGGGGACCGCACCGCCACTTCCCAGCAAATTAGGGACACTGTTGCTCCTGGGGTATCAGCGAGGACCATTCGCAACCGTCTCCATGAAGCTGGGCTACGGTCCCGCACACCGTTAGGCCGTCTTCCGCTCACGCCCCAACATCGTGCAGCCCGCCTCCAGTGGTGTCGCGACAGGCGTGAATGGAGGGACGAATGTAGACGCGTCGTCTTCAGCGATGAGAGTCGCTTCTGCCTTGGTGCCAATAATGGTCGTATGCGTGTTTGGCGCCGTGCAGGTGAGCGCCACAATCAGGACTGCATACGACCGAGGCACACAGGGCCAACACCCGGCATCATGGTGTGGGGAGCGATCTCCTACACTGGCCATACACCACTTGTGATCGTCGAGGGGACACTGAATAGTGCACGGTACATCCAAACCGTCATCGAACCCATCGTTCTACCATTCCTAGACCGGCAAGGGAACTTGCTGTTCCAACAGGACAATGCACGTCCGCATGTATCCCGTGCCACCCAACGTGCTCTAGAAGGTGTAAGTCAACTACCCTGGCCAGCAAGATCTCCGGATCTGTCCCCCATTGAGCATGTTTGGGACTGGATGAAGCGTCGTCTCACGCGGTCTGCACGTCCAGCACGAACGCTGGTCCAACTGAGGCGCCAGGTGGAAATGGCATGGCAAGCCGTTCCACAGGACTACATCCAGCATCTCTACGATCGTCTCCATGGGAGAATAGCAGCCTGCATTGCTGCGAAAGGTGGATATACACTGTACTAGTGCCGATATTGTGCATGCTCTGTTGCCTGTGTCTATGTGCCTGTGGTTCTGTCAGTGTGATCATGTGATGTATCTGACCCCAGGAACGTGTCAATAAAGTTTCCCCTTCCTGGGACAATGAATTCACGGTGTTCTTATTTCAATTTCCAGGAGTGTACATTAACCTTTCCGTGTGTCACACTCCCTGGACGAAAATGCGGTCACTTGCTTTTGTTCGTATCCCATTGGAATTTCGAAATGCAGTTTTCTAAAGCTTCTTCTCTGGTCTTGTACCCATGCTCTTGCTACAGGCGGCCCTCCAGATTGAATAACCTGGTCTGTGCTCGCTGTCCTCCTTTCTGCCACCACTTTAAGTGGTTGCCAGTGTAACTCCCACAGCGCAGATTCGCTACGCCGTTCTGGAGCTGGCTTTTCAAAACTAAAAGCGACTCGACTCGCGTTCCCTGTTCTACCTTCTGCTCAAAGACATGTATTGTATAGGAATGGTTTGTTATTACCGTCGATTGACTGTCATCCCTTTTTGCATTATATATTTATAGGCAAATGTTCTCATTATTGTCGGTACTCATTGCGATTTGTAAAGGTCTCATGTAAGGTGCAAATCTGACCATTTCTTCTGCCACCTTACATATCCTCCTTCTGTCTTCAATTTTTGGGTGAGTAATTGATTGAAGACAGTGGAAAATTGGTTCAACTGCTGACTGTAACAATTGAGATGTTTACTGACCAACTTCCTATCTTAATATTTAGTATAATTTATGCAGTGGTTCTATTCAGTCTCCTTCCTTTACATTGCACTTGATTTTCTGAGCTTTTGTACAATTCTATTGAACTAATGACAATTTTTTTGCTATTAGATATTGTTGACTATAGTAAAATTGTTACTGAAATTCAAACAATGTGCGTATCTTTATAAATTTGTAACATTTGAAAATTCTCTTTTTTATTTTGAGACTGTTCTATTTTATTCAGTAGATTTATGTTCAATAAAGATGGATATGTATTGAAGTTGAGGAAACCTTCATTTAGTAATATCTTCCCCATTTTATAAAATAAAAAAAAATGTTAGTTTTTCTTTTGGATTACTCATAATCGAAAACATGTTTAATTCTTACAGTTAAACTTTATAAGCTATATCTCAACCTATCTCATGATTTTACAGCCATAATCCTATATATGACTATTTATGTTGTCCCAAAATCTTAATTCTATTTATCATGACTTTACAAAAATTATCAACATTGACTTTACAAACACTGAATTTCTAAACCTAATTTTTACTTTACAAACTTTACATTGACATCCTGCAATAGCTAAATCCATTCACGTTTATCTATCCTATGTATTTTTATGAACACATTACACTAAAAAATTGTTAATAGTAGATTTTTCTTTACTTAAACAAGTTGAAAAAGACTGCAATATAAGAAAATATTATTTAAAAGTCAAAATGAGCGACCAAACATCACAGACAATTCTTTCTCCTATATGTACCATGGTTCACTTTTTCTTCAAGTGTTTCGACGTGTTTCCGCCGAACGTGGATTGACGGTCAGCTGTGTGCCTCACCGTGTCTGATTTGAGTATGGTATGACGCTTGATATGTGTCTAGCCGCGTTTCTGTTGAGTGCGGCATGACGGCTGCCCGTGCCTCGCCGTGTTCCCATTGAGAACGGAATGACGGTCGGCAGAGAGAAAGGTCTGAGTGTGTCATTCATGCGTAGTAGCCAAAACTTTCCGCTTCCACATTCGTAGAATCCTTATGCCGATTCAACGTGGGTCATTTTGTTGGTACATTTCCATACGAGTTGCTCTCTACCATCTTTCTGGTACCCCATCTGAAAGCGTTGCAATCTGCCATAAAGGACATCGAATATGTATGCTGTTAGAACAGTTAAATTATATTCTCGCTGGTAGTTAAATGTAATAATGGTCTTTTATAGGAAGGGATTTGAAAAGTTTTCTTGATCTCTTTTGGTCCAGGCTATTCTTTCTTTCAAATCTTCTGCATTGTGTCTTCTGTTCTTGGTGCTTCTTGCTGTCTTCTTACTTGTGTCTTCGTTCTTCTCTGGACCGGGAGTTAGGATTGAAGACCTGTTTGACATCGTTGTCTTTTCTGCGTTCTCATGGCGTCTTCTTCACAGTTGTTGTCTATTCCTCATTGAAATCGGTTGTTCATCTAGATCAGTTGAACAGCCTTCCATCCTTTTCCTGCTCCGTCCCATGTGTTGTCAGGGATTGTCAAGCAGATGAATTTCGTATGGTCTGATGACAGTTTCCGCTATTCTGCACATTGAGTTACAGAAACGCGTTTCTTCTTCTTCCTGTGGTGAATCTAAGCTTCCACTCATCCTCGCCGTAATATGTCCACCTCCGTTCCGGTTCAGTGGAAATTCTTTATCCCTTCATATGCAGCTTTGAATAGGTAGGAATAAAGCACTTCAGAGTGCAAGTTGCTCGCATTCCGGCTGCGTTGTATGTCTCCAAACAATTCCACAGAGTAGTTATCCTCTAGGAACGTCGCTTCTGCCAAGGACCCTTCTTTTATTATCTCGCACTGACGTACCAAGTACTCACACTCAGTGTTCCTTCCTCTCATGCCTAACCGCTCTCCTCAGTCTCGTCGTCGACCTGACCGCAATGATGCTGCACATTGGCTGCCGACTTCATCTTCAATATGTGACAATCTTACTTTCCTCACATCCCTAGATTACGCTGTCAGCTTCACACTATCAACTTTACAAACAGTAAACAAATTTTTTATATGACTTTACAAAAAGTATCATTAATTCTATCAAAATTAGCTTCCCCTTTTTTCATTTAACTGAATTCTACTTTAAGATAAAGGTCATGGTAGGCCTCATCTTCATCACGATGTATAGTAAGATTTAGATTGATGGTGATGACGGTTAGTATGTCAGCAACCCATTTTTTTCTAACTAAAGGTATATTATGATGTTTTGAAAACTTCGCACCTTGAATCCGACTCCATCGTCTTTTTCTCTGCAATCTCTTCTTTTTGTCCTTAGCTGTAACAAAACCTCAAAATACACTTTTCATTTTTTTTGTTACTGCCCTTCAAAAACGGTCTCTATTGATCTGTTGTATTGTTTTTAACTTCGTACTTATCATTTCTTCCTATTTCTTCGATCGCAAACTTTTACATTCCTATCTTCTCTCACTGTACTCTTCCATAAAGAAATCTTTTATGGGTGAACTTAAGCTCCTACTGTTCTACCTCCTGCCACGAAATAACGTGTTTCTTGCTTATCTCAATATTTCAATTCTCTTTCCTAATGGTTACTTCCAAACGACTTCTTATTCTTCTTTCTCTCATCTTTCTATTTCAATATGAGATTTTTGTATCTTCCACAAATCCTATGTGCTTCACATATTCCCCAAAATATCTCTTCAATTATTTGTTCACCATCCTCGACGGAACAAAAATTAAAATGCCTATCTCCTTCCCCCTTAATCATCTATTTCCTACCTACTTCTTCACTTCTTTTCTTCTACAAAAATCAACTTTCTCCTCCTTCACACTACGTCCTTAAGAGAAAATCTGCTACTATTTCGTTAAACTATCCACATGTTGATCTCTGTTTTTCTTCTTCCTTTCACTTCTTTCCCCAGAACACATTTCGTTTGCAGAAGAGTTACATTAGTTGTTGCTTTCCTGTCTTTTCACGATCATTATTAATTTACCTCCTTGCGAAATTTATTTTATTTAATTAATCGAAATAAGTAAAAGCTAAATGTATTACTTGTGTGAATTTTGCTTTCTTCCCTACTCTTTGATTTGAGGACATTCAATACAACTAAATTCTCGAGTGGACTCTTTCTTCTTTTGTCTAACCTTTGCATATAGAAAAGAATTTTAGTTTCAACGCTGTAACCTTCCCATCGCTTGGTGCTAAATTACAAAATGTCTATGTTTTACTTTAGTTACTGGTGGGAATTCACTTCTAACTAGGTATCACTACTGGTGTTATCCGTGGTGCATTATCCTCATGGCACACTGTTTCTTTCTCTGTTTCGTATAAACGCGCTACATCTTCTACAGTTTGGTCATCATCATCAATTTTTGTACTACTGTCTATATTCACCGTTTCTGACACCTGTTCCCCATCATCGTCGGTCGATTCCCAGTCAATTGAATCCCAGCATACTGGTGTCTGTATTCGATCTCCCCTTAAACCTACTTCAAAATCTGGCTTATCAAAACTAAGTCTATTTACATGTTTGATTATACAATTAACTTCATTGTTCGATAGAGTTACATGTGACTGGTCTTCGTACCGCTCATCTCGTTAATTTTGTCTTTTTCCTGGGTTTGTTGGCCTCATCTCGACTTCCTCTATCGGTTCATTTCGCATGTTTTATCCCGCTGAAGTTTGATTTTCCCCTGCTTTCTGCGTTCTGGCCATTCCACTTCCACCTGAATAACCTGAATTTGGCTGCTGAAAACCTCTATCACCTCCGCCTTCGTTTGCACGGGGATTGTATCTCGGATCAAAGTTACCACCGTACTTTCTAGGACCAAATCCTCCATTATAATTCCTCGCCCCCCCGAAACCATAATTGTTATTTGCCCTCTGTATGTTACCAAAATCATAGTTATTATTGTTCTCCCATGGGCGACTACCACTCCTTACAAAACCATTTCCTTTTCCTATGTTATTCTCATCGTTCGAATTATTATTAAAACCTGATCGGTTACTGTTACTCCCCCTACTATTGTTTTCTCTGCTTGTACGTTGTTTTCTTGCGTCGTCTTCACTGAATATGAATTCAAGTTCTCTTAACATTCCTTTAAATGCTTGTATGTTATCTCGTGCCCTTCCAGCCAATGACAGCTGATAATGTAACGGTAACTTCATTGTGCACTACTATTGTTTTCTCTGCTTGTACGTTGTTTTCTTGCGTCATCTTCACTGAATATGAATTCAAGTTCTCTTAACATTCCTTTAAATGCTTGCCCGCATCTCGTGGTCGTGCGGTAGCGTTCTCGCTTCCCACGCCCGGGTTCCCGGGTTCGATTCCCGGCGGGGTCAGGGATTTTCTCTGCCTCGTGATGGCTGGGTGTTGTGTGCTGTCCTTAGGTTAGTTAGGTTTAAGTAGTTCTAAGTTCTAGGGGACTGATGACCATAGATGTTAAGTCCCATAGTGCTCAGAGCCATTTGAACCATTTTTTAAATGCTTATATGTTATCTCGTGCCCTTCCAGCCAATGACAGCTGATAATGTAACGGTAACTTCATTATGCACATCCGTATCAGTTCCCCATCACTGTATGGATTATCTAAGCACTGATGTTTCTTTGTCATATCTTCGAAAAATCTAACGGGTTTCTTTTCTCCGGAATTTTCGAACAACTCTTTCTGCAGCAACTCATGCTTTATTCTGTTTTGTGTTTATGTGGACTAGTACCGCTCCAAGAATGCAGTTTTAAATTGTTCATATGCATGACAGTTCGCCGCTACTCTTTGCATGGTTTCCGCTATTGCTCCGTCCATATACCCACAAATGAAGTCAAGTTTATGGCTAATCGGCTAATGCTCTGGTAAACCGATCTGGAGTTGATTTATGAACGTGCGTGCATGTAAGCCGTTCCCACTTTCTTTGTAACGTTGGAATTTTCTGACTGTCAAAAAGTGATCATTGTCAAATTTTTCTCTTCCACCATACAGCGTTTGTGTTTTCATTTCACAACATGACTCGTTTCTTTTACTTGCGTCATATTTTCTTATACTCGATCTACCACATTTGGATCGGATGATACTACCGATTCCAGTGTCTCGCTACTACTTTCTGTAAGATTCTCGATACACTGTTTCAATTCTGTGCGAAGGTCTCCAAATTGTTTCTGATTTTTCGAGACTATGTTTTCAAAGCGTGTGTCAAATCTTTTTAATGCGGCTCGCGTGACACATTTTCTGACATTGAGCTCTTCCATAATTTGTTGCGCCTTACCAGACGTCTTACGTGCTGCCTTACACACTCTTTGATTAACGTTAGACACTGCATCCTGCGCCTGGTCAATGTCAGAACGCATCTTTTTCTGGTCAGCCATTAACGCTTGTATCAGCTCGCGTGAGTCTCTCGCCTCTCTCCGGATTTCAGTAAATTGTTCATTGACTTCTGTTCGTAAACTTCGCGGACTTTTTCGAACCTAGCATTAGTTTCAAATTGGAGCTTTGCTGTTTCAGTCTTTAAATTCGCCGTTTCAGTTTTCATGTCTGCTAATCCCGCATCAGTTCCTATCTTTAAATTCTTTAACGCTGTATTTGTTTCTAATCTCAAATCTTCTAGCCTTGCATTTGTTGTTTCACTCGTTTGTTTTACGACCAAAGTGAGTTGCTTCAATAATGCAAACACACTATCCGATTCTTGGCCCTCGTCACCTGCCAATATTCGATGAAAATTTTCCCGTTCGTGTCTTTCACGTGGCGTTTCACCGACTTCCACGCACAGTGCGGACGCGCTTACACACATTCTTTCTGTTGGAAACTGTCCCGTTTGGTTAAAAATTACTATATTCAGTTCAACATACCGAAGTTGCTCGTCCTCTGACTCTATTTCTGATCCACTAGATCCGTCATTCTTTTGTTTTTGCGCGTTCGCTGACTGTGATGCCAATCTTGAAACTGCCACGATTCCTTCTGCACTATCACTACGCCCCTTTTCGTAACCTGTACTCGATACCTTTTGTTCTACATCTGTTTCTATCCTGTCAAGATCTTGAGTTTGACCTATCTGCGATACTCTCCGTTCTTCCGCCATTTCAGTTCGTTTCTGTCTTTCTCGAACCGCGCGAACCTGCTCTCTCGTCCACATCAAGTTATAGGGCCTTACAAGTTTCCAAAATATCATAGAAAGTTTCTTAAGCTATGTACACAACATTAGCCACACTGTTCACTATTTTTGGAATTTCAACCCAACTCAACAATGCCGTGAATAACTTCGCCAGCCAGGTAACGCACAATCTACTTCTAATCAATGATACTTTGATTCTACATATCAATACAACCTTCCTACATTTTCGATCACACATTTACTGTATTTGTCCACTACACATTTACATACATTTGGTAACCTCATCACAAAACAACAACAAATTTTTTTTCAAAATTAAAAATTGGATTTTATTACTGATTTGACTAATTGTCATCCAGGCCGACCAATTGCCATCCTGGCAGGGTCGCCATTTGTGAGGGATGCGGGGGTTCGTTTTTGCTTGGTTATTATTGAATTGAGAACAACTGTGTGAAGTGATATGACAAGCTAAATGTCGTAATATTTCTCACCAAATTACAGGTTTTCACACAGTTCTCAACTCGCTGACATAAAAACAGTGCAATGCATTACACATGTACCAATATCAAAAAGTGAAATAACTTTATACACAACAATGTGAAATATTGACTCTCTGAAAGAACATTAATTTTAAGCACTATTATCTGAAAGTTTAATTGGGAGTTTCTTTACATGAATCCTAAGCACAATAATATGAAAGTTTAATTGGACGTTTCTTTACAAAATTGCTCCTACACATACATTATGATGTTGGTCAGTACTATGAAAATCATCCAATTCCGGTTCAAAGTTCGGTACTATTTAGGATGACAATCAAGTCTACGGTGGATGGTTAGTCAAGTGCCAAATTTGAGCACAAGTTTACCCAAGGCCGCTCGAGTTTACAGTGGATGTAAGCTGGTGAACCAACAAAGTTTATGACTCTGCACACAGTATTTACCTTAAGCTGTGACGTGCTGCTGTCTGCAAGGCAACTCTCTCCCACTGAAATTCCTACAAAACTAATCTGGCCTTTGCTGAACTTTCCAGCAAAAACTTTCCCTATGTTTCTCGTTATGCAAGAAAACATGTACTCAGCCCTAGTCTTATTATGCGGAGATATACACGTGCATGGTTGGAGCAGAGTGCATGTTATAGTGCCCTCTCAGTTCTTGCAAAGAACAATCACATGATCTGGCTGGTTCGATTCTCCACAGTTGGAGCTAAACGTTTGCTACAACCAATTTTAGCTGGAGTGCAGCTGCTGTGAATGCAGTGTCCACACCAATTTCTTCCCTGCGTCGTATGGAGCATTAAGTGCTCCGTTCTGCACTTGACACCAGTTCAGAGAAGAGTCCCTGCTCCTAAATTTCACTCTTGTCCTCTCATGACAGAACTGCCTCTCTCCACTTGCGGTGTCCTTTTTCACATCACGGCTTTTTTTGACCAATACGAGCGTTCCTCTCATTTCGTAGAAACACCCTCTACCAATCGCAACGTCCCTTCTATCAAACTGTGTCAAAACTTCAGTAGTCTTCTTCTTCCTAGTGAGTTTCCGCCAATTGGACGTTTTGTGCCCATTCCAGATGCCTAAAGTACATTGACTTTTCCGTGTGTTGCACTCGCTGAACGAAAATGCGTCGCTTGCTTTTGTTCGTATCCCATTGGAATTTCGAAACACAGGTTTCTAAAGCTTCTTCTCTGCTCTTGTACCGATGCCTTCGCTACAGGCGGCCCTCCAGCTTGAATCACCTGGCCCGAGGTCGCTGTCCTCCTTTCTGCCACCCCTTTAAGTGGTTGCCAGCGTAACTCCCACAGCGCGGTTTCGCTATGCCGTTGTGGAGCTGGCTTTTCAAAACTTAAAGCGACTTGACTCGCGTTCCCTGTTCTACCTTCTGCTCAAAGACATGTATTGTATAGGAATGGTTTGTTATTACCGTTGATTGACTGTCATCCCTTTTTGCATTACATATTGATAGGCAAGTGTTCTCATAACTGTCGATTTACGTTACGTATCATCTTCACCTTCACATTGCGATTTGTAAAGGTCTCATGTAAGGTGCAAATCTGACCATTTATTCTGCCAACTTACAACTTGATGTCACCGCCGTCAACTTGGATAACGGTACTTTGGGATAGCACCCCTGTTGTCCCCCTACTCCTGGGTGATGCATGACTTTTTTGATGTGTGTATTATGTAGTCAGGTGCTTTCCTTTCAAGAAAATTATTTAAAAGTCGGTATTACACGTTTTTTAACAGGGTCTGAACGGGAACATTTTTATAGCTACTTACAAGTCACCATTCGTTTTCCGAAATGTTAAACTGTAACACCCCACTCGTCACTTATCTGGTTTTGGTGTGTGTTCACCCCAGGTAATTGACTAACAGATCAAAAGAGAGTGCAAAACTGCCACAATGATGGGTAACACAAAGAAAGTAATAAGGCCCTGTGACTCCTGATTCAACTGCGGTGGCAGTGCTGACATTAATTGATACAGAACTGATCCCTTTTAATTAAAAAGGGGTGCACATTGATGTTATATTCAGCTATTGAACACCAGATGCAAATGTTGAACATAAAATTAATTAAGAAAGTGACTTGGGATTTCAACTACTTGATTGAAAACAGATGCAGTCGATTAGCACAGATTTACTTTAACTCACGACCTTCAGTCATCACATTACATGACTCTCCTAACAGGCAGTGGTAATAAATTCCGTTTGTGTGGAGTAAAGCCTGATAAATCAAAAGTAATTCCTATCGACTGACCCAGGCGTAATGCGAAGTGCGAGAAGAATTCTACAATACACGGCCCATGAAACCCTAGTGGAAACTTTGGCGACGTGATCCAACAAATTAATCAGTGGCCAGAGCGGGCGCAATATCACCGAATTCAGCGTGGCGGGGCAGCGTCGTTATGCGGACGTCAGCCAACCTCGTGGTGCTGCAAGGCTGTGCTCGTCTATTCACTTCTAGCTATCTTGCTCAGTACGTAGCTGAACGAAAACTTTCTATCTCCAAGCTCAATTGTTCCGTTTGCTAAGTCCTAAACTGCAGAGATGCTCACTCTCTCTCAGGCAAGCTGAGTAAAGAACGCCACGTCCGCACTCTAGGCAAGCTGGGAACGGAAGACCTCTACGGGGACTTCTCCCAGTTCACTCTTCGCCTCGGTTTCCGCTCCAGCAAAATCACTTACGCCAATTGTAGCGCAAGTCGCGTTAATTATGCGTCGCTTCCCAGCGCCGACCAATACCTGCTCTGGGAAGTGAACAAATTCCCACAAAATTTCCCTTTCTCTCAACTTCCGCTATTTAGCTCCTCCCAGGCCACCAATCAAGGTTAGCCTGCACAAAACACCAATTTTTCCGGAATTCTCACTCCCAGGAGCGTACTTCAAATTCCTTGGTCCTACGTTCCCATCGGAGGCTGGCGTATTTCATTCAGTCGCTCTTCACCTGATTTACTTCAGGCTCGGCGGACCGTGAATTCAGCGTGAAGTTGCTGTAGTCACAAACACGCATATTCTGGCCTCTGTTGACCGCTCCACCGTAGCTTTGTGCGGCTTTCTCGCATGTTTCACTGAAAATGGGACGACAGACCTTTATCAACAGGCGGACAAGTTCTCCATCTGCTTCCCGGTACACCAGCATGGGGTCAACCACCCACTCAGTGTCACTCATCTTAAGGCAACTGGAGGCCATGCCCCGTTACCGCTTTCTCAGAGCTTGAGCCACCCTAAGCTGCCCATTGTCGCTTCCCTTCGCCGCTCCCAGCCGGCCTCGGTCAACTCTTCAACACTTCCCTGGGATAAACTAGCCTCCAGTAAATAGACGCGTTTCCACAAAGCTTTCATGTCGTGTGAATTACTTTAAAACCATCACCCGACAATAATTATTCCAATATGTCTATACTATACCCTCTACAAGATGCATTGTGCCTTGTCAGTCATTTTTGTTCAGCCCTACTGTTCGCCCTACTAACGCACGCTAGGTGATCTTTAATGACTTCATGTAAGGGGCATAGTTCTTGCCATCTTACATAGCCCCTCTCTTCAAATCAATTTTGTAGTACAGGTGATGACTCCTAAGGTGTTACCACCTATGGTACAAAATTAATATCTCTATAACTGGTATTTTAATATGTTCAAGTGATTAGTTACAGGCGATTGATTACCACTGCCTCCTCTCTGATGCAAACTCCCACTCATTCCTAGGGTACCTGCCTTCAATGACTGGATTTACTGTTAATGATGTGGTCATTATTTAGTCTTAATTTTACTTTAATCTCTACCGATTCCTGAGACAATTGTTGGTCAGAGTACTCAAAAGAAAACTACAATTATATTACAAGGACACACATCGCAAAGGGCAAATAAACATGTTTAAGCACCTCTGTGCTTGTCATTTTAATGGCAAGACCCGCAATTGTAACTTAAGGTGCATTCACTACTCGACTTAAATTACTAAAAACATACATGAACAATATTCGTGTAACATTTTGTGAAGTTGATAGTGGTTGCTCTCATTCAATTATATGTGAACGCCCATTTGACATTTTATAAATAAAGGTTAATAGAGGGTTTTTTTTGTGTGTCAGTGTCTCTGGACTTTTATATTGTGCATGGTGTAAGTGTCATCTTTACATAATTCAGATATTATTATTAATAATAAAAACACGAAATATAGACACATATAAACGAGACATTCTACCACTAAGATCAGTACATACACAAACAAACAAGACACTTTAGCAAAAATCCTTATGCTAAGCCTATGTTTACTACGTCCGCGCTCTGGTCTAGTCATTCGTAATCCTGCCCGTTAAGGTGGGACGGACCAGGCCTCGGAGGGCGGAGTTCGACTTCTTCCTGGTTGTTATTTTGGTAACCATTATTCCTGTTCCTTCCCGATTGCTGATTACCGCCCCAACTCCTTTGCAATTTATTATGTTTCACCGGAGAGTGTCGCTCTTCTTCCGTGTACCTTCTTTTCGAGTTTCCATTACTCTTATCTTGATAGTGGCCGTTGTAGTTCGGCACTGGCCTACTATCCCACTGAGGTCCATTATTGCGTCGGTTGTTAGTTTGTTCACGCTGTCGGCGTTTCTCCCGCGCCTGTTCCTCTTGAAATGCGAATTCCAGTTCGCGCAAAATGCCCTTAAATACCTCAGTATCGCTACCACAACGACCGGCAAGTGATTATTGATACGAGATGGGAAGTTTCATGTAGCATAATCTGATGATTTCCGCACCGCTACATGGGTTGTCTAGGTACTGGTTCCTTTTTGTCATATTTTAAAAAAATTTGACCGGACTCCGGTACCCTGCCCCTTCCGTAGCTCTGGACATCAAAATTTCTTGTTTGATCCTTTCTTGGGTTTCTTTAGACCAATACTTGCCCAAGAAGGCATTTTTGAATTCTTCGAACGAGACGCTCGTCTTCGCTACATTTCTCATGTACTCAGCGGTCGCGCCCTCCATATGGGAGCACACAAAATCCAGCTGGTACATCAATGGCCAGTGTGGGGGCAAAGATAACTCGAATTGTCCCATAAAAGCGTTTGGATGCAAGCTATTACCTTCGTCCTTGTAGTGATGGAACTTTCGAACTGATACAAAATGCTTGTAGTCAAACCGGTCATCATTCCGGTTATCATTTCGCCCGTTCTTACGATTCGTATGAACTTCGGGACGTGGACTAATTCGTTCCGACACGCTATCGTCATCTCTCCCCCTCTGTATGTTCGACAGTTGTTCGGTACATCTAATCGGCCGACAGCAATTTTGCTCACTGGACTGCTGCGCGCTGTCCGTGTTTACCTCGGTCGTTGCCTCAGAGCTGTGAATGAAGGCGTGGCTCCCGTTGCTTATAGCGTCAACTTTGTCACACCGTGAAGCGGTTATCTGTGTTCCGGCAAGTGACGGTTCAGTCGACGCAGTAATTACACCCTTCTTCTTTCCTAATGTCTCTGTAATGAGACGTTTTACCTCTTTTAATATCGCCACCTCCACTTTCAACATCTCGTTAGGCCATATGTCCGGTTGCTCTTGTAGCTTTTCTTCGACACATTTTATCCGGCTTTGTAGCCTTGATAACATGACCTTTCCTACTTTTGCCGTGCTTTGCGTGGAGTCCCGAGTTTCTCTCGCTATTTTCCTTGCACCTTTCGCAATTAATTTGGCTTCAATTGCCGTTCGTTTGATGATGGCAATTTCTTTCTCTATTTTGACGCCGAGATTCTTTACCTCTTCTTTTACTTCCCTATGAACTTCTGTGAGCCTATAGTTCAACTCCGAATTCACCTTTTTAATTTCGGCATTAAGGTTGGCGTTCTGCTCTTTCAGTTCCGAATTCGCCTTTTTAATTTCGGCATTAAGGTTGGCGCTCTGCTCTAAGTTCACCGTTTGCAACTGTTGCAACAGGTCGGTAATATTTTTGAGAGTAGCCGCATTTTGATCCTCGTTCTTTTGTGGTTGAAAATGCGACTGTTTCCCTCTGTTCTGAGGAACCCTTCGATATGTAGACAAGTACCGTCTCTGCGCGCCCGCATCTCGTGGTCGTGTGGTAGCGTTCTCGCTTCCCACGCCCGGGTTCCCGGGTTCGACTCCCGGCGGGGTCAGGGATTTTCTCTGCCTCGTGATGGCTGGGTGTTGTGTGCTGTCCTTAGGTTAGTTAGGTTTAAGTAGTTCTAAGTTCTAGGGGACTTATGACCACAGCAGTTGAGTCCCATAGTGCTCAGAGCCATTTGAACCGTCTCTGCGCCCCCGTCGGATCTCTTGTGAATGAATATCGGATAACGCAAAAAAAGGTAGTAAGGCCCTGTGACTCCTGATTGAACTGCAGTGGCAGTGTTGACATTAATTGATTCAGAATTGATCACTTTTAATTAAAAAGGGGTGCACATTGATGTTATATTCAGCTATTGAACACCAGATGCAAATGTTGAACCTAGAATTAATTAAGAAAGTCGCTTCCCTTCGCCGCTCCCAGCCGGCCTCGGTCAACTCTTCAACACTTCCCTGGGATAAACTAGCCTCCAGTACATAGACGCGTTTCCACAAAGTTTTCATGTCGTGTGAATTACATTAAACCATCACCCGACATTAATTATTCCAATACGTCCATACTATACCCTCTACAAGATGCATTTTGCCTTGTCAGTCATTTTTGTTCAGCCCTACTGTTCGCTCAGCGTGAGTTAGGTGATCTTTAATGACTTCATGTAAGGGGCATAGTTCTTGCCATCTTACAAAAGCTGCACCCTCAGCCGGTAAAGTCATGGAGACCGTCTTCTGAGACTCTGAAGGGGTTTATTCTGTTTCGTATCCTCCTTCGTGGTGCAAGGTGCAACGATCAACTCTGAAGTTGACTGCGCTATCCTCAGGAAATTGAAGAGACGAGTTAAGCGTATTCTGAGCCACAAAAATGAAAAATAACTTCTTCTGTATGACGACGCAGGGCCTCACACAAGCCTCAGGACCCGAGCTGTATTATTACTTTTTAATTAGCGGCAATGGAGAGCATTATGAACAAGTGGATGGAGTGGCCATGGGATCTCCCCTTGCTCCAGGGATCGCGAATCTTTATATGGAACACTTTGAGGAGGTGGCACTACAAACTGCTCACCGTAAACCCAGGCACTTCTTCCGCTATGTGGACGACACTTTCGTGATTTGGCAGCATGGCAGGCAGGCACTGGAGGAGTTTATGGACCACCTAAACGGCATACATGAGAATATCACCTTCACGATGGAAGTAGAAGAGAATGGCTGTATTCCATTCCTGGACATACTGATCAGGAAGAAAGCGGATGGCACGCTGGGCCATTCAGTATATAGAAAATAGACGCACACAGACCTGGACCTCCATGCAACCAGCTGCCACCATCCGGCGCAACGCCAGTCAGTACTGACCACCTTGGTACATAGGGCGCACGTCATTTGTGACAAAGAATGCCTCCCAGACGAATTACACCACCTAAGAGAGGTATTTCGGAAAAACGGTTACAGTGAAACACAGATTGGCAGGGCCTTCAAGAGGAGACAGGCTGACAAATTTCAGGAAGAGGAAGAGGAAGTTAACAAGAGACTCGCCTATCTTTCATATTTGGGGCCCACATCAGCCAAAATCGGGAGGCTATTAGGAAAATCAAACATAAATACCGTCTTCCGACCACCGCCGAAGACGAAAGAGCTGCTGGGCTCAGCTAAAGACCCACTCAAACTAAACACACCTGGTATATACAGCATTGCCTGCGAATGTGGTGTGCAGTACATTGGACAAACGCAGCGATGCATCTCTAAAAGGAGCGAGGAACACATCAGGCATGTTCGACTTGGACAGATAGAGAAATCTGCTATAGCTGAACATAGCATCAAAGAAAACCACACCTTTGATTTCGAAAACACCAGAGTGCTGTGCCGAGCCAGGAGCTATTGGGATAGCGTCATTAAAGAATCAACAGAAATACGGGTCCACGAGAATCTTGTGAACAGGGACGAAGGCTATCAACTGAGCGCGGCCTGGAATCCAGCATTAGCCGCAATACGCCAGGAACGCAACAAGAACCGTCCAGCTCACGAGACGCGATCAGAATGCTCTGACGGAGACACGAACGGCGCACCCGCTTCCCCCTCCACCCCGCCCGCCGGCTCCTCTGGACCCAGCCTCCCGCGGCCAGGTGGTGGGGGGCACACCGCAGGTATAAAGGGACCGGCATCCGCAAAGTCTCGGCACTTCGCCAGAAGATGATGAGTATGTCAGTCGTCGAAACGTCGCAGTTTGAAGACGCCGCCACCCGGCTGGAAGCCCGAGAACTCTTCGCCAGATATTTATTTTGCTTTTAAAATTATTTACGGTATCAGAGATTCCATATTACATACTGTCTTATAGTTTCATTTGTGTGTATGTATTGATGTATCTGTTGACGTAAGCCTCTGTTTAATTTCGTTAGTCATTTTTATGTCTAATTCTTTTGTCTAGCGTCCGCAGCTTTTTGTTCTGCTCTGTTCCCGCTCTTATTAGGTACGGACACATTGTCATGACTCTCTGTATGAATCTATGTTAAGATGTACCTTAACTACTTATAATATAGTCAAAGTTAACTTTACTATGATTTTCATTTCTAAATTTCAACCCTCCATGTCACTTTGTTATTGATATTTTATGATTTATGTTTTTCAGACGATCACGGCTGGAAAAGAGGTGCCGACGACCCATTGTTAGCGGACGTAATTTCAAACCGCGTATATCGCTCCACGTCCCTGAGATCGGTGCACCGGTCATTTCATTTGCATCTTGCCGCAATTTTCACGCGAGTGACGCTAAGAATGATTCGGCCCGCCGTCCACTAACAGTGACGTCGTTGTGCGACCTACACCAGCCGGACACAGGTCTCGCTTCGTTCAAATCTTTGATGGTGGTCCATGTTTTATTTTCTTATTTGTACCAACCGCTTCACGCCGAACTCGGCACGGAGATTTGGAGTTTCATCGCGCTGCGCCGTCCGTATTTCGGGCGACAATACGCGCGCGACCGCCATCTAATGGCACTTTCCTCCTTCTTTATTAATTTGGAATGCTAATTTACATTTATGATCCCCTTTAAGGCTAGGAAACAGGTCAGAGAGCAGCTCACAAAACCTCACTGGATTATACTTCCTCATTCACCCTACAGCTCGGATTCGCATCTTCCGACTTCCATCTGTTTGGCCCAATGAAGGATGAATTCCACGGGAAGCAGATGGGGAGGTTAATGATGCAGCAATACTTTGGCTGCGACGTCGACCAGTAGAATGGCACCATATAACCATGCAGGACCTCGCAATAAGGTGGCATAAGGCCGTCGCTTTGAAGGGAGATTATGTTGAATAGGATTCTGTAGGCAAAAAAGTAGGGAATAATACGGTGTACTGAAATCCTGAATAAAACCAACCTGTTTTCAGACAAAAAATTTGTTGCATTACTTACTGAACGCCCCTCGTACTGATGGACATGACGGACGAGTGTTGCGGACGATTGTTGTAAAAACTCGCATGATTAAGCGAGGGAAATCTCTTGCGAATTTCAAATTGCTACTAGCAGTACATGTAACAAAAGGACTGAGTGTAGAGAATTAAAAAGAATGGAGTATAACAGTCGCGGTTCCTCATAAGCCACGCATTTCTGTAGTCATTGCCAAGCTACACCTAAGGTGCTGTAATGAACGACGACACTGGACAGCGGTTCACTGGAAACGAGTGTTTTGGTGTGTGAATCACGCTGTACCCTGTGGAAATCCGATAGAAGGGCTTGGGTTAAACGAATGCGCGGAGAACGTTAGAGGCGGTAGTGTAACGGTATGGAGGCATTATTCGTGGCTGGGGTGTGGATCCCTTATTGCGCCTAAGAAATTGCTAAATACTGAAGGATACGAACACACTTTACAGTGTTATGGGCTGCGTACAATAGAGGACCAGTTGGAACAGTTCGGAGGCGATGATTGTACCATAACGCAGAGTGTGTGAGGCAATGGTTTGTGGACTCTAACATTCCTGAAATGGACTGACCTGCCCAGAGGAACGACCCATTTGTGATGCCTGTGGAACATACATTTCGGTACATCATGTTTCAATGGCGTTTTATACTCTAACGAGAAGGCAGCACTAAGTTTAGGTGGAGATTTCCCCTCAATTTTAGCGCATGAGGGGGCATGTGTTCTGCTTTTTAAAATTTTTCCAGTTGTCGAGGTCCACTGTAATAAACTCTCCTGTTGGCGTTTTTGATGTGTAGTTGACTGGGTGGCTCATCCTTTATTAGTTCAGTGATCACACAGCCACAATTTCTTCTGCACTATTTTACATCGTTTGTTGTATCTTTTCTCTATTAACTGCTGTCTTAGAATTGAAGACTCAATTGATTTCAGTGTGTGTGTGTGATCTGGATTTATGAGTGACTGGCTTAGTTAATTCAAATTGAAACTTTAATGGATTTATTTTGAGCACACTCGTAAAGCGATAAAGAGCCAGACGTCGTGCGCCCTACAACATATATCGTCATCATCAACCTCACGACCGCATTACTGGAATCTCTGACGTGACGACAAGAGGCTCCTAGTTTAAGGTGGTAGGTTTTTCCTGCAGCGGCACCAGTCTGTGCAGTAACTGAGATGAACACGTACTCGTACTCCGTGAGGGCAGCAGCGAGAGCATCTGCGTATTTGCTGTTTACTCCCACTTATCAGCTAGCGTTTCTGATTTCGCTTCTCGGTATCCGCCACGTTAACACTAGCCACTGCTGTTGTAAGCCACGACACTCCTATGGGGATTATTACTGAGAGGAATGTATGTGTCTTGAGTCTTTTGAAGCACCAGATTTTCGTAAATAATTATTCTAAAAAGTTTGATTGGTTGTGGCAATTGTCTTCTGTAATCTATTTTTTTTTTTTTTGTTTTTTTTTTTTTTTTTTTTTTGTTTTTTTTTTTTGGGAAGCAGTGTAGCAGAAATAGTTAACTCGTGTGGGTAACTAGAAAGATCCGATGACAAACAGTTGCTCGTGGAAGTTTATCACACGATTCCGTACTGACATCCGAACCCGAACTCTTGTCTTCGGCGGGAAATGCTCTTACTGACCTCAACTACCGTGGCACATCTCGCAGACCGCCCCAAAATTTCCGTCTGCCGTCTAGGGGCCGAACATACAGTTTGAATATGTAACCAAATTTCACAACAGCGTACGAGAAAATCGGGCAAGATGAGGGACAGGGTAAAATGACGAATTTGACAGCTCATGTACACGACACTGGATGGAGGACCTGCATCTAGCTAAGTGTGTCAAGCCCAAATATTTCATCTTGTCATTTGTTATACAGTTTTTTTCTATAAGGTGATTTCCCATATGAAATTACATCGTTGGAATTTTTATTCAGCTGTTGTTGAAATACTCAAAACAATTCTACATATGGGAAGGACCCACATAGGGTAAACGAAGAGAAAGCGAACGATGAGTCATTCGGCTGCTGAAATTGGGTGGAAAATAAAGGGAGTTTAAAGTCCATAGCCAAAAATACGGAATTTTACTGTCAACTGAAGTATTGGAAGAGAAGGTAAGCATATTTCTCAATACTGTTGAGGTTGAGTCTCAATAACTTTCAGTTTGAGTGACTGTGTTCTATCTTCATTCTAGTAAAGAAAAAAAACTGCTATAGCACTGCAGTATCGTTCATGTATCACTAAATTTTTATTCAATCTAAGCCTTCTTATGTTTTGTAATTTTTCTTCGAGTACTTTTAAGTGTTTCATTTTAGTGCCATAACTAGGGTTGCCCTACTTAGCTGGGGCCTCGTCCATATACTCTGAGATGGGGGTGTAGAACTGAAGTAAAAAAATTTGTTTAATATAAATACGTTTTATTCAGAACAGAGTTATATGGAACTTGTTGTGGTAGAAGTACCTGGCACATCATATTTTTTCGGAATATTTCACCTTTTTCAGCAAGTCTTTTTTCCCTTTTACATATTTATAAAACTACATGCAAGTCAGCTTGTAGTTAAAGGGCACTGTAAGACTGATCCCACAGTCCCTGGCACTAGTCGATTTCTTTCATCAGTCCCCTGGGTCGACATCAGCAAAAATACTCTTTCCACAGTGGCGTTGTCTGCGGGAATAGAAAACAAATACTCACATAATTTTAGCAGTTGGCATTTGCATTCAGGATTTCCGGTTTTCTTAACTCCTTTCTTCCACGGATTACTTACACTTCCATTCTTCAGCGTCACGCTTAGTTTCTAAAAAGCACTTCAGATGCATACAGTATATTCCTGAAAACAAGTGTTGCCTGAAATCTTCAACCATTTTCAGTCTGGTATATAATAGTGTTTTCAAACATATGCAATCTGGGGTTTCAGATAGCGTCATCCAGTCAAATACTTGGTATTTATTAAAAGAAATAGCCCACTTCTCTAAGTAATCAAATGCTATGGTATAGAAAGCCACTGTCTCAGATTTCGAAATCAAATTAATTATTTCTTGGTTAGGGTTCTCATCCTTTAATTTGTTCAAATTCATCTTGGTTTGCATGCCAATTAAACTGGCTGCCGTCCTTCCATTCGGACATCTTTGAGTGTCGATTAACACATTTGTTATTTCAATTATCGAGGCTTTATTCTTCTCCACCCTTTTAATATTTTTTTCCCTACAGAGTCAAGTTTGCCTGCAGAAACGTGAACTAAATTTCACTGATCGGACTACTGAAAAATCTGAAATTATTTTAGTTGGCCTGTCTTTGGCGAAAAAAAAATGTTTTAATGGAATCCAAAGCTTAAGGATTCCCTCAAGTGCGGGCACTAACGACAGCCATCTTGTTTCTGATTAAGACAGATGACTCTGTTGACTGACACCAACGTATAAACAGAACTCTTTCAGTTTCTCTGTCTTTACCGTGTATATTGAAAAATAAATAAATATTTTCATGACGCTTATTTCAATGTCGACAGTTAAACTCCACCAGTTCTTGATATAGTATTACGGAGAATATGGGAGGCGCATCAAGTTCCTTCTACATTTTTTTTCCTAATTCTTCTTTAATTTGGTAAAACACATTCCGCTGGACGCGTCGATGAAGCCCTCCGAAGTTGGTGTTGGTATTATCTCAACAGTAAGCGATTAGTTTTCTAATGGAATTTGCAGTTTGTTTCAAAATGTCTAGACAAAGCTTTGCAATTGTCTCCGACACGTCGTTATTCAGAAAATCAAATTTCAACAGCTTCTGTTGGATTCTGTCTGCTTCAGTAAAGTACTGAACTACAAAAGAAAACATCTTTTCAAAATTGAAATTCGATGCCTCGGTCTCTATGCCGTAAAATGAAAAACTTCTTGCAATTGTTTTATGCATTCGGACATGGAGTGGAGTGGGAGAATATTTTTAACAATCGTTGTCTGTAGCTTTGGTGGTAGCTGTAGACTGCTCTTCGTCGACTTTGGAGTCAGGATACATTGCGGCAGTCAAGTTTACAATACAGTCAAGACAACTGAAGGATTGATGATGCTTGACAACTTTATAAGCTGTTGTTACTTCTGCAGCAGCAACGAGCAATTCTACGTAGGTATCTTCTTTAATCATGAATGTAGAAATAGTCTTTGATGTCCATGCCACCGCCAAGAAGTGTGATGCCTCACATGTACCTTACCTTCGTGAGTTACTGAGATCAAACAGCTACAAATCTCACAACGCTTCCTAATCCATACGTCCTTGCTTGACAAAAGACCACTCTTTTGAGTAATTACCCAAACGGTGACACTTCCTCTTCCCACCCTTAGGCATTTCGTAAGCTACGATAAGTTTCCTAGACAGTCAACAGTCTACAATAACATCGAAGTACACTTTACTACACTCTTCACGCTGTGTACATCCGTAATAAACGCTTCAAACATTACTAACTTGCACTCGTTGTTCGCATTTCATTTAGAAAGACTCGCCTTATCAGATCGCTGTTCAAATGGGAACTGCTCGATTGTTTCGCGTGGCGCTGCTTAAACAGTTCCAGCCCCATAGTATTGGAGAAGTCTGCTATTTTCTCGAATGATGGCGTTGGATCTAGAAGGTGCTTGCATCGTCGTTAAAGGATACAACGCCATTTGTGAGAGACTTTGTCAACATAAACTTGTTGACGTAAATAAAACTAACTAAGGCTGAATTTACATCTTGTGCTAACAGATGGCGTTACTTCATTACTTGAGCGAAGTTCGTAACTGTATTTTGCAAAGTCAGGACAAAATTAGGTTTTGTCGGGATGTTGAGATAAGAAGGTCCATAACGGTGACGGTAGCGCTAACGATATATCGGGACGGATTGGAACCCTAACCATAACTGGTATCGAGCTACCAAGCCTGCGTTCAAATTGCTAATATTTTGAGTTAAATAGATGTTTTGAATGATGTCATGTCGTCTGCTCCTACACTGCACAAGAACATTTGAATATTTAGCGCCACTTCATAAGTTGTTTCATTAATAAAAAACACTAAAGCGTTTGCGTTTATTTAGATATAATGTGAAATAATTGTATTCACTTACGTAAGTTCCATGTCAATTTGATCTGTTGTGGTCCCTGTGGTTTTATTAACGTGTTGCATTTAACACGTCCCACACCTTATCGTTAGTCAATAGGAATGAATGATATCTTTGTATCTTTGCTCAATGATAATCTTTGCACTGTGTACAAAAACGTCAAATGTATAGCACATGCGTGATGCTCAACACTCACATTAAGACTCATGAAGTGCGCCACAGTAATTTATTTACAATACGTGTGCTGTCTGCAATTCAACAAGATATCCATCGACCCAGAAAACCGCTGAACAACAACAAACGATATTGCCTTCTACTGTAACTTACGTAAGTGAATACAACTATTTCATTCTATATCTAAATAAATGCAAGGACTTTAGCGTGTTTGCATTAATGATACAAATCGGTCATGGCACTAAAGTCAAACATTTAAAAAGTATTTGTGGCTGGTTATGTCATTCACCAACTAATATTATTTACTGTTGAAGGAAATCGCTGTGCCAGTCAGCCATCTCAGCAGGGCAGTATTTAATAACGGCGCTTAATTTGAAATTTGTACTTCTGAAGTTTAGATGCATTCCCTGACAGAAGGCACATACTGTATGAAAATAGTTTTTTATTTTTTATGACCCATTGGCGAAAGATGGGTGTGAAGAAAGACTATCATTAGTCGTTTGCATACGCCATAGTGTATGTTGGGGAAAGAAAAATATTTTTTGGGCTTGTACTAAATAAGGGAGCGAAAGCTTATCTACAACTTGTACATATCTCATCTTGCTGTTGTCGAAGGACAAGAAACTGAAGCTTTTCAATGTCAATAAACTTCACCAACAGCTGTATGCTTTAAGATATTTTATTTTATCCTGAAAGCAACCAGTTCCGGCAATTCATTTTGCCATCTTCAGGCCCCACACGCTTTTATCCGAATAAACGAACTTATCGTGTAGCTGTTACTTTAAATCCGTCTTGATTGCAAATTTTTTTTTATTATTCATATGACCGGTTTCGGTTCATTCAGAACCATCTTCAGATCTGTAAAAATAATTATACTAATTTACTATTTCACGAAAGCAAATCTTTTTCATCCTATCTTATCAACATCAAATGTACCAGAACGTACCTGATATTTAAGTTACAGGAGTAACCCGTCCAATTCAGCAACTTTCACATGCTACGTCACATAAAATTGGTTGGCAGAGTGCACGTCATTTATATTAATTATGACACTATTACCGACAGGTGGCGTCTGGTACATTTGTTACATTCCATTTGCACATACTGTATTCAGTAGATCTTTTTTATATTAAAAATATGTAATTAAAATATGTAGATGTCAAAGCTAAAATCTGTACTTGTCAGGATTAAAAAACAGTAAAATTATCATTTTTATACGATCTAACAGGCATAGGGCGATTTATATATCTATGGTGCTGGTGTGAACTTGTTTTCTTCTACGGTCTGCTTCCGTGGTTCCCGCCACTTTGGTGTTGTGCCGCGGTCCGCTCAGTCGTCTGCTGTCCATCGCCGCGGGCAAGAGGGCCGCACAGGAGGGCCCCGTCAACGACGCCAGGCGTTGCACGCGTCTTCCGGCTTCTCCACCGCGCACCATCTCTCATCCCTTGGCCTGGATCTCCATACGCAACAGTTGTCATCTTAGTAGGTCTTCATAAATGCTAAAATAGGCGTTATGATTGAATTCGCTTTGTTCGTTGAGGATTAAATCCGGATCTTTATTTTTATGGGTGTATATTTCGATCTCTTCTAAAATGTTAAGGAACCGTCCCTTGTGAGCTCTATGCAGGATGTCTAAGTTGTTTTCAATATTCGTGACTGAGTGCTTTGTCGCAGCCATATGCGCCCCAAAAGCTGTTTTGTTTTGAGAGTAGGTGTGCTCCCTGAATCTGGTTTCAAAGTTCCTACCAGTCTGCCCTATATATTGTTTACAGCAGTCATTACATTTGATTTTATATACACCTGAATCCTGAAATTTATTCCTATTACATATTCTGTGCCGGAGCTTCAATTTTAACGTGTTATTTGTTCGGAACCCTATTTTAACGTCGGATTTACGAAAGCATCTTTCAATTTTGTCTGCAATTCTTCCATTGTAAGTGAGAGCTACATATTTTTTCTTGTTGTTCCTCTTAACTGCTACTTGCCTTCCTTCTGTTTGTTCCATTTGCCTCTTCTTTATCTTCCTATAAATATTCATCACCTGCTTACACGTATATCCGTTCGCTACGGCCACTTGTTTTAAAATACTTAACTCCTTTTCTACTTCGTGTTGGCTTAGTGGCAATCTTAGTAGCCTGTATACCATCGAAGTAAAATATGCCCATTTGTATCGCGGTGGGTGACAAGAGCGCTCGTTGATAACTAGATCTGTACACGTAGGTTTTCTGAATATGCTAAATTCATGCTTCCCATTTTTCTTTATTAGTTTTAAATCTAAACAACACCAAAGTGGCGGGAACCACGGAAGCAGACCGTAGAAGAAAACAAGTTCACACCAGCACCATAGATATATAAATCGCCCTATGCCTGTTAGATCGTATAAAAATGATAATTTTACTGTTTTTTAATCCTGACAAGTACAGATTTTAGCTTTGACATCTACATATTTTAATTACATATTTTTAATATAAAAAAGGTCTACTGAATACAGTATGTGCAAATGGAATGTAACAAATGTACCAGACGCCACCTGTCGGTAATAGTGTCATAATTAATATAAATGACGTGCACTCTGCCAACCAATTTTATGTGACGTAGCATGTGAAAGTTGCTGAATTGGACGGGTTACTCCTGTAACTTAAATATCAGGTACGTTCTGGTACATTTGATGTTGATAAGATAGGATGAAAAAGATTTGCTTTCGTGAAATAGTAAATTAGTATAATTATTTTTACAGATCTGAAGATGGTTCTGAATGAACCGAAACCGGTCATATGAATAATAAAAAAAAAAAATTTGCAATCAAGACGGATTTAAAGTAACATTATAAAATCACTGATTGCTGTTATCCCATAAGACATTATGTCTGTTTTTGCAAAATTATCGTGTAGCGCCATAAAACACTGGATATCGTGAATTCCGATCGTTATACAAATGCTTCGTAAAAAGACGTGTTTGACATGTGAGTTACAGTCACATGTGCTTCATACGAAGTCGTGACAGCAACCTGAGTTGCAGCCACATTTTCGTATGAAGGATTTGTATAACTATTGGAATCAACGATATCCAGTGTTTTATGGTGCTATACGATAAGTTCATTTGTTTGGATAAAAGCGTATGGGACCTGTAAATGGCAAAATGAATTGCGAAAATGGTTTCTTTCAGAATAAAATAAAATATATTAAAGTATACGGCTCTTGGTGAAGTTCACTGACACTGAAAGGTACTTACCAACCGATGTCCCCTGGCCATGATGGACCAACGGAAATTGAAACAAAATTCTTTAAACTATACAGTTGTAAAGGCACGTGCTCAGCGCAACCAACGACAGAGACTAGATTCGGCCGAGCGTTGGCTGCCAATTTGTTGACGTTTAGCTTCTCATCCACACCAAACGAACGGCTTGGGGCCAAGGGGACTCGGTCATGTGGAGCGCAGCTGGATCTGATAACTTGCCGACGTTGCCTCCGTTTCGTATCGTTATAAAGTAGCATTTTAATTCCAGTTTTACCCGCCGATATTATGAGAGAAGAAGAGGATTTAGAAGTCGTCGCACGTGCAGCATTTATTTTACTGCAAGAGGCTGAACATCAGACGAAGTTAGGACGCTGGTGGACGAGATCACTTTTAAAAACTAGAGAGCAATGTAGTGGGACAAATTAACGTCTGCCTCAACGTTGAACTCAAGTATGGGCTATTTCATAGTTTTTTTTTTCCTTAATGAAAGCTGCCCTTTTCAAACTGTTGTTGTATTGAGTAGACCATAAAATTTCCAAAGATAACATCTATTTCAGGTGAGGTGCATTTGCAGCAAAAGTAAACAGGCACTTCCTGTTTGTTTGTTTCTCTGTCTCGTTCACGGCGAAAATATGTCAATAAGGCACCATTATCTTTTTCACATCATGCGTATCACTTTACAGTAGTTGAGTCATTTCCCTCCGAGCGTCTAATCTTTTTAATCTGTTTTTATAATCGCAGATCCTAGGAGCCCATGAACATCCCTGTTAACGATAAAACTTTGTCAGTTTCAATGCTCTCTCCATATACCACTCTATACTACAGAATTTTTACAAAAAATAAATACACGACCGTATTGGGAGCAGGCATTACTTGCAGGAACAGGAGCGACTGTTGAAAATAAGTTTTTCGTGGCAACCACGACGTTGGGATCACAGAAAAACTTCAAATTTTGTACTGCTTTAGCAGGCTATTAAAACAGCATAATATGCAAACACTAAGGTGCACCACTCTGTCAATTCCGAGAAAATTGCAAGAGAAGTTTTGCGCTTCTATTATGTATCCGATGCATCTGTGCGAAGGAGTAGGCTGTAAGAAGTGATTGTGGTCAAGTGGCACCAACAGTGTGTTCGGTCAGAGGGTTAGCTGTCCTCTGTAATAAAAAAACCTGAGTGAATGGTTCGACGATGAACTTGAACAGGTGTCATGGGACGTACGCTCCGAACAATAACGAATAAAATGACATTTAAAAAAGTGGTTAGAGTTCGCGCATAGCTAGAGTGTCGTGAACGAGGCGACGATTCGAATCCCGCTTACACTTATTTTTTTAATCTGTATTTTTTCATCACTGGTCATTTTATTTAATTTATATGGTATTTGAGAGGTAATATAATGAAAAAAAAACACGTGTATTTGGATTAAGTTGCAGCCCATGTTTTCCATGTCCGTATGGGAACGGAACATGGAATGTCGAAAGCACATACGACGAGTAATTGTACATTACTCTTGTGGTCTGGCACATTGTGACTTACTATATTACTGATTGTGCATAACTTCATTCGCGTCATTTTTATCGAGGTCTGACTTGGGCTTTCCAAGTCTGTCCCTTCTCCTTGAAAATTTAATTACAAATAGTAAATAGTGAGGTAACAGTCTCTTGAAAATGCACATGGATTTTCTTTTTCATTATATTACCTCGAAAATGTCATATAAATTAAATAATGGGACCAGTGATGAAAAAAAAAGATTACAAAAAGCAAGTATTAGCAGAATAAGACCCGTCGCGTCGTCCATGCTGCCCGTCTTGCTAGGCGCGAACGCCACCCACATGCCCACAATGACTTCTGAGTGGAATAACCTTCGCACAGATACATCATATAGATCATAGACGCGTTAAACTTTTCTTGCGATTTTATCGGAACTGCCAGAGCCGTGCTTACACATTACGTTGTTTTAATGGCCTACTAAAGGTTTACGAAGATTGAAGTAAATCCGTAATCCCAGCGTCGTGGCCACCTTTTGCAGTACGTTTTACTGACTGGTTTCGCTCTTTAATTTAAGAGCCAAGTACTGTACTTTAAACTACAAATACCAGAGTTTCTGATGATGATCGTGTTAGATTAAAGAGCGAAACCGGTCGGTTAAACGTACTGTCACTTGTGGCTGACGTGAAAAACTTGAATACGCACCCGTTCTAGAGAGAGAGAGAGAGAGAGCAAATCGCTGCTGAACAACGAATAGTCGACCCGGCGTCCACAGTGCAGGAGGGGCCAGCTAACCGCCAACGCTTTGATGTTACCACCAGCAGACTGAACCGCAACCAAGGTCAACCACTTCGTTGGCTCCGATTTGCCGTCCTTACACACTAAGCAACGAAGCGGTTGGCCGTCGTTCGCTGGCCTTCTTTGTCCTAGTGTGTATTCGCCTTAAGATGATTCTAGTCTCTAGCCACAAATATCATGAGCCAGGAAACATTTCCTAAATTTGAGTTCGCCATCTTACCCGGTGTTTCCCATACACTCCACAGCCGAATGGAAAATTCGACCTGCAGTTTTGATGTGTGAAGAAGGCTGACCGCTTGTTGTCGCTAGGGGACGTGAACACGCTCAATTCCGATTCACTTCACCTACTGACGACGTGTGGACAGCTCAAATTCTGCTTGCACGGGGAATCTGACAACTCGAATCCAGCGAGCTGGTGGCACACAAACAACGAGTGTTGCGCTCGGCGTTCCCTGCCTCCGGTGCTGAGGAACTTAGCTGCCGGAAATTAAACATTCAGGGCTGCGACGGGGTGAGTCACGGACGGCTGCCGCCCGCGCTCCGACCACCGGCGGCAGATCGATGCGACGCCGCGACCCCCAGCCAGCTGCCTGCAGCCGCTCGGCTCACCTCGGCCGCACTCGGCGGCGCTCGGCTCGATAAACTCGTTTGGCCGCTTTTGAACCAGGTGCGGCCAGACCTCACCCCGCCGGCGGGTCACAGCCAACCCCGCGCTCCCCTCCTGCAATTTTCCCTTTGGTAACAAGGGCCGCGGACTGCGACGGATATTTAAACAACATCGATCTCGCTGCAGGACCGCTGTGCAGCTGCAGGGCTAACCTGATTTATAGTTTTACACAGTCACATGGTTGGTGGGCTCTTTGCGTGGCTCTACAAAATATAAGTAAGAACGAAAAGCAACCAGGAAAATATTATACCCGTATCTACATCTACACTCTGCGAACCACTTTGAAATGCATGGCAGAGGTACGTCACACTGCACCGGTTATTAGGACTTTTTCCCGTTCCATTCACGTATCGAGTGTGGGAACAATGATTGTTTAAATGCTTTTGTGCGTTCTTGAATTAATCTAATCTTATCCTCACGATTCCCATTGGAGCTATAGGTAGAGGGTTGTAGTATATTCCTAGTATCATTATTTAAAACCTGTTCTTGAAACTTCGTTAATGGTCTTTCACGGGATAGTAACTGCCTATCTTCAAGAGTCTGGCAGCTCAGTTCTTTCAGTATCTCAGTGACACTCCCATATAGGTCAAACAAATCTGTGACCATTAAGTAATGGGTAGGCTTAGGGGCCGATGACCTCAGCAGTTTGGTCCCATATGGCCTTACCACGAATTTCCATTGTTCTACTTGGGTGTCCATACCCTGCCAAGTACAGAGTTGGTGCGCTAACTATTTGGTACGAACAATCCCCCAATGTCCTTGGTGAAGTAAATGCAACACTTATTTTTGCAAAGCTTTGGGGATCAACACACGTGGCTGTCCACTGCCAATTTGAACAAGAATCACACCTTTCTGAAAAGCGAGGCGATGCCGACGTGCAAAGTATCGGCGCACTACAGCGTTCTGTATGCTATGCAATGAGCAAGGGAAAGACGTGCGAATGTATTGTAGCAAAACTTTCAAATGTGGATCAGCTTCCGTGGCCTGTGCAATTTTTCTGTAGTTCAAAGGAAAAGATTGAAGCAGTTCAGGATTATGAGCATCGATGTGACAAAAAGATGCAGCAGAAGCGTCAAAGTCTGTGTCAGGGTCAATCGGAAGACTCGAAAGCGCGTCCGCATTTCCATGTTCAGGTGTCGGACGATGCACTATGTCATTTTATTTCTATAAATCAGATTTGACAATACTTAACTTGGAGATTTACAAGTGGTCGTACACGATGGTCGACTTGCAAACAAGTAATGTTCGTCGATACAGATAATGTCCAAACAAGCAATGGTATGGATCGCAGCACCCTGTTCTAGGCCGCGCTAATGCTGTCCACTCATGTCCGCGAGCACTAATGTCGTATACTGATCCGATCTGAGCGTCCGAGGCTGCAGGAGCGGCGCTTATATTCACTTCGGTTTGAGGGCGCTCCTGTAGTGGTGCGGTCCCATTCTGCGCACCATTGGTCGACGTCGTTTCACTACCTTCTCTAGTCTTGCGTTCTTCTTCTTTCGTTCCCGCGATTGTGGTTACGTCAGAACAGTGAGAACATATTTGGCCTTGATTAGTTTGATTTGTTTGGATTTAAAATTCAGGACAATGTGTTGTCTGTGACTGCATTCAATGCTAAAGACAGTGCTGAATGATTTCCCAGAACTCTATTCTGAAGGTTTACGCAAGGCTAAATATTTTGTTGCACATATTACTGTGAAAGACAATGCTCAGCCGAAATATTGTTCCCATTGCGTTAAGGGATAAAGTCGCTGCAGAACTTACTGAACTGCGACATAGCAGAGCTATTGCGCCATACCAGCTAGTCAATGTGCAAGTCCACTAGTTTTGCTCCCCAAACCTTCAGTTCACATTTGCCTCTGTGTTGACTTTGTCTACAGTCAACTCACAAACTGTGATTGAAACTTATCCGTTGCTATGGCCAGAGGATCTCATGGACAAACTAGGCGCTGGACGCTACTTTTCAAAAATTGATTTTCACGACACGTACATTCAGATACTGCTCGATGAGGAATCTCAAAAGGTGTGTGTAGTGAATACTCTTTTTAGCTTGTTTAAATATTTGCATTACCTTTTGGCCATTTGCATTGCCTTTTGGCCATTTTACAACGGTATTTGGAACGGCTGACTGCACAAATGCCAAACAGTTCAAACTATTTGGACAATATTATAGTTGCAGGTCGTGCACCTGAAGAACATATTGCAAATTTACTTGCTTTGTTTCGTGTGTTATCTGATGCAGGGCTTCAGTGTAGACTGAACAAGTGTGATTTTTTTAACCCGAGTTGCATATTCTTGGTCATGTCATAAACAGTCAAGGTGTACATCTTCTTCGGTCGCATTTGTTAGCCATACAGGACCTGCCACTTTCTCACAATATCACAGAACTGCAATCAGTCTTAGGGAAAATGAACTATTATATGCGGTTAATGCTGAATGCTGCACATATCTCAGCTCCAAGAATGCCCACTTTGTTTAGACAGACGAGTGCCAAAAAGCTTTTCAAAAACAAAGATGCATTGCTCAGTCGTCGATACTTGGTTCATTTTGATCCGGACGAACCGGTTGTGTCGCAAGTCGACGCTTCCTCTTACGGAATCGGTGCAGTGCTTTCACACAGAATTGGTGATAACGACAGAGCTATTGCTTTCGCATCAAAAGTGTTGTCCAAAGCTCAGTGTAACTATTCACAAATAGAGAAAGAAGTATTGGCCAATTTGTATGGTGTCATAAAATTCCACAACTATTTGTATGGCAGAAAATTCTACTTAGTAACAGATCACAAGTCATTGTTGTTATTGTTTCATCCGACGAATCCGGTTCCTGTACAGACTGCTCAAAAATTGCAAGGATGTGCTTCGTTGTTGTCTCAAAACCAGTAAGAGATAGTGTATCGTCCGACACCTCAACATAGCAATTCAGACGCACTTTCACGTCTTCCTATTGGCTCTGACAGAGACTTTGACTCTTCTGCTCCATCTAGTTGTCACATAGATGCTCATAATCCTGAACTGCTTCAATCTTTTCTTCTGAACTATAGGAAAATTGCACAGGCCACGGAAGCTGATCCAGATTTGAAAGTTTTGCCAAAGAACATTGGCACATCTTTCCCTTGCTCATTGCATAGCACACAGAACGCTGTAGTGCGCCGATACTTTGCACGTCTGCATCGCCTCGATATACAGAAAGGTGTGATTCTTGTTCAAATTGGCAGTGGACAGCAACGTGTGTTGATCCCCAAAGCTTTGCAAAAAGAAGTGTTGCAGTTACTTCACCAAGGATATTCGGGGATTGCTCGTACGAAGCAGTTAGCGCGTCGACACTGTACTTGGCAGGGTATGGTCACCCAAGTAGAACAGATGACGTCAGTGTCACGCATGTGGGGAGTATCAGTCCACTCTGCCACAACAATTCTCTGCTTGGCCTAAGTCGCAATCTCCATGGCAACGTGTGCACAAAGACTTTGCTCGACCTTTTTGGGACACTGGATTGTTTATTGTGGAAGACTCGTATAGAAAGTTTCCTTTTGCTGTGCCACTGAACTCGACAACGTCACGCAGCAGAATTCAGGTGTTCTCATCAATTTTTTGCCTAGAAGGCCTATCTGAAGTAACAGTGCCGTACAACGGCCCTCAGTTGACGTCAAATGAATTTAAAACATTCTGTGAACGCAATCATACAGCATCTAACTAGTGCACCGTTCCATTCACAGTCAAACGGCGAAGCGGAACGTTTTGTCAGAACTTTCAAGCAGCAGATGGCGGAACTTCGCTCCGCACACACCAGGGATCAAGCACTGCAACTTTTCCTTGCCCCATATCGTTCACACACACGGAATGGACCACAGCCAGAGGTACTGCTTCATGGCCGCCGCCATCGGACACTGCTCCAGCTGCTCCACCCTCCTCAGCATCCGGCGCCGAAGGAAGGCTGCAAATATCGCTTCCCGCCGCATAGTATTATGTTTTTCATGGTTTATAGCGGCAGCAGATGGTGAGCGCGAGGCGAGATTGTTCGTCGACTTGGCGCATGAAGAAATTAGTTATATGTGGTGACTTCAACATGAATTTTGTATGCAGTGGTACAGGAAAAAGGATGTTGGTAGACCTCCTAAATTCGTATGATCTGATGCAGACTGTGTTTTTTTCCAACTAGGGTGCAGAGGAACAGTAGCACAGCCACAGACAATATTTTTATTCGCTCTTCATTGCAAGATGGGCATTCTGTTAGTAAAAAGCTGAATGGCCTTTCAGACTATGATGCACAAATTTTAACACTATAAGGCTCTTGTACTCAAATAGTTGTCACATATAATTACAAACTATGTAGAAAAATTAATCCAACAGCAAGAGAGAGTTTTTTAAACCTTGTCAAGGAACAAGAGTGGCAGGATGTTTATAGTGCCGATAACACAGATGATAAATATAATGCTTTGCTTAACACATTTCTTATGCGCTTTGAGAGTTGCCTTCCATTAGAACGTTCTAAACGGGGTATTAGCAGCAATAGGCAGTCCGGATGGCTGACTAGTGAGCTAAGGATATCATGTAGAACAAAGTGGGAATTATATAAAAATGTTAGAAATAATCACAATCAAGCTACAGTAGCCCATTAAAAACAGTATTGCAAGGTGCTTAAAAATGTTATTAGGAAGGCAAAGACTATATGGTATGCAAATAGACTAGCTTATTATTCACAGGATGAAATTAAAACCATATGGTCAGTTGTGAAGGAAGTGTGTGGTCAGCAGCATAAGGTCGACGATATAAAGTCAGTTCGTAGTAAGAATAGTTCTGTTAGTGATAAATCAGATTTATGTACAGTATTCAACAATCATTTTCTGAGCATTGCTGGTGAATTAAATAAAAATTTAGTTTCTACAGGGAATCATATAACTTCCTTGGCAGATGCCATTCTGAGATTTATTTCTGAAATACTCCTCTGTGATACAGATAAGGAGAAGAGTGAGTCAATCATTAAATCACTGAAGACAGGACTCTCATGGATATGATGGAGTGCCTAGCAGAATATTAAAGAGCTGTGCTGCATATGTTAGCCCTGTATTTAGCCGTATTTGTAGTTTTTCCTTTAGGAATGGTCAGTTTCCTGAAAGATTAAAGTACTCAGTAGTACAGCCGCTTTATAAAAAGGGAGAAATGGATAATATAGACAGTTTTAGACCTATTTCTATGCCATCAGTGTTTGCTAAAGTTATTGAAAAGTCTGTGTATGTAAGGATAATTGATCATTTTATTTCACACGATTTGCATCAAATGTACAGTTCGGCTTTAGAAGTCGTTTAACAACTGAAAATGCTATATTCTCTATTCTCTGTGAGGTACTGGATAGGTTAAACAAAAGGTTACGAACGCTATGCATATTTTTGGATTTAACTAAGGCGTTTGATTGAGTTGATCACAAAATATTGCTCCAAAATTTGGACCACTATGGAGTATGGGGAGTAGATCACAATTGGTTCACCTCTTACTTCAGCAACAGACAGCAAAAGGTCATTATTCACAATGTTGAGAATGGCTGTGATGTGGATAGTCTGAGGGGTACAGTCAAGTGGGGAGTGGGGCGGATGGGAGGGGGTGGGGGGGGGGGGTAGGGGGGATGTGCCCCAGGGATCAGTGCTGGGGCCACTCCTATTCCTTATTTATATAAATGATATGCGCTCTAGTATTACGGGTAACTCTAAAATATTTCTTTTTGCTGATGACACTAACTTGGTAGTAAAGGATGCTGTCTGCAACATTGGCATGGTTTGAAATTGTGCAGTTCATGACCTAAGTGCATGGCTTGTAGAAATAAGCTAACGCTAAATCACAGTAAGTCAGTTTTTACAGTTTCTGACACACAATTCAATAAAAAGTGACGTTTTAATTTCAGAGGATGGGCATATGATTAGTGCAACTGAACAGTTCAGATATGTAGGTGTTCAGGTAGATAGTAAACTGTCGTGGAAAGCCCACGTTCAGGATCTTGTTCAAAGACTTAATGCTGCCATTTTTACTATTCGAATGGTTTCTGAAGTGTGTGATCGTTCGACACGAAAATTAGTCTACTTTGCTTATTTTCATTCGCTTGTATCGTATGGTATTATATTTTGGGGTACCTCTTCACATTCTAAAAGGATATTTTTGGCTCAGAAACTGTCGGTTGGGGCAAAAAGTGGTGTAAGTTCACAAACCTCTTGGCGACCTCTTGTAGAGTCTTGGTATTTTGACATTGACCTCTCAATATACACTACTGGCCATTAAAATTGCTACACCAAGAAGAAATGCAGATGATAAACGGGTATTCATTGGACAAATATATTATACTAGAACTGACGTGTGATCACATTTTCACGCAATTTGGGTGCATAGATCCTGAGAAATCAGTACCCAGAGCGACCACCTCTGGCCCTAATAACGGCCTTGATACGCCTGGATATTGAGTCAAACAGAGCTTGGATGGCGTGTACAGGTACAGCTGCCCATGCAGCTTCAATACGATACCACAGTTTATCAAGAGTAGTGACTGGCGTATTGTGACGAGCCAGTTGCTCGGCCACCATTGACCAGACGTTTCCAATTGGCGAGAGATCTGGAGAATGTGCTGGCCAGGGCAGCAGTCGAACATTTTCTGTATCCAGAAAGGCCCGTACTGTACATGCGGTCGTGCATTATCCTGTTGAAATGTAGGGTTTCACAGGGATGAATGAAGGGTAGAGCCACGGGTCGTAACACACCTGAAATCTAACGTCCACTGTTCAAAGTGCCGTGAATGCGAACATGAGGTGACCGAGATGTGTAACCAATGGCACCACATACCATCACGCCGGGTGATACGCCAGTATGGCGATGACGAATACACGCTTCCAATGTGAGTTCACCGCGATGTCGCCAAACACGGATGCGACCATCATGATGCTGTAAACAGAACCTGGATTCATCCGAAAAAATGACGTTTTGCCATTCGTGCACCCAAGTTCGTCGTTGAGTATACCATCGCAAGCGCTCCTGTCTGTGATGCAGAGTCAAGGGTAACGTCAGCCATGGTCTCTGAGCTGATAGTCCAAGCTGCTGGAAATGTCGTCGAACTGTTCGTGCGGATGGTTGTTGTCTTGCAAACGTCCCCATCTGTTGACTCAGGGATCGAGACGTGGCTGCACGATCCGTTACAGCCATGCGGATAAGATGCCTATCATCTCGACTGCTAGTGATACGAGGCCGTTGGGATCCTGCACGACGTTCCGTATTACCCCTATGAACCCACCGATTCCATATTCTGCTAACAGTCAACGGATCTCGAGCAACGCGAGTAGCAATGTCGTGATAAACCGCAATCGCGTTAGGCTACAATCCGACATTTATCAAAGTCGGAAACGCGATGGTACGCACTTCTCCTCCTTACACGAGGCATCACAACAGCGTTTCACCAGACAACGCGGTCAACTGCTGTTTGTGTATGAGAAATCGGTTGGAAACGTTCTTCATGTCAGCACGTTGTAGGTGTCGCCACCGACGCCAACCTTGTGTGAATGCTCTGAAAAGCTAATCATTTGCGTATCACAGGATATTCTTCCTGTCGGTTAAATTTCGCGTCTGTAGCACGTCATCTTCGTGGTTAGCAATTTTAATGGTCAGTAGTGTAAATGCCCATAAGCATAATTGGTAGTTAACTGACCCAAACATGTTTCTGATTTTAATCGTTGAGTGAAAAATGCTTTTGTGTTGTGCTTCACCATTATCCTGGCCACCTTGGCTGTGGGCGATTCTGCATTCAGAAGGAAAGCCAGGAGCTTGCTTTCTTCTTCTGGATTTTTTCTTTCATTTCTCGGCTCGAGAGCGCCTTTCATTTGTGTCTTTGAGAAGCCATTCTTGCGAAAGTTTTCGTGCAGACTTTCGTCATAGCCTGTGGCTCTTGCTCTGTGCACCAGAATGGTAAACACAGATTTGGGTTGCGCTGGATGGTGGCAGCTATTGCCGTTTAGGTATAGGTCTGTGTGTGTCTTCTTCCTGTTGAGGGAATGTCTCAGCCTGCTATCAGGTTATTCTCAATCAGAATGTCTAGGAACGGTAGGCGTCTCTTTTCTTCAACGTCCATAGGAAATCTGTCATTGTGGTGTATGCTGATATAGTGGCACAGGAATTTTGTAGGTTTTCTTCAACATGTGGCCAGACACGAATGGAACGTCCACGCATCTGTCGAACGCTTTTGGTTTGTGTTTTTTTGAGTGGTCTCGAAAACCTGTGTGCAGATATGACGTCGAAGCTGACTAGATCAACTTCGTCCACATGTGTCTCTCGAAGCACTTTCACAAAGTCCAAGTTCCTTACATGTTTCGTTTAGTGACCTATGAGGGGTTTTAGGTGCTGTGCTTGGATATTTGGCAATCCCATACATTGGTGAGTTTAGTAGTGGAATCCGCGCTTTGTGTATTTCCAAAACGCCATAAAGTCGTGGCCGTACCGGTGCTCTCGTGTACAGCATTCCGCCAGTATCTTAAAAATGCACAAAAAAGGAATGTAAATACATAAATCTGCAACCAGTCACGGCTTTTTATGTTCATCTTCAGGTGGTTTTCTGGAAGTTACATCACTATTACTAGCATAATGCTGGGTGATGGCTTGCGGCAGTATAGCCGGTTTTTTTCTGTTAGTGTCCATCCGTCTGCTTCCATTTTCATGGCCAGTTGGTACATCATTTCATACACTTCTACACAATCTGTATGCATTTACAATGTGATAGTGAAACTTTACCAGCATCCAGCATGTGCTCAACAGTTGTATAGCACATGCTGGATGCTGGCAAAGTTTCGCTATCACAGTGAAAATTCGTACAGATTGTGTAAAACTGTATGAAGTGATGTACCAACTGGCCATCAAAATGGAAGCAGACAGATGGACACTAACAGAAAAAAGCCGACCATACTGTCGCGAACCATCACGCAGCATTATGCTAGTAATAGTGATGTAATAGTGAAACTGGTTAGGTCAGTTTATAGTTTGCCTCTTGAAATCACGAAAAGGTAATTGACATATGAGACATTCACGAAACGATTTGTATGACAGAACTACGTATTAAATATTTCTTTAATGTATCTAAAAATATTCAAATTAATTACGTTTGCTCGTAGTCTTTTATTTAGTAATTTTTATTCTGTTTCAGATGCTGTTTTATACTCTTCAAACTGTAATGGTTTTCGGTTATAGAAAGAATGATATAAAAATTCTTTTAATTAATGAATTATTTAAATTAATTTTTTCAGGTAGACTCTATTTAATTGCAATGTTGTTTTGCGCACGATTTCGGCAGTTGCGTAGTTCAGTGATATTTACAGTGGAAGAGGCTACAAATCGTTATTTTGCACTATGTATCTGTAAGTAAAGACGGCTCACTTGTGGAACGGCGATATATCACGTCTTCAAGTTTTACTGCAAGAACGAAGTTCTATTGCAAAATGCCTTATTCGTAATATCCTTGGAACAGTGAGTCCGAATGTCACAAGTCTAACGTATTTGTAAAGTAAATGGATACAAACGACAACGTATGTTGTACATTGTAGAGCAGTTTATTAGCATCGAAGACTGACTTTAATTCGTTTGGTAACAGAGTGAAGTTATCATACTGCTAAATAAAGAAATATTTAATTGTGGATTTTAGTATTTCTAAATAAATTTATTTTCTGTATAAATGAAGAAGAGATTTTTTAAGAATCTCTTTAACAATTTGGACTCCCCCCCCCCCCCCCCCGTCTTTGAAAAAATCCTGGCTACGTCCTTGTGCTTCTGTTCAATAAGGGAGTTCTTGCTGCTGTTTCGCTACGGTATTGTACAATTCAAAGGTCAACGAGCGCGTGCTAAAGTTAATACGCTGTTTGACCGAAGGCTTCCTATTTTACCGATTCATATCGACTAAGAAACTCTAATAATTTTTTAGGACCAAATACATTAGTTGCCATGAACAACAAAATATACAGGTTGGTTTCAATTACGCTTGCGGTACTTGAGTCAGTGTAGACGGAATACTAGTTACCGTAAGTGTACCCAACTTTACAGGACTGATGTTCAGGTTGTGCACTGCATGATTTGCGCTGTTGGCAAAGTTAGTGTCATGACTCACCGCTAGGCGCCGGTATTGGTACGGCGACGTAGGCCTGAAATATGACCATCACTGTGAATTACAGCTGCAGACAGTCAACGTGGGTCCGGACAATGTGTGCAGGGCTTCACTCGTGAAACTGTTTCATCAAAACAACAGCAATAGAACCATGATCTTCGCGAGTATTGCATTAAAGAAATACGGAGACGTCTTCTTCCTGCGCCGGGGTTGAAGAACATGATTCGGAAGTTTAAATTAGCTGGCGATTTGGGAATTGCTCCTGGGAGAGGTCGGCGGCCAATTGCACCACAAACTGCCGAAGAAATTACTGTTACCATGATTGAAAATACTGGACGCAGTGTGCTACCATCAAGCAGTACACGAGCTGTATCACAGCAACTGAATATTCCGTGGTCCACCGCTGTTTCGTTCAACAACCCTAATGCGGATCCATGCTGTCGTGCATGTAGATGGCCGTCACATTGGGCAACGTCTGTAACCTGGAACGTAACCATGGTACGCAATTAACAAACGTTTTAATTTGTGTTTCATTCAATGGTTTGTTTGTTCCGCATGTCATAACAAATATTTCCACAAATTCTCATTGTCCTACGATCACTCGTTTCTCACTGGGGTCCCACTCAAGTAACAAAAGTTCAATTAAAGCCATATTATATATTTTGTCCTACGTTCAATTTTTTAGATGGTTTAGAAAATTTGTAATTTATTTACTAGAGTGAAACAATTACTTTGTTGTATGCAATACTTTTCATCACTATGTTTCGTTTAAGAAATACAGGGTGTCCGAAAAGTCTTTCCCTGAATACATAAATTGATAACTCACGCTAGAAGTAAGATACAAATATGAAACTGGTGTCTAATTGTTTACAAACTATCAAAGTTTTTTTCACACATCAGTAAATTTCTTGGTAGCACGTAGCACATCTAGGCGATATTCAATTTCCGTCAACACATTAGCCAACATCACTGGAGGGATCGATTCAACGACTGTGGTTTTCCGTTGCCGCAGGGGTTCAAGATCTGGTACACGTGTTCGGCAGACCTCGACCTTGACATAACACCATAAAAAGAAGTCTAATGGGGTTATGCCAGGAGAGCGTGGAGGCCAAACCGTTGGCCCATCACGACCAATCCATCGCCCAGTAAAGGTCATATCGAGATAGGCACGGACGTCCAAACCCCAATGAGGTGGTGGACCGCCTTGCTGAAACAAGACATCGGGGTGATACTGAAGCAGCTGAGGAACACCATACAGTTGCAACATGTCCACATACACTGCAGATGTGATGGTATCCTCAGCGAAGGAGAATGGCCCGACAATTCGATCGTGCAATAGCACGCACCAAACATTCACCTTTGGACTGCCTCTGGTGCACTCCATAACTTCGCCACGGAGTTGTGATCCTCAAATGCGCAAATTATGGCGATTCAGTACTCCACTGACAAAAAAGGTCGCTTCGTCGGAAAAGGCAATTCGTCTGAGATAACCATCATCGTCCGCAATACGTGATAGCATTTCGACCGCAAAGTCATATCGACGTGAACTGTCACTGGGCAACGAGGTCTGAACGATTTGCACTTTATATGCACGAAACAATAAACGTTTGTGTGAAATGTCATGGAGAGAGCTTTTTGGCATCTGTAATTCACGTGAGGCCCTGCGCATCGATTTCTTCGGACTTCGCAGAAAAGACTGCCATACAGCTTCCACCCTGTCTGCTGAGGTTCTTGGTCGACCAGACTTCGGAAGGTCAGCAACTGATCCTGTTTTCTTGAACTTCTCATACCAGGCTTTAAAGCTCTTGACATCAGGTGGATTCCTTCCAAATGTTGTCTGGAAGTGTCTCTGCACTGTGGCTGGTGATCGTGTCTCATGGTACCACAGGACACACTGTGCCTTCTCCTGATTGGTTAACATGGCGTCTTGGGCAATGCACCTCATCCACTACTTACGTACTACGAACCTAAAACAGAAAAAAAAGCTTTGATAGTTGTAAACAATTCGACACAAGTTTCATATTTGTATCTTACTTCTAGCCTGAGTTATCAATTTATGTAATCAGGGAAAGACTTTTCGGACACCCTGTATTTTGCAATAATGCTTCATTTTTATTAAACCTACCTACAAATTATATAAAATTTACTAAGTCTGTGTATAAATAATCGCAGAAAGGTTAGTTTTAAGGAAAAAGACTGGAAAGGGGATGGCAGCTTTGGCTGTTCTGCCGGGGGCGCAATGTCACTTAGGTACGGTTCTGCTTTTGACGATGTCCTTCCTAGTAAGAATGAGGTACTCAGTTCTATTTGTTAGACAAAAGGATGAAAGCTTAGGGTTAACGTCCCGTCCAGAAATAGGTCATTGCAGACGGAAGTGTCTGCTAGGAAGTCTTCAATCCAATTGTGTACAGTGTTCCTATTATGTTGTAAGTATGTCTGCTTGTGAGGACACAGGCAGTCATGCAGACACTTTCTTTCTAGGTTTCCGAAGGTCTTTCGACGCTGTAATTCATTATCAACTGATAACAAAGATATATGAATACAGAGTATCTTTTGAAACACGCGATTCACTAGAAGATTTTGGGACTAAGAGAATCCAGCTCATTGTTTCGTAGATTGTGTTGCCTTCAACTGAGATCAGTTTGTAGTCAGCTATCCATTTCATAATTGAAAATGAAGAAGCAGGCTGCTTCGCCAACTTTCTCTGAATTTCCGTTGGCTTTAAAACGTCGAAATAAATTATTATATGGTGGCACAGAATTATAATTCAGCCCTTTTTTTACGAAGGCCGTACAAAAAGAGTACATTGAAAACGCGTATCAACAGTACTAATCCGCTAATCAAATGTTTCAAATGGCTCTGAGCACTATGCGACTTAACTTCTGAGGTCATCAGTCGCCTAGAACTTAGAACTAATTAAATCTAACTAACCTAAGGACATCACACACATCCTTGCCCGAGGCAGGATTCGAACCTGCGACCGTAGCGGTCGCTCAATTCCAGACTGTAGCGCCTAGAACCGCACGGCCACTCCGGCCGGCCTATCCGCTAATCAAATTGAAGCTTAATTTACATTATTATACAAAACATACCAACATAACAGTAACGAAGTTCTATCGATATCAACGCGAGTTTTGTGCCTGGCCTCGAAAATTTCTCGTTGCTACGTGACTCGATACAATAAGCCGTAATTACGTTGATGGGCGCTAATACTAAAACCTTACTGAATATTTTATTTCTATCGACATTTAATATTTCCCGACCGGTTTTAACACACTCGCTATGAAATTAACACTGACTGCGTAAGTTAACATGTATTCCATCCATTATAGGAGTATTACATTAATGTATGCTGTTTATTAGGCTTTTTTTGATTATTTAACATCTGTTACGTCCGTCTTCGGTAATTTACCTGCTCATATACGCATATCTTTTCTCTTTGAAGATTCTCTTGATGTCGGCAGATGTGTTACGTTTGTGAATCTGCTATTTGACTTTCGAGTATTATATTTATTATGAAGCGATTTTTCTCAAATTATAGAAATATAATAGAAACAGGAATAACTCTTGAAAAAAATTACGAAATTGACTCCAACTGTAGTACTTTATTACCACAGCAGCATAAATATGCAAATCAGTGTCCCCGGAGTTCGCTTGTGCCTTGTGTGGCCTACATAACAGATAACTGCATGTCAAGCGGCAGCTGGTGTAACAAAAAGATATTTGACATTGCCGACTCAGTCAAATGGCTTCCAGGCATCATTTATCTCTCGAACATTTTAACGTGGTCGTACGTCCAAAAATCTTGATTACCTCTGATCGGAGGTTATCAAAACCTGCTGACTTACAAATTTTGCATTCATCAGTGATTTTGTCCAGTTCCAGCCTACTGAAGGGTATTGTGAGGTTGTTGCTTTCTTTCTGGTCATTTCTTCGTGGTACGAGTAATCTGTCCTTACTGTGGCTGAGACAGAGAAAGATGATCCCTGACAAGTCCTAGCACTGTTGTCAGTTTCCAACTGCGGGCGCAAACAGTAACCGTCTGCAGAGCTGTGACAACACTGAGGTGTTGTTATAGAGACGTTTACAATATCGCGTCACGTTTCTGGTTGAGGTAGGCCACTGCAGCTGTCACGGATGAATTCACGCCGGCTCAACTATGGTAGCCGTTCGATTCAAGAATAACTGGTGTCTCGTTTGCAGCGGTATTAGAGAGCCCGGTCGGTCATCGCTGAGGCGCTTTAGCAGTTCTCCATGCTGGTGACTAATTTTTCCAAGTCTTGGCTTCATACATTCCTAATCTAGATATGTCATTTAGCTGAACTTAGGATGAGGTAACGTGGGTTTCAGAGCCCACGGTCTTTTTTACTGGAGGGGTTGCCTCTCAACAGGGATCTACACTCTTCTTTTTTTCCTTACTTTATCTTGTACCTTTGTTCTGCAGCTGTGCATGGTCGGCATGGTTATTAACGGATTTGGCATGGTCCTTGCCAAAATAAGTGGTGGTGGTGGCGGTGGTGGTTAGTGTTTAACGTCCCGTCGACAACGAGGTCAGTATAGACGGAGCGCAAGCTCGGGTTAGGGAAGGATTGGGAAGGAAATCGGTCGTACCCTTTCAAAGGAACCATCCCGGCATTTGCCTGAAACGATTTAGGGAAATCACGGGAAACCTAAATCAGGATGGCCGGAGACGGGATTGAACCGTCGTCCTCCCGAATGAGAGTCCAGTGTGCTAACCACTGCGCCACCTCGCTCGGTGCCAAAATAAGTCTAATAGTATCAAATATAGGTCTTAATTTGAGAAAGAAATTTCTGAGAAAGTACGTTTGGAGCACATGGAGCACATGGAGTGTGGGAAAACCGGAACAAAAGAGAATCTAAGCATGTGAGATGTGGTACTACAGGCGAATGTGGAAAATTAGGTGGACTGATAAGGTAAAGAGTGGGGAGATTCGTCGCAGAATCGGAGAGGAAAGTAATATTTGGAAAACACTGACAAGGAGAAGGAACAGGATGATTGGACATCTGTTAAGACATCAAAGATTAACTTCCATGGTACTAGGGAGAGCTGTAGAGGGTAAAAACTGTAAAGGAAGACAGAGATTGGAATACGTTCAAGAAATAATTGAGGACGTAAGTTGTGACTGCTGGTATGGGATGAAAAGGTTGGCACAGTAGAAGAATTCGTGAAGGGCTTCGTCAAACCAGCCAGAAGACTGATTACTCAAAAACAAAACAAAAAAGTTTAATTGAAGGGATGGGCAGATGCCCTAACTGTCACTGTGGTGTCACCACCAGACACCACACTTGCTAGGTGGTAGCCTATAAACCGGCTGCGGTCCGTTAGTATACGTCGGACCCGCGTGCCGCCACTATCAGCGATTGCAGACCGAACGCCGCCACACGGCAGGTCTAGAAAGACTCCCTAGCACTCGCCCCAGTTGTACAGCCGACTTTGCTAGCGATAGTTCACTGTCTACATACGTTCTCATTTGCAGAGACGACAGTTTAGCATAGCCGTCAGCTACGTCATTTGCTACGACCTAGCAAGGCGCCATAATCAGTTACTATAATCTGAACAGATAATATTGTGGATCATGTACCATCAAGAGCGACGTTCATCATTAATGGATTAAAGTTAAGTATCAAACTAATTACGTCCGCTTTCTGAATTCTAATTTCTTGTCATGTTCCAGATCTCACGTCAGTATAGTCCTTCCCTCCTCGTGCCAGCCTGCGTGAGCTAAAACGCGTGAATTTCAGCCTCCTCTAGTATCACAGTATTGGCTCTTCTGCCAACACAACATTGGCGACAAGTGTAAAAACGGTGTTCTTATCTATACTGCCCTGATTTAATTGTGTAATGGCTTCGCCACAATCTCCAGATGTACTATCCGAATTTTATCGCTTACAGAATCAGCAGACGCAGGCCTTATTGGATGCCCTTGGACAGCTCATCCAGGGTCAACGTGCAATGCAAAACGATGCGGCAGCCGCCACTCCACCGCTGATGCAACCACAACAAGCACTTGCACCGACCTTCAGACCTTTTGATATTGCACTGGAAAGCTGGATGGAGTGGTCACGCCAATTTGGATTCCATCTCGCCACCTACAGAATTCAGGGTAACGAGCGGCAGCCTATTCTTTTGTCGTCCGTCGGTGTGCAAACCTACTGTGTGATAGTCAAATTATTTCCCCGACGCGATGTAGCAACTGTGTCCTACGAAGAAATTTTGTCTGCATTAGATGCATATTTCAAACAATCAGTCAATGTAGTTGCAAAACAGCATACCTTCTTTCGTACAAAACGTACGGCAAGTCAGACTAATCGGGAGTGGGTTGCAAACTTGCAAGCCCTTACTAGGGATTGTGCTTTTGAGTGTCAATGTGGATTCCCGTATTCCGATACTATGGTATGTGATGCAATTGCACAACACGTTTCTGATGTTTGTATAAGGGAACAGATTTTGAAACTAGTCAATCCCTCCCTTCAACAAGTGATGGACATATTGGATCGGCAGGACACACTTGACTTTGCTCAGGAATAATTTGAAACTTCATCAGCCGTGTGTCAGGTTAGCGGCCCGCCAGGCGAGCTACACGGAGCAGTAAACAGCCCTCGCGCCCGGCCACGCCGCTGCCGCCAGGCTCTCAGCCACGTGTGCCGCGCCGGCAAGCAAATGCAGTGCTTAAATCATGCCGGCAGTGCGCTACTAAACATTCGCATGAGAATTGCCCGTCACGCCGAACTATTTGCTTTTACTGTAGTAAAAAAGGACATGTTCAGAGTGTTTGCCAGAAAAAGCTCAGATGGGAAACTCAAAACCATTCCAGACCCTTTGCTTTGGTCCAGAATCAGAATCGAACAAAGGATACTCAGGCTCGCGAAACTTCGCCCATGGAAATTCATGTCGTTCATTCCACTCTGCCCAGTGCCACTCTCTCTAACAGTGACTGTGTTCGTCCCACAAATAGTGTGCGTCGACATCGCTGGAACCCCCGTCAAGTCGCGAGTGATTTTGTACCAGTGTCAGTTAATGTTGCACGAGACAGTCGCTCTTGTCGTCAGCAGGACAATAAACTTTTTGTAGGCTTGGACATTAACGGCAAAGTGATACCATTCCAGCTCGATACCGGAGCTGCAGTTTCACTGATCAATCAAGACACTTACAAACAGCTGGGCACACCTCTGTTGCGTGCCGCAAATGTTCAGTTAACTAGCTATTCAGGTCAAGAGATGCCTATGTTAGTGTAATTTTTCCTCCTATCTATGTAGCTCTCAATTCGTTCGAGCAATCAATCATTCATGATAGGAAACACAGTCATAGCTCAGTCACTCAAAATGATTCTGAAATTTTACTTGTTAGAATGAAATCAGGCGATGATTCTTCTTCTCTGTAGGCTCGTGCTTTTCGGCAGTCTGCTAATGTGTACAAATAAAATGCCTCGTAATTTTGGGAGCGTTGTATAATCAGTCAGGAAACCTCAGATCAAGCGGATATTTGGCTTTGATGAAGTTTAACCTTCCGAAGAAGTAATGGAGCTCTTGAATTATTAAATGCAGGTTCGTATCCAGTCTTTCGGAAGTTCCCTTCTGATTAACAACTACACAATATATCGATAAATATCATTAATTCTCAAATGTCAAATACACACCTTTTGTATGAAGGAGCAATCTATATATATTTCCTTTTTAATCGTACAGTTCGTATCAGTTATCTTCTGTGATAAATCTCAATAATCAGATTACAGTTCTTCCAAACAATGCTCAGGCTAATCGGCACGAAGACAATCTCGGAAGCTCCCTTTCTTTTTTTTCTAACAACCACCAGAGAGAGTACTACAAAGAATACTTATGCGCTCATGGCATAGCTATTGTATGAACTACTTTTCGCATGGATTCTGCGAGTATGAAGATAGAAAATTAGTAAACGTCATTCAAGGGTAGAATTGTATCAGAATAATTCATCAAATATAAAGAGATATTACATTAGGACAGTGCATCCTTCTTGCAACATAGAAAGGACAAACAAAACTTGTGTCATTTTATGTCCTTCGTTCTTCTTCTGCAGTGAACTTGTTTGGTTTCGATTTATTTCAGTTGTTTAACCTGTCTATAGTAAATCAGGTACTCTCAGTGAACCAGACTGTGCCTTCAGACAGTGTTTCTAGTCTATGTGAAGAATTTGCACACTTTTTGCACCGGGCCTTGGTTGTGATAAGAACTATAAACCACATTTGGAACTGAAAGTAAACGTGCAACCGAAATTTTTCAGAGCGCGTAATGTTCCCCACGCATTGTGTGATGAGATCGCAAAAACATTACACGATTTGGAATCACAAGGTGTAACTGAACGTATGCAGGCTTCTCTCTGGGCATCGCCCTTAGTAATTTTGCCAAAACCTTTGGGAAAATTGAGACTTTGTGTGGACTTCAAGGCAACAGTGAATCCACAACTAGTGATTGCAACTTTTCCTTTACCCCGCCCGGAAGATCTTTTTGACAATTTGTGCCCAGGCAAATATTTTTCGAAGTTGGACCTAGCAGAGGCGTACTTGCAAGTACCGGTGGACGAAGAATCGCAGCGCGTTTTAGTGGCTAACACGCATCAACTGCCATTCTGGTGTGCATCCGCCCCTGCATTGTTTCAGCAATACCTACAAACTGTTTGTGCGTCGGTCCCTACTGCAGCAAACTATCTGGACGATATTGTGATCTCCAGAAATACGGAAGAAGAACATTTAGCCAATCTCAGAACATTATTTCAGGTCTTGCGACATAATGGTCTTCGCTTACGGAAGGACAAATGTGTGTTTTTGCTCGTGACTTGCCATACCTGGGACATGTACTCAACGCCCAAGGCATACATCCCAGTCCCACGCACCTCCGTGCCATACAAGACTTGCCTTCGCCGCAGAATTTGAAGCAGCTACAGAGTGTGCTGGGAAAAATCAACTATTATCACAGATATGTGCCGCATGCCTCTTCCATTTCAGCTCCGCTTCATCGCTTACACCTTAAAGGTGTTCCGTTCGTCTGGACGACGGAATGCGAACGCGCCTTTCACCGTTTGAAATCGGTGTTGCTTTCCAATAGTTGCCTTACGCCATTCGATCCCCAGAAGCCCCTTTTGTTGATGGTGGATGCATCGAATTTCGGGATCGGTGCTGTGCTTCCGCACAAAGATTGCTCGTAGGATCGCCCTATTGCCTTTGAGTCCAAATTGCTCTCGTCGGCGCAAAGAAACTATTCACAGATCGTGAAAGAAGCATTGGCTCTCGTATTTGGTGTTACAAAGTTTAATGACTTCTTGTATGGTCGTCCCTTTACCATAATCACAGACCACAAACCTTTGACATCGCTTTTGCATACGAACAAGCCTGTACCTCCACGTACAGCACAGAAATTGATTCGTTTATTTTCCTCTTGCAGTACCGCTTCGATATCTTGTATCGGTCCACTGCTAAGCACGGAAACGCCGATGCATTGTCCCGTTTGCCTGTTGCAGAGGATAGGGCATTCGATTCCTCCGAACTTGCTTGCATGTTCATTGATTCGGAAACCGATGACGTGGTCGAATCGTTTCCGATTGATTTTCGCCGTGTAGCTACAGCCACAGCTGCCGACCCTGTCCTTGCTACCGTTCTGCGTTTTGTTTCTACGCAATGGCTCTTGTCAAAGTCACGGATCGGGGACCTGTTGGTTCGTCGATTATTTGCTCACAAGGAGAGACTTTTTGTTCAAAGTGGTGTTTTGCTGTTGCGTTCTGATAATGATCAGTCCAGGGTCGTGGTCCCACGTTCGTTACAGTCCTCTGTCTTAAAGCTTCTCCACCAAGGACATTGGGGTGTAGTGAGAACGAAACAACTTGCTCGTTGGCACTGTACTTGGTTCGGAATCGATGCCGCGATTACGAATATGTGCTCTTCTTGCATGGTGTGCCGAACAACAATTAGCACCACCGCGGAAATTCTTTGCATGGTCAAAAGCCACTTTCCCTTGGCAACGCTTACACATTGATTTTGCTGGTCCATTCTGGAATGCTCGATGGTTGGTTGTCATAGATTCATTCAGTAATTTTCCTTTTGTTCTCTGGATGTCTTCCACAACATCATCTGCCACTATCCAAACGTTATCTATCTTTTGCATTGAAGGTCTTCCACAGACAATTGTTTCCGACAATGGCCCACAATTCATGTCCGCAGAATTTCAGTCATTCTGCAAGGCCAATGGTATTCAAATCTGACGTCCGCGCCGTTTTCGCCACAGTCAAACTGTGCCGCTGAACGATTGGTCAGGACTTTCAAGTCCCAGATGTTGAAGTTGAAAGAGTCGCATTCTCGGGAGGACGCGTTATTGCTCTTTTTGTCCTCATGTCGCTCTCACCCCGAGATGGTCGCGCTACATCCGCTGTACCGAGCGAGGTGGCGCAGTGGTTCGACACTGGACTCGCATTCGGGAGGACGACGGTTCAATCCTCCGTCCAGCCGTCCTGATTTAGGTTTTCCGTGATTTCTCTAAATTGCTCCAGGCAAATGCCGAGATGGTTCCTTTCAAAGGGCACGGCCGACTTCCTTCCCGTCCTTCCCTAATCCGATGAGACTGATGACCTCGCTGTCTCGTCTCCTTCCCCAAAAACAACCAACAACCAACCTACATCCGCCGCCTCAGGTTACTGTGCAGCGGCAGACACCTGCTTTTGCCCCAGGCGACGTTGTCTACTACCGCCACTATGGAGGTTCACGGCGTTGGCTCGCAGGGCGCATTCTTCGCTGCCTCGGACGTGCTATGTATCTGGTTTTGGGGGCCTCTGGTGAGGTGCGCCGGCATCTCAATCAGCTGCGCCTCTGTCGTCGCACGGGATCTGCCGCTCGCCGTCTGCTTTCAGCGATGGTGCCGTCCGGTCAGCGCCCCGGGGACCCATCTACTGGCTCGCCTCAGCCCCAGGTGTTGCCGACGCTGCCTTCCATTTTGCCCCATGGTGACGGGGGGCCGCCGCTGCCGCCTGTTCTCCCGGCGGCGACGCCCGCAGTCTACGCGTCGCTGCAGCCGCCGGGCGCCCCCCTGGGTTACGCGCCGCCGATCGCTCCCCGTAACAAGTTGTCCTCCGACATGGAACACTCGCCCACTCCGGACCATATGTCGTCTTCACCCGTTGGGTGCCCCGGCCCGATGGAGGTCGACCCTTCGGCCCCTCCTGTCTCTCTACGGACGCATACACCGCATGTTGGCGTGCACCCTGGAGTAGGTTTTCAGGCGTTCCCTAGCTCCCCGCGGTCTGAATGGCAGGGTGCGGGTGGCACAGCCTCGCCTGTTGTTAGGCTCCCCACCTCGTCAACATGGGGTCCTCCCCACGGCGGGGGGAGGCCTCATACCATTATACCACAACCGTCCGCCGATTTGCGGGGAAGGAATGTGGGTCACCGCCTTTAAACCGGCCGCGGTCCGTTAGTATACGTCGGACCCGCGTGTCGCCACTATCAGTGATTGCAGACCGAGCGCCGCCACACGGCAGGTCTAGAGAGACTCCCTAGCACTCGCCCCAGTTGTACAGCCGACTCTGCTAGCGATGGTTCACTGCCTACATACGTTCTCATTTGCAGAGACGACAGTTTAGCATAGCCTTCAGCTACGTCATTTGCTACGACCTATTCAGTTACTATAATCTGAACAGATAATATTGTGAATTATGTACTGTCAAGAGCGCGTTCATCATTAATGGGTTAAAGTTAAGTATCAATCTAATTACGCCCGCTTTCTGAATTCTAATTCCTTGTCATGTTCCAGACCTCACGTCAGTATAGTCCTTCCCTCCTCACGCCAGCCTGCGTGAGCTAAAACCCGTGAATTTCGGCCTCCTCTAGTAACACAGTGTTGGCTCTTCTGCCAACACAACAGTCACCACCCCATTACCCCATGGAACGGAATATGTGTACTCAAACTGTCTGCGTGTAGTGTTATTCATGTGAAAATGTGCTAAAATCTTCTAAATGTTTGGGGATGGTGTAACTGAGGTGGGATTTGGGTACCAGCCCTGTATTCACGTAGTCTGATGTGAGAAACCGCCTGAAAACCAGACCCGGTCTTACTGACACACCGACCCACATCATTAATCCAGCAGGTGGATTCGATCCAGGCTAGTTCACCTCCCGGAGCGGCGTTTTAGCAGGCATGGCTATCCTGGCAGTACCCCAACAGGAATTTACAGTGCTGCGAATTAAAATTGCGGCACAAGAAACGACAGGAATGATCGAAATTTCACTTAGTGTGCTTGTGCAATCTCATTAAATTTGTTTAGGGTGGTATAGAGGGTGTGAAATTTAAAACATAGAGCTGGAAACAGCAGTGGCTCTAACATGACTGTGCAACGACTTGAACTGAGCTTCCACATGACAGAAATGTCTTTCCACGTTTCTTCACATGAATCATAGTGCTGGGGAGTGGTGGCGTGCTAGTCTCTTGCCAACTCATGAACAGAATTTTCAATGGGGGAGACATCTGAAGAATGTACTAGCTAGGTCATCGAGGTATGTAAGAACAGCACAGGTAACATGCGACTTTCGTTATCTCATTGAAACATAATTCCATGAAGATCCATTGGCCACAGTGCTCTTCAACTATTAAACAGACTAGCTTTTGCTATCTTTTACAGCTTCTTCCATGAAGTACGAAACACAATCTGGAACAAAGGAGTCGCTTTAGAAGCTCCTGCCAGTGATGACATCTAGTCTGGAGATCTGTGTCATAAATAGGAGAGGAGTTCCTTAGATCAGCTTTAAACTGATCAGCCACCGACCTGCTATCGATATAAACATGGACGATAGCAGCCTCACTTGGCGAGGAATGACTGGTAGTCAGACACACGCACTGTGCAGGTAGTATCAGTGAGTGTGTTGTCCATGTGTAGAAAGAGGAATGGATGCAATCTGTCTGAGCTTGATCGAGTGCAGATTGTGATGGCCCAGAGGCTTGGCACACACATTTAGGAAACTGCGCAACTTGTGTGAGAGTCTTAAACACGTGGCGAAACCAATTTGAAACCACGTCAAAACGTTGGGGGATTAGGCGGCCATCCCACATTATAGAAGTCGGACATCGTAGGCTGGGCAGACTGGTAAAACAGGAAAGCTGGTGATCACTCCTAACGATGGGCCTCCGCAGCTGACAACCCACGCAGTTAATACCACGACATCAGCAACTACAACTGAAATGGGTACGAGACCATTGGCACTGGACATTGGTGCTGTGGAAGAGCAGTTCATGATCTGATGAATCCATATACCTTCTCCATCATGCCAGTGGGGTGGAGGGGGAGCACGAGTCTATTGTCTTCCAGGGGAACAGCTCCTTGACACATGTATTATGACATGGAGACAAGCTGGCAGCGGCTCCATTATGCTGAGTAACATTCATGTGTGCATCATGGGTCCAATGGAGCTCATGCAAAGCATTATGACGGCCTAGGAGTATCGTACACAGGTTGCGGCCCATGTACACTCCTTTATGACGATTATGTTAGTAGTAGGACAAAGGAGGCGTCACCCCACATTCCAGTGATGCCAAATTTATTCAAAGTGGCGGTGATGGTGTCATCCAAGATGGCGGCCTGTAGACTTGGCAACAGTGCATGACGTCATACAAGATAGTGGATTTTGGTGGGAAGTTTTATTTTGGTGGGAAGATAGGTCAATTGGGCTGCCTCCAATAACCTAACCCTCCAGAAAAAAATTGGCGGGAAAATCAAATTCCAGCAGGATAATGCGTCACACCACGAAAATGGCGGGGAAAATAGGCCAATTGGGCTACCTCCACTAACCTAACCCCTAAAAAATTGGCACGAACTTTGAATTTTTGCGGGCTACCGCTGGCGCCACTGGTCAGCAGTAGCCCGCGCGCACGCCACTGGTCCAGTGGTCGCTCGGACCACGTGGGTCTAACGGCGTAAACATTTTTTGCTCTTTCAAACCTGCCGATTCTGACATCACAACAGTAGGTTGTTAGTTCACCACATGTATTCATCTCTCCCACACGTTTGCGTCAAAATTGTTTGCTCGAGAGTGGAATCTTCCCCAATGTAACACAACCGCTGGTCCACCATGTGGCCTGCTTAACAAAGAATGCTCTCGCTAAGTTAACTGACACAAGATCGTCTGCTCTCTTTCGCACACGGGCGAATTATAACTGGACACGCGCCGCGCCTCGCCCCGTGGGCGTCCGACTGTTTACGTCACAAACCCTCGGCCGCCACCTCCATACACCCTCTGGACGTAGTCTTCTGTAAAGATGCTAACACCCACACTGCGCATCTAACCTATGAATTACCTAAGTATTTATTTCCATTTCAATTTTAATCATATTAAATAATTCAATTCACAATTTCATATAGGTATGAAAAGGTGTTCAACTACCTACTTTCAACTACTTTTCAAGGACCAGACCGCCACCTCTTCCTGGGAACCCTCGCCGAGTTTGAATTCTGGCAGTAAAGAAAGGTCACTTGCGCTTTCGCTACCAACCTAAGAAAATTGCGCGTAAAGAAAGGACACTTGTACTAACCTCAGCCACCTGACCGCCACTTCCTCCTAGGATCAGGCGCCAAGTGTGAAATCTGCCAGTAAAGAGCGCTCACTTGCGTTTTCTCTACCAACCTAAGAAAACTGCAGCAAACGAATCTCACCACCACCACCACTTCCTAGGGGCGGGTGGTAAAAGGACTCAGCCCGCACTAGGCTGACGGAGGGAGGAAGGAGTGTACTTCATTTATTTGCGAGCAATCTATTTGGGGACGGAGTATATGTATCACAGTACACACGCTCTGTCATGCCCCACAGCATACAGACATGCAAACCACTCGTACCTAACTCATGTGTAAAGCTCTACACTCACTCTTCCTAATTGTAAAACGTCAAAAATAACACATTGCACACTCTACAGACATGCACACCACTCATAAACAATGCACAGCATTTACGTCCATATAGCCAAACAACTCCTAAATTGTCAGAATAATAATCCTTGTAAAAGACTCTACTTGCTAATTGTCAACTGTCAAAATCATACACCAGCCTTTATTTAAACAATTAGAGGCAACACCACCACCAAGTGTATTCACCACTGAGTCCATAGCCCAACTGACTTAGTTCATATCGATGCCACTAGAGGACGCTGTAGTGAAGCAAGTACCGTAATCTAAGATGGCGCCACCTACAGTATTCACCCAGAACCTCAGACCCCAACAGTCTTAGTACATTTTCTTACCGTCAAAGGACGCCACAGTGGCACCAGCTGAAAATGGAAGTACAATTATCCATGATGGTGGTAAACAGTGTGTTCTCCACGAGGTCTACGACACTGTCGTCCGTTTCGTGACCTAAATCAAGGTCGTGAGGGAAAACGACCCAGCCTGCTCTGGGCTGCTGATAGGAGAAAAGAACGAGTTCACTCTGTTTAGTTTCAAACATTATCTTTAGCGATCGAATATATCCCTCACACTGATACAAAACATCCAGCCTAATGTGCTTGGCGTCACAATACATAGTCTACAGACATGCAAACAACTCCTAATTTCAGTACACAATAGCAAACTGCTCCTAAATAATGCAGTACACATATCTGCAAACATGCTCAGTACTCGTAAACTGTCCATATAACGCATGGCGCAACCTACAGGGCCACTCACAGAATAACGCAACGATGCGCACAAGCACTCACCATCATACCCTCTCCCCCACGAAGTCACACGCCTGACAGCCCTCAAACCACGCACGAGTCCCAGCTCGGCTTCCGCAAACATGAGGTGGCGACAGCTGCATTCATACTCCACGCCCATGAAATTCCTATCCAAAAAAATGTTCACCTAGACACAGCGCCTGGCGCGACCGGCCAGGGACGCGCGATCTGCCGCACCTGCCAGCCACTGCCACCAAAGCGCGTTCACGCCAGTCTCATATTCGAGGCATCTCCAGGCGCTACTTGTCTTTACCATTGAATGCAGAACAGCACAGAGTGTGTTGACACACGCGCTCAACTGCCTGTACCAGCACTCCAGCATGACCGACGCAACACTACCAAGTGCACGCGCATAATTAGAAACTCATCTAACAACTTTCCCAATCTTATCCTTACGTCACATCTCTTTGTAAAAAAAGAAAAAAAAGAGCCAAGTCGACCTCTCGGGAGTTGTATAGTGTCCCAGAAATAGTTAACGCCTGCTTTCTTCATGCCTCAGCTTGTGTACACGAAATTTCTCACCCTAACAGAATCTGTTTTCCAAAATATCGCCTTATCCAGTCTTCCTCCCAGACATAACGTGATAGCCTTCCTGCTCTCAACATACGCAAATGTTCTCACTGCTCCTATATCCGACCACAATCAATTGAGCGTTCTCATTTGCTCTTATCGAATTTACCAGTCGAATTACTTATGCCGCAGGTATCGAAGCATCATCCATCTTTTCTTTCTCGGACTTCCAGTGATTATTTTGCAAAGATTGCTAAATTGCACAGACAATCCCCTCAATCTATACACCCCCAACTTGTTCATTCTTTCTACAGACGCCTCACTCAGTGGTAATGAACTATTTTACACTGATCACCATTTTGCACCGACAACTAAACATGGGAAATTTGTCTACAAGTCATCAAATACATACTATACTAGCAAGAATATTGGAGTGTCAACCTATCTCCAACCAGGGAACTTATCACCTAGTACCATCTCGAATAGTAAACATACAATTCATATCCCCAACCATACCAAATCACCCCCTTTAGATCAGCAAGCCAAAGTCACTCTCAGAACTGACGTTCAGAAACATGCTCCTTTCCACTTGGCATAAACGCTCTACTCATTCCGCTTTCTTTCTCGCATTTCTACAGTCATCTCCAGACTAGTCAATTACAAGGACACCTATATTTCCGCCATGATATTATACAATTTTCGCTGTACTTCTCGATATCAAGCACACAGCACTAGCCACCCGATCGCTAACGCAACATAATGAGCAAGATATAGACTGTAAATTATTTCTCCACAAACACCAAACTTTAGCGAGGTGTAGGGTACTGTAAACCACTGACTAACTAGAAACAAGTAGAGTAAACGGATATTCGCACTCTCGAATACGGAAGTCGGTGATCTAACACATCCCACATGATCAATATTGTTTACAAACCAAGTACAGTCTGCCGCACGGGATTAGCCGAGCAGTCTAATGCGCTGCAAAAAAAAAAAAAAAAAAAAAAAAAAAATGGTTCAAATGGCTCTGAGCACTATGGGACTTAACATCTGAGGTCATCAGTCCCCTAGAACTCAGAACTACTTAAACCTAACTAACCTAAGGACATCACACACATCCATGCCCGAGGCAGGATTCGAACCTGCGACCGTAGCAGTCCCGCGGTTCCGGACTGAGCGCCTAGAACCGCTAGACCACCGCGGCCGGCAATGCGCTGCAGTCATGGACTGTGCGTCTGGTCCCGGCGGAGGTTCAAGTCCTTCCTACGGCATGGGTGTGTGTGTTTGTCCTTAGGATAATTTAGGTTAAGCAGTGTGTAAGCTTAGGGACTGATGACCTTAGCAGTTAAGTTCCACAAGATTTCTCACACACAACAATGGTCTTTCCTACGTCTAGAGAACAGACAAACGTGTGTCCAACACACCACAATCCATATTCCCTCAACTAAATACAGGCATCAAATGTGCAGAAGCAGTCGACCAAACAATTTACAAGGGGGAGAATAAGGCTCCACTGCAGACACACCATCTTCTCAAAGTTACACTTGATCATGAAAGCAGCCCAGCTCATAATGAGTTCTCTGTTCGGTCGTCTAGAACATGGTAATGCGAGCATTGTGGTGCGTTCCCAAACTACATAAAAGTACTACAGATCCACGTCCATTCATATCTATAGGCCCAACATCTTATCATCGTTATTCTCTACCTCCCTAGCAGACAAAAATTAACAACTATAGAAGCTCAAATAACTTCATCCGATATGGAATTCACATAGACGCCATTACTCGCGAGTTGATGCAAAGCTGCATTGGGGGTCCAGCGCAGAGAGAGAGAGAGACAGAGACAGAGAGACGGAGATAGAGAGAGAGAGATTTCGCAATGCTTCCCAGAACAGCACAGCGTACAGCCCTCCAGGCCTTCCTAACGGCATACTTCGCCCCTCACTGAATTTACCCCTCAAACTGCGGCTGCTACTGCTCCCTATGTCGAACAAACCTATTAAAAACACAGTTATTGATACACTACAGATGGTAGTTTAAAGTTTCATCACTACTCTAGGAGAATGATCGTATCCCACGTACTATACTGTAAATCGCAAGAAACGCCCACTGTGGCCCTTTTAATTGTTTGAAACATTGTTTTCTAACGCGCTTTGTACACTGCCAAACATTTCATTTTTCTGCCACGACTTCGACCTCTATGTCATATTCTAAACTGGTATTAAGATGCTCTGATCCACGACCTCTCACAGAAAACTAGACATCACACTATGTAAATCATATTCTTACTACAGATAGCATAACACTGAATTATTTTTAAGTAAAACACGCTTACAACATAAGGAAACTAGAAGAGTTTGGCAGCATTGTGGAAAGTTTCCAAACTACTGTGTGAGAGTCTTTCATGAGCTCTACATTTAAGTTCATATGTCGCCGTGATGGAACAGATAATGGCTCGGCGTTCCATTTCGAGTTATTCGTAATTTTGCACTCGTGTACGCAATCGCTGTTTAGCTGCTAAAAACCCCTAGAAGTTGTCTCCCACCGACAAAACTTCTCCCCCAACTCAAACAAGCTATGTCACTCAGTCATTATGTGTAACCGATGTGCGGATGTAATGGAAAAGACACCTTCGATGTACTGTAATGTTATGCAACAGATTTGATAGTGCGAAGAATTTTACACTAAGTGCAGCACTGGCCATTGATGTGAAAGCATCGCCCCCAATTTCTGTATGCGAACCACGTGGTGGACCGGCGGTTGTGTGACGTTAAGGAAGATTCCACTCTCGGGCGAACAATTTTTGCGCGAAACATGTGGGAGGGACGAATACACGTGGTGAACTGACAACCTACTGTTGTGACGTCAGAATCGGCAGGTGCGAATGAGCAAAACATATTTATGCCACGGGAGCCCCGCGGTCCGAGCAGACGCTGGACCAGTGGCGTGTGCGCGGGCTACTGCTGACTGGTGGCGCCAGGGGTAGCCTCCTCTGCTGGCGACGATTTGAACTAAGTCAGTTGGAGTCTGGACCTAGCGGCGAGCGCACTGGGTGTTGCCATCTCGAAGATGTGTACTAAGTCTGTTGGAGAAGAAGTGATGATGGTACTGCTTGAAATAAACACTTCAATCCTCTTACCGTGCAAAATCAGAGGATGTGAATTACGTTAGTACAAGTGCAGTTTATTATTTGATGCGATATTGTTAGGTTAGCAGTAAAAAAACATAAGTGACAGTCAAAGTTCGTAGGACGTGGACTATTTCGAACGTGTGATCGCTTATGGTGTTTGAATTTGATCTTGTGACAGATTTATGTTATGGATGTAACGCAAATGGCTTTCTTCCCGCCAAAATCGGACATCTTGAATAAATAATAAATGATAATAAATGATAAGAATAATAAATAGAAGTACAGTTTTCGAGACTTTATCGTGTTGGAATTTGAATTTGGCGCAATTTTCTAGTGGAGGTAGGCCAATAATAATAAATAATAACAAATGATAATGAATTATAGTAAATGATAATGAATAAAAATGAATAATAATAAAGAGAAGTATGGTTTTGCAGCCATTACCCTGTTGGAATTTGACTTTGACTCCAATTTTTTTCTGTAGAGTTAGGTTAGTGGACATAGCAGAATTGACCTATTTTCCCGCCAAAATTCAAATTTTGCGCCAATTTTCTGGGGGTTAGGTTAGTGGAGGTAGCCCAAGTGGCCTATTTTCCCCACCATTTTCGTGGTGTGACGCATTATCCTGGTGGTATTTGAATTTCCCGCCAATTTTATTCTGGAGGGTTAGGTTATTGGAGGTAGCCCAATTGACCTATCTTCCCGCCAAAATCCGCCATCTTGGATGATGTCATGCAATGTTGCCAAGTCTACAGGCTTCCATCTTGGATGACGTCTTCATCACCATCTTGAATAAATTTGGCAACAATGTAATGTGGGGTGATGCTCCCCTTGTCCTGCTACTCATGTTTCCTGATGGAAGTGACATTTTTCAGCAAGCCACAAGGCAAGGAGTGTGATGGAATGGTTCGAGGAACACAGCGGCCAGATCCAATTGATGTGCTGGCCCCCAAACTCGCCAGATCTGAATCCGATCAAACACGTCTGGGATGTAATTGAATGTGGTATCAGAGCTCATCACCTCCATCTTTCGAATTTACGGGAATTAGGTGACTTCTTTGTGCAGATTTGCTGCCATGTTCCTCCAGCGGCCTATCAAGGCCTCCTTGATTTAGCATCATGTCGCATCTCTGTTATGCATGCCAAAGGTGGACATACTGGCTATTAAGTAGGTGGTCATAATTTTCCGTCTGTCAGTATACAAAAAAACCTGGAGAGACAGTGGCCAGAACGAATACGAAAGGAGAGACCTGCAGGTGACCTTGACCATGGAGCAAAGAATGAGCGTTGCAAGACTCAACTTGTTAAGTCATGTGAAACAAATGCTTCCACCTCGGACTCCCTGTCAGTATTTGGACGAAGATAAGATACGAGAAATTAGCGCTGATATGGAGATGTAAGAAACTCTGTTATTTTTCCTCAATCTATTTGCGAGTGGAGTAGGAGAGGATATGACTAGTATGGTAGAGGGTACTCTCCGCCATGCACTGTACAATTAGCATGCAAAGTGGGCATATAGATGTAGATGTAAATTTAGTCCACCTATTAAGATGTCAGTCTCCATCCTTTTGTACACATGTTGTCCCTTAATTATCAACAAAACAAAAGATGGAACTTTTGCTGCTGTTGTCTCTCAATAAGGATCTTTGTGTTAGCCTCTAATTCTCTCATTGCAGTCACTTTGCGAGCCGTATGTGACAGACTGTAATATGTATGTCCACAACACGTAAAAGAAGTGGTATAGAGCTCACCTTTCAACTCCCCTTTTGTCAGAGTATCACTTGCTCGCCATATGCTCACGAATCTTTCAGTCATTGATACATAACATTTAAAATCAGCTGGTTTTGACGGCTAAGAGATATGCCCCACCAATTCACAGACTTCTGCTAACTCTGTTGAAATCCCATCATGTTCTGACAGCAGTCTTCCATTAGTTAGATGGCTGTATAGTCCCCCATTGACTAGGCAGAGATCACAATGAGAAAAAATAGCATACTAATGGTCAGGGAAAAATTCACCACCATTGGGATGCTCGTATTCAGATGTTTTTTAAGACTGGTACTGCTTCTAGTGGTTTGTAGGTAATTACTTAATACAAGAATAGCAGGTCTCTTTGGCTATTATAGATTCAGTAGTTACACTTAACTACATTCAGCTCCAACACCCACCATACCTCAATCCTCCGCAAATCGCTATAGCTTACTGGTGTCTCAACTGTGCTATAGACAGGAGCCTACAACTAAATAAGTATTTCGCAAACCACTGCATGGTGTGGACTACGTCGTAGCAGTACTATCGATTTCTTCGTTTCTTTTCCAGTCACATGCGTAATGATCGAGTAAAAATGAATGTTTTTATGCCTCTGTATATAACCTAATATCCGCTATGATCCCTAGGCCAGATATAGGTTTTTTAATGGCCAAGGAAGCCTTATTGGTGCACCTGTACTATATGAGGACTGTGCAAAGAATGTATGATACATCTGCAATTCATCGATGTCGAATGATTGTCTATAAATATATCCCTGTACATGTCCTAATCTCCTTTATCATAGCTTAATAGTATCAGAGTTTTTGTTGACAGCATAGTGTTTCATGAGAAATGCATCATCAGCTTTTCATTTGGGATGTACATCCATAATATAATTCTAACGCTATCACAGAGCTTCCAGCATCATCCACTGAAACATTTACATTGGTGCTCACCTCCATGCACAATTCAGAGGTATTTCAAGAGTGGGGAAAAATTCGGCGTTTAAACGTAGTCTTGTTCATTTTCCCCCCACATGCTGTTTGGGATTGGATGGACCATGATACCATATTTTGCCTAGAACAGGATATATCCACATGGTGGAACACATATGTGTAGTGTCGTTATTTATTTAGAAACAAACCCAATACCTACACACTTATTTGACTATAGTACATCGAGAGCCAGTTAACCAACAGGTACATACCAGACCAAATCAGAGTCGACGTCTCCTCCACCAGTTATCTTAGCGCAGTTATCTTAATGCCTCATACACCTCAATCGAAAATGTGGTCTCCAGGGAATTGCAGCCACCCGCCTCCTACTCTGTCACTACTTAGTTTGTGGATTACAGTCCCTTTAAAATCCATGCAAATGAATTTGAGTCTGACATATTCTTCTACTTTAGTTCACTGACCTGTCAGTCCTTAGTATTTGAGTTGCTTCCATTAAGATACCAGCGGATGAATCTTACCCCAACATGTGCATTCTTCTTCAGCTCATTCCAGATGCTTACTGCTAGGCATTTTGCTGTGCTTCATGCTTCTGATGACTGTGTATGGAATTCAGGTCAACTAACAGCACCACCAAGGTCTTCCCACCTCCATGCAGACAACTCTATCACCTGCAAACATCCTACATATAAAACAAATGCGACCCAAGTTACTGTACAGTGCTTGGTGGAGGATACATTACACCAGTATTATCGATTACCCTTCCATCCCAATCTCACGCAGTGATTGGGTAAAAAAATGATTGTCTTTATACTTCCATACATAATGCATTCCATTATCATGCTTCCAGGAGCAAAAGGTCGTCTTTCCCAAAGATTTTTTTGTTACATATTTGAATCGAGTATGCCAATCTATATGATCTTAGCAGCATCCACATGGTGCTTTTGCTTTGTGGATCAGCCACATAACACAAACTGATGGGGCTCACATGCATGGTGGACAGTGACTGTGTAGTGTTGAGGTGTCACCAGTACATAGCATCTAGCCACAAACAGGTCTGTGCTTGTTAATATTGGGATAGCAGCTGACAATGACCTCAGATTTACAGTGCAATTTGAGAATGTATGGTGAGGTATGAAGGTGGGATTGATCCAGATAACCTGTGTGGAAAATTGATATATGTACCGAGAGGCAGTTGCTGGTTAAGTACAACATCTTCTGTCTTGGCATTTCTGTTATTGAACACCAGCAGTGTTAGTGCATCATTACTCATTGTGCTTGGTGTTGCTAAGTTAAAGTTAATAGCTCGAGAGTCATTTTAGAGTGTGCTCCTAAAGCATAAGTTAATGATGCGTATATGTTGTCTGCAGGAAGCAGTATGTGTTGCAGTGGAGTGAGAGTGGATATGTGGTATTGTCTTGCTTCAGGTAGTGGGAGCACTGAGATGGAAATGTGCTGTTTCTGATTTCAGTCACTCAATCATTCTAAGATCAACGAAAGTTCAATGCAAAGCAGTATACCTACTCCAACAGGTTTTGAATGCAATAAATACAATATTCAATGCATACAAAATAACTATGTGCTGTTGGAATATGATAGAATTTTGAGAGACTTAGCAGGGATGGATGTATGTATTGCTATATGTCAAAGACTGGAAGATTTCTAATTGTTGTGGCCAAACATATTACAGCCTCTCATACATGCCTCATGAAGTGACTGCAATGAGAAAATTAGAGGCTAATGTGGAGATCTTTACTGAGAGAGACAATCAGCAGCAGAAGATCGATCTTTTGTTTTCTTGATAAACATTCTTGTTTTGTGTGCCTATTAATGGATAGACTGACATGTTAATAGGTAGACTAAATATACATCTATATGCATACTCAGCAAGCTATTGTACAGTGCATGGCGGAGGGTACTATGAACCACTACTACTCATTTCCTATTCCATTTGCAAACAGAGTGAGGGAAAAAAGACTTCCAATATGCCTGTATATAAACACTAACTTCTTCTATCTTATATTCATGGTCCTTATGCAGAATATATGTTAGCAGCAGTAGAATCCTTCTCCAGTCAGTCTCCACAGACCAAGGTGAACATACACACACAATAAAATGATAGGAAGCATTTTCCAATAGGTAACACCAACACATCCCAAAAATTGTTAATTTTCTGCCAATTTCGAACGCCCTTTGGTGGTGGTATTGCGAATTGGACCAGTCAGTCTCCACACAGCAAGATAAACACACACAACAAAATTTTAGGAAGTATTTTACAACAGGATAATATCTGGACATCAAGAAAATAATGAAATAAAGATATGTTCTCCCACACCAATAGCTAAGTACAGACTGAGTGTTTCCTGCCAATTTCTGTGTGGGAGACATTAGGATGTGAGGGAAAGTGATGGGTAGGTGTGGGACAGGGAGGGGGGAAGCCTGTGACATCACAGTTGTAGTATTGTGAACTAGTCTCCCATCAATTTCCCACAGAAAAAGGTGGGAAGACATGGAATGCCTTTGTCTGCATTCGCCAGTCCTTCCACGAAAACTGGATGTCAACTGCATCAAACAGATGCAAATCCCCTGGAACGGAGTTGTACACATCCTTCAGGACCACCCTCATATGTAATGCAGGTGGAAAGACAGGGAATGTCTTTGTCAGTGCAGACCAGTCCACCCTGAAAAACCATTTGTCAGCTGCATCAAAGCCACAGTCAACATCCTAGTGTGTGCCACAGAACTATTCCAAATGCTTTTGAAACAAGCACTTGTGTGCAGAGATAAGAAAGCACCAGCCTTCTAGGAACCACTTCTTGCTTGGGTCAGCGTCTTTGAAGAGCACAGGTGGTCACCATCCTTCCGAGAAAAATAGGGTAAGCTGAGGAATGCCTCAAAGCACCCACTTGACTGCGACGACAGGTAACGCACCATTCTTTGTTGGTGTTTCTAGTAAGGTCTCTGAAGTTGCCACTACAGGTTTACAGGCTCAGACACACTGGAGGATGAGGTGGTTCACAAGGGAAGAGCATCCTTCACACAGAAAGCAGGAAGTATATTATTAAGTGAGCACTCCTTCCAGGAAATGTCTTTGATGCAATTGCTATAAGCTGACAGACCACAGCAAAGTGAGACCAACACAATGGCCACAAGATGCCGACAAAGGGGAGCCACTACTGGTCTGTTGGCAAATCACCCTGTGGGTGCCATGATAGTTTCTCATGTGACACAATAGGGCAGATGGGGTAGGGGATGGTGGAGGAGGAAAAATCTATGACATCATTAGTGTGACATGGCCACATCTACACCATGGTGTGGGGGGAGGGTCTGGGGATGGCCCACCACCTAAATTAAAACTGTGCCAGAAACACCCATATTCCTCTACTCCCAGCTTGTAATACGCCATATGCCGACCCATCATGTGGGACATTGTAATTCAATTCTCACCAGATGAACAAGTTCACTTTGAGGGAATTAAAACTGCCAGACTCCCACATTGGAAGAAACCTTTTGTACCGCTAAATCATTTAATGTTTCACAAACAGCTAGGCTACACATTTTGGATCGCTGTGAAGTAGCCCAGATGAAATCAATCTACAGCATTGTTCCTGCTTCTCCTCTGAGCACGACAGTTTGAGTTTGTGTTGATTGCTCCCATTGTAAGAAGACTGTTTCAAGTTGCACTGACATTCAACTTCCCCCCACGACTGGTAAACTGTGCAAAGGGCAGAGGTGAAGGCCACCTTTTCTTGTGTACCAGGATAGTCACAACCATTTATACCTACCATCCAGGACATAGGGCTATGAATGGCAGAAGTTTATATATGGTGGGCCCACATGAACCATTAACAAGAGAATGAGATTTTCACTCTGCAGCGGAGTGTGCGCTGATATGAAACTTCCTGGCAGATTAAAACTGTGTGCCCGACCGAGACTCGAACTCGGGACCTTTGCCTTTCGCGGGCAAGTGCTCTACCAACTTTTTTTTTTTTTTTTTTTTTTTTTTTTTTTTCTTTTTTTTTTATATATATATAAGAAAACAAATCAAAACCTCTTGGGTATGAAAATAAAAGACGACGTTCTTCATAAATAACACAATGTCCTTTGAAAACGTAAAACATAAAAGGTAGCTATATTTCCGCAACGGCCTTCTTTTGTATTTGTATGTTTTTTTGGTAACATAAATGAGTGTACAGTCTCACCATCAGCAGCATTTCTTTTTTTTTATTTTATTTTATTTTTCTTATTTTTTTATTTTTTTAATTTTTTATTTTATTTTATTTATTTATTTATTTTTTTTTTTTTTGGAGCACAAGAGAAAGAAAACAAATAGGCTGCAGATAGAGAGCTATGTGTGAAAGGGATAAACAAGTGTAAGGAGAAGAAAAAACTTAGAAGAGGAGGAGGAAAGAGAACTGAAATAAAATAGGAATACTTTCCGCGCCATGCCCCACTTTGGCGCGCCAGCAGAACAAAATGCATTCTATCATTGACCATTGAAGGGGAACGTGGGATCGTCCAGCCTTGGCTGGCACGGTTCGTTGAGATTCCAGCTTTGAGGCGGGTTGGTGAAAATGCTCTGTAAATAGTTCGCGAAAGTGGTCCGATAGTGTCGTTGCCGGCGAAGGGTGTGGTGATACACTTGGAGGCGTGTCCAAAAGTCCGCCGGATCGACGATGTCGTCTCGGAAGAGGTAGTCGACAGCCATGCCACTGATCCATGTGATGGCGTGCCACTTAGCCGATGGAAAGTAGATCGTGTCGGGATATATCATCATAGTGGGAGAAACGTGATGTGGTGGTACTCGGAGGTAGAAAGCCACAATCTTCTGTACGAGGGTCCAGACAGCTGCTGCTGGCCCACACTCAAAACGATGTAAATCTGTATCTTCGACATTGCACTTGAGGCACAGGGGTGAGTCCACCAGTGCGATGCGATGCAGTTTCTGTCTTGTAGTATACTTGCCGTTGACGAGAAGGTACCACATAGAGGTGGTGTCAGTGGTGTGATATGGTTGGTGGATCGTTTTCCAAACTGCAGGCCATGAAACCTGGGGGTGACGTGTTTCGACGGGGTTGCGGGGTGGAGACTTTCGGAGAAGGCGGTAGATGTCGCGGGTGGTCGTCTTCCTGGTCCTGGGGAGCTCGGTGCATATGTAGCTGTACTCCAAAAAGAAACGGCCGATATGTGACATCGGAGGTGGGATGTGTGCCAAAGACGTCGGTGGGCGTCTTGAAACAGGCGCGAGCTCGGTGGTCAACATTCCAGTGAAACTAGCATTTTGGCTTTTCCATAACCGGAGCATTGTATTGGTGTAAAGTGCCGTTGTCCTGGCTCTCACATTAACCAGATCGAGGCCACCGTCTCGCTTCGGTAAGGTGAGAGCTTCATACTGGACTTTGAAGATGTGTCCAGAACAAATGAAATAGCCGAATGCCGCCTGTAACCTGGCCGCCATTGTCGCAGTGATGGGCAGAATCTGCGCTATATGGGGTATCCGAGCTGCCAGATGGGTATTGACGAACGTGACTCTCTGGCACATATTCAGCGGGCGTAGTATGTGATTTTGTATGTTGGCCCGGATGCGTTGCAGCAGCGCACGAAAATTGATCGCCGAGGTGCGGCGAATGTCTCGCGTGTACACCAATCCGAGACAACGAATGGTGTCTACCAGTTGAAATGGAGCTACGCTGTCTGCGGGAAGGCCGCGGCCGATCTTCATGGCGCATGATTTTGCCACGTTCATAGCGCTCCCTGCCCCTGCACTGTAACGGGTAATCCACTGCATCGCAGCTTGTACTTCAGCCGCTGAACGTACGACGAGGGCCAAGTCGTCCGCGTAAGCTCGGCAGCGGAACATATGATCCCGGAGTGGAATACCTGTCAAACGTCGCCGTAATCCGCAAATGAGTGGTTCCATCGCAATGGCATAAAGTACCGTCGACAAAGGGCAACCCTGCCGTACTGAGCGTTCAATCCGTATAGGTTCTGTAAGTCTGCCGTTGACGAGAAGTCTGGACGTTGCTCCACGAAGGAGCCGCATAATCACTTGCGTGAACGTCGGGGGTATTGCCATTCGGTCCATCACTGCATTGAGGAATGCATGATTGACGCGGTCAAACGCTTGTTTGAAGTCGATGGAGATTAAAGCGCCTGGCAGTCGCGAGTGTGTTGCCACAGCGATCACATCTCGATATTCACTGAGGGCCGTCTGTATATTACGATCGCCGCCTAAGGATGTTTGTTCGTGGGAGACAATGTCCCGTAATACACGTTTGAGTCGCACTGCCAGAAGGCGTGTGAAAATCTTGAAGTCCGAATTGAGTAACGTGATCGGCCGATAACTGTCGAGTCGTGTTCCTCCTGCGGGTTTCGGGACTGGTACAAGTAAGCCTTCCATGAACATTGGTGGCGGGTTCGCCGCGCCGGACAAAAGTTCCCAGTACATGTCCCTCCATCGTGGCATCATCAAATCTTGGAAGGTTCTGTAAAATTCGAGAGGTAAACCGTCCGGGCCGGGAGATCGATTCAGAGACCCCTTGGCCACAGCGCCCTGGACGTCGTCGGTGGTCACTTCAGCAGTCAGGAGGGTTGCAGCTGCTGCGTTTAGAGTACCAAGTGTCTCATGGGCAACCTCAGCAATGGCCTCTGCACCGGCAGGTACTTCTTGATAGAAAAGTCTATAGTGCGTTGTGAATGCATCCGCAATGGTAGCTTGCGAAGTCAGCCGTCGTCCATCAGGTAAGTCTATAGTTGTCATTAAAGCCTGTCGGCGTCGACGAACATTTTGAACAATATGATGCATAGAAGGTTCTTCACCATTAATCCTGTCTTGGCTGCGGGCTCGTACAATGGCTCCCTCTAGACGGCATCTGGTCAAGGATAGAATCTTTGCCTTGATGCGTTGAGCTTCTTTGAGGCGATCCGGGGATGGAGGATGATCCATGAGTTCACGTAGAGCGCTATAGTAGAAATCAGTGGTATGGTGATTCCACCTGGCTTTTGCTCTGCCATAGTGTGTCAATGTGCGTCGGATGGCCGGTTTGGCGCACAGCAACCACCACTGCAGTGTGGTCTCGTAACGCATAATGCGTTGAACACAGGTGTGCCACGTGTCGGTGACCTGTTGTCGACATTCAGGGTCCCGCAGGAGCGCGACATTGAGTTTCCAGGGTCCTGCACTGCGCCATATAGATTGTCGACGTAGGTTCATGGTACAGATATAGATGTCATGATCCGAAAAGGCAGACGGCCAACGTTCCGCGTCGAGGAGTACTGATTTTAGAGCGTTAGAGATGTATATTCTATCAAGTCGGCTGGCGGAGTGGCTCGTGATGTGTGTATACCCCGGGCGGTCGCCGTGTATCACTCGCCAAGTGTCGAGGAGACGAAGGCGGCGGACGAGGAAGCGAAGTTCGGGACATGTGGTGAAATGGGGGTATTGGTCTGTGCGCTCGAGAACACAGTTGAAATCTCCACCTACGATGAGATGATCGTATCGACCGAGGAATAAAGGCGTGATATCTTCTGCGTAGAACTGGGAGCGATCCCTCCGTTTATCAGTGCCCGATGGGGCGTAGAGATTTATGATTTTGAGTCCTTCAACTGTTATGGCCACCCCTCGCGCTGTTGGGAGGTATGCGACATCGGAAACTGCAATTCCTTCTCGGAGGAGGATGGCTGCGCCTGTGTGTTCTATAGCTGCAGGGGCGGCGTACGTCTCATATCCATAACACCCAGTCCAAGTCGCTGTCCTCAGTTCTTGTAACAGGGCGATGTCGATGTCCGCTGCTCTTAGCGTGTCACGGAGCAGTTGAAGTTTAGCATGGGAGCCGATATTATTAGTATTGATAGTAGCTATTCGGTACGCCTGATGGGAGATCCGTGCTGTTGATAGGGTCGTAGCTGGTGAAGATTGTTGTTGTGGATGCTGGAAGTCCATAGAAGTCGCAGGATTCGCCGTAGAAACTTCCCCCATTTTAGTTTTGGTCGAACGGAGAAACAGATCTCATTTCCGCATCAGATGGAGGTGGGAAATCCGTGTCATCCGCCCATGAAAGGTGTCCGACAGGTTTGACATCGGCGAGAGGTGGCAGCGCTGGCCGAGTCGGCTCAATGGCGTCGGTGACAACAGGCGTGCTATGTTCCATGGCTTCTGGGCGCGGGGCTTGCGCACGATCTCTGTCGGACGGTTCACCGTCTTGTGGATGACGCGTCTCCGTGGCAGAGGAGAAAGTGTTATCGTGTTCTCCGTCGGAGTGATGTGGCATTTCTTCGTCCTGCAGAGGGGGCTCAATGGTCGATTCTGATGTCTTGCGGCGTTTTTTTCGTCGTTTGGGCGACTTCTGCTTTCGGCAATGAGTTTCGGTGTCTGAGGAAGGAAGAGATTCACGTCGTTCCGGTACAAAAGCCGCGGGTGCTATGATGCGGTCTTCATTCTCCAGAACACTCTCATTGGTATCCTTGTGATCTTCTAGCGTGGGTGTGCCCGGCTGTTGGACATGTTCACGGGCGGCATCGCCGGTGTCAAGGTGCTGGGACACCTCCGGGTGTATCGGACCATAGAGACGCTCGTGAACGGCGCCTTGTGAGGGCTGGACGTGCAGTGTCGCCGCATAGGTGACTGGAAGGGTGGTCACGGTTCTGTCGGTGTTCGTATCGTCGGGCCTTAGTTGTGTGATGCGGCGTTGCAGGCATTCATTACGGACGTGGCCTTCTTGGCCACAACCGGAACATGTTCGAGGTTGTCCGTCGTAAATGACTACCGCACGGCAGCCGCCGATAGAAATGTATGATGGAACGTGCCGTTTGAGATCGATTCGGACTTGTCTCACACCATTAAGCACCGGATACGTCGTAAACTGTGCCCATGTCTCGGCTACGTGGCTCTGGACTTTTCCGAACGGACTTAGCGCCGCGATGACTTCATCTTCAGCCACCTCGAAAGGCAGTTCGAATACACGGATCGTCCGAAGGCCAAGTCCTGCATGGTCGACATCCACAGGCCCGACGTTTCCGTCGGAGTGCCGAAATTTTAGTCCATGTCGCGTCCTTTGAATGATCTCGTTGCAGGCAGCGTCGGAAGTCATCTTAACATAAACGACGCTGCTAATGATCGATAGGTGTATGCCGATGAGTTCGTCACGCGGGATCTTCACGTCTTCGCGTAGGAAGCGTTCGACGGCCAGTGCTTTGGGTCGTGCGTATTCGTTTGAGAAGGTGAACTTAAGAGTGTTCTTCCTGTAAGAGTTGGCCATTACAGCTTGTTCGACTGAGAAGCGCTGTGACGAGGAAGTAAACAAAACACTCCGCGCGCGCAGCGGCGTGGACGGCCGAGCGCGGTGCGCACTGCTGCCCTGCCGAACGCAGACTGTCCAACTGCCAACTGAGCTACCGAAGCACGACTCACGCCCGGTACTCACAGCTGTACTTCTGCCAGTACCTCGTCTCCTACCTTCCAAAACTTTACAGAAGCTCTCCTGCAAATCTTGCAGAACTAGCACTCCTGAAAGAAAGGATATTGCGGAGACATGGCTTAGCCACAGCCTGGGGGATGTTTCCAGAATGAGATTTTCACTCTGCAGCGGAGTGTGCGCTGATATGAAACTTCCTGGCAGATTAAAACTGTGTGCCCGACCGAGACTCGAACTCGGGACCTTTGCCTTTCGCGGGCAAGTGCTCTACCAACTGAGCTACCGAAGCACGACTCACGCCCGGTACTCACAGCTTTACTTCTGCCAGTACCTCGTCTCCTACCTTCCAAACTTTACAGAAGCTCTCCTGCGAATCTTGCAGAACTAGCACTCCTGAAAGAAAGGATATTGCGGAGACATGGCTTAGCCACAGCCTGGGGGATGTTTCCAGAATGAGATTTTCACTCTGCAGCGGAGTGTGCGCTGATATGAAACTTCCTGGCAGATTAAAACTGTGTGCCCGACCGAGACTCGAACTCGGGACCTTTGCCTTTCGCGGGCAAGTGCTCTACCAACTGATCTACCGAAGCACGACTCACGCCCGGTACTCACAGCTTTACTTCTGCCAGTACCTCGTCTCCTACCTTCCAAACTTTACAGAAGCTCTCCTGCGAATCTTGCAGAACTAGCAGGGCTACAAATTTGTTACCCCAGTGCCCGCGCACTGATGAATCGTTAAGCCTTTACAGATGTCTCAGCGATCGAGTAACGCGCTCAACCGCACACACAATGCCTCTACGTAAGCATAAGGCAGTGGCAATCAGAGAGACATTTGTTTTTCAAGCGGACTTTTTACACAAATTAGGGTAAAGATAAGGACGTACAGAGTAGCAAAAAAGGGCAATCGTGTTTGTCCATACCCGTGGTCATTCGGTGTGTTGAAGTTACTGGAATTATTGGTATTTCACAGCGAACAGTTAAACATGCGGTGGTGTAATACAGAAACAGGACGTCATCATTGTTGTCGGGAAAACATGCTGATTGAGAGAGACCAGAAACGCGTTTCACGCCTTGTGAATCAAAATAGCTTCCAAAACTGACAGGAATAGCTGCAGGCAGTGAATGAAGGTCCATCCCACCCCGCTGGCGAGAGAACATTGCGACGGGAACTGCATGCGATAAAAATTTGAAATCGGTCATCTCACAAGAGGCCATTGATCACATTGCGCGTAAAGGCAACAGCAAAATTACTGCAGTGTTATGCATTTTCTTTAACAACTGTTCATCAAGCCCGTTAATAGCAGGAGGACAGCTCAAGAAGACAGGTTATGATACTTCGGAGTTGCAGTTCCACATCAGATTAGTTACCCACCTGGCAGATTATGCTTTAAATTAAAGTCATATTTTAGACCGGGGGCCTTCGTTCTGCAGCCGAATACGATACTTGCAGCGTGTGGTGCAACAGCCTCTTCTCTGTAGAACTCTTCGACTTACCTGTTCAGCAAAAGATATGAGGAACGTGAAGCGGTGCATATGCTAGTGCTGCATTGCACTTACGTAGTTGGCGTTGTTCATTCTGATTACCGTTTTATGTGTTCAGTGCTGTACGATTGCTTGCAAGTTAGTGAAATGTAGTCGCGATGACGCGAATGCGAAAATGAATCTGTTTCTGTCCTTTGTCTTGATTGCTATGTTTATTTTTCTGTGATACTGCCGCGTCGTGTGTGAATCGGCGTTGTGAACCAGCGTTGCAAATTCATGTGCTCACTGTAACATTGTTTATGATTAATTGCTTCAGCAAAAATATCTTTTTCTATATTTACATTTTTTTTGAGGGAATAATGTTAGCCGGCCGGAGTGGCCGAGCGGTTAAGGCGCTACAGTCTGGAACCGCACGACCGCTACGGTCGCAGGTTCGAATCCTGCCTCGGGCATGGATGTGTGTGATGTCCTTAGGTTGGTTAGGTTTAAGTAGTTCTAAGTTCTAGGAGACTTATGACCACAGCAGTTGAGTCTCATAGTGCTCAGAGCCATTTGAACCATTTGAATAATGTTATGTAGCATTTTCGTGGCAGGGGTAAAATACAGGGAGCGAAAGGCTATTTACAACTTGTACAGAAACCAGATGGCAGTTATAAGAGTCGAGGGGCATGAAAGGGAAGCAGTGGTTGGAAAAGGAGTGAGACAGGGTTGTAGCCTTTCCCCGATGTTATTCAATCTGTATATTGAGCAAGCAGTAAAGGAAACAAAAGAAAAATACGGAGTAGGTATTAAAATCCATGGAGAAGAAGTAAAAACTTTGAAGTTCGCCGATGGCATTGTAATTCTGTCAGAGACAGCAAAGGACTTGGAAGAGCAGTTGAACGGAATGCACAGTGTCTTGGAAGGAGAATATAAGATGAACATCAGCAAAAGCAAAACGAGGATAATGGAATGTAGTCAAATTAAGTCGGGTGATGCTGAGGGAATTAGATTAGGAAATGAGACACTTAGAGTAGTAGAGGAGTTTTGCTATTTAGGGAGTAAAATAACCGATGATGGTCGAAGCAGAGAGGATATAAAATGTAGACTGGCAATGGCAAGGAAAGCGTTTCTCAAGAAGAGAAACTTGTTAACATCGAGTATAGATTTAAGTGTCAGGAAGTCGTTTCTGAAAGTATTTGTATGGAGTGTAGCCATGTATGGAAGTGAAACATGGACGATAACTAGTTTGGACAAGAAGAGAATAGAAGCTGTCAAAATGTGGTGCTACAGAAGAATGCTGAAGATAAGGTGGGTAGATCACGTAACTAATGAGGAGGTATTGAGTAGGATTGGGGAGAAGAGGAGTTTGTGGCACAACTTGACTAGAAGAAGGGATCGGTTGGTAGGACATGTTTTGAGGCATCGAGGGATCACAAATTTAGCGTTGGAGGGCACCGTGGAGGGTAAAAATCGTAGAGGGAGACCAAGAGATGAATACACTAAGCAGACTCAGAAGGATGTAGGTTGCAGTAGGTACTGGGAGATGAAGAAGCTTGCACAGGATAGAGTAGCATGGAGAGCTGCATCAAACCAGTCTCAGGACTGAAGACCACAACAACAGCATTTTCGTCGTGTTGTGTGATGCGTAACGCTAACAATACAGCCACAACCAGTATTAGTAATAGTTAAGTGTCAACAACAGTTAGCTTATCAGAGGGAAATAGAATTAAAAGAGTGCCACTATACTGCAGTTTACTAGGTTTTCGACACATAAGATACACTCCTGGAAATGGAAAAAAGAACACATTGACACCGGTGTGTCAGACCCACCATACTTGCTCCGGACACTGCGAGAGGGCTGTACAAGCAATGATCACACGCACGGCACAGCGGACACACCAGGAACCGCGGTGTTGGCCGTCGAATGGCGCTAGCTGCGCAGCATTTGTGCACCGCCGCCGTCAGTGTCAGCCAGTTTGCCGTGGCATACGGAGCTCCATCGCAGTCTTTAACACTGGTAGCATGCCGCGACAGCGTGGACGTGAACCGTATGTGCAGTTGACGGACTTTGAGCGAGGGCGTATAGTGGGCATGCGGGAGGCCGGGTGGACGTACCGCCGAATTGCTCAACACGTGGGGCGTGAGGTCTCCACAGTACATCGATGTTGTCGCCAGTGGTCGGCGGAAGGTGCACGTGCCCGTCGACCTTGGACCGGACCGCAGCGACGCACGGATGCACGCCAAGACCGTAGGATCCTACGCAGTGCCGTAGGGGACCGCACCGCCACTTCCCAGCAAATTAGGGACACTGTTGCTCCTGGGGTATCGGCGAGGACCATTCGCAACCGTCTCCATGAAGCTGGGCTACGGTCTCGCACACCGTTAGGCCGTCTTCCGCTCACGCCCCAACATCGTGCAGCCCGCCTCCAGTGGTGTCGCGACAGGCGTGAATGGAGGGACGAATGGAGACGTGTCGTCTTCAGCGATGAGAGTCGCTTCTGCCTTGGTGCCAATGATGGTCGTATGCGTGTTTGGCGCCGTGCAGGTGAGCGCCACAATCAGGACTGCATACGACCGAGGCACACAGGGCCAACACCCGGCATCATGGTGTGGGGAGCGATCTCCTACACTGGCCGTACACCACTGGTGATCGTCGAGGGGACACTGAATAGTGCACGGTACATCCAAACCGTCATCGAACCCATCGTTCTACCATTCCTAGACCGGCAAGGGAACTTGCTGTTCCAACAGGACAATGCACGTCCGCATGTATCCCGTGCGACCCAACGTGCTCTAGAAGGTGTAAGTCAACTACGCTGGTCAGCAAGATCTCCGGATCTGTCCCCCATTGAGCATGTTTGGGACTGGATGAAGCGTCGTCTCACGCGGTCTGCACGTCCAGCACGAACGCTGGTCCAACTGAGGCGCCAGGTGGAAATGGCATGGCAAGCCGTTCCACAGGACTACATCCAGCATCTCTACGATCGTCTCCATGGGAGAATAGCAGCCTGCATTGCTGCGAAAAGTGGATATACACTGTACTAGTGCCGACATTGTGAATGCTCTGTTGCCTGTGTCTATGTGCCTGTGGTTCTGTCCGTGTGATCATGTGATGTATCTGACCCCAGGAATGTGTCAATAAAGTTTCCCCTTCATGGGACAATGAATTCACGGTGTTCTTATTTCAATTTCCAGGAGTGTATGTGTTATGTTTCGGTTTAAAGCTGCAAGTAAAATCATTTTTGTCGAAAGCTTCACAATAAAGTTGTACAATACCTTAAGTTAATTAACCTTTAGATAACCAAACCCTCGTAAAATTTACAAATGCAATTCTTACCAATTCGCTGTTTACACCAATCTAGTATTGTCAGTAAAGGCTGTAAAGCAGGACATTTTGTACTTATTTTGTGTGCTATTTACCACTGGAAGCCTTATAATTGTAACGGATTAGTGCATGAACTAAAAAATTATGATCGCTTTGAATAAAATATTTAGTAGTGGCATTTACGATGGGCTAGTAAGTGCAATGCAGCACTAGCATATGCACCGCTTCACGTTCCTCGTATCTTTTGCTGAGCAGGTAAGTCGATAGGGTGTCTGCGGAAATACGTCGCCAGTGAACCGAAGCACCGATCGAGGTAAGCATATCTCATGTCTGCCAGCCGATCTGAATGGGGCCTTCGTTCTGCAGCCGTGCAATCGAATACGATACTTGCAGCGTGTGGTGCAACAGCCTCTTTTCTCTAGAACTCTAATGGATGGTCAGGGGGAATGTTATACTGTTACTAGCCTGAAATGGGTTCTTCCAACAGAGCAAGCGCTTCTACTCAAGGAACAAGACATTATATGGGGAAAACTGATGTAGACTACTTATTCCTCGTGGTGTTGTAGTCTCTCCCATAGAATCCCGAACTATCCCCTAACAAAACCGTAATTCGCAAGTGGTACCTTTAACATTGTAAGTAGGCTGTTTAGGTCTTTATATCGGTAACGCCACGTAGCGTTGTGTATGAAAATCACTGGCTGTGCCGTGTGCAGTCTGTGGCTGGTTTGCATTGTTGGAATATTCTAGTGTTGGGCAGTTGGACGTGAAGAGCGCGTAGCGTTGCGCAGTTGTAGGTGAGCCGCCGGCGGTGGTGGATGTGGGGAGAGAGATGGCGGAGTTTTGAGAGCGGATGATCTGGACGTGTGTTCATCAGAGAGAGAGTAAATTTGTAAGACTGGATGTCATGAACTGATATATTTATCTTATGACTTTTGAACACTGTTAACGTAAATACATTGTTTGGTCTGTATCAAAATCTTTCATTTTCTGACTATGCCTGTCAGTAGTTAGTGCCTTCAGTAGTTAGAATCTTTTATTTAGCTGGCAGTATTGGCGCTCGCTGTATTGCAGTAGTTCGAGTAATGAAGATTTTCGTGAGGTAAGTGATTCAAGAAAAGTACAGGTTATTGTTAGTCAGGGCCATTCTTTTGCAGGGATTATTGAAAGTCAGATCGCGTTGCGCTAAAAATATTGTGTGTTAGTTTAGTGATGATCAGAATAAGTAAAGAGAGAAATGTCTGAGTACGTTCAGTTTTCAGTTTTGAAAATCAAATAACGTAAGGGGTTTATCAGCACAGTAATTCATTAATTTTTCTAAGGGGACGTTTCAACATGTGAAACCTTCGACAATTCTTCCTGGCACGTGATCATTCAATCTCCCTCAGAACTACTTTTAAGCAGCAAACACACGTACGAGGGTATGTTGAAAAGTACAGTCTCCGAATTTTTTATGTGAAGGCTCTTAAAGCTTTTTTTAATAAAACAAGCGTTATTAACATTCTGCATCTTTATTCTACACACCCTGGCGCCGAACACATTTCTCCCAATGAGAGACCAGTTTGTTGATATTATCACTGTAGAATGACTTTGTTCACGTAGCCACGTCACCTCTGCTTGCACCGCTTCATCACTATAAAAGTCCTCGAAGATGTTATTTAAGTTCTGGAAGCAGATCCACATCGGAAGGGGCCAAGTAGGGACTATCAGCAGGATGATCGGTGACAGTGAAACGAAAGCATCAGATTATTGTAGATGTCGCAGCGTTTGTATATGGTCTGGCACTGTCATGCTGAAGGAAAGGGAACTCCGTCTGTTGACGAACTCTTCTAATTATAAATTCGATTGCGGCACGCTCTTTCTCACGCACCGACGCACACGAAGGTGGCAAAAGTTGTGGGATACCTCCTAATATAGAGGAGCAACTCGACGTGGGGTGAACTCAACAAGTCGTTGGTAATCAGCTACAGCAATATTGACCCATGAGTGGGAAAGTGTTGCTGGTGCAGATTTTGTGCACGGACTGACCTCTCGATTATGTCCCGTCAATGTTCGATGCGATTCATGTCGGAAGATGGGGGTGGCCAAATCATACGCTCGAGCTGTCCAGAATGTTCCTCAAATCAGTCACCGACAACTGTGATCCGGTGACATGGCCTGTTGTCATCCATGATAATTCCGTTGTTCTTTGGGGACATGAATGGTTGCAAGTGGTTTCCAGGTAGCTGAACAGAGCCACTTCCAGTCAATGATCGGTTCAGTTGGACCACAGGAACCAGTCCATTCCATGCAAACACAGCCCACACCATTGTGGAGCCACCACCAACCAGCACAGTGCCCAGTTGACAACTTGGGTCCATAGCTTCGTGGGGTCTGTGCCACACTCGAACCCAATTATGAGCTCTTACCAACTGAAACTGGGGCCCATCTGACCAGGCCACAGTTTCCAGTCGTGTAGGGTCCAACCGATATGGTCACGAGCCCAGAAGAGGCGTTGCAGGCGGTCATCTGCTGCCACAGCCCATTAATGCCAAATTTCGCTGCACTGCCCTAACGGATACGTTCGTCGTACGTCCCAAATTGATTTCTGCGGTTATTTAATTCAGTATTGCTTGTCTGTTAGCACTGACGACGCAAACGCCGTTGCTCTCGATAGTTAAGTGAAGGCCGTCGGGCATTGCGTTGTCCAAGGGGAGAGATAATGCCTGAAATGTGGTATTCTCGGCACATTCTTGACACTGTGGATCTCGGAATACTGAATTCTGTAACGATTTCCGAAATGCAGTGTCACTGCGTTTATCTCCAACTACCGTTCCGCGTTCAAAAACTGTTAATTCGCGTCGTGTGGCCATAATCATGTTGGATATATTTTCACATGGCTTACCTGAGTACAAACGACAGCGCTGCCCTTTTATACCTTTTGTACGTGATACTACCGCCATCTGTGTGTGCATATATCGCTATCCTATGACTTTTGTCACCTCAGTGTAGCTGCTTGACATACTGCCACGTTACAAGCTCCGATTCGCTGGCCTCTTGCGGCAGAGGGCTGGAATATGTACACATGAAGAATAAAGGTATAAAATATTAATAACGCTTGTTTTATTTCATTGGCGCTAAGAGTTTTCACATTAGAAATATGCGTGTCATTGCTTAATTACCGTGACACCTAGACGAGAGTGATATCACGCTACGTTGCCCATTCTTGATTTTATTTTTATTTTTGATCAGTCTTCTGACTGATTTTAAGCGGCCCGACACGAATTCCTCTCCTGTGCCAACCTTTTCAGCTCAGAGCAGCAGTTGCAACCTACGTCTTCAATTACATTCTTAAAGAAAAGGAAAAAGAAACTTTGTAAAATAATAGCATTCCTATCCGTAAGAGGCAATCTACTATTCTGAAAAGAACCCGGAAATTCATTAATTTATAAGAAAAAGTTTCACTTGATTTCTCAGAATTTTTTCAATAAATAATATTTTTCGTTCGTTTAATGTTTTTCTTACACTAACTAGCAATACTCCAGTACCCAAGTATTCCACTAGTTATGTAAGAATATAGAATATTTTTGTGTCTTTTCCTTACAGTGGACGACTCCAGAAGATATTTGTTGCTGAATGTTTTTCAAGCAGTTCTTGATGGTACATTAGGAGTGTCTGTCTGACTTCTGTAGTAGTGTGAGGTTGAAATTGTTTCTTGCAGGAGCCAAAGGGTACTTGTTGTATCAATCCATTGCGCAACTTGACAAAATAAAACCCACACACTCACAACCTGCTTATGTATTCATCCCCTGTGCTTCCTCTATAATTCTTATCCCTACACTTCCCAAACTGACGATTTCTTGATGCCTCAGAATGTGTCCTATCAATCGAACCCTTCTTTTAGTTAAGTGTTGCCATAAATTTCTTTCTTCCCAGTTCAGTTCAGTACCTCTTCATTAGTTTCTCGATTTATCCATCCAATCTTCAGCATTCTCCTGTAGCAGCACATTTCAAAAGCTTATACTCTCTTCTTGTCGAGCTGTTTATCGTCCATGTATCGCTTTCAGACAAGTCTACACTCCAGACAACTATCTTAGCAAACGACTGTCTAATAGTTAGATTTATATTGGATGTTAACAGATTCTTCCTTTTCAGAAATACTTGCCGTGCCATTGTCAGTCTGCATTTTCTATCATCTGCACAGGGGCATCATTTATTTTGGTGTCCAAATAGCAAAACTCATCTACCGATTTTAGTGTCTGACACCCTATTATAATTCTTTCAGTATCACCTGATTTAATTCGACTAAATTACAGTTCCCTTGTTTTACTTTTTGAGGTTCAGCTTATAACCCCTTTTTAATACGCTATCCATAGCATTCAATTGATCTCCCTATTTCATTGCTCTCTGTGACATAATTACAATGTCATTGACAAACCTGAAAGTTTTTGTTTCTTCTCCCTCACCTTTAATTCCACCTCAAAATTTCTCCTCGGTTTCCTTACTGCTTGCCAAGTGTACAAATTGAATAACATCAGAATAGCTTGCAATCCTCTCTCACTCTTTTCTCAGTCACTGCTTTCCTTTCACGTTCTTTTATAACTTCAGTCTGGTTTCTGTACAAGTTGTAAATAACTTTTCACTCCACGTATTTTATTCTTTCTGCCTTCAGAATTTGGAAAGAGTATTATCCAGTCGTCATTGTCAGAAGCTTTCTCTAAATCTAAAATGCGATAAACGCAGATCTGCCTTTCCTCATTCTATCTTCTAAGATTAGTCGTAGAGTTTGTGTTGTCTCTCGAATCCCATAATTTTTTTCGGAACTAAGCTGATCTTCCCTGAGGTCAGTTTCTGCCAGTTTTACCATTCTTCCATCCTTCTCTGAACAATTCGTGTCAGTATTTTTCAACCATGACTTATTAAACTGATAGTTCTGTAATATTCTCACCTGTCACTATCTTGTCTTCTTAGCAGTTGGAACTGTTGCGTTCTTACTGAAGTCTAGCGGCGGAAAGCAAACGTATCCGCCACGCGGAACTTAAGGTGCGTTCCCACGAGACGTACCATGTGCTTTACGCGGACGACTGAGTCAAGTCTTCGTAAATACTTCAGTGCGTGCGAAGCACCAATGATCACGGCTGATGGGGTCAGGTCCTGAAAATTAACGAAAACCGGTGTACAGGCGTGACGGGCTTTCGTATCCGCAACCCGTGAGAATTTGGCATAAGACTTGTTTGTTTCAGCAACGATGCATTTCTGCAACGAAGCGATAGCTCTGGCTATCAGACAAGATCAGTAAAAGTGCTCTTTGTACCTGATCCAACATACCTGTATAAATTAGTCGCCTTCTGTTCATATTAATCTCAGGAACTACTGTAGGGACGTTGATATCGTAATCGTTAACTGATATCCTGATTCACGAGAAATGTCCGCAGCTCGTGGTCTAGTGGCTAATGTCTGTGGATCATGGTGCCAGGTTCAATTCCCGGCCGGGTTGGTGATTTTCTGTGTCTGGGGACTGGGTGTTTTTGTTGTCCCCATAATTTCATCATCATCAATATTCGTGAACGTGGCTAAAATTGGACTGTGTACAGATTAGGGCATTGTACGAACGCTGGTGACCGCGCAGTTGAGCGCCCCACAAACCAAACATCATCATCACCACGAGAAAGGTATGTGGGCGCAGGAGCAAGTGTAAGGCCACACTAGTACATCAGCAGACCAGTGAAAGCTACCGCTACTGGGACGCTGCCGCAAGCTACCACCGACTTTCTGAATGACCTGTGGTGCAGAACGTATCAGATATTGGGCTGATAAGAACAGATTCTTTTTATGGACCTAATGTTTAATGGGTGTGAAGAGAAAAGGTCAAACAGGAAATAGCAGCTCGCGCCAGATTAGTGCTGCAGTAACGTGGCCGTTAAGGTGCCCTAGCTCACGCCCAACTGGTGCTGCAGTGGGTTGGACTGGGCCACGAAGTAACTTGCATATCTCATTATTGCCACGAGATGTCTCTCTAAACGCCAATTAAACATGGTGAAGATTGCGATGTCATCAGCGACTCTTATCACTGTTATCCGTTCATTTTGAAATTTAAACCCCCTCTTGGACCTTTGCTTTATTTTCATCATTACTTCTTCAGTGTGTGGGTTAAACAGCAACAGCGAAAGACTGCATCCCCGTCTTACATCCTTTTTAATCCTAGAACATCGTTCTTGGTCTTCCATCCTTGTTGGTCCCTGTTGGTTCTTGTACATATTGCACAATCTTCTTCTTTTCCTGTAGTTTACTCCTATTTTTCTAAGAATTTTGAACATCTTGCACCATTTTACATTGTCGAATGCTTTTTTTCAGCTCAACAAATCCTACGAATGTCTCTTGAGTTTTCTTAAGTCTTGCTCCCATTGTCTGTTACAGTGTTAAAACTCATGCCCTTACCTTTATGAAAGCCAAATTATCGTCATCTAACAGGACAACAGTTTTGATAAAAGTCTCATTGCGTATTTCTTTCGGTTACTTTTTGCACTATAGGCCTACTGTGCAGTTCTTTCGATGTATGTTCCAAGTTTCATCGAGCTGTATTACTTGTCGCTGACACCACATGTGGAAGTTACGAAAGTCCTTAAGTTTTAAACACCAATGTATTATTCCTGTCAGCTGTTTGGATGCGTGAGTGAGTGGGGACAACGATCTGCAAAGGTCGGCTCAACAACTGACACTGAGATCAAGGAACATAATGTATTTGTGTTTATCTCTGTAGCTCTTTGACCATACCGTTGACGGTATCTGACTTGAATGTTCGTGTATTTCGGTGCCTTTCATTTTATGCAAACAAAAAATATACGAGTGTTATTGTGCCTACTCAGCTACACGGAATTTTTCACAAACCAATTAGCTCATTGTATGGCAGGTATCACACCTATCTGCACTTGCTATCTTCAGGAATGTGTGGATGATATTTTTCCGAAAGTCAGATGCTGTCTCCACTCTCGAAGATACTACACACTATGCTGTAGATTTGCCTTGTTGCCACTTCCCCCAATGATTTTAGAAACTCGAAGGAAAGTTTAAGTATCCCTTCTGCTGTATTTCTTCGCAAATCTTACGGCGCTTTCATAAATTGTTAACCTAACGTCTTCCATACCGACTACAATTTCTTCTTCTATTACGTCATCAAGAAGTCCTCCCATTGTTAGAGGCTTTCAATGCACTCTACCTCGACCTATTTGCTTTCTCCTGTGTGTTTAACAGTGGAACACTCATTGTATCCTTATTGTTGGCGCCCTTTTAATTTCACCACATGTTGTTTTGACTTTTATGTATGCTTAATCAATCCTTCCGGAAACCATTTCTTTCTAGATCTCTTCACATTTTCCCTGCAGCTTTTTCGCCTTGACTACCCTACACTTTCTGTTTATTTGATTCCTTGGTGACTTATATTGCTGTGTCTGCCTCTGAACACATTTGCACTTCCTTCTTTCTATGACGAAAATCATCCTAACTCAATCTTTGCCCTACATTCCTATCCATAATAAACACTACTCCCCTTATACCGTTTTCTGGTGCTGGTGATATTGTCCTATATTCGTCTGACTAAATACCAGCATTGCGGGGTTTATAACTTGGTTGCTCCGACAGGAGTGGAGATACAGGCATAAAGGCTGCCCTGCATGACATGCGTGTTGTGAGGGGACAGTACCGGCCTGTCAAATCAACCTGCTTTGCAGGGTAACCCACACGTTAAGGGCAAAAAACTGTTTCCCTCAGATTAAAGCCGATTTTCGATTTTAGTATGTCTCATTTGGACAGGATTTCCTTCTTGGTCTCTGCTGCTCCTCCTCGCTTCGTTCGTCACGTGTTATTATGCTTGCACACCAATAGAATTTCTTCACTATGTCCACTTCGTGGTCTTCAATTTTGATGTTATGTTTACAGCTATCTCATTCTACTGTTCCTTACGACTCTCTCTATCTTCGATTTACTCTCGGACTATAGTGTATGTCCATTAGACTAATCATTCTTCACTTCCACTTTCACAGAAAATAGCAACGTCATAAGTGAGTCTTATCACTAATGTCATTTCGCACTGTATTCTTATTCTGCCCCTGACCTTGTCTTTTATTCTCATTATTGTCTCTGCGATAGAAGACTACATCCCTGACACCATTTTTAATACAAGAATTTCGTGCTTCGTCTTCCATTCTTATCGTTTCCTCATCTTTCCCTTTAGTTTACAGAATTTCGTACTTTTGTACCATTTCACGTTGTTGAACACGTTTCCTAGGTTGACTAATCCTATGATCATATATTGATTTTTCTTAAGTCTTGCTTCCATTATCAAGCACAACGTAGAAACTGCCTCTCTGACGTCTGCCTTTCCTTTAACCACATTAATTGCCTTCTAACAGAGAACATACAACAAGATGGAGAAAGAATTATACAATTCAGATCTAAGCTAATCTTATTTCTGTTGGTGTATTTTGTTTTATAATAGGCCTACACTTAATTGGTTTCTTACTGAAAATAGCGTACTTCATTATTTGTGTACTTACCGTTTTTGGATAGTCTGTGTAGTCTTCTACATACATTAACTAATCACTTGAACAATTAATAACATATAAAAATTAGTCCCTATACTGTTACACTGTTAAATTACACAAAGAATATTATAAATATCGCCCACAAACTCTAAATAATTACCACATTAACACAACAGTGCAAGGAGCGCAATAACTTTGCAAGCAGAAATATTCTTCTGACGTGCGAGGTTTCATATCTTAGATCTGAATCTTACAAGACACCTGGTTTAGATACTTTTCAATATAAGACCAAAGCATATCTGTATAGAGATACGTGGTTTTCCATCTCCTGCAGGAAACATTTCTTCATGTGTAGAAATATGTAACTTAAAACTGACAACTTTTTAGTTACGAGATTTTGCTATCTTAACGACACTTTTTTTCACACCTACTTTATCGTCTTGCTTTCTTTCATGTGTATATTTTTGTGTTAACAAAGCTGTAGAATTTAGCTGTGGGTGTTTAATATTATACTTTAAATGCCACATTGAAAGAAAATGTAGAAGATATAAAACGACCCACCTTAGAATCACAAGACAATGGAGTCAGTTGTACCAGCAAGAAACAACAGCAGCAGCAGCAGTGGTAGTAATAGTAGTAGTAGTAGTAGTAGTAGTAGTTACACTAGTTCTAGTAGTAGTGGTTTGTTTACAAGGCTATTTCGTGTTATTACAAATTAAGAACAAGAAAAATAAAATAATTCATACATACAGGCATTTACATATCAGCCATTTAGATACTTACAGATCTCGTTTCACAAGGTTGGGACAGATAGTCAGCCACGGCCTTAAAATAGGAACCATCTCGTCATTTACCTGAAGTAATTTACAGAACCAATAGAAAACTTAAATGAGGATGACTGGGTGAAGACTGCAGCCTTCACCCTCCCAAATACAAGGGCACTATGTCTAAAACAAATGTACGTTTTTGAAAAGAATGATGTAAAGTGCTAATGGTTCTTGCTACTTGCTTACCTTAAGAACTGAGACACCAAAACTCTGTAACGAGTGAGTCGTTGAGCTCAGAAAGAGGGTAAGTTGATGGTATAATACAGTACATAGCTTTTGGAGTAAGGTTTTCCAAAAAAAGTGACAGTACTATGTAAAATGGTGTTTCATTATTATTATTAGTATTTACTTGTGTTACTCTTGTTACCAAACCATTACTCTGTGTAGTAGTCCTTCACCACTTACAATGTATTGTACGTGTACTTTTAACTACTTTTCTAAACAAGTTCGCTTCTGTAATCTCTTTAATCTCTTCCGATTTATTATACAGTTTTATTCCTGTGTACAATGAGAGGCAAAAAGATTGTTCGGTCCGAATAATTTATGGTCCGAGAACAGACCATTGGGCATTCCCAAGTTCAGAATTGCCACTGATCACAACTCTAGCGGTCAGTGGATCTTCAGCCTGGTGTTTACATCGTCAGATAGAAGCAATGTAATAGTTAGGATACATTAAACGTAGAGATATACGAAGTATACGAATTCCACTTCGGAAGAATTACTACAACGACGAGAGTTTCTCATCTGTTTCACTGGCTGAGTGGATACGAACGTAAAAGACGTGTGTTCGAATCTAACTGAACTCAGTTGTCTTTATTTAGACCTGAAAACTATAGAGACATCAGGTGGCGATCAAAGTAACTACAAATAAATACATACATTTTTCTCTGTTTGTTTAAAGATTAGACTATTACAAAACGGTATCTTTTTAAAGAATGTGGAACGTAGAAAAGCCTACAACTGTGGAATTTGTAGCGAATTAAGGCTTAAAATATTACCTGCGCAGGTCTAAATTAAAATGGGCATTTGACTTCAGTTAGATTAAAACGGTTGTCCTTTACGTTCGTAAAACGTCATCCAGTGAAACAGATCTGAAACGCTCCTTTTAGTAATTCTACTGACGTGGAATTCTTATATTTCAACCGTTTCTACCCGCTCGAATGATTTTCAAAAGAAAAGTTACGAAGATTTAAACTGCAATGAATCTCGACATATACTGCATCCTAACTATTATATTGCATCTATTTGACAATATAAACACCAAGCTGAAGTTAGAGATGTGAACACTGGCCCTTCTGAACTTGCATGCGTAATGCTCTGTTCTTAGGTTCTACATTATTGGGGCCGGGCAATCTTTTTGTCTCTACTTGTACAAAATGCAATTCTGAGTTTGACGTTTATTTTTTATTGGTAAATGTAAAGCCAGTTCATATCTTGTCTCATGTTCATGGACAGAACTGCTTGTGCCGTAATTATGAATTTTATTTTCGGTGTGCACAACTGAATGGTGTAGTTAAAATCCTCACTGTTTGAAAAAGATCGTTACAATGAGGCCGACTATTATTTTTGGTAATTATTCTTATGAACGTATTCTGTAGTTTGAAACTATGTTGACATTTGTGCATTTATTCCCAGAAAAGAATTCCATAATTAAGAATGGAAAGTCCGTGTGAATATTACGTAACTTTAAGGGTGTAATATGTTGATAGACACTGTTTGCAAGTGCCTGTGTGTTCACACCAATTCAAATGAGAATCAGTACTCATTCGTAGGAATTTTGTATAATACACAGTCTATATAAATTCAAAGTGCACCTGATTTAACAGAGCCCTTTTCCGCCTTGGAACAGAAATTCATGTCATTTGTTTACATTACGTTACAGCTCGTGGACGTAAGGTCATCAGACATCTACCAGCAGCTCAAATGGGGAAGGAAATTGGAGCGGATGGGGGCAGTTGGAGAAGGGTAAGAGGAAGCAGAAGTGAGTAATTTTCGGATTCATCGCTGCAGCTCACTGTGCCGTGGGAAAACCGAATCTAAATCAGAATGCTTGGATAGAATCTGAAGCCAACTCCTCCTCACTACTTCCAGTGCCTTGACCAATGTGCCAGTTCGTTTGGTAACAAATGCCGTAGCGCATACTCACATGCATAGATGACCCTAAGCGTGACATTTCCAATTCTCCAAAGCAGTTGTGGCCGCTTTGTGATCTTGTTTTCGGTTTATGGAAAGCTATCTAAGTATAAAATTGTCAGATCTGAGGCTGAGCTGGTGTTCCTTGAAAGATACTAGGCCGCCATTAGCCGAGGGCAACTATCGGTGTCCCTAGTGACTTAAGTGACTCGCAGGACTTTCTGTCTTACAATATGGAGACTGTCAGCCGGTAGCAGGTAGTGGTTGATAGTGGTGTGGCCTGGTCACTGTATGGCAACTCGGAGAGGCTCAAAACTGTAACGGAAGTGAAGGCGTAATAAAGGGAGACAGCGCTACAGACTCATTGTACGTTGCTTTGAAACCACATTGGATGTCCCACAACATTAGCACACTACTGTTTACGATTGCTGCTTGTTCTTTTTCCCGGGTTCGATTCCCGGCGGGGTCAGGGATTTTCTCTGCCTCTTGATGACTGGGTGTTGTGTGATGTCCTTAGGTTAGTTAGGTTTAAGCAGTTCTAACTTCTAGGGGACTGATGACCATAGCTGTTAAGTCCCATAGTGCTCAGAGCCATTTGTTCTTTTCCAATAGCAAATTTTTCAGTGCCTTCGTGAATAACACTGTGTCAGGAAGACGTTTACAGACGTTTCCTGTACTTTGATTCAGTTATACAACACATTATCCTCGTTAATGTAACTTTGTTTTTGTTGTATGCTGCGAATAAACAATAAAATAAGAATGTAAGGTAACAAGGGTGCGTCCGTATAATCCAGTATTTTCTGTAATACGAATTGGCGAAACTGATGTTCGGTTATGTCCTCTCCCCGAAAATACTGATAACATACATACACCAAAAAAAGTTTTGCATCACATCGGTTCCGAGAGTTCCGGAACCTGTACAGAAAATTGGAATAGAGAACAACATAAACATCATTTCCACTCTTTCTAATGCTCTTTAAAACCACGCGATGCGTGTTGTACCACCATACAGCGAGACCTCCAGATGTGTTGGTCCAGATTGCTGTACACACCGGTACCTCTAATACCCAGTAGCACGTCCCTTGCATTGATGCATGGCTGTATTCGTCTTCGCATACTATCCACAAGTTCATCAAGGCACTGTTGGTCCAGACTGTCCCACTCCTCAACGGCGTAGATCCCTCAGAGTGGTTGGTGGGTCACGTCGTCCATAAACAGCCCTTTTTAATCTATCCCAGGCATGTTCGATAGCATTCGTGTTTGGAGAACATGCTGGCCACTCTAGTAGAGCGATGTCGTTATGTTCGAATTGTCCATGAAGACGAATGCCTCGCCAGTATGCTGCCGATATGGTTGCTCTAGCGGCCGGAGGATGGCTTTCACGTATCGTACAGCCGTTACGGCGCCTTCCATGACCACCAGCGGCGTACGTCGGCCCCACATAATGTCACTCCAAAACATCAGAGAACCTCCGCCTTGTTGTACTCGCTGAACAATATGTCTGAGGCGTTCAGCCTGACCGGGTTGCCTCCAAACACGTCTCCGACGATTGTGTGGTTGAAGGCATATACGACACTAATCGGTGAAGAGAACGTGATGTAAATCCTGAGCGGCCCATTAGCATGTTGTTGGGCCCATCTGTGCCGTACTGCATGGTCTCGTGGTTGCAAAGATGGACCTCGCTATGAACGTCGGGAGTGAAGTTGCGTATTTGCATCCTATTGAGCACAGTTTGAGTCGTAACACGACGTCCTGCGGCTGCACGAAAAGCATTAATCAACATGGTGGCGCTGCTGTCAGGGTTCCTCCGAACCACAACCCGTAGGTAGCAGTCATCCACTGCAGTAGTAGCCCTTGGGCGGCCTGAGCGAGGCATGTTATAGATAGTTCCTGTATCTCCTCCATGTCCGAACAACGTCGCTTTGGTTGACTCCGAGACGCCTGGACACTTCCCTTGCTGAGAGCTCTTCGTGGCACAAAGTAACAATGCGGGCGCGATCGAACCGCGGTATTGACCGTCCACGAGCCGTGTACCTCCTTCCTGGTGGAATGGCTGCAACTGATCGGCTGTCGGACCCCCTCCGTCTAATAGGTGCTGCTCATACATGGTTGTTTTCATCTTTGGGAGGGTTTAGTGACATTTCTGAACAGTCAAAGGGACTGTGTGTGTGTGTGTGTGTGTGTGATACAATATCACAGTCAACGTCTATCTTCAGGAGTTCTGGAAACCGGGGTGATGCAAACTTTTTTTGATATGTGCATTTTGATTTGTTTGGTCAGTTTCCAATCTACCCTGCCCACAGCCCTCATCATTTACAAATGAAATTTGAAATCCTTTATACTTTAGGCTATAATCAGAGTGATTAGTACACCTGTCGAAAAGGCAAGAAGACATTTTTGACCAAAACACTTCTGCCAGGAACTACTGTTTGGAGCCTCTAACATAGGGCCTACGAGAAGCACGGACCCAGCAACGAACTTGTGGCGTTACACTAGTCGGCTTGTCCGCCACATTTCGCGAACGTCCGGCTCCGTGCAGGGCCCACAGGGAATCAGTATGTAATTGAAAAGGTACCCTCTCAAGATCTTAACATTGTCGTGTGCTATCGAGAGCTCGCATGCATTTAAACGGACAGCCAAGAATTACGAAACTCGTCTGAAAGAATGACTCGCTTCCCGCCTAAGACGGTTGCTGGCACTCGTAAGACATGCAGTGTCAAGCGCTGTGATATAGACACCATGGCCTGTCTCTCTTGTGGGCCGCTCTATCATGGCAGACGTCGGATTCGGCATCATGACAACCCACTTTTCTATACACCTCGATGGTAAGAGAACACTACAATGACTGCAGCCCACAACCGCGGACGAGCATGAGCTCTGGCCCCACAATACTTCGATAGATTGTCCACTACATCTGCACGTATTATATTAGAAGTGGACCACCGCGTATGCTAGGACTAATCTCAGGAACTACTGTAGGGATTTTGATCCGGATGTCAGTAGTACATACACTGACTCCCAAGGGAGGTTTGTGTATATAACGTATTGAATATTTCGTCCATAAGGGACGGCGTTATAAGGGCTGCGACTACTGATCAATACAAACAAAACAGTTTCTGCGTCAGTCACTTGTTTATTTTGCCACTACAGTTTTCGAAGGTTCACATAATCATCTTCAGGTGGAGAATTGCTAATTTACGTGGCTGGCGTTGAAGAGTACAGACGTCTTTGTACAGTCGCAGACCAAGGGCATCTTAGGCTCCTTTGCGTCTTTTGCTTATGATAAAAATTGTTTATTTAGAAAAGGCACTTTAGAGGTCCAAAATCATGAATTTATGACAGTAAATTGTACTTATATACAAAAAAAAAAAAAAGAAATTTAAGTTAACGAGACTAATGTGTTGAACAACTGGATCAAATAAATACTTAAGTAAAAAGAAAACGTCTGAAAATGCCTTCCTGACACTATGTTGTTCATGAAAGCACTGAAACATTTACTATTGAAAGCAACTGTTACGGGCATACGACAAAAATCCTGTGCAGTGGAGAGGGCATACACTGGGCCACAGTATGCAGACCTTTTAAAACTCTGCCGTCGTTGGAAGCACAATTCACTCTCAGAAATTAATGTTTTTTAACCTCTAAAGTGCTTTTAGTAGATAAACAATTTTTGTCCTTAGCAAAAGATGCAAAGCAAAAAAATGGCTCTGAGCGCTATGGGACTTAACATCTATGGTCATCAGTCCCCTAGAACTTAGAACTACTTAAACCTAACTAACCTAAGGACAGCACACAACACCCAGCCATCACGAGGCAGAGAAAATCCCTGACCCCGCAGAGAATCGAACCCGGGAACCCAAGCGTGGGAAGCGAGAACGCTACCGCACGACCACGAGACGCGGGCGCAAAGCAACCTACACTGCCTTTGGTCTGCGACTGTGAAAAACGTCTGTCTTTTTCACCAACACCAGCCGTGCAAATAAACAGTTCTCTCCCTCCATATGATGGTGTGAACCATCGAAACGCATAGAGCCAAAATAAAGTAGTGACTGACTCAGAAACTGTTTTATTTGTTTATAATTTATTACCGCTACGCCAGACAGATCATCCGATCGTCAATACTTAGTACTACCTTTGGGAAGACGGCGCGAGACACTAGTTACTATGTACTTTGTACTTGTTGCATTGCGTTACGATATTGATGATGTTTTTGATAAATATGGAAATACCAAATAATGTTGCGTGTTTTAACATATAAAAGTGTACAGTTTCTAGTTTTGTAGACACATGTGTTCATAGACTAACTCAGTTGTTTGTTTTTACCTGCATTATTCAGTACTAGTTAGTGTTGTTACTAGTCTTCCTCCTTCCTTATTTTGGCTAATAGTTCAGCAGTGCCTTTGGCGTTCTACTTTCTTGCATTTTTGTTATATGATTTTTCCATTTCTTCCTGTACTTCATTATTTCTTCATTATGATTTAATTATTTCCTGATATCTTCATTTCTCTTTCTATCAGGTAATGCACCTTCTATTCTTCTGAGCTGAAATTTGGTAAGCATTCAACATTCACACCCATACAGCAATGTTGATACGACCATTACTTTATATAGTTTATAAACAATATGTATCTTCCGCTACTTTAAACGCCGATTGATTGTTCCCCACGGATACTGCAGTTTCTCTTGTTTTCTGCTGACGTTTGTTATATGATATACAAGTTATACGACACCTAAGAAAAGGGAGTTTGTTAACTTACTCTTTTGTTTCGTTATTATTATTTTCGCTCAAACTAGTTCAAATCCTCTTCATATCAAGTCTTTTGCTCTTCATTGTAGATATCTGAATTGCATTCATTTGCTACTTTCAGAAGCAGGTACAGCCCACATTGTAGGTCATCTTCTTTTTCAGTTAAAATGACTTGCCCATCCCCGTGGAGCGTTGTATGTAGAGTATGGTTATTTACTTACAAGCGTTACTGTAATATCTTTTTGCCGTTTATTTATGACACCATCAATATATAAATTAAAGGGGGTAGGTGATAAAGGGCACTGTTGTCGAAGTCCTTGGGTTATTTCAGGTTGCACCATTCATATTAAAATATGCACCATTCATATTAAAATATAAATGTCTATTGTACCATACATTCTTTGAGTTACTCTAAGTGTTAAATAAGACCCTTACCTAGTAAGACTGGAAATAACACAGTGTTTTGCTAATAGATCGGTAAATTCTGCACTGTTTTGCTCTTGTAGTTAATAGACATTCAGTGATGACTTGGAAGCTATAATTGTTGTTTGTTTAACTAGCGTCGTTAAAACTCACTTGAAAATGAAAATGGTCCTCCAACTTAAATGCGTTCTATTCTTCTCGCTGTAATAATCTGGAAACCTATGTCTTCATATTTAGTGACTGCATTGCACTGTTAGTCTACGTACTATGATTGTGAATGTATCCTGTACGTGAATGGGCCTGGTTATAAGTTAATAGAATCTGTGATTCATAAAACGTAATATAACAATGTCGAATTTACGTGTTCTCATAACGGTTACGTTGTTATTATAATCATTACTACTTTAAATGCTATGATCAACAGTTTATCCTGAAAATAGTTAAAATGTTTAATGGTAGTCAAACAACTTGTCAAGATATATTTTAAAGTGTACCATAAATTTTGACAAAATACGCTCTTGGCGCCGAGAATGTGACAGATCTGGAATGAGAAATTTACGACCCGACAACACTGGTGTCAAGCTGTGAGGAGGGGCTGTGAGTCGTGCTTGGGTAGCTCAGTCGGTAGAGCACTTGCCGGCGAAAGGCAAAGGTCCCGAGTTCGAGTCTCGGTCCGGCACACAGTTTTAATCTGCCAGGAAGTTTCATATCAGCGCACACTCCGCTGTAGAGTGAAAATTTCATTCTATAAACACTGGTGTCATGAGAGAGGGAGCAACAGTTCCGATTGGTCAAGGAAGGAGAGGAAGGAGTAGGAAATCAGTTGTGGTGTGTTTAGCGAATCATGTCAGTATTCGAACAATATAGCAAATCATGGAAAGCTCAAAATAGCCCGCTGAAAATGGATCAGAGCCCTTCTCCTAGAGAATATGATCCATTGTTTTAAATGTTACACACATCATCTGCTGAAACCTGATTGTAAATTAAGTACACACTAAAAATTTTATTTCATAAACTGTTTATGCAATATGAAACTATTGCTGTTTATGCTACGCAGCTGTGACTGAATGCATATTTTTCATTTTAATTGTCAAATATTTACCATAATGGTCTCAGTAGGAAAAGCATAGTACCAAAATTGTTGAAATGTCTTCCAATTAACATAGCTCATAAAATGAAATGTTTGACTCTTCGACAGGAAAATAGCTTATAACCTCGATGCTTGTTATAAAACTCTCTAACGTCATGCCCATTTCAAGACCTCATTTCGTCTTTTCGTTGACCATTCCCAGCAGGTTTTGTAATGAGCAGACAGTGAGGTGGGAAGGAAAAAAAGTTCTTCTTTCGATCACTCAGCTCCACATTTATTCAAAGTATAAAAAACATACACGATAACAACTCATAAACAGAAAACAAACCACTCATTCTTTAGAACAGTAATATCCAGCACCATCAAGTTTCCTGGTCCACACCTTTAATATTCCATTTAAATTCCACACTTTGAACAGTATCTGTCAAGTTCTGCACTCGATCTCCTGAATACGACAGACTATTAAGTGCGTTTGGTGACGAAGAAAACATTTTTTATTTCAAGATTCTTTTTTTAAAAAATTTAAGATTTTTGACTTGGATATGTATAGAAAAAGTTGAAGTAGACACAAGGTCATTATATTAATAAAGTTTGACAAGATGATTATAACATCGTCTAGCTTGCAAAATTTAAATTCCATTCAGAACTATGTCATTATATTAGAAAACCAAATGTATCAACCTACTTTAAAAAATTACCGGCAACGGTTCAACAGTAAAGTCCAACTTATTGTTAGTTTAAGTGAAATATTTGTATGGGTTAAAAGTTTTATTACAAAAAATTCCTTGTTTGTAGGCTTTTACCAGCCTATGGTATTCATAAGCTCCTTATCTACGAGGCTGGCACTTAAAATTTTTCCCATACATTTTAGAAAGAACCAATTCCATTCCGTAATGCAAGAAGAATAAAAATGGCGATTACTAGAAAGTGTTAGTTTAAAAAACTGAACCTGATCCTAAAAACTAATTGTACGTGTTTCAAAGAGACAAAAGGGACAGTTTAATTTACAAGATGCATTAAATTTAGTCTCTGTAAGTACACAAGCATAATCAGATTACGTACCAGTGAATGTACATTTCTTCAAGACAAACTGTGCCAGCCACGATTACAACTACGAATGTCGGTCTCCAGACTTGAAAATCAAAACTATGTGAAAATAGCATTACTACAGAAAATTGAATTTTCAAAATTTCAATTTATTTTAGTAGCGATTATTCTGAGAAAATATGAGAATTCTGAACAGAACAAAAACAGCAGTTCATTCAACGTATTGCATTTATGTACAGTAGATAGTACAGAGAATATTGTTCCATGTTGCATTCACGTGCGCCCATTTTTTCACCCTCATCCTAAAAGCTCTGTTCTGACGCAGTAAATCTTTTGGCAATAACTATCTTAAAGGGGTACACTGACAAAAAATATGAACGTGCTGCGAGGTACTCTTTTTCAAAACATATGCTGGCCCACATTAGGAATTTTTCTTGTATACCGTGCATCGTTTCAAATTTTTAAAAAAAATATTAATTTAAACAATGTTTCGTGGTTCAGCAATAAGTCATTGTGCACAAAAGGCTTATGGTCCGCTGAAGTTTACCATGATTAGATACTTAGTGTAGAGAAAAGAGGATGTGTTACGAGTATTGTTTTACTTCGCCTTTGAGAACTTCTTAAACCTGTAGATGTACTAACTTCTCGCTCCTCAATGCGTCTCAAGCGAAATATTTCTGCAGGTCTGATGTCGCTCGTAGATCAACTGGGAACTTGCCTGCCAAGAAGAATTATCGGCCACCATCTGGAGGAAAGTATGCCTCCTTCGTATGTAAATAACAGAAGAATGATTGTTATACAGACAAACATTGTGAACGTGGTGGAAGACAGGTAGCTTCACTCGATTTAAGTTCGGTAATGAAATGAGGTCGGCCAACGCAAGCACGTCAGTGTAAAAATATGTATGTGCTAGCGAAGAAAAATAATATTCTAACTCTAACCCCTTTTCTTTCAAATATGGCGACTGAGGCTGGACTAAACAATAATAGTTCATCAAATGAATGGCATTACTGCTACAGGGCACTGATACTGCAACTAACATGTACAAAAGCAGTGCACACGCTCTGCAACAGACTCACTTTAAACTGAGGGCTTCATAAAAATGTGAAAGTTTCGTTGGACCTCGTAACAGTTGCCGCTGATGTCGTCGGCAGATGGCAGTCGAGAGGGCAGCTTTGATATGGCTCTTGAGTATTTTTCACTAAAGATCAGAGGAAAGACATCAGTAGGACATATACAGTGATCCGTCGGTGTTGTTTCCAGAATCCACCCTGAGTAAGGTATGATGAAATAAGTTTACAATACTGGTCTTGAGTGCGACGTGTCATGCAGTAAACAGTCTGCAAACCCCATTAGTTACAGCAGGTGAGCTAAGCTTCAGAGACTTAGGGTGTAGTACTAGTAACCTGTGTACCACAAATCTACAGGATGATACCGTGATGATGCTACAAACTTTCAGGGATGATGGAGAAGAGAAAATGTATCAATCTGAGGAACCTGGTCCTGAAACGACCGAGTCGAGAGTTATCAGCGAAAATCGTCCTGATATCTCTGACGGTGGCCCTCTTACTGCGAGCTCTTTGCTTTATACGTTTTTAGAGGAGGTAGTATTCATCAATATAAGAAAGAGCTGTGTAGCAGATATGGGCTCTAAAATGTTTGCCTTAAGAGCTATGAGGACTTCTTCAGTAGAAAAGACGTGTTGCACAGTAGCAAAGGTGATCAAGTGCTCATAGCTCTTAAAGTATGCACCCAAAGCTCTTGTTTACTACATTGCTTGACTCAATACAACCACCTCTTAAAATATGGAAAACAAAGAGCTTGCAGCAGTAGAGATTCACTTTCAGAGGTATCAGAACGATTTTCGCTCATAACTTTTGACACGGTCGTTTCCTGACCAGGGTCCCTTACCTCAGCTGATACATTTTTCCTTCTCCATCATCTCTAAAAGTCTGTAACATCGTCACGAATCACCATTTATAAGATAACGAATAAGTGGTGTTAAAATGAAGTCACCATTAGCGCATAAACATGGAAAAAACTATACTCAGAAACGTTTATAAAACAATGTGCGATGACAAGACGATCTTCCAAAGACTGGTCTAGCACGACCCAGGAGGCTTCGACGGTAAAGAATCTTGCGAGCAGGTAAGACCTTTGCAACACGTCCGAGGCACGTACCTGATTTACAAAACGGCTTTAAAGCAACCTTGTTAATACCTGACGTAAAAAGGTAACTGTGGCTATTTAATATAATCGGGTATGTTTTAAACAGCTAATAGCAGCAAAATGTCTACAATATTTGTCTCATTTTCTGTCATCTCTGTGTGGTATCTATTTACTTGCAAACATATCGTGCGGTCATGGTGTTCTTTTGTGTATAAGGTGTGGCTCATTCCTTATTTTGGTAGAAAAATTGAGTTGATATACTGCTGGAAACAGAAAATACGACAAAAAGTGCCTTGACATCATATTTTGTTACTCTAAATAAAAGTGAGATTTCAAAAGAAGTACGCGAGTCATGAATTCATTCCGCTGATTTTTTCTTGCGAGTAGCTACGAAATTCTTTCTCATTATCTTTTTCATTTAAAACTGTTTTTACTGTAGTGCTCCATCTCACTGAAAATCATACAACAAACTATACGGGGAAGTTTATTATGCTCATAAACGTACTGCACAAATCTGAAGATTAATTATCTTATTTCGAAAACTACTAACGGTAATAAAGGGTGAAATGATTTCAAAATTTTATAAATTTAGTGGCTGACAACCATTTTAAAAGTATCTAATATTGTTTTGGCTTTCACTTTCTTGGAATTCCTAACAATGAGTGGTGTAGAAGTACAGCGCAATTCACAGTCAAATAAGGGTGTTTTAAACAATAATGAAAATATTATATATGTTTACGGAAAGAGTCTTTCGCTGGCCATATTGTTAAGGCAAACGAAAGGCGCACTCTAACATTGTACTATTAGAAGGAACAGGTTTCGTCAACATTGGCGATATCCTTATAAAAGTGCTCCCAAGTTTAGAAAGGAAGCTAACAAATTTATGTGAAAAATTACAACAGTAACAAGTCAGTAATATTTGCGTGAATTAGACATTACAGTACACTTGGTTTCGCGGCTAAAATTGTCCTCTACAGAGTATAGTACAGTGCTGTCTTTAATATACTGTTATTGGATGGTCTATTCAGCTATTTTGTGGTGGTTGACGTCTAACTTGTACAGTTTCATTACCAGACGTGCTATAAAGATGATCATGAACACAGTGGACATAAAATCACTACAATGCGTCATCACTTATACGTGTAACGGCAAAATGAATTATTTATTTTAATTTTAAGTAAATGTATGCACCATAAGCTCGTGTGAGAGGGGAAATTAAGAGCACCACAGGTAAAAGTATTTGTGGATCCGACTTACGTGTGAATGTAGTGATATGACTACGTAATCACATTTTTTGGATGCAGATAACTGTGAAGAGACTGTATTTTGGCGTGCTGTAGGAAGTTTATATCCGCGATTGTTACATTTTTCGCTTGTAGCGAAATCGCATGATTTCGAAATCGAGCATGTGAATTAAAACACCACAATAGAACAGCTGAATGGATCATTTATTAACAGTATGTTAACGAAATACTGGTGATGGTCCCTAAGGTCCCATCCACGAAGATGAATCACACTGAAACTAATGCTGTTTCTCGCACAGTCGACGCACACGCACACAGTCACTCAGTTCAGTCCAAAGACCTTTCACAACGTGATTTACTTCTGAGAAAGACGCACATTTCAAACACAGCTGGAAAAAATAATACTTTCCACATGTTTTTTTCGGGAAGTGAAAAGTGTGGAGGAATAAGGCGGTCGTGTATGAGACGCCCGTGACGTGTAGTGATATGCGTCTGGTAACCTGAGTAGTGATCGGGGCACTGGTCAAAGAGTGAGGGAATAGTCTGCGGAGGTCCGCCCAGCCGTAGTGCAGGCGAGAACAAACGAGGAATGTTTCACGGAGTGCGCTGCGTATGAGTGTTGCTGTGGTCGGAAGGCTGTCGACGTCGGTCAACAGAGTCCTCGAGATAAGGGGGGTGGTGAAAGTCCTCGGGTGAGACGGAGATATGTACAGTGGCCACCGTGTGCCACGGGGGCGGGCAGAAGAAAGGCAGCTGGCGAGGCGGGTGCTAGAAGAATTTTCCGCTGGCGGCGTACACCCTGGGGCAGAAGCGCTCCGCGATCAGGCCGTAGGGCTGCCGCGAGCCCACGGTCACGTTGCGCGCCTGGCTGAACTTGTTCCACACGTGGATGGCGTAGCTTCTGCGCAGGCGCGCCATCGTGCGGTTCGAGTGCCGCTCCTCGAAATAGAGGCGCCACTCGCGCCACGGGATCGGGTAGAAGGCGGACGGCGGGTGCACCGTGAAGCCGCCGCACGCCTGCCGCGTCATCTCCCGCACCTGCCGACAACAGTACACCGTCACTAGGTTTTGTGCCCAACAGCTCGTAAATATCTGAAAAAGAAACAGAACATACACAGTATTGAACGAAAGTATGGACGGCACCTGTGTAGTGTGCCCAGTACAGGCTGCTTATAAATTAGCTATATCGGGCGCGGCTCGTAATTAAAGCCCTTAAATCCCTTCAAATCCTTGAACGCCATGCTCTCCGCCTCGCCTATCGCATCCGTCTCCTCTCCCCCACGCGGATCCTGTACGATCTCATTCCGTTCCCCCACCTCCTCCTTTTCCTTGAATGGATACGGATCCTGTACACCTCCTGCAAACTCGATCCTCCTCACCCGCTTGTCTCGCCCATCCTGTCCCGCCCCCGCCCGCTGCCGCGCCTGTATTCCCACGTCCCACCCGGTCTCCATCTCTCCACCCTCCTTACCCTCTCCCAAGGTGGCTTCCGCCAGCTCCCTCTCCCTGATGATGTTCTCCTCCCCTCCATCTACCCCTCCTACCAACTTTGATCCTTCCACCCTCTTCCCGTGTTTGCTCCTATGGGCACCCTCCCTCCCTTCTCTCCCTCTTCCCTCCCTCCTCCATTTCTCCCCACTCCTCGCCTGGGCTTCCCCTCCCCTGTCCCTCTCCTCCTCCCCCCATCTCCTCAGCCATTGGCATCCTTGTTCTCCCCTCTCCCCCACCTCACCCTTATTCCCCTCTCGGCAGGTTCCCGGACTCGCACACGCTAAGTGGACATTCACACGCTGGAGATCATCGCCATAAGCGTCTCGCGTGTGCCGTCATGTTTAGTGTTCAGTGTTCACCGTCACACTCCGCCGTTCACCAGTGCCATCGACATCTTCAGTGTTTGTGCTTTGTGTCAATAGTTTGTAATGTGGATTGTCATCGAGTGTAAACGGCTTCATGTTTTTTTATGTTCATGTGTCTAAGGTTTTTTCCCCGCTGTTTTGTTCCAACTCACGTGTCTCCTCTGTTTCTATCATTGTACTATCTTTGGCTGAAGAGCGGCGTATTGTGCTGCTGCCAGCCTACCTGTTCTACGGGTTTTAAAATCACAATAAAGAAAAAAAAATTAAAGGCTTATCTCAATCTCTATGGCCGTCCTATCAACCTCACCCCCACCCTCAAGTACCTTGGCGTCACCCTCGACTGTCGCCTCTCCTGGACCCCCCATCTCCAGACAATCCAAGCCAAGGCACGCTCCCGACTCTGTCTCCTCAAGCTCCTTTCTCGCCGCAAGTGGGGTCTGGACCCCTCCACCGTCCTCCACACCTACAAATCCCTCATCCGCCCTACCCCCTGTTATGCCAATCCCTCCTGAATCGCCGCCCGTCCTACCTTCTACAAATCCCTTCAAATCCTGGAACGCCATGCACTCTGCCTCGCCTATCGCATCCGACTCCACTCTCCCACGCGGATCCTCTACGACTTAATTCCGTTCCCACACCTCCTCCTTTTCCTCGAGCAGATGCGGATCCTTTACACCTCCCACAAACTTGATCCCCCTCACCCACTTGTCTCTCCCATCCTTTCCCACCTCCGTCTGCTGCCAAGCCTGTACTCCCACATCCCACCCACTCTCCATCTCTCCACACTCCGTACCCCACCAACTCCCCCTCTCTGATGATGCCCTCATCCCCTCCATCTACCCCTCCTACCAACTTTGATCCTCCCCTTCCTCCCCCTGTGTTTTTCCCCCAGGGCACCCCCTCTCCCTTCTCTCCCTTCTCTCTTCCTCCCTCCCTCCCCTCCGCCACTCCCCAGGCTTCAACACATCCCCCCTTCCTTCTCCCCTCCCCCTCCCTTCTCCTCTCCCATTGGCATCAACCTCCTCTCCCTCCTACCCTCACCTCTTCCCACTGGCAGGTCCCCGGATTTTTTGTGTGAACAGTGCGTCTTCGTTCACCGGTGATCGTCGCCGCAGTGCTCGTTTTTATCGTCCCGTCAGTGCGTCAGTGTCTCTGCATCCGAGCTCCTCCGTTCACGTGTGACATTCTGTATTCCCCAATTGTGTGCAGTGTTGAACTTTTTTTTCCACTCAGTGCGTCAGTGAACGACTTCGTTTATTTTATTATGTTTGTCTCCAAGTTTTGCCCTCCATATATGTTTGTTTTTCTGTATTCCTTTTGTACTGTATGTCTTTTCTATGGCCGCTGCTGGCCTTCCTTGTTTGTAAGGTATCCAAATGACAATAAAGGAAAAAAAAATTAAAGGCTGTGAGAGCCCTCACAAAATATGCGACGGTTGCCCCGAAAGTAATGGTTCAAATGGCCCTGAGCACTATGGGACTCAACTTCTCAGGTCATTGTCCCCTAGAACTTAGAACTAGTTAAACCTAACTAACCTAAGGACATAACACACATCCATGCCCGAGGCAGGATTCGAACCTGCGACCGTACGAAAGTAATGTACCGCATTTTTTTCCCTCAGCCGAAAACGGTGCTACGAATGCGAAACGTTACATACATATTGTTTGAAGTCTCTTGAGTGAGCGCGCCAAGTTTCCATCACTTCCGACAAATAGCGTAGCTGCAGGACAGTTTCAAAATGGCGTCTGTAGGTGATCTACGTTCCAAGCAACGTGCCGCCATTGAATTTCTCACTTCAGAGAAAGAAACTGTGGGGAATATTCACAAACGCTTGTGCAAAGTGTATGGAGCATCTGCTGTTGACATAATTAGTCGCTGGGCACGGAACGTGATGTCATCAGAAGGCGGTTCGGCGGAGCTCCAAGATTTGCAGCGGTCGGGGAGACCATCCACTGTTGACACACCTGACCTACCACCTCGGACTCCCACTTGTTTGGGTCATTAAAGGAAGCCATTCGTGGAAGACATTTTGAGGACACTGAGGAGGTGATTCGCACAGTGAGACAAAGACTGGTGTGACAGGTTTCGTGCTGGAGGAAGGCCACAGAACGGGATGGAGATTACATGGAAAAATAGGGTGTGTAGATAAAACACCAGTCTTTCGCGCGTGTAATTCTCATTATGATCAATAAAGAATTGTTGAAGAAAAATGCGGTGCATTACTTTCTGGGCAACCCTCGTGTATTAAAAAAAATTCTCAATAATGTATTACAGAATTTAAATTATCAGAACGCATTTCGCATATTTCCCGCACGGCTTTAAACAATGCCGATCAACGTTTCTGGAACTGTTGATATGTAATGATGGTTTTCGAAGAGGCAGTAGCTGCTATTAAGGCAAGGCCTTCAAATACCGCTTAGCTCAATGCAGCTGCGGCTGGTGGGTATTCATTCACAAATTTTAGGGTTCAGACAAATTTGAGAGTGAAATTAACAGCATCTCCTGTCCATCAGTTATGCTTATCAACAAATTTATACAACTACAGCCACTGCTAATAATAATAAGATGCATAACTTAGCTGACAATAGAAACAATTGCTTTTCTGGAATTTCGTTGTGTTGTACATAAGTACAGTCTAGAGCAATAACTAAATAATGTGTAAGCTTTTGCAACTCTCGATTCGGCATTTTTGCGAACGTGGAAATTTTAGTTTTTTTTCCATTTTTTCAGGATCCCTAAGAGATGCATTAGTTCAAGAAGTCTCTTCAGGGCTGAAAATCAGCACCCACACAACAACTCGTGATAACTGTACACTCCCTTGTCAAATGTTCGCTTGTAGTCACGCTTATTTGATTTCGTCACTCTCTCAATCAAAGGATGTGTTCCCGAAGGCCCTTTGTTCCTTTGCGGCTAACTTTTCCTGGTAATTTACTTTTCCGTTCCCAGAATGTGATTTTCACTTCGCAGTGGAGTGCGCGGTGATATGAAACTTCCTGGCAGACTAAAGCTGTGTGCCGGACCGAGACTCTGGACCTTTGCCTTTCGCGGGCAAGAGCTCCACTGGCTGAGCTACGCAAGGACGACTCACGACCCGTCCCCACAGCTTTACTTTTCTGTTAGCATTTAAAATAGATTCAACGTACGAGAGCCGATTCCCACACATTAAACAACTAACTGTATCACAGCTATTCGTGAATTATCATGTATGCAATTTAGGCCTACAGCAAAGACAAACCTGGCTCACCATAAGATCAACAGATTTCAGAAGCATGAATAAACGCTACAATCTCACAATCGATGGTGATTTGCTTTAGGGTCTTATTATTCTCAGCGCCTCAAATGGATTACTGTATGATATAATTCATAACTTAACATTCTACTGCTCATTCGGAAACCCACAAAACAAGTTTACTGTCGGTACTAATTTAACATATACTGACGTCAGATCTAATTTTACTACAGTATATAGTGAGTGCATTAGCATACCTGAGGAGTATACTATCATCTCGCAGGATTTATGGCGAGCCAATGGTGATAAAAGTCTGCCAAAGTGTGCTACCACCTAGTGGTACTGATGCGAACGTCTAGTTGAGTGGCAAGGGCTAGCAGTGCACATCATGAACTGTGCATATTGTTTATCAAATCCGTATTGCCGGCCGTTGTGGCCAAGCGGTTCTAGGCGCTTCAGTCTGGGACCACGCAAGCGCTACGGCCGCAGGTTCGAATCCTGCCTCGGGCATAGATGTGTGTGATGTCCTTAGGTTAGTTAGGTTTAAGTAGTTCTAAGTCTAGGGGACTGATGAGCTCAGATGTTGAGTCCCATAGTGCTCAGAGCCATTTGAACCATTTTTGAAATCCGTATTGGCCCATAAGGCAATTACATCACGCGAGTTGCACATGTGCAAAAGGTCCTCAAAACGTGCACAACGGAAGGTGTGCTCTCGGCCCTGTTGCCAAGTTTCATGGAGTCTAGAGGAGCAGTAGCGAGGTAGATTTAAGTGGCGTATCTTTCAGATTGCAGCATCTATGTTACGTTTAACAGCATTCAAAGAAAAGTAACCCATAAATCCGCAAGGCGTCGAAAGTTAGGATGTTTACGTGCTCTTGTGCTCTGATATAGCAACCACCACTGGCTCTATGTCGCTGAGGTTTGGGGCCGTGGTTTCCTCGGGGTACAGCTCTTACAGACAACCGGAAGGCTCTGGTGTTTCAGCCTAAGAGTGTCCCACCAACAAGCACACATTTTCACGTTCCACTGTTTACATCAATAGGGAATGAACAGCGTTGCTGAAACTTCACTATCGAATCTCAGTCTCTGGGTATCTCTATTATGCTTTGCTGCGTGTTTAATCGACGTCTAGTATTATTGTTTTGGTATTGCTTTAGATAGTTTTTTTGTTTCTGCCATTGTCTATTCTATCCACCGCTGCAGTACGCTTTCAAATGTCTGGTCAGAGCGGACTACAGTAAGGTAACATAAGTATCACGATCCAGCGAGAATTTCATGAATGATAGAGGAAAAAGCGCACGATATATACTCCTTGCGCCAAATATACCCCTTGCGCAAAAAATGTACGACTTCCTTATTTTCCTTGTTTCCTGATTGCCAGGAACGTGTGCTATCAACAAGTTTCTTTGTGCGAGTGTATTATGCATGAGTTTAATGAGTTTTTACTTTCTGGCGAATAACAGCAACACACCACGAGTTCCAAAACAACACAATATGAATTCAGCGTACAATTTATCACGTAAAATTCTAGAACATGCGGTTAGGATGAAAGTGAAGGAACTTTGTGCGCTGAGACTAGATGTAAACATGAATCAAGAACAAAAACAGTGTAAATAGAGACGAGGATGTACACACAATTTTAAACGAGCTATGTAGAAAGCAGCTGAGGCTGTACATTTCCATGTTGGTTGCTCATCCGATCTCAGCATAAACCCCTGACGTCATGGAAACATAGCTGTTTCCTCACACGAACTCATAAACACCGCAGTTTGAGTGCACAAAACATTAAAAGTCTGAATTTTAGACATGAAAAACTCGAAAACTATAATCATGCAACGAAGCTAATGTACACTGCATTAAAGATCTCTACAAAACGCAGCTTTTAGTACAATTTGTTGCGGTAAACTGTCGGGAAGTGTGAGAGTGGGGGATAATAAACTGCGTATAGATTTTATCTTGGAGTAAGCTTTTGATGTTATTGAGTAGTTGATTATGAAATGGAAAGAAGATACAGTATGTAAACGTTTGGCTAGAGTGTGATACTGCTCCCCCCCCCCCCCCCCCCCACCCTCCTGAAATCTTTGTCGTGGTGACAGACTGACATCTAGCGTAGCCTGAGGTCTAGGTTTAACAGACCTCTTCCTATGATTTCCACTGTATATAAGTTGTCCTACTCCTTTGTCCACATGGTGACTTCAGGTACTACAGGAGATTCAAATTTATAGTCCGAGGTCGTTAACAAGTACGAACAGTTTGGTACTTAACTCATATCGATGGCTGCATTGTTGCCTTCGTGAAGTCTAGAGGTGATTCCACTGCGATGTTCCCGCGGTTTTCTTTGTGTTTGGATGAGACTAACTGGTTTGTAGGGCGATGTGGTATTTTGATTTTTAGAGAGCAAACGTTACATTAGTTTTGCAAATCACTATTTAATTCATTTATTCACATTTAACACTTCTACAAAAATATGCAATAAGACATTGTTTTACACCACATCTGTATTCCCACCTCCTCTAGCCCACGCTTTTTCTCCAAAGTCCTTTAACCACCTCTCCCAAAGATCGACCTCCTTTCCGCATGTCCAAAGATAACCGTCTCTTAGTCGTTAAACTCGCAGTCAAAGGCTATATTTACATAAAACATTACACGTAAAGAAATTACTGACATACACGAAAATTACTGACATACACGATCTTACGTTCTGTTACATAGGTTAAATCCGATCGATAAATTTCGCAGCCTTCCCCAGTATGATAACAACGAGCAGCTCCTTAGTTACACAAAGTAACCTTTAATTGCGAAAAAGGTAAAAAATTTACAGAAATATTTGATACGGCTCTGAATGCAGTATATCTTCAAGTTTTATTTACAAAAGTTCAGTGAGGCTTGTCACATCTGTAATAAGTTTCCTTTCGAATCCTATTGCTTGTCTTGAGGTATGTTGGTAACTGCTTTTGTTATGCGTTTTCGCAGCTCGTCGAAGTATCACGGAAGCGGAGGAACAAACACTCTGGCTTTAATGTAACCCCGTACAAAGCAGTCCACTGGGGTTAAATCAGGTGATCGTGGTGGGCAGGATATTGTTCCACCACTTCCAATCAGGACCAACACATTCCTATTGAGATACGCAACTTCACGATGATAATGTCTGGCTGGCAATAAATTCTGTGTCCATATCCTATTGTAACTGAGGCATTAGACAATGTTCAGGCATGCCCAGGTACGATCTGCCAGCCGCAGTTGACACGGAAATAAATAGAAGACCGTAAATCTTGATATTTTGAAAAACCTGGACTCCTACCGGATGTTCGCGCCGTTCTCTCACGATATTTCGACGGTGTAACTCGCTGTCTTCTTCAGGTGCTACCCAAGAATGGTCCTTGCGCTCTCTCTGTCTCTCTCTTTTGCTGCTTTAGTTCCTTCCTCTTAAATATGTACAAATGTGTATGAAATCTTATGGGACTTAACTGCTAAGGTCATCAGTCCCTAAGCTTACACACTACTTAACCTAAATTATCCTAAGGACAAACACACACACCCACCCACCTCCGCCGGGACCAGCCGCACAGTCCATGACTGTAGCGCCCTAGACCGCTCGGCTAATCCCGCGCCCTTCTTCTTAAGGAGGAAGGTGGGCTGTTTGAGTGCCTTAGGGTTTGAACACTATTCAGCCATGGGGTGTATGTAATTCTGTTTTGGTTGCATTTATTTATTTTTCTGAGGGGAAAGGCAGGGGTATTTATATCCCCCAATTGGGAATTTATTTGCAGGAAATTTGGTGGACAGCTCCGGTATTCACCTTACGGCCTCAGGAAAACCTGCAAAACCCGGCCATAGCTGATGGTGTTGACACCCTTAGCTACTCGCAGCGCTTCGCTGAGGAGGCGCTATGTTGTTTGGTTTTATCTTCCCAGCGCTTCGGCGTTGTTCCCACCATCTTGCGCCTCGGGGGAGGCCTATCTTCGGTGGATGCGATAGGGCTGGCGTTGGCATCGTTCTTCTTGTTCTTGTCTTTTCCTTTCGAGCTCTCTCTGGAATTCGCGTTGTTCAGCCTCTTTCCTTTGCCAGACCTCGAGCCATTTGCGTTGGTACGCGTTGTCTCGATCCTCCGCCCTCGCGGCTGTCTTGTCTAGCACCTCAGTATTGACTCAGTTGTCATTTCAGTTGAAAAACTTCCGAGTTTTTACTTCTTGGTCTTCTTGGGCGGATCGAGTCCAGTATTAATGCCTGTAAGGTGCTGGAGACTCCCTAGGCGGTCCGCGCAGTATTGGGTGTTCCCTCCGCGGTCCGCGCCCGCCAGACGCAGCTCCCAGGGTCCTCTGTGGTCGCTGGTGTTCCCACTACCGTCCGCGCCCTGCTCGGCCGCTCTCTGGAGTCGCGGTCGTCATCTGTAGTGTCTGGTGCTCTGTATCCTGCTGTTTCCTTGGTCTTCACTTCTATTTCTTGCTGGGCGCCGGCCGCGGTGGTCTCGCGGTTCTAGGCGCGCAGTCCGGAACCGCGCGACTGCTACGGTCGCAGGTTCGAATCCTGCCTCGGGCATGGATGTGTGTGATGTCCTTAGGTTAGTTAGGTTTAAGTAGTTCTAAGTTCTAGGGGACTGATGACCACAGCTGTTAAGTCCCATAGTGCTCAGAGCCATTTGAACCATTTTCTTGCTGGGCGCTTCTTAACTGGGCCGCGCCGCGTCGAGTGTTTCGTTCTCGTTACGCGCTCGCTAGGCCCGGTTCCCATGGTCCTCTCTGGTCGCTGGTGTTCTGACCGCCGTCCGCGCCCGACTTGAACGTCCTCTAGGGTCGCGGTCGTCATCTCGTGGAGTGTCAGGACAAATCTGTAGTGTCTGGTGTTCTGTCTCGTGTCTGTTTTCTCGGTCCCCACTCCTGTTCCTTGTGCAATCTCGATGTGTTTTGCGTTGAGCTTTCAGAAGTTCAAAATCCGGATCCTAGGCCTTGTTGAGCTGGTATCCAGTGTCACGGTTGATGAGATTCTCCGTGATCTTGATCTCGATGGACTGTTTTATGACTCTGTCCCAATATCTAGGGGTCTTTGTGACAATCTTGGCGTCATTGTAGTTCATCGAGTGACCGAGCTCTAGACAGTGTTCTGCTATGGCTGATTTGGCTGCCTGTCTGAGTCTGGTGTGCCTCTGGTTTTCTTTATAGATGATGTCCACAGTCCTGGTCGTCTGGCCGATGTGTGACATCCCACACTCGCCTGGCACGTTGTAAATGCCTCTCTTCCGTAAGCCCAGGTCATCCTTTACATTCCCCAACATTGTCCCAATCTTAGTGGGTGGGCAAAATACGCTCTTGATATCATGTTTCATGACAATTCTGCTGTCCTTAGCAGAGATCGGTCCAGCATATGGCAAATATACCACCCTCTTCGCCTCTTCTGGTTCTTCTACTGGATCCTATGGTTGACTGGCAGGTCGAAGTGCCTTCTGGATGTCTCTACATGAGAATCAATTATTACTGAACACCGACTGTAAGTGTCCTATTTCCATCGCCAAACTGTCGGGGCCTGACAGAGTACGTACTCTGTGGACTAGAGTTTTGAGCACTCCCTTCTTCTATGCTGGATGGTGGCAACTACACTCCTGCAAATGTAAAAAAGAACACATTGTCACCGGTGTGTCAGACCCACCATACTTGCTCCGGACACTGCGAGAGGGCTGTACAAGCAATGATCACACGCACGGCACAGCGGACACACCAGGAACCGCGGTGTTGGCCGTCGAATGGCGCTAGCTGCGCAGCATTTGTGCACCGCCGCCGTCAGTGTCAGCCAGTTTGCCGTGGCATACGGAGCTCCATCGCAGTCTTTAACACTGGTAGCATGCCGCGACAGCGTGGGCGTGAACCGTATGTGCAGTGGACGGACTTGAGCGAGGGCGTATAGTGGGCATGCGGGAGGCCGGGTGGACGTACCGCCGAATTGCTCAACACGTGGGGCGTGAGGTCTCCACAGTACATCGATGTTGTCGCCAGTGGTCGGCGGAAGGTGCACGTGCCCGTCGACCTGGGACCGGACCGCAGCGACGCACGGATGCACGCCAAGACCGTAGGATCCTACGCAGTGCTGTAGGGGACCGCACCGCCACTTCCCAGCAAATTAGGGACACTGTTGCTCCTGGGGTATCGGCGAGGACCATTCGCAACCGTCTCCATGAAGCTGGGCTACGGTCCCGCACACCGTTAGGCCGTCTTCCGCTCACGCCCCAACATCGTGCAGCCCGCCTCCAGTGGTGTCGCGACAGGCGTGAATGGAGGGACGAATGGAGACGTGTCGTCTTCAGCGATGAGAGTCACTTCTGCCTTGGTGCCAATGATGGTCGTATGCGTGTTTGGCGCCGTGCAGGTGAGCGCCACAATCAGGACTGCATACGACCGAGGCACACAGGGCCAACACCCGGCATCATGGTGTGGGGAGCGATCTCCTACACTGGCCGTACACCACTGGTGATCGTCGAGGGGACACTGAATAGTGCACGGTACATCCAAACCGTCATCGAACCCATCGTTCTACCATTCCTAGACCGGCAAGGGAACTTGCTGTTCCAACAGGACAATGCACGTCCGCATGTATCCCGTGCCACCCAACGTGCTCTGGAAGGTGTAAGTCAACTACGCTGGCCAGCAAGATCTCCGGATCTGTCCCCCATTGAGCATGTTTGGGACTGGATGAAGCGTCGTCTCACGCGGTCTGCACGTCCAGCACGAACGCTGGTCCAACTGAGGCGCCAGGTGGAAATGGCATGGTAAGCCGTTCCACAGGACTACATCCAGCATCTCTACGATCGTCTCCATGGGAGAATAGCAGCCTGCATTGCTGCGAAAGGTGGATATACACTGTACTAGTGCCGACATTGTGCATGCTCTGTTGCCTGTGTCTATGTGCCTGTGGTTCTGTCAGTGTGATCATGTGATGTATCTGACCCCAGGAATGTGTCAATAAAGTTTCCCCTTCCTGGGACAATGAATTCACGGTGTTCTTATTTCAATTTCCAGGAGTGTATTAGCTTGCCGGTATAGGCCAGTGTGTGTCGGTTTGCGGTACACACTGTGCCCAAAAGTGCCATCAGCCTTCCTCTTGACTAATACATCCAGAAATGGAAGTTGTCCATCCTTCTCCAGTTCCATTGTGAATGTTATATTCGGGTGGTGTGAGTTCGGATGGTTCAGAAAATCATCTAGCTTCTCCCTGCTATGGGGCCAAATGACAAAGGTGTCATCCACATATCAAAAAAAGCACTTGGGTTGATATGTGGCTGATGTAAGTGCCTCCTCCTTAAATCTTTCCATTAATAGGTTGGCAATCACTGGTGATAGAGGGCTGATCATTACCACCCTTTCCGTTTGCTCATAAAATTGGCCCTCATATAGGAAGCACGTCGAGGTTAGTACATGCCTGAATAATTCGAGGAGAGCTCCATTGAACCTCTCTCCAATAAGATCGAGTGAGTCATTCAGTGGTACTCGTGTGAAGAGAGATACCACATCGAAACTGACCATTATGTCAGAGTCCACAATGTGTAGTTGCCTCAGCCGTTGTAGGAAGTCCTCTGAATTCCGAATGTGGTGCACACATTTGCCCACATGTGGTGCCAGCATCTTCTTTGCGTATTTTGCAATAGGAAAGGTGGCAGCACCGATATTGCTGACAATAGGTCGAAGAGGAATCCCATTCTTGTGAACTTTGGGGAGTCCATACAGCCTAGGTGGGTTCAGACAGGTCCGTCTTCTTCAGCAGAGCCCTGGTCTTTTTGTCCACTTTGTCCGTGGGATCATTTCCTACTGGTCTGTATTCAGGGTCCTTCAGACGTTGTTGCTCTTTCCTGTCATAATCTGTCTTCTTTAGTATGACTGTGGAGTGAGACAAGGTGAACTCCACAGTCATCCTAAAGAAGACAGATTATGACAGATCTCCGGGAAAGTTTGAAGAATTACCGCAAATCTTGTTACAGCTTATAGCACAAAAAACATTTACCTTAGACGAGTTCCGTACATTTCTTGATGCAATAATTTAGCAACAGCCGTATGTATTGTAGAAATTTATTTTATAAACTTCTTATGTGCTACCAGTTTCGGCATTACATTGATGCCATCTTCAGGCCCCACACAGACTGTGTCGCCTGGCCACCATGAGCTGCTGGATAACGATTTGATTCTCGGATCCAGTTATATGGCTCCTTTCGTGTATACCGATTTTACGACTATGACGTTGTCCCACAGTCCATAATGGATTAACGAAAATTAAAGTTCCGTACATGGTCGATTAAGTGACGTAGTTTCCGCTGAACCCATACCCGAACATTATGTCGATTCACTTTACCACAGGTGTGGGAGGCGGCTTCGACACTAAATACAGTTTTATCAAGAAAATCATCTTCAGTCCGCATTTTGTTAAACATTTCTACACAAAACTCAGCTCGTTTTTCCTTGTCAGTTTCTGTTAAAGCTTGCAACAGTTATAATTTGTAGGGTTTGAATGACTGGCGTTTTCGTAATACTTTCCGCACTGTAACATTAGGCATATTCAATTCTAAACTGGCACTTCTCGTTGATTTACCCGGACTACTAGTGTAACACTGCCGAACTTGTTCAATTGATCCGTCATAGACTGTTGGCCGACACCGATCCGGCGTTCTATGTGATTCTCAGCCAATTTCGGTGAAACGATTGTCCTAATTACTAACAGCTAGTCTCTGATGTGGTGGTTTGCGATATTTAGTCCTGAATCGTCTCTGAAATGTGCTAGCAGATTTGCATACACCAAACAATGAACAACACTGCGCACGGTTTGCACCGTTACACGATCCCATATTGACTATCGAAATAACACATTCGGACTGGGGTCAGGAACTAACAATGTCGGGGAGGAATAAAACTTGACGATATACAGCTTTCAATACTGTCTCAAATATTTCTTTAAGTTATTTACCCTTTTCACAAAGTTACTTTGGTGTAAGTAATTTATAAACACCCTGTAGGTTGCAACTGCCAGCCGTTCGCAGAACAGTGTTTTGTGTAGTCGTGAGGGAATTATATCGGCGATAAGGGAGTTCGAATGTGAGCAAATTGTTGGCTCTCGTGTGGTAGCTGCTTTCGTAACCAAGGTAGCCGAGGTGTTTGGTGTTTCAAGAGGCTCCGTATGGAAGTTTTATACCTCTTACAGGGAAGCGGTAACACGTCATCCGCTAAGTCCATCGCGGACAGCCTTTGAAGAAGATTATGACGAAAAATACGAGGACGACAGCTGCAAAAGTCACCGCAGAACTGAATGCCGCACTCACGAACCCTGCCACCATCAAAACAACACGAAAGGCGCGCCGTAAGCTGGGAAATGCAGGGCGAGCTGGAATTGCAAAACCACTCATCAGTGATCCATGGTTACTCTGCAAGGTCGTATTACTGCCAAGGTCTATGTGAACATCCTGCTGTATCAGTTCCATCCCATGATACACTACCAGCCATTAAAATTACTAACCACGAAGATGACGTGCTACAGACGCGAAATTTAACCGACAGGAAGAAGATGCTGTGACATGCAAATGGTTAGCTTTCCAGAGCATTCACCCAAGATTGGCGCCGGTGGCGACTCCTACAACGTCCTGACATGAGGAAAGTTTCCAAACGATTTCTCATACACAAACAGCAGTTGACCGGCGTTGCCTGGTGAAACGTTGTTGTGATACCTCGTTAAGGAGGAGAAATGCGTACCATCACGTTTCCGACTTTGATAAATGTCGGATTGTAGCCTATCGCGATTGCGGTTTATCGTATCGCGACATTGCTGCTCGCGTTGGTCGAAATTCAATTACTGTCAGCAGAATATGGAATCAGTAGGTCCAGGGGGTAATACGGAACGCCGTGCTGGATCCCAACGGCCTCGTATCACTAGCAGTCGAGATGACAGGAATCTTATCCGCATGGCTGTAACGGATCGAGCAGCCACGTCTCGATCCCTGAGTCAGCAGATGGGGACGTTTGCAAGACAACAACCATCTGCACGAACAGTTCGACGACGTTTGCAGCAGCATGGACTATCAGCTCGGAGACCATGGCTGCGGTTACCCTTGACGCTGCATCACAGACAGGAGCGCCTGCGATGGTGTACTCAACGACGAACCTGGGTGCACGAATGGCAAAACGTCATTTTTTCGGATGAATCCAGGTTCTGGTTACAGCATCGTGATGGTCGCATCCGTGTTTGGCGACATCGCAGAAAATGCACATTGGAAGCGTGTATTCGTCATCACCATACTGGCGTATCACCCGTCGTGATGGTATGGGGTGCCATTGGTTACACGTCTCGGTCACCTCTTGTTCGCATTAACGGCACTTTGAACAGTGGACGTTACATTTCAGATGTTTTACGACCCGTGGCTCTACCCTTCATTCGATCCTTGCGAAACCCTACATTTCAGCAGCATAATGCACAACCGCATGTTGCGGGGCCCTGTACGGGCCTTTCTGGATACAGAAAATGTTCGACTGCTGGCCTGGCCAGCACATTCTCCAGATCTCTCATCAATTGAAAACATCTGGTCAATGGTGACCGAGCACCTGGCTCGTCACAGTATGCCAGTCTCTACTCTTGATGAACTGTGGTATCGTGTTGAAACTACATGGGCAGCTGTACATGCGCACGCCATCCAAGCTCTGTTTGACTCAATGCCCAGGCGTATCAAGGCCGTTATTACGGCCAGAGGTGGTTGTTCTGGGTACCACTTTCTCAGGATCTATGCACCCAAATTGCGTGAAAATGTAATCACATGTGAGTTCTAGTAAAATATATTTGTCCAATGAATACCCATTTATCAACTGAATTTCTTCTTGGTGTAGCAATTTCAATGGCCAGTAGTGTATAATACTTTTCGGGCAACGGTGATGCTGTCTTCCAAGACGACACGGCGCCTGTTTAAACAATTCGCATTGTCCAGGACTGGTTTTTCGAGCACGGGAATGAACTGTCGCATCTCCTCTGTCAACCACAGTTACCTCATATCAATATTAATCACTGATTATTTGTGATCTACTTTGGAGAGAAAGGTGCCTGATCGCTATCGATTTCCAGCATCGTTCCTTTGAAAACCATAGAAGACCTTATTAATCCATTCCAAGACGACTAGAATTTTGACTGCCAACTGGTTTTTTAACAGCGTCTTCGGCGTGGTAACGTGTTGTGATTTTGGTTTTTCCGTATTTTTGTCCAATCACTACATTTCAAAACCATCAAAATCTGGTGATTATATAAACCTTTATTTTGGGTAACCTGAGGCACTGCTGTCGGTGGTCACAAGTTCCTTTTGAGTCATATTACTTCACATACACTTCGTAAACAGACGTGATTTTCGTTTTTTATATATAAGAAATAATATGACGTAAGTACAATATTGCTGATCGCTTATTAATTCCACTGACAGAATACAATTCTTCCAAAATTGCGCTATAGAATTCACGTTGAAATCCGTATTTGAAATGTTGAAACACCTTTCAAACGTTACCCCATATTTTTACACCGTGTACTGAGGATCGATAGCAAACTAAAGAACAACGCAGGTTAATAGGTTTCATAAGGACGAATTAATTTTTGTAATTTGAAAATTGCATTGGTTACAGGCAAAGGAAGCTGTTGCGAAATATTCACATTTAGTTAAATGACCCTGTCAAAATGTAAACATTTATTCAACGGATGCTAGAGGATAAAACATTATAATTTACACTTATGACTGTAATTCAAACACATCAGCCAAATCAATGTTACTAAAATAAGAATGGGAATATTAAATTCTCCATAACTTTGAAAATATTACAAGTTCGGGATAGAGTTTTGGAATCAATATGAAAGTCCCTTTATGATGAGATATTTTATACACAAATTTTCCATCTTTTAAATATCATGAATGTTTTCGCAGACTGGTTTCCAAATGTAAAAGTAGTGTGGTGTAGCTTGTCCCACACCAATAGACATTTAAACTGGTTTCATAGGCAACAGAAAAATTTTTGCAAGTTAATGTAAATGAAAAGAAGAAAGAGTTAGCCTTCAGGCCGCGTAATTATATTATTGTATACATTCTATACAGCATTTTGTGACATCATGTTCCTTAAACTGGTAGGGACAGTTACGTCTTTAAACACATTTTGTGTGGACGCCAAACGTCACTTGAGAGTGTGTCGAAATTGGTGACGTGACCCTAGAATGCCTTTATTTTTTTGAAATTCAACCAAATGTAGATTGGCAACATTGTGTACACTTGCCGTGTGTCAGTCATGAGAGACTTCGATTTTCGAAATAACTTTCGAATATAACCTCATCCTGATTTGCGACCTCAGCGCTCTCCAGCGACAGACCCCGGTTGCATCTGGCGCGTAAACGGTACAGTTTCTTTACGAAAATAGACGCACGTAAAATAGCTTTGTTAACTCAGCGAAGACGAGCGGAGAAAATTGCAAATAAGATTCTGGGCCCGTCGACTGTTCGAACGGCGAACTGCTGGACAAGGAGCATTACGTAATGCTGTACAACGATCTGACATACGTAACAGTGGAAGTTATTCGTTAGCTATATTGAATCTCTATCTCATTTTCCGTTTTAAATTGAATATATTTAAAATATAATGTCTGATGTCATTATACACATAGATAATATCCATATTCTCGATATTTTGTTGACTACCATAGCTCTGAAATTACGTACTTCATAACTCAGATCTCAAACTCGTGATTCATTTCGTAATTTCGTTTGAATGGAAGGATACTTTTTCGAAGCTGCTCACCATAATTGAAAAAGATATTTATTTACTTGCAAGATACAAACATGAGGCAGTCCATAAAACCACGAGTCATATGGTTGTAACTTGTGTTTACTATATGACTGGCAGTCACGTTAAAATTTCTGGCCACTGGTGACACTCCAGTCGCTGGCCTATGCAACAAGAATTGCAGCAAATGAATTGTTATACGAGGGATATCCACAAAGTACATTACGTTTTGGAATTAAAAGTAAATAAAGTATTGGAAATTTTTTTATTATATACAGATGAAAGCCACACTTCAATACTACTTTTCTACATAGTTGCCATTTAAATTAAGGCACTTATCGTAGCGATGGACGAGCTTGGAAATTCCTTCGTCGTAAAATTCGGCCGCCTGCGTCTTCAACCACGTGGTTACCTCTTCTTGAAGCTGTGCGTCGTCATCAAAACGCTGCATAGCCAACCACTTCTTCATTGCTGGGAATAAGTGGAAGTCGCTCGGTGCCAGGTCGGGACTGTACGGCGGATGAGGAAACAACTCCCACTTAAAAGATTCGAGAACTTCACGAGTGGCATTTGCCTTGTGGGCCAGGGCGTTGTCGTGAATCAGCAAGATCTTTGAGTCCAACTTTCTTCCCCTGCGCTTGTTTTGTATGGCTCTTCTGAGGTTGTGCAGAGTTTGGCAATACCTTTGAGAGTTTATTGTAGTGCCTCTTTCCAGGAAATCCACAAAAATCGTATTTCTTCCGGGTTACTGATTAACCACGTGGTTGAAGGCGCAGGCGGCCGAATTTTACGACGAAGGAATTTCCAAGCTCGTCCATCGCTACGATAAGTGCCTTAATTTAAATGGCAACTATGTAGAAAAGTAGTATTTAAGTGTGGCTTTCATCTGTATATAATAAAAAAAATTCCAATACTTTATTTATTTTTAATTCCAAAACGTAATGTACTTTGTGGATAGCCCTCGTAACAAATAGCATCCACTATTGCAGATAATACTTCAGTTAAATTAATAAGAAAGACACGGAACCATTTACAAAACAGACGCTCTCGACAATGGTACGGGTTAGACATGATAGATACACCTCCATAATTCTGTACACTATGTAATCCCTAAATCGACGCATTTTCAAGAGATCCTCAATTTTCTGCTGCTTTGCAACAGCTTACATTCATACTATGTACTCTATAATAATAAAAAACTGCAACATACGGATTTAGCTCCATACTATTAGGCAGCTCCTTCTTCTGCTTGTGACGTAAAATGATGTCGCATCTCATTGGCCACATACCTCTCCACCAGGCAAAAATCTGACTTGCCAGATTCCTCATTTCACGCTTTGTAGAGTAGCTGGACGTCGAATTCCGCGCTGTGACGTCACCAGCCTCCAGTTTTCACGTCTCGTGAGAAGACGGCTTTACTGTAATACGGGTTTGTACTTCGATGCAGAAAGTTGATAGTACAGCTAGAGTGAAGTCCGACGATGAAATGACGACCGTGTGACTTTACTTGTGCTTTTTCACATTGTTGTCTTTTGAAATCGTTGATCCTTCTCATTTACAGATTATATTACCTAAAGAAGTAAACATTAAGTGGTTGGCAATATTTTGTTGTTTTCGGTATGTTTTTGGTTCGATTATATCGAGATTTTGTTTCGTAGCACGACGAAAGAGCTCTCCTTAGGTTATCATTCGAATGTCTCTCGTGGTAACATGCACAGTTTTTCATGCTTGTGGCTCATACCATTGTTTTTGGAATGAAACATTTATACCCTGGATCACATTTTCGTACGGCTCTGAGCATTCGACGCCACTATCTTCCGTTTTCAATGTACGTCAATTGAATTTTTCTCCGTTCCCCTGCTCTATCCTCGACACGAAAGACGCAAGTGCTTCGCGGGATGCATGCACGTCAGGCAGTTCTTCACGTCGTACAGCCCTATTACGGAAACAAATCCAACAGTGTTTCCTTTCTGAATGTTTCTGTCTACCCTTTTGTTTCGTGATCGAGCTTCCCAGAAGCGGCTATTATTCACCGAAAAAGTAACCTGCCATTAACTGAACAATTTTTCATTACGCAGAAAATATTAGTGTTGACCCCTTTTGTGCTTTCGATAACGGGTGGATCACAAACTGTGGCCACATTTCGCACGACTGCAGTAGATGTCTATACATAACAAATGCTGTTCTAATACGTTGCGCTTCACACGTCTTTCCAACAACTCGAAACTCAAATTTTATTGGGTTGACAGTAGGATAGCCGAAGGCTCCAGAATAACAGCCTGCCACAATTGGTTACAGTAAGGGTGTCTGTGACAAAAAAGTGAGACTATTTTATACTACTTTGTTTTTTAATATGTCGTTATCGACGACTTAATAGAAAAAGCCCATTGCCATAAAGTTTGGATTCTGAGACAAGCAACGCCAACGCACGTTCAAACATGTAACAAAATGTGATGCCTTTACACTTGCTGCAACTTTTTCTACGCATATAAACTGTTGATAGAACATGCCAGAAAGCACCTAGTGGGTCTAAAGCCATCAGCAACGTTCTAAAGCCGTCAGACAAATGTAAAAGGGGCGCTCAATATTTAGTGCAACACATTTTTTCCGAGATCAGATTGGATTTATTCAGGATTCCAATACATCGTAATGTTCCCCAGTCTTTTGGCTATAAAGCTCCGTTTTTCAATACAATCTCCGTTCAATGTGACGGCCTTGCGCCACCTTACTTGAAGGGCCTGTGTGGTACCATTCTACGTCGGAGCCAACATCTTGGCTGCATCTCCCGTGGAGTACATCTCTCATTGGACCAGACTGATGGAAGTCGGAAGGTGCGAGATCCGGGCTGTAGGGTGGATGTGGCAAACAGTCCAATGAAGTATTGTGAGCTCCTCTCTGGAGCACAGACTTGTATGCGGCCTTACGCTGTCATGGAGGAGGAGAAGTTCGTTTGCATTTTTGTGGCGAAGAACATGCTGAAGTCATCTCTTGAGTTTCCTGAGGGTAGCACAACACACTCCAGAGTTGGTCGCTGTACCATGAGGGAAGACATAAAACAGAATAACCCCTTCAGATGACCGTCGCCATGGCTTTACCGGCTGAGGGTGCGTCTGTGTACTTTTTCTTCGGAGGACAGGTAGTGTGTCACCACTCTGTGGATTGCTGTTTTGTTTCCGGTTCGAAGCGATGAACGCGTGTTTCATAGTCTGTAACGATGTTCGACAAAAAATTGTCACGATCAGTTTCGTAGCGCGTAAGCAATTCCGCACAAATGGTCCTTCGGTGCTCTTTACGGTCTGCTGTTAGAAGGTGAGGAACACAGCGGGCACAAACCGAATACCCAACTGGTGGACAAGTATGTCAGCACTATCAACAGGGACGTCCAGTTGAACAGCGAGGCGTTTGACTGATCCGTCGATCTCCTCGAGTGAGAGTGTCCGCACGTTCCAAAGTTGCAGCAGTTACATCTTTGTGCGGCCGGCCGGCAAGCGGGAGATCGCACAGCTTTCCACGACCTTGTTGCAATGACACACACCTCGCCGAAAAATTCAACGTGCTTTTGTTCACTGCAAGGTCTCTGTAGACATTCTGCAAGTATCCATGAATATATGTGATGTCCTGGATTTCCGCCAAAATAAACTCAATGACAGTTCTCTGCTTGGAACGCACCTCCGCTACAGACGCTATTTTGAAGGCTACGTATAGCGGCGCTACCTGTCGGAGCTTCATGAAACTGTAGGGCCTGAATCGGAATAATTCCACGATGTCCAGCAACAAAGTCTGCATTTTATCAACAGAAATTGCCCTCGTTAATGGATGGTGCAACCATTTTGCACTCTTTGATACCTTTGTCTTTTGCTTCGACTCTCATCGTATTATTACAAGAAACAAGAAGACAGTAATTTTTTGGGACCCAAATAGTCAGCAAAGATGAAAGTGAAAATGTGCACTGCACCTAGATTTTCTTTTTATTATGCTGAGTTTTTTTATTTATGCGGTACTTTTTTACAAAAATGAACTTTCAGTAGTACTTACCACAATAAATAAAAAATAATGTTAGTTTATTTGTAACAATGTGTAATAATTAATAGCTTTCATCATCTCTAGAACTTCAAAGGAGTTCGCTTGCTTGTTTGCGTTCTGTTTCCGAATCTACTGCAAACATATAATTATAAATCTTATTACACAGCTACCCTTTATACATGCACGTGCACACACAAACAGAACATTGGTGTGCGCGTGCAGATCAGCACGTATTAATAAATATCGATAAATAATAGCAACCGAAATCAGATACCAGAGTTTGCAAAACAAATTTAAAATGGACCTTAATCATCTTATCTTTCAAGCACTGTAGCAACAGAGTCTGTATGATTTTTGGAAAAAGTGGGGCACTTTCCTTTAAGCTTAGAATGGTAACCTTCAACATTGTTCGGACTCGACAGAAACTCGACAACAATATCGCCAATTACTTCTTTCTCCATCTGACATGCCAGGCAATTTTACAATTGCTCAACTTGTCCGCAAAAATCTCTCACATATCTTTTCTCGCTTTTGCAGAAAACGCAGATCACTTTGGAGCACTTTCCACTACAAGGGAAACGACACAGCTGCTTCGACTAAAGCCAAAGCTGTTATGAAAGGAAGGACTGTTCTCCAAATACGGGTACAGTTGCTGCAAAGGAGCGAGAACACAGAAACTCACATGAAAATACGAACGAACAGGAGCTCTATTGTGCTCTTATATTCTTCCGTCGAAACAAGTCTACATACAGGGTGATTACAATTAAACTTCCAAACGCTGTAGAAATAACGTCACTGGTCAGAATCATGTCAAAGTGGAACGGAATGTTATCGGAGAAGGGGGAAAACGTGTGGCACTAGAAAAACTATAGTGTGAAAACTAATTAATAGATGGCGCTGTCTGTGCCAGAGTACGTAAATGAAAACAACTGTCATGCGCACGAGCCATTGAAGTTGGTATAAACACAATACACGGCTTTTCCTCCTTTTGCGTCTGCGACGTTTGGCATGACTGCCTCAATGCAGGATCGCGCTCTGCTTGTAAAACTGTATTACAAGATCGATGACTGTGACACGTCGCTCTGCAGAAGTTCCGGACACTGAAAGGTTTGAAAAAAAGTGTTGGTCCGATGACTGCCGTGGGTCTGAAGAAATGATTCGGAAATTCGAAAAGACGGGTTCTTTTGGTGTGCAGCCTGGTGGGAGGAAGAAATGAATTGATTCGATGTCAGTGGAAGCAGTGAGCCCAGCAACGCAGGAGACGAGTGGTGGTGTGCAAACGTGTAATGCACGGAGAATTGTCCGAACATTGGACAAATCTGTGAGCACGGTGCGTAAAATCTACAAAACATCCTTATTTGCTATCCATTCAAAATTACCCATGTGCACGAGTTTCTTCCTGTTGACCTGCCAGCAAGAGAGATCTTTGCTTTAGAATTTCTTGCTCGTATGGAAGTCGACAGTGGTTGGCTGTGGAAGATTTTGTGGAGAGACGAAGCCCACTTCCATCTGACAGGATATATTAATACACAGAATTGTCGAATATGGGCAACGGAAAATCCACACGCAAATCAACCAGTACCACTTCATCCTGAAAAGGTCAGTGTGTGGTGCGGGTTTGCGGCATCATTTATCGTAGGGCTATGTTTTTTCGAAGAGACAGGTGCTTCCGGTCCTGTACCTGTACCGTCACTGGTAAGCGCTATGAGTGTCCTTTGCGCAACCCACTCCCCAACAGCGTGTATGTGTGGATGGGATCATTTTTATGCAAGGTGGCGCACGTCCGCACATTGTGGATCCAGTTAACCAGCGGAAATGCTAGAAATATAAGCCGCCATTTCCCTACGACCTGGCCGTCCCTATCACCTGATCTTAATCCGTGTGATTTCTGGCTGTGGGACTATCTGAAAGATGTGTTCAGTGTTCCAATTGCAAACTTAGCTGCACTGAAGGCCCGCATTGCGCAACATGTTCTGAACGTAACCCCGCAAACACTTCATCATCTGAGGAACATAGTGTTTCTGGATTTCAACTTGTTGTAGAAAACGGTAACGGCATATTGAACATGTTTTGCGCCAATCACTCGGAAATTAATAATCCGATTTGAATTTTATGGATGCTTTTTATGCAGTTTTCGGCCTCAGGACTGTTGAAAACCGATATGATTCATGCTTTTTATGCGGTTTTTTGCCTCAGGACAGTTAAAAACCTATTTTCCCATCCGATGTGATATGACCTCGCCGTGGTGGACGGGCTTACGTAACTAACAGTATCACACCTGTACACCCATGCACACTGAGTAGTACAGTTTGTTTAACGTCAAACGTACACCTCAGCCATTGTTGTATGATTCATTTGTCATTTCCAGTCGACCACTATTAAATTATTATGCTTACAGAGCCATCTATTGCTACATTTTGTAACTATTTATTTTTCTTCTGCCATACGTTTTCCCCTTCTCCGATAATATTCCGTTGCAATTTGACGTCATTCTGACCAGTGACACTACTTCAAAAGCGGTTTGAAAGTTTAACTTTAATGATAATCACACTGTACTTTGTTCAGATTTCAAATAATATTCATTGTAATGAAAGTTATTTATAAAATCCTTTTGGTTTCTATTATAAATATTAATAACTTTCTAGAAAAAAGTACTGTATAAATAAACAATCTCAGAACACACCACACTAAATCTCAGAAGCGACTGCTTCGCGCGCGCATTTTCACTTTCGGCGTTACTGGCTGTTCCGATCACAAAAAATTTCTATTTTTTAATTTCTCGTGATACTATGAAGGGAAACGAAGCAAAGACGAATGTTTCAGAGAATAAAATGATTGCACCACATAAATTGTTTGACGGCTTTGGCACGTTGCTGAAAGCGTTAAACCGAACTAGGGGCTCGCTAACCTTTTCTAGCAAAAATTTATATTGCTAATAATGCATAAAATGATTTTACCTAGTATAAGATATTTTCCGGACATTACAGTTTACAACATGTTTGAAAGTGCAAGAGCGTTGCATGATCCATAATCCAAACTTTATCATGGTCGTCTTATTCCTTAAGTCATCACTAGCAACATATTAAAATACCAAGTAGCATAAAAAAGTTGTAATTTTTTGTCACGGGCTCCCAGACTATCACAAGTATAGTCATTTGTTTATTCAATTTTTTACTAATCATCCACGAAAGGTATCAGTACAAAGAACCGTAATTCTCTGGGGTGGGGGTGGGGGGAGGGGACGAAACTGCGAGGTCATCAGTGCCAGTCTCATGAAGATTGCATTACTCTTCAATCGCTGCTACAGCTGACAGTTCTGGTATTGGTACCTTTGTTAAAATAAGCACGATTTACATAAAAAAGTCACGTCTGACCGATGTTTCTTTTTAAGTGTTAATGAGGTTTGTTTTCCGCTCTAATCTGAGGTCATCAGTCCCATCGAACTTAGAACTACTTAAACCTAACTAACCTAAGGACATCACACACACCCATGCCCGAGGCAGGATTCGAACCTGCGACCGTAGCGGTCGCTCAGTTCCGGACTGAAGCGCCTATAACCGCTCGGCCAGCATTTGTTTTCCGTTCACTGTTTGTCATCTGTAAGTATACAGAACTTAATGTAGAAAATTATTTGCACGTAAAATTTACGACAGTGCATGTAATAGTTAACATTACTTTGTTAAAGTCCAGAAAGTAAAGGACCGCATTTTTTCTCTTCTAAAATTCTGTATTGAAAATAATGAGAATTACACACACGAAAGAATAGTGTTTTATCTACACACACTATCTTCCCCGTAACCTCCATCCCGTTCTATGGCCGCCCTTCAGCGCGAAACAAGGGCGTGTCTGCGCTGTCGATACCAATTCTTGTGCTGGTGGAGGAGCCAGTGTTTCACTGTGTGAACGTCCTTTGCTGACTGACAGATGCAGCGCCAACTGCCGACTCGTAATGCGTCTGTCCTCGCGAATGAAAACATCAGCTCGCTAAATCGTGTCAGGTGTGACAGCCATGAGTGGTCTCCCGGACCGCTTCAAATCGTGGAGCTCCGCAGAGCCGCCTTCTGGTGACCTTACCCACCGTCACCAGCGCCTACTCTGCTTCTGTCGACATCAGATGCTCCGTACACTTTGCACAAGCCTTTGTGAATATTTCTCACAGTTTCTTTCTCTGCAGTAAGAAATTCAATGACGGCACGTTGCTTGTAACGAACATCACCTGCAGACGCCATTTTGAAACTGTCCTGCAGCTACGCTACCTGTCTGAAGTGACGGAAACTTGGCGCGCTCACTCAGGAGATTTCAAATAAGACATACGTAACGTTTCGCATTCGTAGCATTGTTTTTCGCTGAGAAAAAAAAGCGGTGCATTACTTTCTGTGCAACCTTCGTACGTGGAAAATCCTCCCGCTCTCTTTCTCTCTGCGCACGGGCGCGCGCGCGAGTGTTTGTGTGTGTGTGCGAGTGTGTGCGTAATATGTTTCATTTACCTTCCCTAATTTCCCTTGCATCTTCACTGTGAAAAACTGACTTTTTAAAGTTTCACTGTCGCTACGAAAACAAGATGCCTGACATTTGAACGGTTGAATGCATTCTGGGTGTGAATTTTGAATCTTCGAGATGTACTTTTGACACCGTGTGTGTGTGTGTGTGTGTAAGTTTTTATGGTTAAATGTCGTCTGATAGTTCTTTGAGGACAAGAAACAGAGCTCCGTTGCAGAGAGCTGTATAAAGAATTCACTGCGATAACTTTGAAATATTCGTATGGTAGTATGGATAAATAAATGTTCATTTCATCACGATTTCTTACACCACCTCGATTATACACACATCAAAAAAAGTTTTGCAATACCTCGGTTCCGAGAGTTCCGGGACCTGTACAGAAAATGGGAATAGATATCAACATAAATATCATTTACGCCTTTTTTAATTATCCACAACTTCATCAATGCATCGTCGATCCAGATTGTCCCACTCCTCAACGGCGAATCTACACAGACCCCTCAGAGTGGTTGGTGGTCACGTCGTCCATAAACAGCCCTTTTCAATCTATCCCAGGCAGGTTCGATAGGGTTCATGTCTGGAGAACATTCTGACCACTCTAGTTGGGCGACGTCGTTATCCTGAAGGAAGTCATTCACAAGATGTGCACGATGGGGGCGCGAATTGTCGTCCATGAAGACGAATGCCTCGCCATTATGCTGCCGTTATGGTTGCACCATCGGTCGGAGGATGACATTCACGTATCGTACAGCCGTTACGGCGCCTTCCATGATCACCAGCGGCGTGCATCGGCCCTGCATAATCCCACCCCAAAACATTAGGGAACCCCCACTTTGCTGCACTCGCTAGACAGTGTGCCTAAGGCGTTCAGCCTGACCGGGTTGCCTCCAAACACGTCTCTGACGATTGTCTGGTTGAAGGCATATGCGACACTCCTGTCAACCATTCGGCATGTTGTTGGGCCCATCTGTACTGTGCTGCATGGTGTCGTGGTTGCAAAGATAGACCTCGTCATGGACGTCGGGAGTGAATTCGCGCATCATGCAGCCTATTGTGCACAGTAACACGTCCTGTGGCTGCACGGAAAGCATGTTCAACATGGTGGCGTTGCTGTCAGGGTTCCTCCGAGCCATAATTCGTAGGTAGCGGTCGTCCACTGCAGTAGTAGCCCTTGGGCGGCCTGAGCGAGGCATGTTATAGATAATTCCTGCCTCTCTCTATCTCTTCTATGTCCGAACAACATCGCCTTGGTACACTCCGAGACGACTGGACACTTCCCTTGTTGAGAGCCCTTTCTGGCATAAAGTAACAATGCGTACGTGATCGAACCGCAGTACTGACCGTCTATGCATGGTTGAACTACAGACAACACGAGTCGTGTACCTCCTTCCTGGTGGAATGACTGGAACTGATCGGCTGTCGGACCCTGTCCGTCTAATAGGTGCTGCTCATGCATGGTTGTTTACTTCTTTGGGCAGGTTTAGTGACATCTCTGAACAGTCAAAGTGACTATGTCTGTGATACAATATCCACAGTCAACAGCTATCTTCACGAGGTCTGGGAACCGGGGTGATGCAAGACTATTTTTGATGTGTGTACTTTGCCAAGAGTGTACCACTATGATCATCATAACCATTTTTTTTCCATTCCTACGAAACCATGATTCGTTGTAGCGATACAAATGTACAATCGGAAAATCGAAATAAAAATGAGGTTACTAGAACACCACTGCTGGATGGCTCTCGCTCTAGTATGGTATTCAACAGGTTTGTAAAACTTTGAACCTCGATTTCTCGAAAGCGCTTGAGATGCGCATTGTACTATAACGGCATTTTTTATGCGTAAGTACGTCTACACTCGTGCCAAATATGAGAGAAAACAGTGACGTTTTGGATGGACGCTTCTCTTGCAATGGGCTACAGTAGTGCGGTGCGGGGGAGGCGCGAGTGCCATCCGGTCGTGTGCCTGACGATATTCCTTATCCTGCGGATGTCGCTTATCCGATAGTTTCCTGTTTCGGAATTGTGAGCGCGTCTCTGCGAGTCCTGATGTCTGGTATGCGCTTCGAAACGGAAAATGGCAGCGATGGCGGCATCTTTATTGATTAGCCACCATTTTTTATGAACAGAAATGACTGACTGTTGATTACCACCATTCTTTCCAAAGCTGATAGCCGATCGTTTACGTTTCCACCTTAGCACTGTCTTTTACATTACTTATGTCTGCTTTTACTGGTAGACGTCTGCATGGATGCGAATATCCGCAGTAATATTTACTACGCACATAAAATTCGGCACCGATGAAGGTATATGAGAGTGTATCCGCGGACATTTGTAACACAGGACGATCCCGTGATCATGTTACAAATTTCAGGGTTGATGGAGATGGATAAAGGTATCAACTTGAGGTAAGGGATCCTGGTCGCAAAGCGACCGAGCCGGAAGTTATAAGGAAAGATCGTTCTGACACTTCTTGCTGTGGAATACTTGTACCGATACTGTTGTTGCTAAGGTTGCAGTGTTCACAACTTTTAGAGGTGGTAGTGTGGACAAAACCAGAAAAAATGTCGAATAAGCGTCGACTCTAAAATCCATACCTTAAGAGCATGAGCACTTTTCATCTTCGCTACTGTGAAATGCGTCTCTTTCACTGAACAAGTGCTCATACACTGAAGCGCCAAAGAAACTAATGTAGGCATGCGAAATCAAACAGAGAGATACCTAAACAGGCGGAATACGGCGCTGCGGTCGGTTACGCCCATATGAGACAGCAAGTGTCTGGAGCAGTTGTTAGATCGGTTACTGCTGTTACAGTGACAGGTTATCAACGTGGTGTTACAGTCGGCGCACCAGCGACGGGACACAACATCTCAGAGGTAGCGATGAAGTGAGGATTTTTCCGTATGACGATTCAAATTGGTTCAAATGGCTCTGAGAACTATGGGACTTAACTTCTGAGGTCATCAGTCCCCTAGAACTTAGAACTACTTAAACCTAACTAACCTAAGGACGTCACACACATCCATGCCCGATGCAGGATTCGAACCTGCGACCGTAACGTCACGCGGTTCCAGACTGAAGCGCCTAGAACCGCTCGGCAACCCCGGCCGGCCGTATGACAATTTCAAGAGTGTACCGTGTATATCAGGAATCTGGTAAAACATCAAATCTCCGACATCGCTGCGGCCGAAAATAGATCCCACAAGAACGGGACCAACTTCGACTGAAGAGAATCGTTCAACGTGATATAAGTGCAACCCTTCCGTCAATTGCTACAGATTTGAATGCTCGGCCATCAACAAGTGTCAGCGTGCGAACTATTCAACGAAACATCATCAGTGTCGCCTTTGGAGTCGAAGGCTCATTCGTGTACCCTTAATGACTGCAGTAAGTTTACGCCTCTCCTGGGCCCGTGAGCACCGACATTGGATTGTTGATGACTAGAAACATATTGTCTGGGCGTACGATTCTCGTTTCAAATTGTATCGAAAAGCTGGACGTGTACGGGCATGGAGAAAAACGCATGAATCGTTGGACTCTGCATATCCGCAGGGGACTATTCAAGCTGGTGGAGGCTCTATAATGGTGTGGGGCGTGTGCAGTTGGAGTGATATGCGACCCCTGATACGTCTAGATACGACTCTGACAAGTGATACGCACGTAAGCATCCTGTCTGATCACCCGCATCCATTCATGTTCATTGTGGATTCCGACGGACTTGGGCAATTCCATGAGGACAATGCGAACTCCACGCGTCCAGAATTGCTCCTGAGTGGCTCCAGGAACACTCTTCTGAATTTAAACACTTCTGCTGGCCACCAAATTTCCCAGACATGACCATTAGTGAACATATCTGGACTGCCTTGCAATGTGCTGATCAAAAGAGATCTCCACCCCTCGTACTCTTACGGATTTATGGACAGCCCTGCAGAATTTATGGTGTAAATTCCCTCCAGCACTATTTCAGACATTATTCGAGTCCATGCTACGTTGTGCTGCGGCACTTCTGGGTGTTCGTGAGGCCCTACACGATATTAGGCAGGTATACTACTTTCTTTAACTCTTCAGTGTAGTCCTTAAGATATGTACTTTAAAAATATTGTTTACTGGACTTTTGTCTTTTTTTAGGCCACACTGCACCTCTGAAATTTGGCTATCCTATAGTCTTAGCCACAACAGTACCGGTACATGTATGTGACTGTAACAGGGGTCTTTACGATTTTCGCTTATAATTTTCGACATGGTCGTTTTCGCGCCATGGTCCCTTCCCTCAAACTGATATATTTTATCCTTGTCCATCATCCCTGAAGGTTTGTACCGTCACAGAATTACCCTGTAATAATTACTTTCTGGTTAAAACTTACAGAACAGTGTCAGTATTATGACTTTGATCTTTTGATGCATTACAAGAGATCGATAACAATAATTATTATTTTTGAAGTAATTGTTATTAACTATTCAGGGTGGAATGCCACCATATTGTCTTGAATGTACTGTATCCCGGATACGTTTCATGCATCATTGTCATCTGCATGGGCTATAGAAGCCAAAACATGGCAAATACCCTCATGTTTCCCTTAGTTACACATACCTACATCCTGTTTTTGTTCTACCAGAGTCTGCCTTAAGTGCGACTCAATCCTGTTTATTTTACAGTAACAGTGGTCACTTGCGTAATTATCATAAGCTGCCACGTAGCAATATGAAGGTCGTTGCACTACAGTCCATCCACTGATATGAATTCACTTTGTTTCTCGCATCATCATTTTCTTGGGGCCTTTGTCCCACTTCAATGAGGGGTCGGCCTTGGTACTACGGATTTGGTGGTGCTAGTTGCAGAGGGCGGCTAGATGCCCTTCCTGTCACCACCCCAAACCTCCTGGGACAGAATTAGCGTACCCCAGTTGTCTGCGTCCAGTGTAAGCCAAGAAATTGTGCGAACGTGTGAAATGTTTGCGAGTCGTGTAACTGAGGTGGAACGTGGGGATCAGCCCGGTATTCACTTAGCGGGATGTGGAAAACTACCTAAAAACCAAATCCATGTGGCCGGCATACCGGCCCGCGTCGTTAATCCGCCGGGCGGATTCGATTCGGTGCAGGCGCACCTACCAGAGACCAGAAAGCAGCGCGTCGCCGCTCTCGGCTAACCTGGCGGGTTAGTATGTTTCTCGCATAGAACAGAAATAATTTTCGGTATAAAATCAGTGAAGCGATCAAATATATAAGTACTCTTTTTTTTCCTAGAAATATTTACAGGTACACAGTGCAACCTCTATCACATTTAGAAGTTAGCACGAGAACACGATTTAACATCATCGTGAATCAACGTACATTTGATAAACGAACAGTATGGGTAACTTTTGAATAAAGTAATTTTGGGTATTAGGCCGTGTCACTGTAGAACAGTAAAGCAACTAGATTGCCGACTTTTCGACTGACTTGCTGCGATCCTCTCCACGACGGTTATCTACTGAAGAGGACTGAAGCAAGTGGGTCGAAACGTCGGCAGTATAGTTGCTTCAGAGTTTTATAGTGACGCTGCCTAATACCCAGAATTATTTTATTCAAACTGTCACTGGCCGTGGAAGCCTACATACGGTTAACATTCAATCGTATGCAAGTTGTAACGAAAACTTGTAACATTGCATTATTTAAATTCTGAATATTTGGAAAAAAATTCCATAAAATCGATTTGCAGCAATTAAAATAAACACTTGCAACTTAAGGAAGGTATAAAAAAATTTGTCAGGCAGTATGGTCACGTCGGCCTCAACGTGCGTAGCCCGTTGAATGTCAGTTACGAGGTTCGACTTGAGCAGGCTCAGAAAACTCAGCCCAGAGGCTAGCATAGCATCAGGGCTTCCACGTACCGAACTATTTATAGTGTTTTACAATTTTTTAACATATGCAGATTCGGATGTAAATGTCGATGCGGATAAGAGAGTTAACGGATGACAAAGTTTTTCTTAGATGCACAGACCGCTGTCTGTTGCAGATAGGAACACCAAAAGAACGTAGTGCCTGATTACGATAACAGATAAAATCTCCACTCATTTCTGCGTTGCTATCATTTGGTTATCTGAGAAAGATTTTGATTCTCTAAGTATCGAAGAAATTTCTTGCTTTTGTCTCCCGTGGTCTGCATAAAAGGTTCTCACACCAATCCCTTACCCCTTCTGCTTCTGAATGTGCGTGCTACACATGGATTTCTCAAAGTAAATTACACATTTCGTCCCACGCTAAGACCATTGTGCAACATGAGTGGCGTATTGTCAGAAGGGGCACAAGTTCCAACTTTCCTGCAGACGCAGTGTGCGGCAACTGGATGCGTAGTCCAAAGTTGAAATGCGCAGTACAGTACGGTACTTGCACGGAAAACGCCTAAACTGCACGTAGTTTCATTGTCAAACTGTGCGGCCCAAATGCAACATCGCGTCCAGCAGTAGTGAAACGGTACCAACAGTAAGACTATAGGCGTCGGCCCACGGACCGTGCTGTCGAACGTCAACGTTAAGCGTGCAGAGTTCAAGGTGCTGCTGAACGCTCAGGAAAGATGCGACTTGTGCATACGGTACGTGCGCCCCAACGTGGTATACGCGATCGCGTTGCGTTCCAGCGGCAGTTGCGGGATGTTTCTAGCTCGTAAATCACACTGTTTACTAAATGGGCGTGCGTAAAATTCCCGCGTTAACATATTTCCTCCATTGTCCATACGCTAGTCACGTTGTTCTATATGTAATGTACACAAATAAAAATTTCAATATCCATGTACTTGTTTTAAGACGAAAAGGAAAGTACCATGTCCAATATGTAAGGACACATGCTTATAAAAGTTCTATTACAAACAGTGCGATACAAATTTGCAATAGTTCTCCACATGAGATGAACATTATTTCATCATTCCCACATTTTAGTAAAACCCCGAGGTCATTCTTAATTGATCACTGTTCCTACTGAGTAGCAGAATTTTTGCAACATGTGAATTACGAAACGTAAAAGAAAAAGGAGCAAAATATCGTTATACAAATAGCGCAAGCTGTCCTGTAGAGTAAGCCAATCGAACAAACTCACTCCTCAAAAAAAAAAAAAAAAAAAAAAAAAAAAAAAAAAAAAAAAAAAAAAAAGGCGAGAACTTATATTCACATAACATCAAATACTATAGTATATACTTACATTAAACTAATAATAAAGCATCAGAACCTATTACGTGAATGTTAGGAAAAACGAAATTAGACGTTGCAAGACGCGAACCATCGCCATTTCATGCATGGGTAACACAACTCACTACGCTAAACCGACAACAAACCTCTGTCAGTCAATCCTACCATATTGGCATTTGCTAAAAGCTTTAATCGTAGCTAAGTTACTAATTGAAATTTAACTATAGCAAATTGTACCAAAAGCAATGCGTATTTGGTGAATCCTCGGGATGCCGTTGCCTGCAAATGGCATACTCTCACAACACGTAAGTTACAATAATACTTTTGCCACGAATAATGTTTCTCATTATTTTATTACAACGAAACACACAGTTAACAACGGGTTTTCAAGTGATTCTCAATTTGCTGGTCCTCAGAAGCGGCATATACAGGGTGAGTCGCGTAAGACGTAACACCCCCATTATTCCGTTGCCGATTGCACGTATCGACAAGCGGTGTTCGGCGAATCATAGCCGACTATGGGGAACATACTTTGGTACATGCACAATAATCACAAAGTTTATATTGACGGAGATAATGAGGCAAGTACATGTTTTTTAAATGGGACGCTATACTTTTTTTTTTACCAGGATTCGAACGCTCTGGATAAGACGCGTATAGTGACGTAACACATGTTGCTATTGTGATTCAAACTATGCTTAAAAGAGGGCGGATGAGGATTTACCTACGAAATTTTCCGGCGTTCACACAGCGGTTCTCGAATGGCTCCGTGACCAAGGAACGGATACCTACCGTCGAGGAACTGAACGATTGGTAGAATGTTCCGACATTTGTCTTGCCGGCCGGTGTGGCCGAGCGGTTCTAGGCTCTTCAGTCTGGAACCACGCGACCGTTACGGTCGCAGGTTCGAATGCTGCCTCGGGCATGGATGTGTGGGATGTCCTTAGGTTAGTTACTTTTAAGTAGTTCTATGTCTAGGGGACTGATGACCTCAGATGTTAAGTCCCATAGTGCTCAGAGCCATTTGAACCATTTGAACCGACCGCTGTTTACAGGGACTTGGTGAGTATAATGAAAAGTAGTGTCACGTCTCTGTGTCATTTTGAAGTTAGTGCAGCTTTCAATGAAAGTTTATTTGGACAGTCATAAAAATGAGTAACTTACTTTGTGTAAAAGACTGATTCACATTTCTGTGAAAAAAGGTCGTTGTTTAATACGAATGTCATACTCTGGATCGTGCCGACGGCAATGAACTCCCTAATCCGATCTTTTGTTCGTCTCTAATGGCCTCATTGTCGACGGGACGTTAAACAACTAATCCCCTCCTCCTCTTCCTTCTTCTGAGATGATTCAGGGAATGCCCTCCGGTCTGGACTCTTCCGGTGACTGTTGCAGGGCGCTCGCTTTCAGACAATTCACGCCGTACGCTTCAACGGCCATCTGCACGATGGAGCATAAAACGTGATTCATTCGAAATGGCGATCTGTCGCTACTCAGTGAACGTCCAGTTGAGGCACTAGTGTACAAATTTCAGCGTTCGCCTCCATCGAACAGCAGTCAGCAGGAATGCATGAACCAGACACCTGCTGCAGAGGCCCATATGCAGCAAAATCGGTCAACGCGAGGAGACTTTGTTGTTAGCCCCCGGGCGGTCAGTTGCTTAATATTTGCAGGTCTGTTCGCTCGTACACATCTCCGCAGCCATTGATCACCCCTGTTGTCTTTGGCCCACGGTGAACCACAGGTGCCTCGTCACCGTTTTTGGATAGCGCCATTTTGCCATGCACGATATATTTTAGCCATGGAGGTACGCGAACTATTTACTAACTTAGACGTTTCGGAAATGCTTCTGCCTCTGTCCCTAAAGCCACTTATCATGTCCTTCTGGACGTAGGATAAATCACTCCGTTTCCACATTACGGCAACGACAGCAATGTCCCACCGCCACGCTTTATATACACTCCAGTGCTAGTGCTGCCACCTGCCTTACTGCACATTGACGTCGAACATAGCCGGTTAGGCGGTGGTCATATTACTGTGACTTGACTGTGTTGAGGGACAACCACCTAGAAGAGTTTGGCAGTGTTAAATTCTTGGGATATAACTTGTAATAACTTTCTCTTGGGAGTGACGTCTCACAGAACTTCTTAAGCGCCTAAACAAGAATTATGTTAAATGCAGATGTTGTCAGGCATGGATGATGTAATACTAAAAAGCTAGCCTGGTTTGCTTAATTTCATTCAACAATGCCATACGGGATCATTTTTGGGAGTAACTTATCATGGCAAGCTAAAGTGCTCTGAATTCACAAGCTTGTAATGGTAACTATTTGTGGTGTTCACTCAATAACGCCTTGGTAATTTGTTATAAATGACATGCGCTGAAGAGCCAAAGAGGCTGATACAACTTCCTAATATCGTATAGAGCCCCCGCGAGCAGCCAGAAGTGCCGCAACACGACGTGGCATGGACTCGATTAATGTCTGAAGTAGTGCTGGAGGGAAGTGACACGATGAATCCTGCAGAGCTGTCCATAAATCAGTAACAGTACCGGGGAGTGGATATCTCTTCTGAACAGCACATTGCAAGGCATCCCAAATATGCTCAATAATGTTCATGTCTGGGGAGTCTGGTGGCCAGCGGAAGTATTTAAACTCAGGAGAGTATTCCTGTAGCCATTCTGTAGCAATTCTGGACGTGTTGGGTTTCGCATTGTCCTGCTGGAATTGCCCAAGTACGTCGGAACGCACAATGGACAGGAATGGATGCAGGTGACCAGACAGGATGCTTACGTACATGTCAACTGTCAGAGTCATATCTATACGTATCACGGGTCTCACATCACTCCAGCTGCACACGCCCCACCAGCCTCTACCAGCTGGAACAGTCCCCTGCTGATATGCAGGGTCCATGGATTCATGAGGTTGTCTCCATGCCTGTACACGTCCATCCGCCCGATACAATTTGAAACGAGACTCGTCCGTCCAGGCAACATGTTTCCAGTCAACTGTCCAATGTTGGTATTGACGGGCCCAGGCGGGACGTAAATCTTTGTGTCGTCCAGTCATCAAGCGTACACGAGTACGAGTGTCGCTGATGGTCAGCTAAATGGTTCGCACGCTAACACTTGTTGATGGCCCTGCGTTGAAATGTGCAGAAATTTGCGGAAGGGTTGCACTTCTGTTACGTTGAACGATTCTCTTGAGTCGTCATTGGTCCTTTCTTGCAGCATCCTTTTCCCGCCGCAGCGATGCCGGTGATTTGATGTTTTACCGGATTCCTGATATTCACGGTAGACTCTTGAAATGGTCTTTCGGGATAATCCCCACTTCATCGCTACCCCGCTGATGCTGTGTCGTTCGTCCGCCGACTATAACACCGCGTTCAAATTCACTTAAATCTTGATATCCTGCCCTTGTAGCAACAGTAATTGATCTAACAACTGCTCCAGACACTTGTTGTGTTATACACGGTGGTCCATTGATCGTGACCGGGTCAAATATCTCACGAAATAAGCGTCAAACGAAAAAACTACAAAGAACGAAAAAAGTGGTCCAACTAAAACATTCACATTTCTTTACGTACTACACCAATATGTAATAAAAATGGAGGTTCTTATTTAAAAAAAAAAAACGCAGTTGATATCCGTTTGACCTATGGCAGCGCCATCTAGCGGGCCAACCATAGCGCCATCTGGTTTCCCCCTTCCTCTAGACAAGTTTCGTTGTTTGTAGTTTTTTCGTTTGATTCTTATTTCGTGAGATATTTGGCCCGGTCACTATCAATGGACCACCCTCTATAGTCGTTGCCGGTTGCAGCGCCGTATTCTGCCTGTTTATATAACTCTGTATTGGAATACGCATGCCTATACCAGTTTATTTATCGCTTCAATGTATATCTTATGGGCACAGCCTGTAAGCACCACACTGCGGAGGTCCATAAAGGTACACAGCATCACACTGACCTATGATGGTTTCGTCGTCGTCTTTTTCGGCGTTGGTCAGTCTAGCCGTTACCAATGCTTGCTTTGCTCCTTTCTTGGACTCTACCGGACCCAGGCGGCCGTGAGCCTGTCGTATTCAAAATGTCGTATGGGGTGCTGAAAACTGATCCGCGATTGTTTTGGACTTTTTCCTCTATGCCTTCGATTGTGTCGCCAAACCTTCTAGCACGAGTGGCACTTCTGTCGTGATTCACGGTTGTTCACGGGGAGCTGGTCGGCTACTTCATTCTCCATTTTTCAGACAGGTTTGACGAAATTGGAAGGGGTTGCGCTACCGAACCATTCTGTGGCAAGGTACTGCATTGTTGCTGTCCACTTCCACCAACAGTATACAGGAAGTTAAAAAAGTATCCCAGATTTTGGGAGTTTGTAATACGGTGCAATACAAGAACAACAAAGTCCAGTAAACATTGGATCTAAAATGCGTACCTAAGAGTGATGGGCATTTGTTCATCATTGCTTCATTAAAACACCTCTTCTACTGCAAGCTCTTCGTTATTACGAAAGACCTACAGAATACAGTTAACAAATGAGGTCCCGTTCCTCTGTTATTGTCCATCGATAGAGTATGCAATAAACACGTGTTAGTATTGTTACTGTAAACTGTATTCGCAGTTCTGGGCACGTGCAGCGCATACGTTAGTTCCAATGGAAGCATTTTTGTATAATTACGATTTTTTTAAGAACTTTTACATGGTAGTTTTATCTATGCACTTATCAGCACAATGGAACCATATTATTGCACACGGGAAATGGCAGACATAATAAACTGTTATGGTCTGGCAAACGGAAGCTATATAACAGCAAGTATATTGCATAGGAGCTTTGCTGTTTCACAGTAACAGAATAATGTGTTCTCAGAATGAAGTTTTCACTCCGCAGCGGAGTGTGCGTTGATATGAAACTTCCTGGCAAATTAAAAGTGTTTCCGGACTGAGACTCGACCTCGGGACCTTTGCCTTTCATGTGCATGTGCTCTACTGACTGAGCTAAACACGTAAGTAGTAGGGAGTTGGTGGCGTCAGCGCAATTTTGATATAAAATTGATATGCAAATTAATTAAGCTGCTCAATTAATCACCCCCACCCCCGCCCCCGAACGCGCCCATCCCCGCCCCCGAATGACGTCACGTGTTTTTCTGAGCTGCACGTGTGCCCCAGCCTCCTCATGTCCCTCCCTCCTCCAACACCGCTCCCCCAACCTACATCATTGGCGGGAATTTCGAATTTTGGCAGGGATTTCTTTGTTCCAGGGCTGTGCTGACATCCCACCTCACCCCCCACCCCCATCTGGGAATTGGCAGGAAAAGGACTCAGCCTATGCTGTATAGGATGGATGTATGTCTTTATTTTAACAGTCTTTATTTAAACAATTTGAGGCAGTGCCTCCATCTGGTGTGTTCACCGGGGAGTCCGGAGTCCAACTGACCTAGTACACGGCACTGCCACAAGAGGGCGCCGTCGTCCCTCCCATGACATAATCCAAGATGGCGCTCTTGAGCGGAAAAATGGCGGGAAAAGAACTCAGCCTGTTCTGGGCTGCTGGAGAGAGGAAGGAGTGTACTCTATTTATTTTTGGAACAATTAGTTTAGGGACGGATTTTACATAGTTTGTTTATTACTCTGATACAAAACACTCACCTGACATGCTTGAGGTCACAGTAAATAGTCTACAGACCTGCAAATTACTCGTAAATAATGCAGTTCACTGATGTGTAGAGACACAATCAACTTGTAAATTACCGAAATAATGCAGTACACAGCAGATATATATGCAAATTATTCGTAGATCACCGAAATAATGCATGTGTAACGTTATGCAAACACGCTCACAACGCTTAAAAACCCGAAAATAATGCAGTGCACAAACACTCAGTGCACGTAAAAAACGCAATGTATCAGCGACTCGAACCCTTGTCCTCCTAGGCGGAAAGCCCAAGTACACTCCCCTAACACAATTAAACCACCAGAGGCGCTTGAAACTGACGGGAAATTATAAAGGGCGGTGCCCTTTCCAGGACTCGAACCCTGGTGCTCCTGGATGGAAAGCTCAAGTACACCCCCAAACACATGGAAACTGTCCAGATTCGGGAGAGGAAGAATAGGTTAGTGTACTTTATTTTGGTTGGGAAACTGACGCAAATATCGATCCTAATTACGTAATCAATCACAAAGTAGCAGGAGTAGCATCCCTGGAAGAAAAGATACTACGGAGACATAACCGAACCACAACCCGGGAGGGGGAAGGGGGGATGATCCAAAATGAATTTTACACTCTGAAGCAGAGTGTGCACTGATATGAAACTTCCTTGCACATTACAACTGCATACCAGACCAAGACTCAATCTCGGGATCTTTGCCTTTAGCGGGCAAATGCTCTACCGACTGAGCTACCCAAGGAAGACTGGAGATGTACTGGTGGAAGTACAACTCAGTCGGCAGAACACTTGCCCGTGAAAGGCAAAGCTCCCGAGTTCGAGTCTTGGTCCAACACGCAGTTTTAATCTGCCAGGAAATTGCATAATGTGTTCTCATTCGACTACTCATTACACTTTAAAAAATATTTTAGCACTCTTCCGAAACACAACCCTACGACTTTAAGAAGGGAGAGCCAGTACGACTAGGCATTTTACTACCGCTGCTTGATATACCAAGAAAAAAGAAAATAAAACTGTTTAGTTTTCGTTCATTACTGTTGACGTAAGACTTACGCACAGATCTGGTTTCAACCGTCTAGAAGCACCTAATATAGTCTGAGCTGCTGACCACGAATTAGTGCACCAGAATATGTCTTTGGACAATAACAGTCTTATAAATGAACACAGCTCTCGCAGTAAATTTATGACTGCTGTGCTGTACTAGCCAAGGTCGCACTAATTCGTCTTTATTTTTGACAACAGGCTTCGACGGACATAACTGTCATCTTCTGGTCATCAAAAAACTTTTGTTACAAAAAGTGTTCATTGTGAATTAGAACCTATGACATGTTGTCATTATGGTGGAAAAAACATATCACATTATACAAAGGCTTGTCAGAAATAAAAGCTTTACAGTTGGTTTCAGTGCAGTTGATCCGTGTGGAAGAACAGTCCTTGAGGGGCACCTGACGTTTAGAATTGCGGAGCTGTCCTCGCCGTTGTCTCGTGTCGAATAAAAAGCTGCGGAGGGATCCACGCCGATTATAGGTTGCATTCCTGGGCGCTGTGTGGCAAGAAAAGGTTCCGGGCGGGTGGACTCAGCAGCTTGCAAAGTACAGCTTTTTCTGGGCACCTTCCTGTTTCATCGGGTGCTGCTTTCGCTGTTGCGAGCCACCAACTAACAACTTACGGCAAAACGAGTTATTTGAAAAACATTTAGAAACCCTGGAGATTAAGGCTAAATACGGCTAGTTGAGCTCAAAATTTGCGTACCTAATCAACAAATAATTTTCCTCCCACGTTCTTTTCCATGATCTGAGGGACGTGTGCCAGTTATGGCTCCGTGAATGCGAAGGTCAGATTTCATTCGCTTTTCTTGATTTAACGGTCTTCAAGTAAAACAATAAACACATTACAGAATGAGATTTTCACTATGCAGTGGAGTGTGCGCTGATATGAAACTTCCTGGCAGATTAAAACTGTGTGCCGGACCTAGACTCGAACTCGGGACCTTTGCCTTTCGCGGGCAAGTGTTCTACCATTTTTTTTAAAATTGCGTTTTGTTCATTGTATTTGGTCGTAGCGGACGTCATATGACATCCGTTGAAGTTCGTTGTTTACCTCTTCACTCAGTTCTTTTTTGTTACAGAGAGCAGCCGGCTGTCTGACCGAACACGCTGAGCTTCCGTGCTGGCATAAAGTATTGTTGCCGCCAGTATTTGAACCTACAGCAAGTGCAGTTTGGAATTTCATGTCCAAACACTTTAGCCCTACGCTAGCAACCATCTGCCTATCTGAGCTACCCAAGCACGACTCACTCCCCGTCCTCACAGCTTTACTTCTGCCAGTACCTCGTCTCCTACCTTCCAAACTTTACAGAAGCTCTCCTGCGAATCTTGCAGAACTAGCACTCCTGAAAGAAAGGATATTGCGGAGACATGGCTTAGCCACAGCCTGGGGGATGTTTCCAGAATGAGATTTTCACTCTGCAGCGGAGTGTGCGCTGATATGAAACTTCCTGGCAGATTAAAACTGTGTGCCCGACCGAGACTCGAACTCGGGACCTTTGCCTTACGCGGGCAAGTGCTCTACCATCTGAGCTACCCACGCACGACTCACGCCCCGTCCTCACAGCTTTGCTTCTGCCAGTACCTCGTCTTATGCACAAGTAAAGCTGTGAGGACGGGGCGTGAGTCGTGCTTGGGTAGCTCAGATGGTAGAGCACTTGTCCGCGAAAGACAAAGGTCCCGAGTTCGATTCTCGGTCCGGCACACAGTTTTAATCTGCCAGGAAGTTTAATAAACACATACTTTGCATCTGCAGAAGAACAACAGCTGATACAAATATATAAGCAGCTTCAGGCCATCCCGATACACACAAGTTAGTAGCACACGGCGCCACTGCTACACAGAGAAAACTCGATCTCACTGGCCAAAGATACACAACAAAACACGCACACAGCTGCTACAAATGGATTCGAACCTTCGCAAATAGGGGAGGAGAGAGCAGGTTTGGGAGGGGGGGGGGGAGGGGAGTGTACGGGTGCTCAACGGCGAGCTGACTTTCCAGGATACCACTGAGCGCGAGGTCGCAAAAGACCAATGATTTTTACGGCATTCGACGCGCTACATATTGTCTACCATTCAGTCAACAATATTGGCTGCTAATGGCAGCAGGGGCTGGACTAGTGGTATCTAGTGGTGAGCACAGCATGAGGCTACGGAGCGTAGTTCAACTGCTTATTTGACGAGTAACACACAACAGTGCTACAGTACTTGCGGTGTTGATACGAAGCAGAGCAATGGCAACGATAAACAAACATTGCACGATATCCACAATAACAGCTGCCGATGTTGGCAATTCGTCAAAAAGGAACCCAAGGAATTTCATAGAGTGAGAAAAAAAGTGGCAGATGATGTATAGGCGTTTCTGCAAGCTGAGTCAGTCGACTGTGCGGTGCCGTATACGCTCGCCTGTGCAGACAATGAACGTGAGGAGTACGACGATGGCGATACGTCGCTTAACAAATGAAAGTGATATTGAAACAGGTGTCGAGCCATGTAGTTCATGATCCTTGTCGACAGAGAGCCACAAATCCCGTCTCTGGTGAGAAGCAGTAAACGACAATCGTTGTCCGAGGAGATCATCCGTAGGATGAGGAGAAAAAAAAAAAAAAACAACAGATTTCGAATAATTCCGCGGCAAAAATGGTTCAAGTGGCTCTAAGCAGTATGGGACTTAACATCGGAGGTCATCAGTCCCCTAGACTTAGGACTACTTAAACCTAACTAACCTATGGAAATCAAACTCATCCATGCCCGAGGCAGGATTCGAACCTGTGACCGTAGCAGCAGCACGGTTCCGGACTGAAACGCCTAGAAGCGCTCGGCCACATCGGCCGGCAATTCCGCAGCAATATGACCGTGTAGCGCATAAGGAAAACTACGAATATTCAAGGGAGGGCGAGGTGCATTTGTTGCAAAAATTGTTGTCTGTGCGTTTCAAGGCCTCGATACAATTTACAGGAAGTGTATGATAGAAGCCTATTACGTTACGCACATCAAATTGCATGCGACATAGATTACAGTGACTTCAAGAGAAGCAGTGGATGGTTGCATAACTTCACACAGTGCGCTTTCTTCTAGACAAGTAAAAAACTTTCAGACAGTCAGTCTTTCTGCTTTGCTTGCTTTGTGGGGGGGGGGGGGGGGGACGGAGGAGGGGAGGGAGTGGCTGTCCTTCCCTTTCTGTCTTGGGCAACTCAGCTCTCGTGGTTCGCCGATCCTATCTGCGGACTGTCGAACCATGCCGGACTTTTTGCTGGCAGCAGATACGGTCATTCCCCGAATGAACGCCGTTATCGTGTTGGAATGTCCTCCGCATTCGGTCAGGACCCAAGCCCATCCACGTAAACAGCAACCTGGATGGTATCCTGAGCTGAAAGAGAGAAGTTACTTCGTACAAGTCCCATTTTCAAGAGTCTTTGTTTTCATGCAACTTTACTCTCCGAAAGTAGTCCAATAATTTGGAAACTGGTACATGTAAAGATATAAACGCTTTTCTAAATTTTTATTTTGGGGGGGGGGGGGGATGGAGGGCGGGGCATTATTACCCCTATAACACCTCTTACTAAAGGCCCAATTATTCGCATTATACACTGGTGGTCAAAACTTAAGGACGAAAGTGTCACTGCGAAGTAACACAGCTCGATCAAATTTAGACCATGCTTAAAAAGAACTGCTACGGTATGGTATAGAAGGTAACTGAAAGAAATACTATATGAGCCTAACTGAAATGGCACTTTTTTTCAAAGACAACAATTGCGCTGAGGTCATCGTAACTTATGAAAGTCCCCTGGAGACTACAAAACACGACACATGGCTCTTAATACGGTGTGTGATCACCACGAGTGCTCTGAAACGTGCTTCCATGCTGGCCACGAAGTTGTTAAGGAGTGCTCGAGGTAGGACGTTGCGTTACTCCACCAGCACGGTTGGCAGCAGCTTGGATGATGCATGTGGACGTACAGCAATACGTCTCGCCAACGCATCCAGCACTTGCTCGATGGGGTTTAAGTCGGGGGAACGGGCAGGTCACTCAATTCGCCAAATATCCACTCCTTCCAAGAGCTTAAACGTGCTTCCATGCTGGCCACGAAGTTGTTAAGGAGTGCTCGAGGTAGGACGTTGCGTTACTCCACCAGCACGGTTGGCAGCAGCTTGGATGATGCATGTGGACGTACAGCAATACGTCTCGCCAACGCATCCAGCACGTGCTCGATGGGGTTTAAGTCGGGGGAACGGGCAGGCCACTCAATTCGCCAAATATCCACTCCTTCCAAGAGCTTAAACGTGCTTCCATGCTGGCCACGAAGTTGTTAAGGAGTGCTCGAGGTAGGACGTTGCGTTACTCCACCAGCACGGTTGGCAGCAGCTTGGATGATGCATGTGGACGTACAGCAATACGTCTCGCCAACGCATCCAGCACGTGCTCGATGGGGTTTAAGTCGGGGGAACGGGCAGGCCACTCAATTCGCCAAATATCCACTCCTTCCAAGAGCTTAAACGTGCTTCCATGCTGGCCACGAAGTTGTTAAGGAGTGCTCGAGGTAGGACGTTGCGTTACTCCACCAGCACGGTTGGCAGCAGCTTGGATGATGCATGTGGACGTACAGCAATACGTCTCGCCAACGCATCCAGCACGTGCTCGATGGGGTTTAAGTCGGGGGAACGGGCAGGCCACTCAATTCGCCAAATATCCACTCCTTCCAAGAGCTTAAACGTGCTTCCATGCTGGCCACGAAGTTGTTAAGGAGTGCTCGAGGTAGGACGTTGCGTTACTCCACCAGCACGGTTGGCACCAGCTTGGATGATGAATGTGGACGTACAGAAATACGTCTCGCCAACGCATCCAGCACGTGCTCGATGGGGTTTAAGTCGGGGGAACGGGCAGGCCACTCATTTCGCCAAATATCCACTCCTTCCAAGAGCTTAAACGTGCTTCCATGCTGGCCACGAAGTTGTTAAGGAGTGCTCGAGGTAGGACGTTGCGTTACTCCACCAGCACGGTTGGCAGCGGCTTGGTTAATGCATGTGGACGTACAGCAATACGTCTCGCCAACGCATCCAGCACTTGCTCGATGGGGTTTAAGTCGGGGGAACGGGCAGGCCACTCAATTCGCCAAATATCCACTCCTTCCAAGAGCTTAAACGTGCTTCCATGCTGGCCACGAAGTTGTTAAGTAGTGCTCGAGGTAGGACGTTACGTTACTCCACCAGCACGGTTGGCAGCAGCTTGGATAATGCATGTGGACGTACAGCAATACGTCTCGCCAACGCATTCAGCACGTGCTCGATGGGGTTTAAGTCGGGGGAACGGGCAGGCCACTCAATTCACCAAATATCCACTCCTTCCAAGAGCTTAAACGTGCTTCCATGCTGGCCACGAAGTTGTTAAGGAGTGCTCGAGGTAGGACGTTGCGTTACTCCACCAGCACGGTTGGCAGCAGCTTGGATGATGCATGTGGACGTACAGCAATACGTCTCGCCAACGCATCCAGCACGTGCTCGATGGGGTTTAAGTCGGGGGAACGGGCAGGCCACTCAATTCGCCGAATATCCACTCCTTCCAAGAGCTTAAACGTGCTTCCATGCTGGCCACGAAGTTGTTAAGGAGTGCTCGAGGTAGGACGTTGCGTTACTCCACCAGCACGGTTGGCAGCAGCTTGGATGATGCATGTGGACGTACAGCAATACGTCTCGCCAACGCATCCAACACGTGCTCGATGGGGTTTAAGTCGAGGGAACGGGCAGGCCACTCAATTCGCCAAATATCCACTCCTTCCAAGAGCTTAAACGTGCTTCCATGCTGGCCACGAAGTTGTTAAGGAGTGCTCGAGGTAGGACGTTGCGTTACTCCACCAGCACAGTTGGCAGCAGCTTGGATGATGCATGTGGACGTACAGCAATACGTCTCGCCAACGCATCCAGCACGTGCTCGATGGGGCTTAAGTCGGGGGAACGGGCAGGCCACTCAATTCGCCAAATATCCACTCCTTCCAAGAGCTTAAACGTGCTTCCATGCTGGCCACGAAGTTGTTAAGGAGTGCTCGAGGTAGGACGTTGCGTTACTCCACCAGCACGGTTGGCACCAGCTTGGATGATGCATGTGGACGTACAGCAATACGTCTCGCCAACGCATCCAGCACGTGCTCGATGGGGTTTAAGTCGGGGGAACGGGCATGCCACTCAATTCGCCAAATACCCACTCCTTCCAAGAGCTTAAACGTGCTTCCATGCTGGCCACGAAGTTGTTAAGGAGTGCTCGAGGTAGGACATTGCGTTACTCCACCAGCACGGTTGGCAGCAGCTTGGATGATGCATGTGGACGTACAGCAATACGTCTCGCCAACGCATCCAGCACGTGCTCGATGGGGTTTAAGTCGGGGGAACGGGCAGGCCACTCAATTCGCCAAATGTCCACTCCTTCCAAGAGCTTAAACGTGCTTCCATGCTGGCCACGAAGTTGTTAAGGAGTGCTCGAGGTAGGACATTGCGTTACTCCACCAGCACGGTTGGCAGCGGCTTGGATAATGCATGTGGACGTACAGCAATACGTCTCGCCAACGCATCCAGCACGTGCTCGATGGGGTTTAAGTCGGGGGAACGGGCGTGCCACTCAATGCGCCAAATATCCACTCCTTCCAAGAGCTTAAACGTGCTTCCATGCTGGCCACGAAGTTGTTAAGGAGTGCTCGAGGTAGGACGTTGCGTTACTCCACCAGCACGGTTGGCAGCAGCTTGGATGATGCATGTGGACGTACAGCAATACGTCTCGCCAACGCATCCAGCACGTGCTCGATGGGGTTTAAGTCGGGGGAATGGGCAGGCCACTCAATTCGCCAAATATCCACTCCTTCCAAGAGCTTAAACGTGCTTCCATGCTGGCCACGAAGTTGTTAAGGAGTGCTCGAGGTAGGACGTTGCGTTACTCCACCAGCACGGTTGGCAGCAGCTTGGATGATGCATGTGGACGTACAGCAATACGTCTTGTCAACACATCCAGCACGTGCTCGATGGGGTTTAAGTCGGGGGATCGGGCATGCCACTCAATTCGCCAAATATCCACTCCTTCCAAGAGCTTAAACGTGCTTCCATGCTGGTCACGAAGTTGTTAAGGAGTGCTCGAGGTAGGACGTTGCGTTACTCCACCAGCACGGTTGGCAGCAGCTTGGATGATGCATGTGGACGTACAGCAATACGTCTTGTCAACACATCCAGCACGTGCTCGATGGGGTTTAAGTCGGGGGAACGGGCAGGCCACTCAATTCGCCAAATATCCACTCCTTCCAAGAGCTTAAACGTGCTTCCATGCTGGCCACGAAGTTGTTAAGGAGTGCTCGAGGTAGGACGTTGCGTTACTCCACCAGCACGGTTGGCAGCAGCTTGGATGATGCATGTGGACATAGAGCAATACGTCTCGCCAACACATCCAGCACGTGCTCGATGGGGTTTAAGTCGGGGGAACGGTCAGGCCACTCAATTCGCCAAATATGCACTCCTTCCAAGAGCTTCTCCACCTGTGCTGCTCGATGTGGTTCCCCATTGTTATCCATAGCAGTGAACTCAGGGCCGAATGCTGCGCTGAAAAGCGCACGCGGAAGAAGTAGGATGTCGTAGTAACGTTGACCAGTGTCTGTACGGTGCTCAAGGCAAAATTATGCCTCCCCGCACCATAACATCTGGACCATCGACACGATCATGTTCAAAATGTTTCTGGGTGCATTACGTGTTCCCAACTCTCACCTTATGAAGGTACGTTCAGAACCACTCCTTCGGACAGCAGTGCAAGTGGCTCGGGACGCTTCCCACGCATGTGAAACAATGGTGTAAACTATACCAAACTCCTGGGCTGCACTCTTCCCACTTCGTCCTTCTTTCAGGTTCCCGATGACTCTTCCCAGTGTGTTATCATCCAAATGTTGACCGCGGACCAAGTTGTACACAATCAGAGAGCACCGTACTGTTCGCTGACTTTTTTTCCTGTTCCTTCAGATGCGTCGTGTTGCGGGGCAAGCCTCATATGGCGCCAATAATAGTGCCATGTGACGTCCAGTTTTCTGTACATGACTAGAAAATCTCTGGCAACAAGCTCCCGCACATTTATTTCAAGAGAGTAGTTAATATTTTATATTACTTAATCTATATCGCCTTTAAATTTTGCACAGCAGTGTTTTTGAACGCTACACGTAAGCTGAAAAAGTTGATATGGTGAGCAATAATACAGTGAGTTACTGCAAAGCATAGGGAGGCAATTCCCACGGTCTGCACGCGGCCGGCGAGCTTGGCCGCGCCATTTGTCACTGTTAAGTGCGCTGGTGGAGTGAGGACCGACTGATGCGAGAGCGCGCTTCTAGCAGAGCAACTGTAGACGCCGGGACTGCCCGCCATTCAGGCTCGAATCAGGTACTTGTTCTGTATCAAATATTAGTTGTCACTTTTAACGTAATGAATGTTAGGAACAGTGTAACAGTCATTACAGTTTCTTTGCTACACTAAAGAGCCAAAGAAACTGGTACACCTGCCTAATATCATGTAGGGCCCCCGAGAGCACTCAGAAGTGACGCAATACGACGTGGCATGGACTCGACGAATTCTGAATAGTGCTCGAGGTAATTGACAGCATGAATTCTGCAGGGCTGCTCATAAATCCGTAAGAGTACGAGGGGATGGCGATCTCTTCTGAACAGCAAGTTTTAAAGCATCTCAAATATGCTCAATAATGTTCGTGCCTGGAAAGTTTGGTGGCTAGCGGAAGTGTTTAAACTCAGAAGAGTGTTCCTGGAACAGCTCTGTGGCAATTCTGGACGTGTGGGATGTCGCATTGTCCTGCTGGAATTGCCCAATTCCGTCGGAATTCGCAGTGGACATGAATAGATGCAGGAGACCATACAGGAGGCTTACGTACGTATCATTTGTCAGAGTCGTATCTAGACGTATCAGGGGTCCCATAACACTCCACTGTACACGTCCCACACCATTACAGAGCCTCAAAAATGGTTCAAATGGCTCTAAGCACTATGGGACTTAACATCTGAGGTCATCGGTCCCCTAGACTTAGAACTACTTAAACGCAACTAACCTAAGAACATCACATACATCCATGCCCTAGGCAGGATTCGAACCTGCTACCATAGCAGCAGCGCGGTTCCGGACTGAAGCGCCTAAAACCGCTCGGCCACATCGGCCGGCTACAGAGCCTTCAACAGCTTGAATAGTCCCCTGAGGACATGCAGGGTCCAAGGATTCATGAGGTTTTCTCCATACCCGTAAACATCCAACCGCTCGATACAATTTGAAACGAGACTCGTCCGACCAGGCAACATGTTTCCAGTCATCAACAATCCAGTACCAGTGTTCATGGGTCCCAGCGAGGTGTAAAGCCAAGCATTGACCCAGCATTTAAAAATGGTTCAAATGGCTCTGAGCACTGTGAGACTTTAACATCTGTGGTCATCAGTCCCCTAGAACTTAGAACTACTTAAACCTAACTAACCTAAGGACATCACACACATCCATGCCCGAGGCAGCATTCGAACCTGCGACCGTAGCGGTCTCGCGGTTCCAGACTGAAGCGCCTAGAACCGCACGGCCACACCGGCCGGCCCAGAATTTAAATCTGCAGTAATTTGCGGAAGGGTTGCACTAGTGTCACGTTGAACGCTTCTCTTCAGTCGTCGTTGGTCTCGTTCTTGCAGGATTACCGGCCGCAGCGATGTCGGAGGTTTGATGTTTTACCGGACTCCTGATATCCATGGTACACTCGTCAAATGCTCATACGGGAGAATCCTCTCTTCATCGCTACCTCGGAGATGCTGTCTTCCATCGCTTGTGTGCCGGCTATAACACTACGATCAAACTCACTTAAATCTTGATAACCTACCATTATAGCAGCAGTAAATGATCTAACAACTGCGCCAGACACTTGTTGTCTTATAATGGCGCTGCTGACGGCAGCGCCGTGTTCTACTGTGTGCATATCTCTGTACTTGAATACGCATACCTATATCAGTTCCTTTAGCGCTTCAGTGTGTTAATAAGCTACGTCGTTAACTAACTGACGTAAGAAACGAATTACGGTGGAGACGCTTCCGACAAAATGTGAAGCCTTCCAATGTCGTACAAAGGCTGGTAGTGCTTCTCTTTGGTGAATCAGTCGGTGTTAGGATGTATTCCCGCCCTGAACTACCTGTCATGCTCTCGATTTTCAATAGTATATACACTATGTGATCAAAAATATCCGGACACCCCCAAAATCATACTTTTTCGTATTAGGTGCATTGTGCTGCCACCTACTGCCGGGTACTCCGTATTAGCGACCTCAGTAGTCATTAGACATCGTGAGAGAGCGCTCTGCGGAACTCACGGACTTCGAATGTGGTCGGGTGATTGGGTGTCACTTGTGTCATGCGTTTGTACGCGAGATTTCCACACTGCTAAACATTCCTTGGTCCACCATTTGATTCTGTAGCGTATCCGGTTGCAGGCTGATACACTCCAAAGCCACTTTCACATGTTCAGATCGTTTAGCAGCACAGACGAGACCATCGCCCTCTCACTAGACGCAGTACACACTCCTGACCGCACGCACGTCTCCGTTCGCAGCCCCAGTGCCCACGTCACAGACACAGACAGAGCATGCGCAAAGAACGACCCTGTGATTGGACGCCCTCGTTATATGTTTCGTGTTGACTACTGGTGCGCAACTTATTGGACAGTGGCTACCTGTGCGCATGAGGTCTGCCTGTTCTGGACTCACTTAAGATATGGGCAAGGGGTATATATCTAAGTGCGGTTCTGTGTACTCCGGAATAACCATAAGTGTAATCCACATATAGTGGCTTTCTTTTGTAGAATTAAGAGATTTATGACATTGTGTTTCTTCTTGTATGTATTATTTAGAATGATATGACAGAGTATGTGTTCTGGTTTATACACATTCTGCAGTGTTCTCAAGGGAAATTTTTATGTATCGTGGTTCCTATGCAAACGGAGTGTGGACTGTTGTTGTAGACGGTGATTGCAAGAGATTAATTGCATTCTTGTTTTCAAATTTTTCTAATGTTTTAAGCATTGTATTACTCTGGATACTGCCCAGTTGCTGTTGGTTTTATGCTGGTGTTTCAGTGGTATAATCAGCGGTGCGCGTCGTCCGTTGTAGCTGGTGGTTTAACTGGGGGACGACGCCTTGGCGGCGGCGAGTTCGAAATGTAACCGACAGTGCGGTCGCCGCGTTTATCAGTAGACTCCAGTTCTTCGGCGACTTTACGTTCTTCCTGGTGACGCCAGAGGCGTCCGAATTTTCTTCTCCACCGTTCCTTTCAGCTTTCATTCAGGCTCGATCTGAGTCGTAGTTTTCGCGCACCTCTGATGTGCCATTACTTCACTGAAGATGGCGTAATATTCTGGATCAGAAACAAAGTGCGAAAGTTTTGTTTTTCTATGTATAAAAGCAACTACGTACCATCCAACGAATATGACATGATGTTCGATGAGTAAAAAACGGCAACAGAAAAAAAGCGCACAGAAAATATGTCGCAAACAGCGACAATAATTCTTAAAACAAGCTGTAACATACAATAAATAAGATTAAAAAAACACTGATGATGGTGATATCTGTCGCCGAAACTAGTTTGGGAGAATAAAGAAATAAAAGAATAACAAGGTGTTTTGCATCAAGGCGGACTCAATTTCTGATATTACTGTACTTCACTGAAATTTCGTAATACCTGAAAGATGCCTTTCATTGTACTTGGTCATTAATGTCTTATTCTAGAAGAGAAATTGTGAGTTGTTTCTGATATTATATCTTAAAAGGTGTCCTGTTTCTGTGGAAGTTTTTCTCAGTAAACCATTTATTGTTTGTATGCTTCTTAAGATTTATGTAAACAGGATTTTAAAATTATTTATTGTTTGGTGTGGGCTTTGACGCCGTAGACATTTTGCCTGTTTAGTAATGTTACAAATTCTAGGGCAATTATTTATGTTATTCTGAGGTAACAGCAGTTTGCTGTTTTCATGCAATTGTTAAATAAAATCTGTTGGAAATTACAAGCCAGAGTTTGTGTTTGATTGCCTTATCTTTACTAAGTTGAAGTATCATTGAGCGTGTGCCCCATGTCCTCCCCAATGGTTTCCCGTCTTTTTCCTGGTTTCAGCCAACCAAACAAAGGACATAATGAGCAACACCACCTCCGGCAGGCTGCTCAGATCTGCGCGCGTAAGGATCTGATAAGCTAACTTCAGTGTTAATGAAACCGGAAACGGTGCAACGTGTCGATTTTTTTTTCTTAACAGTTATTTCTTAACACAATCTGCCTGCAGCTTTTTAAACTGTTTCTGACCACTCTGTATACAGAATGTCGAGGTCGCTACTGCTACCTAATTTGTGTGATTGTGCTTATACGTTAATCACTTGCATGTCCAAGAATGTAGTACACTTCACGACAATTTGAAGCTTGTTTCATGCTGGCTTCAAGGCTATGCAATATTAATGGCGAGCAGTGTGAGTGGAACAACTGTCAGAACAAGTAAAAGAACGATCCATATCGAAGCCTGGATGATGCATTGATTACTAGCTGCTTTGCTGGACATACAGTCAGGATGCTGGTCCCTTAGAGGAGCGCCGGCCGGGGTGGCCGAGCGGTTCTAGGCGCCACAGTCTGGAACCGCGCGACCACTACGGTCGCAGGTTCGAATCCTGCCTCGGGCATGGATGTGTGTAATGTCCTTAGGTTAGTCAGGTTTAAGTAGTTCTAAGTTCTAGGAGACTGTTGACCTTAGAAGTTAAGTCCCTTAGTGCTCAGAGCCATTTGAACCATTTTAACTTAGAGGAGCACCGCCGACACAATACTCAGAGCTGTTTCGCCAGACTCGTAGTGTTCGGAAATCCTGTGAAAGTCTAACAATATCTTTCAGCCCTGGCCTCAAACTGAGACAAAAGGAAGTGCTGATGCTGTGGAAGAAGCAGTTATGAAACCGTACGAGCAGTATTCGTCCGGCACGGGCCGCAGACGTTGCCGAATGAAGGAAGACGAAACATATTGCGGTAAACTGCATTGGCTTGGAGAAGGATTCAAGCTGAGTAAGGTGTGAGAGAAGTCTCTTTCACTAAACAGTTCCAAAACAAGAAACAGTTGAGAAATATTTTCTCTGATGGGAGATAGCATGTAATGGATGACAAGTCCCAGTATTTGAATAGATTTTGCGATAAACATTTTATCAGCCTAAAGGTAACTTTATTTTAACACCTAACAATTACCTCTCCAATAACCTAGACGCAGACGTCCTATTTCATTTCTCCAGAATGATGTCGCTTAACCAGGAGGACTTCCTTCGTCTCACATGTATAACGTTAAGCAGTGGAGGCTACGACCAGAATTCGCTGATATGCTTCTGTTAAGTTGCTGCATTTCTTCCTGCCCGTTCTGGAATGCGACGGAAACAGCGGAGCTTATTCCTGAGGATCATCGGTATGTGTTCGTTGGATATCATTTTACGTTACAAGACAGCGTTGTATTGGCTAACGCGTGAACATGTGATATAGAGTAGCAGATCAGAGGAAAGGATGTATCATGTAGATGACCTCTACGAGCTTGGAGATTAGATGAATTGCATTGTCACAGGGACGTTTGAGGGACGGTAAGGTGCATATGCAACATATTTCCAAGCATTAGGAACTGGCTAACTATGGGTGATATGTAGCCTATTCAAGGTATGGTGCATCTTTTGACAGACCCTGGCCCATATCCTAATCATCTAAATCGAATGGAATGTAGGGACACTGTAGTCGGTAAGTGTGAGGAGAAAAATTGCACGGTTTGTTTTTAGTTGTCTCCGTTTCCAGATAGACGTGGAATGCCATTAGACTGTGATTTGCAGTTAATTATAAAGATAAAAAATTATGGATTACAATTAATCTGATTCTACATAGCATGTCAACAAGGCAGCTCCTCAACTTTCAGTTCTTCAGATAAGGTGGACGGTTTGAGTATCAAAGTGCTGTCAATAGATTCGAAAGGAACGTAGGAGAATAACAAGAAGTATTGGTTCCATTGCAGAAAACAGTGGGGATAACTAAAATTCATTGAAAGAATCTATTAAGACGGAAACAGCGGAGTTTATTCCTGAGGATCATCGGTATGTGTTCGTTGGATATCATTTTACGTTACAAGACAGCGTTGTATTGGCTAACGCGTGAACATGTGATATAGAGTAGCAGATCAGAGGAAAGGATGTATCATGTAGATGACCTCTACGAGCTTGGAGATTAGATGAATTGCATTGTCACAGGGACGTGGGTATGCGTAGACTCGTGGATTGCCCAGGCGCACCAGATAGTTCTGAGAGCAATGTCGAATAATATAGTAACAATACGTCTACATGTAGGTAGTTGGCAGTCGTCATATCTCGAGGTCTTCTGAGGTATCCACTGACAGCTGATGATTTTTTTAGTTACGTTTTAGTCATGCTTACCTCTTTCTACTATGGAAAAAGCACTTTTTGCTGTTATCTTACTTTGCTCTTCGGATCTGTTGCCATAAGTTTGATACTCAAAGCGTCTACCTTATCTTAAGAAGTGAAAGTTTAGGAGTTGCTGTTTTGATATTCGATGTGCAATCAGATTAGCTGTAGCCTACAGTTTTTCATCTTTCACAATCGTTCGCAAATCACAATCTAATCGTCTCCATTCCGTCTCTGACGGAAAATACAGGCAACTGAAAACAAAATGATAAGCGGTAATTGCTTCTTCATAGTCACAGACAAGTATGTTCCTACGTCCCACTCAATGTAGATGATTGGGATATGGGCCATGACCTAATAATAGATGCAACGCACCTGGTGTAGGATCCATTTCACATATACTAAACCTGCTTCTATCGCTAGGGAATATGCTGCACAGCCACCTTGCCGTGCTTCAAGTGTCGCAATCAGTCTGCCATTCGTCTAATCTCCAGGCTCTACGCAGCTTTTATCGAATACATGGTCTACTGTGATCTCGCACATTCGATCATATTGTTCACTCATCAACCAATATAACGCAGATCTGTCACGTACCACGATGTCCAGTGGACTCATCTCGCTAATCACCAGCAAAGCCTCGGCGGGTGTTGTGCGAAAGGCGCCAGTAAGTCTCACGAGTCCGTTCCCCTGTATTCTTCGCAGAGTTATTCTAGATCGGGCAGAAAGAACTGCTGCAACTGAAGAGCAGTGTAACGGCGAAAACCGGTAGTAGCCTTGGCAAGGGCACAACAAAAATGTAAATATTATGGCAGACCTTATCGATCCCTCCACGAAATTGCCAGTGTGTAAACACAAGGTAACGAACCGTATCGTCGCGATGAAAGGACGGAGGAGACGTTACCCCGGGCCAGTAGCGTATAGAGAGTAACGAACGTGGATTTAGAAAGATACGACACAAATTTGTGAATTTTCCGCTTCTCGCCGCGTTCGCTGCGACCACGCAAAATTATAAATAGTATAGTCTGTTCAGATACAGGTAAAGATAACAACCAAGACGGCGGAAAGGTTGAAAACGACGTCTACACGCATCTTAAGGCCCCAATTTGTCAGACTTTACTAGGTTTGCCAAACATTTGACCGTGTAGGTGCTGTTTGACGTGTTTGTCATATACAGATCGTGACTGACGTATTTTCGAGAAATTTTAATTGACGGAAAGTTCGACAAGATGATAGACGTTGTTTGTGTAGATATGTCCCCGAATGTACTTAGTGAAAGATAGTTTTACTACAATTTATCTCACTGTATCGTGAGTTTCCGTACCTATGGAAACTACGATCAAGGATAAAAACAAAACAGCACTGGCAATTACAAAAATGGAGCGGCGTTTCATCTTTCGCGACCATGTATTACGCACGAAGAAGTTAAGAAGAAAATCGATATTCTACGCTTAACATACAAATGGGAGAACAACGAAAAAAAAAATCGCAGTTCTCCGATTCTTCCATGGACTATGTGGGCTATATGTTTCCATGTTGTGGTGCTATAATGAGCTGTCATTAAAGGATCAAGTAGAAGAGATTAAATTTTCGCATACTTGTATCTTCTTTTTCAGTGTGAGGGCGAAGTAACTCTAAAAACGACATTAAAAGTTTCACTATCCATCAGGAGAAAGTTGACGTAATGATCAGGTTTTCAGTGCAACATTTCTTTAACACGTTTTCGTGTGCGTATTTCTCTCTCATTTTAAGCCATGCCCTGGACAAACGTCTTGTTTCCTTTATCTTCTTTTTTAAACACATTACCAGAGTCAGATTTTCTCACTACTCTTAAATTACTCACGAGCACGAACAGTGTCTGCTTCAGAGTGAGGTTAAACTGACAAAGTTGCTTTGTACGTGTACGGGCTTGTTTGACAGATCCGCGGCTAGACAAGGGAAAATTTGACAAACAAGTTTGCTCGTTTACAGGAGCCTTTATTCCTTGCTTCCAATGGGGTGAACAAATCCCCGTGAACAAGTTCCTCCTTCGGTAATGCGGCCTGTGCCCCTACTTTCATTATTTAGGGACAAAAAATAGGAGTTTGTCAAACCTTCAACATATTGAAGTGACCCTCATACCATCAATCACACTGTCAATACTGTTAGATGGGAACACAGTTTCACAAGGTTAAAATGTCGAACAGCCAAGAAAAGCGTGTGCCGTAATTACATCAGCTACAGCTGGCAAGAAACAACAAGTAACAACAAAAAAGGAGGAACTGAGTTCGAGAAAGGCTGTCGCGAGTTAATTGCCTGACTATTATTAGAACCATGGACTCTAAAGACTTCATAAACTATTTTCAGATGAGTTCGTGCTCCGTCAGATGCACACTTTGTAATTCGTTCGCCCTTACTCTTGCGCAGCAGCTGCTTGTTAGTAGAGGTAGGGGTATAAATGTGGAAGCGTGTGGGTAATGTGGAAACGTCTAGTATCTGGCCTGCAGAGTGCTGCACTTTAGTGGGCAAGCCAGAAATTGTTGCAATAGTTCCTATTTGTCACGGTAGAGGGCTAGCAGTCAGTTGAGCAACAGACGCCGTGACAGTGATGCAATTTACGTTCGCGCATTTTCTAGACCTTTTTCGAGGTAAGTTGTGGTATTATACGTATCTACATACTTTGTAGTTATCTTTCTTTACGTTTGGTAGCTTATAAAGGGAGGTGCATAGAAGGTTTTAGCAGTACTTCGTCAACCTTAAATGGATAGTTGCGTAATGTAATTTACCGAAATTTAAAATGGCCATTGTGTAGGTAATGTGGAAGCATACATACGATGGCATTGTGGAAACGTTTCCACAATACCAACATCAAATACATTAATTCTAATACGTTTTGCATCTGTTTCTAGATGCCACGAAAGCTGACTAATCGGAACCCAAGAGCTATTGCGAAGAAGTGGGATGCTGAAAACATGATTAAAGCTATAATAGCCTTAAGGGAAAGGCAGATGGGGCTAAGAAGAGCAGTAAAAGCTTTCAGTGTACCTCAGACGACACTTCAAAGGTTTGTGCATAGTGATATGTCACCTGAACAATGTGTTTCCTCGAGACCTGGACGTAAGCCTGTACTACCTGATGCTATTGAGAAACAGTTGGTACAGTATCACATTGAAATGGATAATCGCTTCTATGGCCTTACCAGATTAGATGTCAAGAGAATGGCATATCAGCTAGCGGAAAGAAATAATATTAATCAGCCTTTTACTTCAAATGCTGCAGGCAGAGCTTGGTTTGACCTTTTTCTTAGACGACACAGAAATAAACTCACAATCCACAAACCTATGGGGACCTCATTCTCGACAGCAAACGGTTTCAACAAAAAGGTGTAGACAAGTTCTTTGTCATTTTGGAAGCTGAATACAGTAAACACTCCTATAGTGCTGATCGTGTGTACAATGTGGACGATACTGGGCTCTCTGTCGTCCAGAGCAGAATACCACATGTAATTGGACTGAAAGGTAAGCGTCAAATAGGTGCCCTCACATCAGCAGAGTGAGGATCCCTGGTGACTGTCATATGCTGCACGAGTGCTGGCGGTACTTTCATATCACCAATGATGATCTTCCCCAGGAAGAACTGGACTGATACCCTACTGAAAGGAGCACCACCTGGAACAATTGGTAAATGCCATCCTTCAGGCTGGATACAAACTGAGCTCTTCTCCGAGTAGTTTGACCACTTCATTTCTAAGGCACATCCCTCAAAAGAATCTCCTGTGTTGTTAATTCTTGATGTACATAACAGTCATGGCAGAAACCTTCAAGTTATAGAATGTGCAAGGGAGAACCATGTTACAATCTTGAGCATCCCGCCTCACATGTCTCATAAAACTTGGCCACTTGATAAGACCTTTATGGGAACTCTAAAAACCTATTACGCTGAGTATGTTCGCCATGGTTGCAGCACAGCAGCCAACGTATCTCAGTTGTTTGGGAAAGCCTACCTAAAGTGCCAGACTGGCTCTATTGCTGCAAAAGGATTTTTCGAGACTGGAATTTTTCCATGTGACACGACTGTTTTTGCGGAAATCGACTTTATAGCTGCCACGTCGGCTTTAGATGAGGCCAGAAGTCTGAGAGGAACTTATGAGAATCCAGCATCTCCAGATGGAAGTAATGGCCTTAGACAAGAAGACACTCAGAACGCATTCAGTCCTGTGACAACTGACAGCCCAAGTGAAGATGGTCAAAGAGAAAGCAAAGCTCAACATCGTTGTCAAATACCTCATCAAACACGTGTGTGTCCCCACCCCACAAGATACCATGCCAATCCTTCCTCTAAAGAGGAAGGTTTCCAACAGAGGTCGTAAGCCAGGTTCATCAGTTTCCACAAGCCAGGTTCAGCTGTCTTGACATCTTAGCCTTATAAAACACGCTTCGAAGACTCCTTACTGAAGGGTAAACAGAAGCTTCCTAAGGCACCTACCAAAATGAAGAAAAAACGTAAAGCTCCTCCTAGAAAACCATGCAAAAAAAGGCTTAAGTAAGATGAGGATTCAGATGAAGAGCTAATGCAGCAACTGTCACTTCAGGCGAGTCAGATTTGAATCTCTCAGTTGGGGAAGAAAAATCTAGTGAAGAAGATGCCATTTGTATTTTTTGTGGAGGCGCAGTTTCCAAAGACGTTCGGGGAGAATTGTGGATTAAGTGTGTAGTGTGTGAGGAGTGGAATCACACTTTGTGTGCCGGAAATGAGGGAGATATTTACATATGGGTTTTTTTGAAAGTGAACTTCGCTTATGAAGCATTTTTCTATTACAGTTAGGTTTAAAAATATTTTTGTGTAATTTAAATTTAATATAAAATAAAACAGTTTCTAACATTTTTAATAGTTTTCGTTTGAAGTAGTCATTTCCCCAAAATTTTATGGCGTTTCCACATTACCCGCACTTCTTGAAAAACTAATGAGTTGTTGTGCAAGCAGAAAATGTTTTTTAATTTTGAACATATTTAGTTTTTGTGTTTCATAATATTACAATCACTGCTAAAACATAATGAATTAGCTTTGGATGATTTTTGAAGCTGAAAGAGAAGTAAACATTTCTTTTATACAGCAAAAACAAACTGGCTTTCCACATTTACACCCCTACCTCTACATACTGAAACAAGGGTTATATATGGAAATTCATAAGTATGATGAATTACATATATTTGCATATGCTGTAGCGTCACTGCTGGGATGATACCAGCCAGTACCAGTCGAGAGTGGGAGCGGTCAAAGATCATACAAGAGTCGCTCGCCGTCAGCCGTACCTGCCCAGCGGCAACCATCAAGCTAAGCTCAAGAGCTGGTCAGCATCGACAGCACGGAAGCCTTCTCACCTCAGAAGAAAAATCCTGTTGCTGAGGGAGGAAATAACATGGTAAATATATCTGTAGAGTGGTTCTTTGATGTTTTAATAGGAGGCATACAGGCAGTTCATCACTGGGCCTTGATATGTCAAGTTGCGTATTCGGCCTTGAACAAGTTGGGTCTATAGCGTATCGGATCCCGAGATGAACGTTAAATAGTGGGTTTCAATCGGAGAATCCGTTCTGTTTTCGAAATTAAACTGAAGTTTAAGGTTACTGAGTACGCTTCGAAAGTCGAGAGTTGAAACAGACACGTCCAGTCTACTAATTCAGCACTGTGTTAAATAAGTAGCCAGTATCTGAAAACTATTTCAGAGAGATTTTTTTGTTGCGAGCTGTGGATTATCGAAAAGTTTGCTATAGTGCACAGAAATCGCTGTTTTAAGACCGGAATGTAAAACAGAAATATTGTTAGACTATTATCGGTGTTGAATTGATTCTCTATATATCGTTAATAGTGTGGTTAGCCCGTTACTATGCGAGTGACAGGAATTTGTAGGGTTACAGCTTCATGCACTGAGGCAATAGTGCCGATGCGGGATCTGTGTTAATTTATAACTGTGGATTAGCAGTAAGCTCGCTGTTTGACAAAAACGGGTCTCGATGATTGCTAAGTGGATAGGTAGTGAACCGGAATCTTACAGCGAAATAAGAAAAGAAGAAGCGAAGATTGGATTTAGTGGTAAACGCTGGACATAACAGGAACCACTCTAGTAAAGTTGAAGTGTTGATGTGACGACTGAACTTTCATTTTTTTCAGAGAGGGATTATAGTGGGTCTACGAAACGTCAGTACCTGAAGAGGCGTAATGCTTAATTCATTTAAATTAAGGATCAAAGTAGTGGTGACGCTTAGGAATTTTGTTTCAATTTTTTTGCGTGTATTACCGATTCGTGAAGGTCTAATTTTGCAGGGACTCAATCACGCATGTACAACTACATTGTTGCTAAAAAAAAGGTTACAATTAAACCAAGGTGAAAAAAAAAATAAAAAATTGAGTCTCGCCTTTTAATGATCATTGAGATACATTGTCCTCAGTGACGGACGTTAAGCCCTCAGCCTATGATGAAAAAGGAATAAAATGAAAAAGAAGGAAAAATATGTACAATACCGTAAGATTATAAACGATTTTAAAGAGTATTAAAATCAGAAAAAGTTAATAAGAGGCGTAGTCGAGAGTTATAGAATGTATGCTTTACTGCAGTAAAGTGAAAGCACTGATTCTAGTAACGTCCCAAAGACATTCGTGGGTAGAAACAGTTTGATACTGAAATATGCAATCGCTGATAAACACTGCGAACGTATCGCTGACTAGCAACGAACTACATCTCTGATTGTTTATAGACACAAGCTGGGAAATTAATTAATATACATATATATTTCTTTCGATATCGAAGGTAACGTGAGGGCAGGTAATTTTACGACTGAAAGTGTGACATTAGTATTTTCTTTAATTGGTATTGCTGATGTATTTCCGCTATCTGAAATTGAAACTTGTTTAAAAAGACAAAATTTTAAATGAATCAGTTTTAGGCGCGTCGGGTAAATTTTAATGTCCGATTCCACCCGTCGACTTCGAGCAATGAGGTAACGTGTGTTATTTTGTTTATGTCGCAGACTGTAGTTGTGGATGGTAAATTTTTTCTCTGCGTATATTTATCTGCGTATATTAAAAATTCGATGAATATTCCTTCGTTATCGTAATGTATTTGCGATTTGTAGGATTCTGATTTCGTAGACCATTGCTTTTCATTATGGATGAATCAGTTGTATTTACAGCGAAAATGCTTCTTAACGAAATGGCTGATCGTAAATCTACTATCAGATTTCTACAATCTTTGGATATTATTGGAGAATTTTGTAGTGCAATGTTTGTGTAAATTACTTGGTGTTGACTTCCAGCTTCAAGAACATCCGATGAATACAAACGAAGATGTAGAAGAAAATATATTGTGGTCTTTCCGCACAAAGACATGGTTCGAATGGCTGAGGGTGATTTTAGAAGTAATAATCATGTTAACTATTTTTGCTATCGATATTCCACTACATCTGTCATGCACGAAACACGGGGTTGCGTGTGGTACTGTAGTCATCTTGGTTTCATTCTGTATAGAAGTTTGTGAGGATCATGGGGGGGGGGGGGGGGCGGCAGGGGTTATAGTTGAAGTAGACGAATCATATTCCGATAAAGGAAAAGGATGAAAGGGGCATGAGGTAGCTGGGCTTTAGGTTTTTGAAGTAGTAATTTCTGGCGGGGGGGGGGGGGGGGGGGGGGAGGCTGATGGGATTGTGTCGATGTGGTATTTAGATGATTGAAGGATACAAGAGCTTGAGTAACAGGGGTTATCATCATCTGCTCGTAAATCATAACATTCAGTTTGAAGATTACGTATAGGACAAGGGCATGTACAAATGCTGTCTCGGGGTATTGGGGAGGCTCTAAAATTTGCAGTCGGACGGCGAAAGAGAAAGATGTCGACGTTGCTGGGCTATTTGGATGAATACAGTTGGAGGAAGAGTATTCTACATCTACACAGATACTCCGGAAGCCACCGTACGGTGCCTGCCGCAAAGTACCCTGTACCACTACTTGTCATCTCCTTTCCTGTTCCACTCGCAAACAGAGCAAGGGAAAAATAATTGTCTGTATGCCTCCGTATGAGCCCTAATTTCTCGTATCTTATCTTCGTGGTCCTTACGCACAATGTGTGTTGCCGGCAGTAGAATCTTCAGCAGTCAGCTTCAATTGTCGGTTCTCTAAATTATCTCAATAGCGTCTCTCGGAGAGAAAGTCGCCTTCCTTTCACGGATTCCCGTTTGATTTCCCGAAGCTTCTCCGCAACACTTAAGGGGATACGGAATCACCTATCCCCGCAATGTTAATATATGCCTACTATAGGGAACATTTTCTCACAAACTACTGGAGACAGAGAGGTAAAAATTTTACTGTATGTGCATTCATATGTTACAACAATACTGAAACAACAGTTTATTGTCAAAGTATTTTCTTACAGAGATATTGTACATTTATTTTTAAGTAAATTTTTTCCATCGCTTTTTACTAGACTATCACCCCTAAGTCTTTTGTAAATCAAGTAATTAAAAAATCGTTGTTTCAGTATGTAATAGGGACCTATGTCACTACGTCATAAAAATTTCAGACTTCTAGGTTGACCAGTACCTGAGATAATGTTCCTAGATGAAGTAAAAAGTAAACTTACGGGAAACGGAGAAAGAAGATTAAAACATTCCTGATCCGTAGCTAATACCCCCTTCACAATCTTCATAATCATCTTCAAGTCTTCTTTTGGCACCCCTCTGCACCTGTCTTGCTTTTTTCACTAATGTCTTGATTATATTATCAGCATGCCTTAGTCTGTGCTGATCTACAAAGAACATAGCACGTACCGTACGGGAACCAACACACATACCCAACTTTTGAAGGACCTGGCATTTAGTTATATTTCTAAGATTGAAGGTTGCCACAGCATCATACACACCAAAATGTAGTGTATTAATTCCGACAAACACTGTTTTTGGGAGACGATGCCATATCACACTATTCAAGCACTCGTTGGGGTTCTGCGTTTTTCCGTGAAGACATTTCATCAGAAGACTTCTGTCAGCCAGATCTCTGAAAATGGGCTTTATTTCTGCCATGATGGCTGATGGTAGACTGTGGTGGTGAATGTATTTCTCTCCTGTTGTTAGTCCCCTATTGTATTTACACCAGCTGTTTTCACCTTTGGGGCACAAACCATGTTGTGGATGCTCATCCGTGGATGCGGTGTGGAAATATAAAGCCCATATAGCTCTCCTCATTTCTTCAAGATTGCCTGTATTTTGCCTGATTGCAAGGCCATAGCAGTTCTGAATGTGGTCTATTATGGAATCAGTCAATCTTCCTCTGCCATCCAAGGTTTTCCCATCATCTAGTTTTTTCCCTTTCATAACTGATTTTAACCTTCTCAGCCTGGCACCCATTCTCTTCTGCACATGTCCTATACATTCAAGTTTGCTTATATTTACACTGTTCCCATATGGTTTGCTTTCCAAAACTTCTTTGAATGCTTTAGAGTCACCATCTCCCAGATATTTGACATAGCGAACATTATACCACTGTGAAGAGCGATGAAAAATTTTCTTCACCCCAGCAACCTCCATGCCACCACTACTACCATAATAATTAGCAATACAGTCATCACTGTGTTCATTTTTCAGCCTGCCTGTGCACCTACAGTATTTAGACATTATTGCAACATCAATAACCTTGCCAGTATCAACACTAGTTGCTGTTACAACACCATTGTTGGAGGTGTGGCCCCTTTTCTGCCACGTGCCATCAAACGCCAGTGTGAGGTCACGACTGCCGTCATTTTCTTCCACTGCTTCTTCCACAGCAACCTGCATTGACTTCTGTGCTACATCTTCAACTGCAGATCCTAGTACATAATTGTAAGCTTCAAACTTTGAAGGTGCACTTGGAAGATTTAGAACACCACATAGCATATCACCAGCTGCTTTGCCCTTACCAATTGCTCGCAATCCATAAACTAACCTAATATTTACACTATAAAGTTCAGTTTTCTTGTATCCATTATTTACAGTTACTGAAACCGAACTTGGAAACTTACAGCTGTATTTACAAACACTGCATATTAAATTAAACTGGGCAGCCAGGCCAACATGGGATTCTACTTTCAGAGAAACGTTTCCATGACATTTTTTGCTGCACAAACTGTTTTCAAGAGCTTCACACAATATATTCGTATCAATGAGTTCAAAAACTTCATTCCCTCTATCAAGTAAATTATATTTCTCTTCCAAATCTCTTAGTTTTTTATGAGAAGCACTGTTTTCATTTGGTGTAAGTTCGTTCGGCAAATCAGTAATAAGTGGATTCACATTTTCCAACAGTGATGATGATGAACTGCTTTGCTTTGCTAATGAATCATTATTTCTTTTCTTTTGCCAGTTCACACGCTTTTTAAATACTTTTGCTTTAGCTCTAGGCATTTTCACTGCGAAAAATGAAGCACTAAATACGAAATAACTCAACAACAACTACTTTCTTATATCACACTGTTTACAAAACAGTCCCGCCACAAAGTCAAAGAGTAACTTGAGGAAACCAGAGAGAAACATTTTCGGGCAACTAGTGTATAAATAGTCGCTGGAAACCGGGATATTTGAATTCATGTCACTTTAAAGGTACTGCCAAAAAGTTCATGGTCAGCCACGAGAGACGTGTATAACTAAAGCGCAATACCCGATCTCACAAATATATAAAAATAAAATAGTTATAATTGTAGTAGAGCTATGTATGATACGTCATTTTAAAGAGGAAACATGGCAGAATATAATACGCCAATAAAAAAAAATTCGATTTTTTAACCCAAAATCCGATTCCGTATCCCCTTAATTGTTTTTCGATCCTACCGGTAACAAATGTAGCCCATCGCCTCTGAATTGCTTCGATGTCTTCCTTCAGTCCGACCTGGTATGAATTCCAAACACTCGAGCAGTATCCAAGAATAGGTCGCACCAGCGCACTATCTGCTGCCTCCTTTACAGGTGAAACACTCTTTCCTAAAATTCTCCCAATAAACCGAAATCGACGATTCGCCTTCCCTATCACAGTTTTCACATACTCATTCCACATCACATCGCTTTGCAACGTTATGCACACATATTTAAACGACTTGACTCTGTCGAGCAGGACACTAGTAATACTGTATCCGAACATTACAGGTTTGATCTTCACACTCAACCGCATTAACTTACATTTTTCCCTCATTTAGGGCTAGCTGTCATTCATCACGTCAACTGGAAATTTTCCAAGGGTTGCGTGTTTCTAGCATTTGTGATAATAGTCAGAGAAATGTACAACCCTCCTTTTGTTAGTTGGGTGTGTGTGTGGGTTTTATATTTTTTCTCGTTTTCTGTTTTCTTTTTTTCTGTTACTGTGGCCTAGGGGCATGGTACTTTTTTGGTTTCTCCGTGGGGCGGAGGGGGGGGGGGCAGGGGGGAAGAGGTTTTTCTGTCATTTTAATTTTTTCTGGGTACATTGGTGGGGCGATGAGTTGGTTGTTGTGTCTTGTGCGTGTGGGTTTCTGTTTTGGTTTGTGATAGTCCTTATGTTTTTTATTTTAAAATTTTGCGACTGGGCAGGGGAGGGGTGGGGAAGAATTGATTTGGGTGATACCTCTTTAGTGTCTAGCATCTACTGTTCCTTATTAATTTTCTGATAATTATTTTGGATTATTTTGAATTCAGTACTAAGTGATCTCATCCTTAAAATTTTGATACAGCTGTAAAAAGTTCTATTAGCTGCTGCTAGACGGGCGTCTATTTCTATTTCTGCTCTATTGTCTCTGCTAAAAAGACTCCCTAAGTACTTGAAGTGGTCAACTGCCTTGAAAGTGGGACCATTTACGGTCAGTGGTGTATTCTTTTGGAGTTTTTTACTTATGACTAGATATTCTGTCTTTTCTTCATTCACATGAAGTCCAGCTTTCTCAGCTATTTTGTAATAATTTTGCATCATCCTGATTAATTCAGCTTTTGAAGTGCTTATTAAGGCTACATCATCTGCATAAGCAAGTCTAGTAATGTTCTGTCCCTGCAGTTGGATCCCTTGTGGATTAGTTTTGGTGAATTCTCTATCAATCTTCTCTAAGATAATATTAAATAGAATAGGTGAGTGGCATCCCCTTGTCTCAGTCCAGTGTACACCTTAAAATTTTCAGTTTCTCCTGCAGGTGTCTTAACTTTGCATATGGTTTCTTCCAAACACATTTTAACTAATTTGATTAATTTTTGTGGTATTTCAAATTCTTTCATGGTGTTTAAGAGTGTCTGTCGGTGTATGCTAGCATAGGCCTTCTTGAAGTCTATAAATAGAATATGGATATCTACATTAAATTCCCATGCCTTCTCATTTATTTGTCTCAATGTGAATAAGTGATCCAAAGTGGATCTGTTAGTGCGGAAACCACATTGGTAGTCCCCAATCAGTTCTTCGGTTATGGGAATCAGTCTGTGTAGTATACACATCGACAAAATTTTATACGTGACATCGAGTAGGGCAATTCCTCTGTAGTTATCACAGACAAGGGGATCATTCTTCTTAAAGATGGGGCATATAATTGCAGTTTTCCAATCGGCCGGTATGTTTTCTGTCTCCCAAATTGTTTCAATTAAGGAATGTAGTTCTATTTCCAATTGTGGTCCTCCATTTTTTAAAAGCTCAGCATATACTTGGTCTTCCCCACAGGCCTTGTTGTTCTTTAATTTCTTTATTGTTTGTCTTATTTCATTTACTGATGATGTGGTGACTTGTATATCAACTGTGTCTGGTTCTTCAAACTAAAGTAATATTGTGGATCATTGCAGTTGAGCAGCTGTGTAAAGTATGTCTTCCATGTTTCTTGTATTTCATTCCTGTTTGTAAGTATTTTCCCATTATGGTCCTTTATAAACTGTTCCCTTTTAGTGAATTTTCCCAAGGACTTTTTTATATTCTGGTACATCTGCCTTGCTCTGTGATGCTTGAAATCATCCTCCGCTTCTCTTACCATGTTGTTGTAGTGTTTTCTCTTCTCTTGTCTTAGAGTTCGTTGTGTTTCCTTGCGGATTTTATAGTATCTCTCCTTTAGTGTAATATTGTCCATGTCTTGTAACCATGCCTTCCTCGCATTTTGCCTCTCCAGTACTCTTTCTTGGCACTTTATATTAAACCAGATTTTGTTAGTTCGTTTTCTTTTACCTATAGTTTTGGAAGCTACATCTTGAATACTGTTTCTGAGGTGTCTCCATCTACTTTCCACGTCTTGCTGGTCACTATGTGTCAGTCTAGATTCCAATAGGTTAATTTCCATTTCTTTCCTAAAGTTTTCTTTTATTTTTTCTTCTGCCAGATTTTCTACATCGTACCTTTTAATTTCAACCCTATTTGTACTTTGTTTCTTTTTTAGCTTTATTTTCATTTGAGCTATGATTAACATATGATCTGTCTCACAATCTGCTCCCCTAAAAGTTCTAACGTCTTTAATACTGTTTTGAAATCGTCTTTGGATGGCGACATGGTCAATCTGGTTCACTACTTTTCCATCTGGTGATATCCATGTCCCTAAATGAATGCGTTTGTGTTGGAATTTTGTGCTGCTTAATGTGAGACCATTTGCCATTGCAAAGTTTATGAGTCGCACACCATTCTCTGAACTTTCATCATGTAAGCTGTAATTCCCAATGGTTGGTTTGTAGATTTCTTCTTTTCCTACTTTGGCATTAAAGTCTCCTAACACTATTGTTACATTATGTCTACTTATTGAATTATATGTCTGTTCCAGTTGACTATAAAATTCTTCTTTCACGTCATCTTCCTTATCTTCTGTGGGTGCATGAACATTTATAAATGTAATATCAAACCACTGAGCCTGAATCGTAATGTGTGATATTCGGTTATTAATTGATTTGAATTCCTTTATTGTGTCAATTGCTGTTTTATGAATGTAAAAGCCCGTTCCAAATTCATGGCGCTGACCGCAGTCTCCATACATTATTGTCCCATCTCCTATTTTCATTGATCCCGTTCCCTGCCATCTTATTTCTTGGAGCGCTACCAGTTGTACCTTGTATTTTCCTAGTTCGTTTATTAGTATTTGTGCGCTTCCTGGGCGGTATAGACTTCTGACATTCCACGAACCAAAAGAGAAATCCTTGTAACTTTGCCAATTTCTGTTCCAGTAAATTCTGTCCTGTTTCCGAGGCATACCTTGAGTGTCCTGACCGGCCGTTGTTTTACGTGAGTGGGTTGGTAGCCCTCTGCACAACCCCCAACCTGGAGGACCAGGAGTCTTGATTTTGGGGTACTCTACCCCTAGGGATTTGCCTTCACCATGGCTTAACGAGTCTTCCCTACCCGTGCTAGTTTTGGTCCACCCCGGGTATTTTATTTCCCCGGTACCCTCCATATCTGGAGAGCATTCCCCAATCCGCCACCGGGGAGGAGCCCGATGGGGGACTAGCAACCCCACACGGGCAAAAGTCAACTATTGTACCAGTAGCATTATATGGATGTGAAGCCATTACATTCAGGAAAAAAGATGAAGAAAAACTGTTGATATTTGAAAGAAAAATACTAAGAAAAATATTTGGACCAATCTTCGATGAAAATGTCATGGAGTGGAGGATAAGGAAAAATGAAGAACTACGGGAGCTGTACAAACATAGTACCATTGTGGAAATGTTAAAGAAGAGAAGACTGAACTGGGCTGGTCATGTAGCACGGATGCCGGAGAACAGACTACCCAAAATAGCATCCACTAAGAAATTAGAAGGAAAGAGAAGAAGAGGAAGACTTCGAATTAGGTGGATGGAGAATATCCGAGAAGATGCAGCTAGGATGGGCATCAACTCTGATTGGACAACAATTTCCCTTGATAGAAATAATTGGAAGAGGCTCGTAGAGCAGGTGTATGGTCGATAAGGCCTTAGCCACGTGTAAAGTAAAGTAAGTATTTTGGTTTTTGCATATTTCCTTGCAGTTTGACCTCCTAACATTCTTATTGCTTTTTACGTCCTTATTTTGTTCTTCTTGTCGGCCTCGATTTTCACTCCTCTGGAAGTCCATATGTGGTAAGTTTCTTTATATGTAGCCAGTTTTATTTTTTCCATTTCGATGTTTTTGCTACGCTTCTGTTAATTTTAATTTCATTTTTGTCATTTTCGAGCTATTGAGCCGCAGTAAATTAGTGTAGTCTATTTACATGTTCCAAGGTTTGTCATTTTTGCTTTTGCTTTTTTTTTGGGAGAGGGGTGCATTTTTTAAAGATTTTCACTTTTGGAGATGTTTTCTTTATACTTTGCACAATAATGTTCTTTGAAATTGATTAGTAGATTTGTCCTGTAGAGGTGAATTCTTTTCTCGAGTCCAAGGTATGCAAGATCTGCGTTTTTACAACGTGTGTTCGCAGTAGTTTGTTTCGGCATTTACATTGCTTCTTTCCTCTCTGTGATTCTGCGATAAATAAACGAAATAGGATGACTGCATTTGTAATTGCTCTCTAAACTAATGTGAAAAACTAACAAATATTGGAGTCGGTAACTAGAATTTGCGTATACAGCTTAATTCTAGTTACCGATTCCAATCATTGCATCGTTCGTCATTTAGACCTTTTTTGTAACAAGTGTGTGCACTAAAGTGTTATAAGATTTCTACAGTTGGTATTCCGCCGTTAACTTCTATGACAAAGAAAACAGGTTAGTATCGGTAACTGCAATTTTTTTGCAGCTGGTCAGAGATAAATAAGAAATCTAAAAATCATCCAAAAACCTAGTACTCAGATTTACTGCAAAAATGTCCAAAGTCCAAAGTCATGAATTCCAACCATTCTGTGGATGAATAATTGGAATCGGTAACTAGAACTGACTTCCTATATGGATCAGTTCCGGTAATTAAAACTGATCTCGTACATAGGTCAATCCTATTTACCGATTTCAATTTTCATATTTCACCGTAGTAGTTTATTGAACAATTACAAATGCAGAAATGCTATTACATTTAAGTGCATGCAACTCCTGCATACAACATTTACCTATGAATCGGTAACTGGATTTTACCTAAATAACTTAATTCTAATTATACACTCCTGGAAATTGAAATAAGAACACCGTGAATTCATTGTCCCAGGAAGGGAAAACTTTATTGACACAGGCAACAGAGCATGCACAATGTCGGCACTAGTACAGTGTATATCCACCTTTCGCAGCAATGCAGGCTGCTATTCTCCCATGGAGACGATCGTAGAGATACTGGATGTAGTCTTGTGGAACGGCTTGCCATGCCATTTCCACCTGGCGCCTCAGTTGGACCAGCGTTCGTGCTGGACGTGCAGACCGCGTGAGACGACGCTTCATCCAGTCCCAAACATGCTTAGTGGGAGACAGATCCGGAGATCTTGCTGGCCAGGGTAGTTGACGTACACCTTCTAGAGCACGTTGGGTGGCACGGGATACATGCGGACGTGCATTGTCCTGTTGGAACAGCAAGTTCCCTTGCCGGTCTAGGAATGGTAGAACGATGGGTTCGATGACGGTTTGGATGTACCGTGCACTATTCAGTGTTCCCTCGACGATCACCAGTGGTGTACGGCCAGTGTAGGAGATCGCTCCCCACACCTTGATGCCGGGTGTTGGCCCTGTGTGCCTCGGTCGTATGCAGTCCTGATTGTGGCGCTCACCTGCACGGCGCCAAACACGCATACGACCATCATTGGCACCAAGGCAGAAGCGACTCTCATCGCTGAAGACGACACGTCTCCATTCGTCCCTCCATTCACGCCTGTCGCGACACCACTGGAGGCGGGCTGCACGATGTTGGGGCGTGAGCGGAAGACGGCCTAACGGTGTGCGGGACCGTAGCCCAGCTTCATGGAGACGGTTGCGAATGGTCCTCGCCGATGCCCCAGGAGCAACAGTGTCCCTAATTTGCTGGGAAGTGGCGGTGCGGTCCCCTACGGCACTGCGTAGGATCCTACGGTCTTGGCGTGCATCCGTGCGTCGCTGCGGTCCGGTCCCAGGTCGACGGGCACGTGCACCTTCCGCCGACCACTGGCGACAACATCGATGTACTGTGGAGACCTCACGCCCCACGTGTTGAGCAATTCGGCGGTACGTCCACCCGGCCTCCCGCATGCCCACTATACGCCCTCGCTCAAAGTCCGTCAACTGCACATACGGTTCACGTCCACGCTGTCGCGGCATGCTACCAGTGTTAAAGACTGCGATGGAGCTCCGTATGCCACGGCAAACTGGCTGACACTGACTGCGGCGGTGCACAAATGCTGCGCAGCTAGCGCCATTCGACGGCCAGCACCGCGGTTCCTGGTGTGTCCGCTGTGCCGTGCGTGTGATCATTGCTTGTACAGCCCTCTCGCAGTGTCCGGAGCAAGTATGGTGGGTCTGACACACCGGTGTCAATGTGTTCTTTTTTCCATTTCCAGGAGTGTAGAATCCAATATTTGTTACTTTTTATGAATTTCGTTAGTTGTGTGCTTACTTTTCTTTTAGGATTTAGTGTATCGGTTTCTCCACATTTCATGTTACTGCTTCGTATTTCTTATGTTTCACTTTGCATTTTTTTCGTTGTTCTGTAGTCATTTAGTTTCTCCCTGCCCGAAACCCCAAGTTCCCTGCACTTTTTTTCCGTTTGAATGAATAATTAATATTAAAATTAATGCATTTTTACAATAGTACGACTTCAAGATGCTCTACACTGTAATGCAGTTTAGTGATTCTCTGTTTCCTCTACTCGCATAAATTACGATGATAAATCTAACTAGGCATTTTTTTCGTTCTTATTCTTATTAATTTCGTTATCTTCTATTCGTTTCGATATAATTAGTGCGTAAATAAATAGTCGCGTTAAATGTGTGTGGAATTTTATAGCTTTCTACCTTAGCTTGTATTCCAGTATGATCCGTTGCTTTCATAGATTGCCTCTATATAGCGTCTTTGCCTCAGGTAGGACGTCATTGCTCAAAGCCGACGAATGGAATAGGACACTAGAACATATCCGGCGTGTGTATACGAATACATAGATTTTCGATATTTGAACCAGTACACGTCTTACTATGTGCATGGTAAAGTTGATACAGACCCTGGTTTGCAGGTAGTTTTTACGAGAATTACATCAAAGTTTAAAGAAATAGTTTGTCTACTGACAATCCTAGTGTGCTAGTAACGTAACTGATACTTGGCAATTTTCTGTGGCAGATGCATTAGTTGCTTATTTACTAGTACAAAGCAGAAATAAATTATTGTTTTGGTATTCTGAGATGCTAGAGGATGACATTGACTAGACTCTGTGAATATCACGTATCTGGTGTGCAAATATACAGGGTGTTACAAAAAGGTACGGCCAAACTTTCAGGAAACATTCCTCACACACAAATAAAGAAAAGATGTTATGTGGACATGTGTCGGGAAACGCTTAATTTCCATGTTAGAGCTCATTTTAGTTTCATTCCAACGTGATCAAATTGTAAATTTTCACAATCAACATGTGTGGGCTGACGAGAATCCGCACGTAATTGTGCAATCACGTCATCAACACAGATTTTCTGTGAACGTTTGGGCAGGCATTGTTGGTGATGTCTTGAATGGGCCCCATTTTCTTCCACCTACGCTCAATGGAGCACGTTATCATGATTTCTTACGGGATACTCTACCTGTGCTGCTAGAACATGTGCCTTTACAAGTACGACACAACATGTGGTTCATGCACGATGGAGCTCCTGCACATTTCAGTCGAAGTGTTCGTACGCTTCTCAACAACAGATTCGGTGACCGATGGGTTGGTAGAGGCGGACCAATTCCATGGCCTCCACCCTCTCCTGACCTCAGCCCTCTTGACTTTCATTTATGGGGGCATTTGAAAGCTCTTGTCGACGCAACCGCGGTACCAAACGTAGAGAGTCTTCGTGCTCTTATTGTGGACGGCTGTGATACAATACGCCATTCTCCAGGGCTGCATCAGCGCATCAGGGATTCCATGCGACGGAGGGTGGATGCATGTATCCTCGCTAACGGAAGACATTTTGAACATTTCCTGTAACAAAGTGTTTGAAGTCACGCTGGTACGTTCTGTTGCTGTGTGTTTCCATCCCATGATTAATGTGATTTGAAGAGAAGTAATAAAATGAGCTCTAACATGGAAAGTAAGCGTTTCCGGTCACATGTCCACATAACATATTTTCTTTCTTTGTGTGTGAGGAATGTTTCCTGAAAGTTTGGCCTTACCTTTTTGTAACACCCTGTATACGTCAGTGGGTGCAACAGTATGGCGGTTCTCTACAGTTAATGTGTTCAGTGGATTACAGTGCCTTGTTCGAGGTTTGGTAGCCCTTATTAAACAAAGGTACTTGTTGATTAATCGTTGTTTATCGTTCGTAAAATTTTTAAGGTTGAGTGTCAGGATTATCCGAAAACCCACGTTGTGACGTAAGCTAAGTCGTGACATCGTTGTGTGTTGTCGCTTCGTTCGTATTAGATCAATTAATTGAGTGACATCATTGATAGTCAAGCTCCTTCTGCTTGATTATAGAACTATTTTATGAAACATTACTTTGAAATTAGCACCTACAAGTTTGCTTACTAAATGATTTCGTGTTCTTCCCTCTTATTAGAGTACAACATATACATCGTGGAGCAAATTATTACTGCTGATACGACATAAAATAAAAAAGTAAAACATGTTAATGAGAGAGGTAATCACAGTCGATAAATGATTAGGAGTAACTACGGGATTTCTGGTGACAGGCAGTTCATTTAAATGCTTCAAGTTTAGCGCTGTAATTTCAACAAACACAGCAAAATTGTTATGCCAACTTATGAAGTAATTACATCTGCCCTACAAAGAAATATTCAAGTCTTACGATAATTTAGTGAGACGGACAAGCATTTCGTATACTTCGTACTCGTCATTGCATATATATGACGTACTTCCGCACTACTGTGTAATTCAACAAGCTAATATTATGTTTTCAAGTTAATAAAAATGCAACGCCGTAATGAAGCGTCCAGTGACCATTCTAAAGTCTTAAATACTCTGAGTACTCCCTGCATAGTCCTGTGAAACTGGTTTGTGTGTATGTTGAGTAATTCTTCTTTGTTCGTCTTAGAAAGTAGAACAGTGAACCGTGAACTTCTAACAAACGGATCAAAGACGAAATGCAAACATCAGCAGTGCAAGCTAACACCCTGAGATTGGTTCATGAAGTTCTGTCGAGAGGTTGTAGGCGCTTCAGTCCGGAACCGCGCTGCTGCTACGGTCGCAGGTTCGAATCCTGCTACAGGCATGGATGTGTGTGACGTCCTTAGGTTAGTTAGGTTTAAGTAGCTCTGAGTCTAGGGGACTGATGACTTCAGATGTTAAGTCTCATAGTGCTTAGAGCCATAAAGTAATGTCAACGACCGAAACGTAAACATTGTCAAATCGTTAGCTCTCTGTCATCAACCGAATCTCGAATGTTGTCAAATCGTGAACACTCGATCTCACACGGCTGGTACCTACTGACAGTACTGAAGTTGTTTTGGGACATCTGTGCTGCTTGCTCATTCGCCCCTACTGACGGTCAATATGTCAACCGTTTGACAATATTACTGAACTTTTGACGGCTCATTAACGGGAGGGCGTTGCACAACTATCACAGCTGTCAACACGAACGCCGATGACGTATGGAAATTTCCGCCGCGCTGCTGGCAACGACTGCCGCCCATTTAGGCGCGGATGTGACAAACCCAGCTGTAGAAACTGAACTTCACACTAACGGTTCTCACCTGATTGGTCAGAGGTATAAATAATGATTAAAAACAAAGCAGTTCATCCACTGTCCAGCTTTCAAAATAGTGATGCCCCTTGTCGTATCGCGTCCTTTTATTTCTTCTTTTTCAGAATTTTAAACTATTACGAAGATCCTTATTATCTGGAGCAGCAACTTATAAAGCAGTCGGATCGTAGCGAGAGGCTGTTCTCATGAATGGAAGTAGCTTGAGCAGCGCATATGTCACGACTTATAAAGCCTATACATATACATATAGCAGGTCGGTGGTGTGAGAAGCGGGCACTACTGAGAAGATATCTAACAAGCTAACATATAAATCGGGGATGTCCCAGACGATGAGCGCCATACTGTAATAATTTTAAATAGTTATAGCGCGGTCGCGCTGAAACAAAGATATCTGAAAATGTCACGCACGGAATAGAGGTTTAGGTGGTGGGGTCTCGGTGCTCGATCCTGTCTGAGCTAGGTAAATGGTGTGAAAAATATTTTGTTTCGCCCGGACCAGCGACCATTTGTATAGTCTTTCGAACACCTGTCTTGCTCTGGCTGTGTTAACAATAATTATATTAAGCAAGGTTTGAACGACGAACTAGAGTTGGCGCCCAGGCAAATTGCGCGAGTCAATTCATTCCATCTGCAAAAGATTTTAATTGAGCCGAAATAAAGGCTCAGCTAATAGCATCGTATGTACGTGCTCCGTTCGATTTTGCGTACAAAAACAGTCACTCTCGATCGGATTTTAGGCACAAAAGATACTCATTTCTGCGAGATTCTTGAAGCGTGCTATTTATACTTTCATAATGTACGAATCGGTTCAAAGTTTTCACTAAGGTAGATCATCCAACAATCTTAAACCATTGTGGAGATACGATGGTTTGATGTCGAGCTAAATGTCGCACGTAAAATTCGTTCTTATGTGAACTGGATGCGCGGAAACTGCTTACAGTGAATCAAATAAATAAAAAATGCGTTTTTACGACAAAATCGAAAACTCGCTTTCAAAAAATCTAGCTTCATTCGGATTTTACGTGCAAAAACACGTGTTTTTGTGGCGTTTTTTTACGCGTGCCTCTTCAATGTTTCAAACAAATCGGTTCAAATTTTGTAAGAAGATAGACAAACACATATAATTAATGACCGTCCTACTGTTTTGTGCAAGATTTACGCGTCGACACGATATAAGCAACATAGTTCGAAAGGCAATGAAACAGACTTGTACTGGATCAGACGTCGCCAAAGTCAAAAAAAATCTACGTCTGCTGCCAAGCTAATGCGGTCTAATGTCAAAATTATGGTAGAGTAAAACATGGAACCGGAATGAAAAGTGCTCGTAACGTAGCACAAAAAAGGCGAATATGTCCTGCGCAGATTTAGGAATGTTAAAGAAGGGAACAAGCTTTTCCACTTATCTGGCAGCTTCAAAGAAATTTAATTGTTTGATGACATGATGGCTTGTGTCATGTTGTACATTATGTAACACGTTAGTTTAGTTGACATGATGCATTATATTTACATGACATGCGTACTAATGCCAACAATTAAAAAAAGTGCGAATATGTCACGATGGTCCGCAGCTCGTGATCGTGCGGTAGCGGCCGCGCTTCCCACGCCCGGATTCGCGGGTTCGATTCCCGGTGGGGTCAGGTATTTTCTGTGCCTCGTGATGACTGGGTGTTGTGTGATGTCCTTAGGTTAGTTAGGTTTAAGTAGTTCTAAGTTCTAGGGGACTGATGACCATAGATGTTAAGTCCCATAGTGCTCAGAGCCATTTTTTTTATGTCACGATGTTTTGATATAAATGTCTTTGAAGCTGCCAGATAAATCGAAAAGCTAGTTCCCTTCTTTTACAACCCTAACTCTGCCCAGAACATATTCGCCTTCTTTGTGTTGCGATAGGAGCATTTTTCATTCTGGTACAAATATTAACAAAATTAAATCCGGTTGCACTTAGAAAATGACAGCAGGTGTCTATTACTGGTCGTAATTGTGGCATTTTTCACATGCAATAAACTTCGAATTTTGCTAAAATGAGAGACAGAAAAGTACGAAACAGTACTATGTTATCACAACAGAATTTTAAGCTCTGTTTCCGTCTCGCAGAAAATAATAATGAATTAAAAGGTGATTGATCTGCCTTTTTGGAAGAATACAATTTTTTTTTGTTTATTCGCCACCGCAGTTGTGGTATCTTCAATGGTTATTTTCTTTTATTGTTTGTTAAAAAATTATGCATACATATTTTATGTAGGTCAGGAATATGGTGACATCTGATTTTGTTGTCGTTTAGATTCTTTCTGTTTCTTCCTTTTCCTGGTCTTTATCTCGTGTCTTCACGGGGTCGGCATGTTAATCTCGATTTGCCAATGTTAGTGAGAGGGGTTGGCCGGATGCCCGTCCTGTACACACCTGTTCCCTCTCGGGACTGAAATCGTGTACTCCATCTGCCTGCGTCTGGTGTTATCCCATGTGAAAAGGTTTTCTAAGTGATTGCGAATCGTGTATGTGAGGCGGGGCTTGGGTACAAGCCCCATATTGACCTAGTAGAACGTGGGGCAACCGCGTAAAAATCACATCCAGGCTGGTCGGCACACCGGCCATAGTCGTTAATCCGTCGGGCGTTGGCAGCCTTTGGGCACCAGCGTGAAAAAAAAAAAGAAGTAAAATACATTTGTAATTTACACAACAGCAACCTACCCATATTGAATTGAACTGAACTGAGTGTCCATGGCTGTCAACAGAAATCAGCCACACATCAATATTAATACTGCAAATATTAATACTACAAAGGGATGTGAGGGCGACGTATGAATTGAATTTCCATTAGTAGAATGTAACCTCTAAATTATATATTCTGGTAAAATAGTGGCAGTCGCGCTTTCTGACCTTTTCCATTGCTGTAGTTGGCCTGTCCTGAGCTAAACTTGGTTATTATTTGCCTGCTATATATGTTGTTCTTATTGTTTTTATGTTTAAAGGCATCTGTGGACATCAGTAAAAAATGTAGTACATCATACCAAATAGTTTTCCAAACCAAAGCCTTAACAAATTTCACCGATGCCCACAGCTCACTTAAAATATAAAAACAATAACGACACGGTTAACAAGCTAATAATAACCAAGTACAGCATAGGACTGGTCAACTACAGCAACTGTAAGCATCAAAACGGGGCCACCATTTTACTCGCATACATAGTTTAGAGATTATATCCTAAACAATAATTCAATTCGGACGTTGCCCTAACATCTCTGTGGTGCAGATGACATGCAGTATTAATAGTGACGAGTGACTGATTTCTGTTACCAGCCACAGGGCACACGTGATGCACAAAAAAGAGTTAAGGTACGTATGTAGTCTAAACAACAACAAAACCTGATGTCAACATACTGCTAACCTACATAACACTTCTATGTACGTGTTTAAGAAACAATAAAAGAAAAAAACCCATTGAAGACGCCATAGTTGTGGTGCAACGTGTTTGGATATTAAACAAAACAAAAAATATTTACTTACAGGAAGGTGGATCCTGTTTAATTCATTATTCTGCACGATGTTGTATAGTAGATCATGTAGTGCTCCAAATCTGACGGTCTGCAGAGAGACAAGATCCAGTGGAGATCTCCGTGCAGGCCATGATCTTAATATTTGCCATTTTCGATTTTATATCAGGAGCCCTTATCTGTAAAGTTCACGGTAATTATTTCCAATAAACTCACAGTGGTGGAATCCCTGTTTCTCTTTTATACAAGATAAGAGATCCTCATTTAGGGCCTATATTTGAATCCACGCTTCAGCAGCTTAGAGAATGCTCTAGTTCCCTACCGAATCCGAGAGACATCATCAAAAGAACTGTAACACGGAGCAGGTAGGAGAATGTCCAAATCCTCACTCAAGGATAAACTATCTCACCTTGTCTCCTTAACTGACGTGGTTTTACCCGGGGTATCGATGCAACACCAAGATCACTGATCAGGGGCGACGCGTCTGCTTCTTATTAGCAACGGCCGGGGCAAAGATGAGAGGGTATTGCAATATCCACTCGTCTTCTGGCTTCCACTTCGCTCTTGTCACGCAACAGTGCCGGACACTTAATTTTGTTTTACCTCATGATGCGGGTGGAAGTCCAGAAGATTTACTCAAATGGACGAACACATCGCAAAAAAAAATTCAAAAGCCATTATTCTGTACAGAATTACCAGAAAACTTCTAGAACACGCAAAGTTTTGTTGCCTAGCCGTACGTCGAAGATTTCTACAAATACTGTATCCCATGACACCTAAAGTGCAGTGTCAAGATTAGTTTGAGTTTTATAGCGATATACGAAAAGGGCAGCGGGCATGACGGCAGCTGTGTAGTATAGTTATCAACAAATATGATTACAACGAGTTGCGCGTGGAGCCAACAGTAACTTAGTCGCACTACCTTTTCAGTGACTGGACACCAGCAAGACAACTTCAGCCGTAGGATTCTCAGAATGTTCCTGCCTTGTTCGTAGTGCATTAGCAAATGTGCGTTACATGAAACATACTCAGCTGCTAAGCACGTTGCGAACTGGATATGTTGAGATATCTTTGTTTTCGATGCTATTCGGCAGATAGTGCCCGTGTAAACCATGAGATTGAGAGCTGAAAAAAAAAAAAAATTGTGCCGGTTGTACGGATCTGGTGCACCCGATACGAAAACTATTGCAGAAGACGTTAGTAAGTATCCCGCTGCTAGAAGCGTTTCGAAACTCTCCAGCACTGCACGCTCGATTGCTTCTGAGGAACTGTGAAAGGACGGAAGATTACACTGTTCATCCAAAAAGCTCCGTGACTGATTTTAGCCCTGGCGTATAAGCGACGTCATCGCGCCGGCCTTTGTGGCCGAGCGGTTCTAGGCGCTACAGTCTGGAACCGCGCGACCACTACGGTCGTAGGTTCGAATCCTGCTCGAGCATGGATGTGTGTGATGTCCTTCGGTTAGTTAGGTTTAAGTAGTTCTAAGTTCTAGAGGACTGATGACCTCAGATGTTAAGTCCCATAGTGCTCAGAGCCATTTGAACCATTTTGATGTCATCGCAGTAAACAACAGATGGATGTATCCATCAGTCAGTTGTGAGCAGTCACTGTTGAGTAGTGGACGTGAGACAGCACTGTGTATGTGTGTGTGTGTGTGTGTGTGAGTGCACTGTTGTGTCAGAAATCGCAACGGCGTAACATTTCTAAATCAAGTTTCAGGGTATATTTCAGAATGTTTTGAAGAAGAAAAAAAGTGTGTACAATGTTCGTCTCATAGATCTAATAAAAACAACGGCGAGTGGACTCCTGGCGCGATTTGACTGAAATGCAAAACGCGCACAATTCTTTTCTGAAAACATCATCACGGTTGACGAAGCTTAGTGTTATCAATACGAACCTACCACAAAACGACAAAGTACAGAAATTCACATGTGGGTCAACACTTTAACGACGTAACCGACATTCAAGCCCATGTCACTTGGCGGACAGTTTCATGTATTTGTATGAGCATTCTGTGCGTTGTACTACAGCGGGAGAGGACTATGCAGAATAACTGTAATATTAAAACCGCCATCGTAACCTTTGTATATATTCTATTAATCCGGTCTCTAAACGTTTTGGACTAACGGGGTAAGGCTTAACGTCCCAAAGACGACAGGGATGCTCGCATAGGACCCCATGAAAACATAAATCGTTTTACAAGGGAACCATCCCGGCATTCGAATTACACGATTCAGAGAAACCGCGGAAAACCTAAATCCCAAATCTGCTCTGTCTGAACTCGTGTGCAAACTAACGCGCCGCCTCGGCCAGTAAAGCCTAGGAATGCATACTTAGTCGGTAACATTCGTTGGAAATTATAACCTTTTACTTTTATCAACTTTAGCCATTTACAGCACGTATTAATTAACTTCCTGCAATGCAAATCCACAATCTCCATAAACTCTTCAAATGACGTCATTTTACGCTTTTGGCTGTAACTGTTTTTATGGGGATGTCGCAAGGTTAGCTTATTTGGTACTGTCAAACAGCAGATGTGATGTTAGACCACGGCATAAAAGCAGGTTAAAAATAACAACGTACTTGTAGCGTAGTGTTGCTTTTGATGGTAATAAAAGTCAATAATATAAATAACATAAATAATACAAATAACAAAAATCTACGTATGATAGTATCCCCGTCATTGATAACAACCGTTGACTCTACATGGTGGCTAAAATAAAACAGATCCGGAAAATATTCTGTGCGCCCTAAGCTAAGCAACCAACTTACATCATCACCCCCAAATGCGGATGGTGTAAATTGGATTGCTTTCTTAGGGCGCATAGAATATTTTCCAGACCTTATTTTGGCCACCATGTATTACTATCAAGGCTGACGTAGCCCTATAAGACATTCGTTATTTTTAACTTGCCGGCCGTTGTGACCGAGCGGTTCTAGGCGCTACAGTCTGGAACCGCGCGACCGCTACGGTCGCAGGTTCGAATCCTGCCTCGGGCATGGATGTGTGTGATGTCCTTAGGTTAGTTAGGTTTAAGTAGTTCCAAGTTCTAGGGGACTGATGACCTCAGATGTACAATGCTGAGAGCCATTTGAACCATCTGAATCATTTTTAACTTGTTTCTGTGCCATAATATGGTGTCGCATTTTATACTTGACAGTGATACATAAACCGAAATTGCGGTAGTTGCAACCAAAGCAGAAAATGATGTCATTTACGGAATTCTGAATTAATTTTCTTGAAACAAGCAATAGGAAATTACGTTTGTCGCATAGGCCATCCGAGAATAGATATCAGAAAAAAAAACCTCATGTAGACCCTGTGAGAATAGGCAACAGAAAAGAACATGTTTTATGCTACCTAATGAGTAAATATTGTTATAATCTCTGAAGAACTGCAATGTCGCTTCACATTGTATTATTCCTTGAACTGGAAATGTCACCTTTGTACACAGTATAGACATAATTCCGCATGCTGCAAAATTAAGTTTTTTGCTTAACTTGTGCACCCAGACGTGTTTGGCCTCAGTTACAATGTATCTTTAGTGAGTGTCCTGAAATATTACAGTATGGTATAAACGGATTGAAAGAAAATTAACGAAAGGTGGTAAAGAGTCCGCTACCATTTTGTAAGTAGCTACTTAAAAGTTAATTCGTTACTCGAAAAGGTAACTTTATTAATAACGATTAACGGAGTAACCGTCTAGTACCCAGCTATGCTAATAATCCACACATGTCTGTAGTCAATGCTAAGCAATGATTGAGGTGGTGTAAAGAGCGAAAAGCGAATGTATTGGAGTGATGAATTACGCTGTACCCTGCAGCAATCAGATGGGTTTGGATTCGGCGAAAGCCTGCAGAACGTTACCTGCCATCATGCGTGGAATAGGTTCAAATGGCTCTGAGCACTATGGGACTCAGCTGCTGAGGTCATTAGTCCCCTAGAACTTAGAACTAGTTAAACCTAACTAACCTAAGGACATCACAAACCTCCATGCCCGAGGCAGGATTCGAACCTGCGACCGTAGCGGTCTTGCGGTTCCAGACTGCAGCGCCTTTAACCGCACGGCCACTTCGGCCGGCCTCGTGGAATAGGGAGGAGGGGTACTATGGCGTGAGGGTGTTTTTCGTGGTTAGCTTGTGCATCCCTTATTGTGGTTAAGAAAACGCTAATGGAAAGATATGAATATATTTTAAAGCATTATATGTTGCGTGCAGTAAAGGAACAATTCGGAGTCGAACATTATTCTGTTACGGCACAGCGAAAACGGGTTCAAATCGTTCAAATGGCCCTGAGCACTATGGGACTTAACTTCTGAGGTCATCAGTCCCCTAGAACTTAGAACTACTTAAACCTAACTAACCTAAGGACATCACACACATCCATGCCCGAGGCAGGATTCGAACCTGCGACCGTAGCGGTCGCGCGGTTCCAGACTTTAGCGCCTAGAACTGTACGGCCACTCCGGCCGGCTGAAAACGGGTTCCAAGTTATAAAATTTTAAACGGACTTCAAGCAGCTTGACGTAAGATAGGCTGGTTACACCACGATTACCGGTCGACCAGGGAGCACGGTGATGCTAGACAGACGGGTAGCAGTCTGCAATTCTGCAGTAGCTGAGTGAGAGAGATCATACGCAGCGGGAAAACAGAAAAGGACAGCGACTAAGCAAAATAACACGCACGCGCGGCGGGATGCCGCAAGAAGCAATAGACACGGCTGGGGCAAACACTCGTAAACCAATTTAACTAGATGCTAAGAGAGAATTAAAGCAAGGGTAGCAGAATAACTAGTCCACATGCGGTCATCGCTAGTAAACTGCACGTCACATAACTACGGAGAGCTCTATAAATACCTGAGCCACAGCTCCAAGTAGAGGAGAACGGTTCAGGTCAATGGGAATGATGGAGTCCGTATCGACGACATTCCGTGCTATGACCATGTTGCCTTAGTAAGTCTTGTCGCCGGCCGCTGTGGCCGAGCGGTTCTAGGCGCTTCAGTCTGGAACCGCGCGACTGCTACGGTCGCAGGTTCGAATCCTGCCTCGGGAATGGATCTGTGTGATGTCCTTAGGTTAGTTAGGTTTCAGTAGTTCTAAGTTCTAGGGGCTGATGACCTCAAATGTTAAGTCCCATAGTGCTCAGAGCCATTTGAACCATTAAAGTCTTGTCTCAGATCAACCAGCGCAGTACCAACCAGCCGTGGAGTGCCGCAGAACTGAACTCCACTGACGCGAACTTCATGCTGTGTCGCACTAACCACTACTGATGGGAGGCCTTATGAACTACCAGTAACAGCCGGCCGCTGTGGCCGAGCGGTTCTAGGCGCTTGAGTCCAGAACCGCGCTGCTGCTACGGTCGCAGCTTCGAATCCTGCCTCGGGCATGGATATGTGTGATGTCCTTAGGTTAGTTAGGTTTAAGTCGTTCTAAGTCTAGGGGACTGATGATCTCAGTTGTTAAGTCCCATAGTGCTTAGAGCCATTGAACTACCAGCAGCAGTTCAGTACCAGTACCAGGTGCTGTACTCTCTGAGTGTGGCACGGAAGACGACGACCAGGGTTCCTGGCGGGGTACCGTCCGGTACGCCTAAGCTCATCCGGGTTCAGGGCCTACCAGGCCGGCAGTACTGGGTTCAACGCCTGCTGCCTACAGCACACCACGGATGGGGTGGTCCAGGGAAGAAGAGGCACGGAGTGGCGTCGTGCTCCCTCAGCCGGTAGGAGCTATCCGTGCTGTACCAGGCTGGGCTAAGCATCCGTATCGACGCAAGAGGAACGACGTCTCGCTAGGACGCAGACTCAAGGACAGTGTCCGAGACCGAGAGCCTGTCCATGACCAGGGCAGGAGGCAACTACGGCCACAGGACACCACCTTTTGTTGTCACAATAAACGATTTACTAAATAATCATGTTTTCCTAGCGCCACGAGCGCTTCCAGACGATTCCTGACATCGTGATGGACGCTATCCTCTCGGCCCCTCTGTAATATCATGACAGAACCAGTGACACAATGTATTGTGAACAATAACATTCCTGAAGTTGACTAGCTTGACCGGAATGACCAATGTAACACGTTTGGGATGAGGAAGAACGTCGACTTCGCTCCAGAAGTCAGCCTCCAACATCACTAAATGGTTCACATGGCTCTGAGCACTATGGTACTTAACATCTGAGGTCATCAGTCCTCTAGAACTCAGAACTACTTAAACCTAACTAATCTAAGGACATCACACGCATCCATGCCTGAGGTAGGTTTCGAACCTGCGACCGTAGCAGTCACGCGGTTCCGGACTGAAGCGCCTAGAACCTCTCGGCCACCCCGGCCGGCCAACATCACTACCTTCTCTGGTTTTGGCTCATGAAGAAGAATGGGTTGCCTCTCCTCTAAACACATTCAGATACCTCACTGAAAGAGTCCCCAGCGGGGGGAAGGTCGGGCACAGCCCAAATTAGTGTCCAGTGATATATGTCCGGATACTTTTGATCAGATAGTGTACGCTCGGCGAACAACTACCCGCTAGCACCGGCAACTCTGAAACTGGCCCCTGTGGCAGCGCAGTTTTCGACTCTGCTGCAGTTATTTCTTGGCCATGTTGCAATTTTTTTTCCGCCAGACCGTGCAATTAGGTTATCCGTTCTGGAGCGCGCGGCGCCCGCGGCGGCAGAAGCAGCAGCGCCTAGCGCCTATTCAGCGCCGGCCGGCGTGCTGAAGGACCGCTGCGGGCCGTGTGGCGCGCTCGCGACCTTGCAGCCCGGTGACACGCTGCCTTCCTTCTCCCACTTCTTGCCTCTCCGCTCACCTCTGCCCCCCCCCCCCCCCCCCGCCCTCCGCCCCATCCGGCCATTGTACGGGGCGCCCTCGCGAAACGCTGACTGTGCGGCTCACTGGGCCGACCTCGGCAGCAGCGTAGCTTCACAGCCGCTCGATAGACCCCACCCCGGCTGGCGGTACTCGTATTTGCGTCCAGGCGAAGCAGCCCACCACCGCCGCTTTTCACGCTGCGCAAATAACCACCAGCCGTATCTCAGCTCCCTACAGGCGTAGGTTCTATAAGCCACAACATCCAGATGACTTTGACGCCTGCAGCTATAGCTACGAAGGAACAGCCTCATTACACCTTCTACTAAGATGCCAACAAAATAGCGATACATCGATAGTTTTCGAAATTTGTCGATAAATATCGACTATACATTACACTCGATATATCGATGTACGAATGGCAGTATCGAGTGCCGATATTTATAGTATATTTTTTCACAAGTTTCGCTAAATATTTGAAGTTGTTCTTATGAAATTGTAGTACAACGTAATTTTATTTTCACTGCGAGAAGGAATCTTACTACATATTGAGTTTTCATCACATCCAATCTTTCTCTCTGACTGTGCAAAGCAAGTAGATGTGGCACAAAAGCACTCCGTCTTCAGGCTACAAGTTGCCCATCGGGACCATCTGACCGCCGTGTCATCCTCAGTTGAGGATGCTGACAGGAGGGGCGTGTCGTCAGCACACCTCTCTCCCGGTCGTTATGATGGTTTTCTCTGCCCGGAGCCGCTACTATTCGGTCGAGTAGCTCCTCAATTGGCATCACGAGGCTGAGCGCACCCCAAGAAATGTCAACAGCGCATGGCGGTTGGATGGTCACCCATCCAAGTGCCGGCCATGCCCAACAGCGCTTAACTTCGGTGATCTCACGGGAACCGGTGTATCCACTGCGGCAAGGCCGTTGTGTGGCACTAAAGAAGAAGTCCAATTACACTAGGGGCAGGGAGGTGGAGGGGGGGGGGGGAGGGGGAGGAGAGGGGGGGTGCCAATGTGAATTGAATAAGAAGGTTTGCGATGTGAGGAAACAGCACGCCAATTGCGTTACAAACCATTTTTAACGCAACTAGTGTGCTATTTCTTCACATCAGCAGTGTTCAAAAACAACTGCTGAAAATGTTGAGAAAAATCCAAATAGCAATTCTAGTCATTGCAGTGGGTGGAGACGTGTGAGGGTAAGTGACGACGTAAATGACGCTTGGTGCTACCAACAGAAACTGCGACATTTATCTTCACAACGCTATTTGTACATTGCAGCTGCTAGGTCGGTGGCGTTAGCAGAAATGAGAAAAAACAGCGAAGTCGATATGAAATGTTCCCGACGAATCCGATATATGACGAAAGGTAACGACGGACACATCCGACACGTTTCATTGTGCCAGTTATATGTGGTTTTCCGGAGAGGAAAGGAGCGCCTGGTCCCCGGCACCAATCCGCCCGGTGAATTAGTGTCGAGGTCCGGTGAACCGGCCAGTCTGTGGATGGTTTTTAGGCGGTTCTCCATCTGCCTCGGCGAATGCCGACTGGTTCCCCTTATTCCGCCTCAGCTACACTATGTCGGCGATTGCTGCGCAAACAAGTTCTCCACGTACGCGTACACCACCATTACACTACCACGCTAACACAGGGGTTACACTCGTCTGGTGTGAGACGTTACCTGGGGGGTCCACCGGGGGCCGAACCGCACAATAACCCTGGGTTCGGTGTGGGGAGGCGGAGGGGTGAAGTGGACTGCGGTAGTCGTCGAGGGGTTGTGGACCACTGCGGCTGCAGCGGGGGCGGAGCCTCTCCGTCGTTTCTTGGTCACCGGTTAATATACAACATACAACATATATGCAGTTACCATTGTTAGCAAAGTGGCTATCGCCAAGCGCGAAGGTGCACATTTTACCTCTCAATTCTTGTCTAAGGGGGATAGGCAGGCTGCTAGCTTGTTGATGTACAGAGTATCTAATAATAAATATAATAAATCAGTACTTAAACATACAGCTCTAAAACCGGTAGTATATTTATAATGTGCAGCCGACATTTTTATAGGCCGCTACGTCGATGATTTTTCTGTCGATATATCGAATAATCTGTACTTTTTACGGTGTATCTAGATCCGATAATGACATTTCTTCCATGGTACGATCGAGGTGGTGCCACATATTCTCTATTGATTTTGAATCCGGAGAGTTTGGTGGCCAGATGAGTACGATAAACTCATTCTGGTGCTCTTCGAACCACGCACGCTGTGTGACACGTTGCACTGTCCTACTGTCATCGTACCGAGGCGAAACAAATTGCACCTTGTGGTAGACATTGTGCCTGAGGATAGATCCATACTTGTGATGGCCGTTGGGCACAACGACGAGATTGATCAGGGGATGCTACGGAGACATTCACCACACCGTAACGCATGGAGGGCGTTTCCTTGCAGACGTTTCGCTCCGTACGCATCACCGGTCGACTGTCCGATGGAGCAAGAAACGTGGTTCATTTGAAAAGGCCACTCAGTGGATATCCTGTTGAGGTAGTGGCGTGGAAATTCTAGCCCTCGTCGTCCATGAACAGTAGTCAGCATGGCTGCACGAACGAGGCACCTGCTCGGAGGCCCCTAGGCAGCAGCGTCCGCTCAAATGTTGTTGAGGGAACACTTTTGGTAGCCCCTTGGTTCACCTGGGTGGTCAGTTGCTCAACAGTTATACATCTATTCGACCGTACACAGGCCCGCAGCCGTCGTTCACCCCTGTCATCTACATACTTATATGGATATGGTGTCTGTTCTTTCGGACATGTTGATGGCCTGCAGTTGCCTAGAACGAAATTAGAATTATATTAATACCTTCAGCTGCTGACGGGCGTTGATATATATCAACGGGGACAACTGAAAATGTGTGCCCCGACCGGGACTCGAACCCGGGATCTCCTGCTTACATCTGAGCCACCGAGGGCACTGAGGATAGAGCGACTGCAGAGACTGTCTCACGCACGCCTCCCGCGTGACCCACGTTCTCACCTTGTATGTCCATACACTACATTCGTAGTGTCCCACCCCAACACACTCATTACTCGTGGAAGACATTCTTACCAAGTCCCGTAAGAGTTCGGGGAATATGTGTGCATCCGCACAGAAGAAGAAGGTTATGGCCGGTACTGCCAGAACTATAGTCTTATATGGATATGGTGTCTGTTCTTTCGGACAGGCACCACAGCTGACTTGGTGCCTGTTTTGGATAGCGCCATTTTGCCATGGACGATATTTTAAACACGGTGACACGCGAGCAGTTTAGAAAATTATCCATTTTGGAAATGCATCAACCGTTGTCCCGAAATCCAATGATCATATCCTTTTGGACGTCAGATAAATCGCTGTTTCCGCAGTACAGGGACTGCAGTGTTTTCTGCGTCCCTCTGACACGCTTTAAAAAAATAGCCCCCACTGTCCGCTGCTAGTGCTTCCACCTGCCACCTGTAAGTGGTTACTGCACGTGTAAGTAGGCTGTTTATGTTTTCTTATTGGCAACGTTACGTAGCGCTCTGTATGAAGATCACTGGCTGTGCTGTGTGCAGTCTGTGGCTAGTTTGTATTGTTGTCTGCCATTGTAGTGTTGGGCAGCTGGATGTGAACAGCGCGTAGCGTTGCGCAGTTGGAGGTGAGCCGCCAGCAGTGGTGGATGTGGGGAGAGAAATGGCGGAGTTTTGAAATTTGTAAGACTGGATGTCATGAACTGCTATGTATATTATGATTTTTCATCACTATTAAGGTAAATACATTGTTTGTTCTCTATTAAAATCTTTCATTTGCTAACTATGCCTATCAGTAGTTAGTGCCCTCACTAGTTTGAATCTTTTATTTAGCTGGCAGTAGTGGCGCTCGCTGTATTGCAGCAGTTCGAGTAACGAAGATTTTTGGTGAGGTAAGTGATTTGTGAAAGGTATAGGTTAATGTTAGTCAGGGCCATTCTTTTGTAGGGACTTTTGAAAGTCAGATTGCGTTGCGCTAAAAATATTGTGTGTCAGTTTAAGCACAGTCATGTATAAATTGTTCAAGGGGACGTTTCATATGTCGACCGTTAGCCGAGGATACCTCACTGGAATCTTCAAATTTTTTTCTTGTAGTTTTTGTACTTAGTGTAGCTTTTGTTTATTGCTAGCGCGTCATCGTAGAGAGAATTTCCTTTGTAGTTGTAGTTTTTCATTCTTGTACAGTAAAACAGTTGTGGCATGCATGTAGATTTGCACCAAGTATTTCGCAGCTGTGCTTGCGATCAACTAGATATTATTTTCAATGCTATTACTGTTTTGCTCTTCAAATTGTGCTTTTCTGTGTTATCGTGTGAAATATTGTGACAATAATGGCGTGTGAAAAACGTAATACTAGGCTCCAAAGTAAACTGAGACATGACAGTGAAGACGAAAGTAGTGTGTTAGCGCCACCGTGTAATGAATTAACTAACGTTCAAAGTTGTAATTTGGTAATTGTGCATAGAGAAATGGAGCGGGCTGCAAATAATGGTGTAGGCAGTGAAACAATTAGTGAACAGGGAAGCATTATCGATCGATCGGTCGGCAACAGCTTGCCTCAGGAATCCGAAATGACAGGACACAATCTCGCAAATACTGTAGATTCAGGTTTTGGGTCCTCACCGTTTTCTCAAATAAGTCAAGACACATTTTCTGCTTGTCAAAATGTGAATGTTGCCGGTGCAAATTCACTGCCGAAAAGCACCAAGGAACATGTTTCACACATCAGTGCATTGTTATTACAATTAATACAACAAATGGGACAAACACAGCAATAGCTTCAAAAGTTAGACACAATGGAACAAAATCTTCAAAAGCTAGACACAATGGAACAACACCAGAGACAAACAAAGCAACAGTTAGACGCAATGGAACAAAATCTTCACACCACACTTGAACAAACACGTGAAAATTTGACTACTGAGTTACATAAAATCGAATCGAAATGTCAAAAAGTCTGTAATGACATAAAAACACAAATTTGTGAGCATTTCCAACCTATTTTTTCGCGTCATGAAAATGCATTACAGAATCACGAAGCAGCCATAAAAGAACTGCAAACTATTGTTCATGAAAATCATGAGACCTTGCAAGCTAAAATTGACTCAGTTGCATCTACCGATTCGGTTACGCAACTTGCAAAAACTCAGGAAAACTTAAAGGACACAGTAGATACTCTGAAAATTGGTTCAGAAAGACACATGGAGGAAATTAGTTCATTATCAGAGAAAGTAGTTGAACTTTCGGATCAGTTAAATAATTTATCTACGAAGGTAGATGATAATCTGAATGACACAAAACCGGTAGTCTTTAATGGCACAGAAGAGTGCAAACAAATTAGGAAATTCAAACAAAATCAGAATCAAATTAATACGCAACACCAAAGAGAAATCCGGGAAGTACAAGATCAGCTGACACAGATAATACAAGAATTACGTATTTCAGAGGACACTCGCGCCCCAATACGGGAAGAGGGACATAGAAATACGGAACAGCCACAAAATAATAACACAGCGCATTTCGGAAATTATGAAAGAAATTGACAAGATGCACAGAATTTTGAAATGGAACCGCCGAAACGACGTAACAATGACCGATATGCGACTCGCCGACATGATGATTTTGACTATAAGCTATTCATTACTACACGTAAATTTAAAACATTTAAGAATTCTGGCTATGACATTCATCAACAAGCGTGGCTCCATCAATTCTCTCATTGTTTTCCTCCCAACTGGTCATTAGAGCACAGATTAGAATTTATGTGTGGCTACTTAGAGAATGAACCAGCTGAAAGAATGCGATCGGTCATTCACGATTATCACAGTGAAAGAGAATTTTACCATGCCTTCCTCTCAACATATTGGTCTCAAGCTACACAAGACCGAGTAAAACGTAGCATCATGATGATGAAACACTTTGAACAATCTGAATTTTCCAGTCTTGTCAAATATTTTGAAGACATGTTGCATAAGAATCAATATCTTTCAAACCCATACAGCCCTTCAGAACTCATCTGCATTTGCTTAATGAAATTGCCTGAACATTTAAGAAATATTATTTTGGCAGGACGTTGAAAAGACGACATTGAAGCTTTTCAGGGACTCTTACAAGAATTAGAAATTGACACAGACAGTCGCGGGATGCGAAAACAGGAAAACAATCACTACAGGTCACATCCATCACAATTCCGTGACGACAGAAACAATAACTGGACACGACAAGTCTATTCTTACAACGCAAATCGTGACCAAAACAGACACCACCCATATGACAACCACTGGCAGAGTAATAATAGTTACATAGAAAGATAGCATTTCCGTAGTAATGAATATGACAGAGATTACCATAGAAACAGACAATATGGGAATAGAAACAATTATTATCAATGGAGACAGAATAACTTCAGACGCAACAGTTCAGCGCGCAGTTACGATTCTGGGAGAAATTCTCCACCACATGACCGACAAACAAGAAACTATGTAAACTACCGACAAAACGACAGACCTGAATTCCATCAGAACTGGCGGGATTCAAACAGAGCAGGGCGCTCTCGACAAGGTGAATTTGTAGAAGTTAGGTCTCCTAATCCCAATAACGACGCACGCCAACAAAGAGACAGACAATGACTCACACCGCAGGCAGCCACGTGCGCCGGCTGGCTCAGGGAAAAATTACACAGACGCTAACCTTGAGAAAAATTTTAGCATTCTTTACCGATGTACCATATACCACTGAATCTGAAACTCTGCGTACTAGGAAGAGTAAAGGTTTACACCACATTTCACATGTAAAACCGTTTATTGAAAGATAATCTGCTTTTTAACTTTGTCTTTGCCATAAAACTTTTCACTTCACATTTCTAGTATGCATTGTCAGACTTACAAACTGTTACCATGCAACAATGTTTGAAGTTAAATATCCAATCAAGAACCAAGAGAACATATTTAAACAGAAATTACGAATGCATTGTTACAGTGAACAGACATCACAGTGTTATTGTGTGTGTACATTCTTGCTTGTTAGTTGCACAATTATGTAATGACTATAAGGCTTACATACTTAGAACATATACTGGTACTGCTAATGAGATTTTAATGCAACATTTTGGTTTACTTGAAAATACATTCTGGATTTAAAGTACTTTCAGTGAGATACCAGATGACACAGTGGTTAGTTTATGTGACAGCTACACGATTTTATCACGACGCTACTAATGAGTGACAATTTACAATGTTGCTTTTGCAGTGTTTCTATTTTATATCTGCACAGTTTTTCTGTATTATTCTGGAAAGTAAAACATGTTTTAGTAGTAACCTTTGTGGTATAGCTACAATGAGACAGCCTTTTCCGTAGCACAACAATACATTACAGCACAGTCCTTTCTTCATCACGGCAATAACCGTAATAACTATGATATCTATACGCAAACCATTTCACTTTTGTTTATCATGAGGTAAGTACATTGACTTTTGCGGAACTTAGCTTTCGGAGGACGATAACTACGACACTTCCACAGAGATTATCTTACAACAAGACGCACAGTTTAGCGCTACAGTACATGTATTTGAGTGATTAATTTTGTACTTAAAACATTTATTTTTAAAGATATTTGAAGTACAATGATACAAAGGTTTTCCGTGATACATTTCATTCCATTGCTGTAATCTGTAACACCTGAGGGTATTATTCATTAATCCTCAGGGGGGTACACACTTACTTTGTGTACCATGTGTTTGGCAAACACAAGGAGCCCTAGCTAATATGGTATTTGCTTATACAACTTTAAACATCGGTACCATATTTCTCTAACACACAAATACACAGCTATCTGATCATTTAACTGAGAGATAAACTTTTTTTTACTACATCAGTGACACATGTTTACACAATTACACAGTTGGGTAACTTCACACTTATGAAATTGTATTTTGTCTGTACTTTGTGAACTGTTCATATTTTTTCGGAACCATTGTGATACTATGAGAGCTTCGAATGATGTATTTGGTAATGGAGCATGATTTTAAAGTAGGTTTGACGTAGATGACACTATTGAAATGAGCAGAGAATTTTTTTTAGGTTTTGACATTATTGCAGAAAGCTACGACGTTTTTGAGATTTGACTGAGGTGTTATGATGTTATTTTCACGACGACGATGTGTATTATGCTGGTGAGGTATATTTATGATCAATAAGATGATGCTACCATAAATGAGGAATTTGATTACGCTACGTATTTATTTTGATGAAATATTGAAGAAGTGTCGACGAATACGTATATGAATAATGAGTAAAGATTAGGGACTCTGATTCGTGGAAAAGGATGTTGGAAACCAAGAATCTTACTTTAAGAGTTATGCAATGTGTGTAAATGCACAAATGTATCACAATGCCGACGAAAACTTTTTGAACACTGTTATATTCATAGAATTTTGTTTCTACACATTTGCAACGCAAATTCTCGACCTGTGAAATTTTTTATATGAGACTGTCACTGTAATACAAACTGGTGTCGTAAATATTTCAGTAAGAAAGTTAGGTGACCACCTTCACGTAATGAGTCGTGGGCACCCAGCTGCGTGACAGTCGCCTCGAAAAAAGCCATTATGTGTGCCTTTCAGAGGCACAGGTGAAAAAAAAAGGGGGGCATTATCCTCGCTGATGACATTCCTTTGTAGAAAGCATCGCAAATACGACACGCTCAAACTTGAAAACGTGTGATAACACTGTGGAGCTCTTAATTTATGATATTTACTGAAATGCCTAATGAAATGACGAGAAATATTTTTATGTCTATACACCTGATTATGACTACTGTCTTTCTAGTTGAGAGATTTTTTTACTACCTTATGAAATGTCATATGGCTAATGAATGATGTTTCATGCCTTCCTTTGTACATATTTGCTCATTTTCTTTAATATCTAGTTTCTAGCTGCACTGCAGCATTGGTTATTATAAAATTTAATAGATGTACTAATATCACTATTTTCTGTCTACAGACCCAGTAAAGAATACGTTTATGATGTACTTTCCTAGAAATGAGAGCACAAATAGACATTTCCCTTCACAGGGATTGCATAAATAATTTTTTTTATTGACTTGGTAACTTTCTTGCAGAGTAAGTTTTTGTGAGGCATCACTCTAGTGTTAAGATGTGACATAGGTATTAAACATGGCCAGTTTTACTGTAATATTTTTCTGCTTGAGCTATGTCATGTTTAGATATAAGTTATTGCATTTGCTGCTGCTGTTTGCCAGGCATAGTGCTACTAAATTTCACTTTACATTACTCTGTTAAGCCAGTTTTACTACTGATTTATTTTTCCTGTTTGCTGCTCATTGCCTTATATTAGTTGTAATATTGCTGCTTGCTTTACCAATTTGCATTTTTTTGTCATTGCTGTTTATGTTAATTGTTTTGTGCTGCTGCACTGCCTCTTCCCTTAGTTTAGCATCTGAGCTCAGTAGATATAAGCTAGCTTAAAATGGGGTAGGCCATATAAGAGAACAAGTTGTGATGAATTGGAAGGAATACATTGAGAAGCTATAAGAAAATGGTTTGGCCAAAAAAGTATTTTGAAAGAGGATATGAACCAAAAAAGTAGGCTTTAGGGACAACAGGTATAGGTAGGAATTTCTTGGAAATAAATGATGAGGTAAGATAATGGACAATAAATAATGAGGTAAGAAATGTGTGAACATATAAATACAGAAAGCATGCTTGGATAGAATTTTTTTGGTGGAAACAAATGTTGAAATAAGAGGAAAGATCTACAGAACGAAGTTTTGGGTTGGACTGCAGTACCAAATGTTACCCTGAAAACGAACCCTGTCTTTCCTTTTGTATTATTCCGCTATGTGTTTATGTATCCTTGTGTATTTGTCTTTTTCCTGTCTTTATGTGTTTAGCTAATAAGATTTATGTTGTAGAATTTTTCAAATAATATGTTATTTTCTTTGTAAAGATGTTTAGACATTATTTATTCTGCTCTGTTTTAACGCTCATGTGTGAAATTAATGTTTCGAAAACTATTCTCATTATTTTATATATTCACTTATGTCATAATTTCTGTAACACTGATGTATCTGTTTATTTCTATTCTTTTGTAAAGCCTGTACTACTACAAATTTATCTGTATTGTTATGTTCTTTAATGACGTATTTTGTACCTTTGCTATTGTATTCTTATGCTATAAAATTGTAATTGACACCAGTTCATCAAATTAAGTAACTTGTAAGTTACATTTCACTGCACGCGTTTCTGTTGGTCATAGCATATGGACAATATGTGAGAAGTAGGGACTGTGAGGTGTTTGCACGTGTGTTGGTAATTCAGCAAGGGACTGGATAACAGCATTGCTGGTTCTAAGGACATTTCAAACAAATTTTTTGTGAGTGGACAAGTGGTGGTTTGTGGACTTGCTATATTCTCCACAAGACTCTTCGATGGTGATTGAGCCGGCCGAAGTGGCCGTGCGGTAAAAGGCGCTGCAGTCTGGAACTGCAAGACCGCTGCGATCGCAGGTTCGAATCCTGCCTCGGGCATGGATGTTTGTGATGTCCTTAGGTTAGTTAGGTTTAACTAGTTCTAAGTTCTAGGGGACTAATGACCTCAGCAGTTGAGTCCCATAGTGCTCAGAGCCATTTGAACCATTTTCTTGATGGTGATTGTGCACCTGCACAGTCGCAACAGATGGCTGCTGGCCGTCTCTACAAGGACTACAGTGGGTCTGCACCTTTGATGACCCACCAACACCATTATTTCTACAAGGACTGCAGTGGGTCTGCACCTTTGATGACCCACCAATACCATTATTTCTACAAGGACTGCAATGGGTCTGCACCTCTGGTGGCCCACCAATACCATACTCTCTACCAGGACTACAGTGGGTCTGCTCTGTGATGACCTACCTACTAATATTCTTCAAAACTTCGACCGATTCTGCGGTGGGTTTGCTCTGTTGTGGCCCATTACCTGTCTGCATGTCAAGAGTCAGCACTGTCTTTCCGTTGGAAGGACAACACTACTTCTTCAAGACTGCATGGAAATCCACTACTTCCGTGTGCATTTTCTTTTACTGCTCAGACTTAGAGAAAAACACTGCAATTTTACTGTGATGAATGATCAGGACTGTCTTTATGGACTGTGATAAAATTTTAGCTTATGACCAACATTGTATCAATAAGTGTGTGCATTTGATATCTTTGTTATTATAACTATGAAAAATTTTTTCAAATCTGTATTGGCCACTGCCCAAAACAATTTGTAAAATTTTTTCTTATTGGCAACGTTACGTAGCGCTCTGTATGAAAATCACTGCCTGTGCTGTGTGCAGTCTGTGGCTAGTTTGCATTGTTGTCTGCCATTGTAGTGTTGGGCAGCTGGATGTGAACAGCGCGTAGTGTTGCGCAGTTGGAGGTGAGCCGCCAGCAGTGGTGGATGTGGGGAGAGAAATTTGTAAGACTGGATGTCATGAACTGCTATGTATATTATGATTTTTCAACACTATTAAGGTAAATACATTGTTTGTTCTCTATTAAAATCTTTCATTTGCTAACTATGCCTATCAGTAGTTAGTGCCCTCACTAGTTTGAATCTTTTATTTAGCTGGCAGTAGTGGCGCTTGCTGTATTGTAGTAGTTCGAGTAACGAAGATTTTTGGTGAGGTAAGTGATTTGTGAAAGATATAGGTTAATGTTAGTCAGGGCCATTCTTTTGTAGGGACTTTTGAAAGTCAGATTGCGTTGCGCTAAAAATATTGTGTGTCAGTTTAAGCACAGTCTCGTATAATATTTCAAAGGGGACGTTTCACACGTTGATGTCACATTAACGTGATCGGGCAATGTCATAAGGACAACTCTGCACGCCTGGAGTGTAAATTTTTTTTTTCAATTTCACCACTTCCATACGCTGGGTAACAGACACTGGTCAGTAGCCATAAAAACTGGTCTATTTTTCCTTACGGCGACAAAATTGCAAAAAATGGCTCTGAGCACAATGGGACTTAACTTCTGAGGTCATCAGTCCCGTAGAACTTTGAACTACTTAAACCTAACTAACCAAAGGACATCACACACATCCATGCCCGAGGCAGGATTCGAACCTGCGACCGTAGCGGTCGCGCGGTTCCGGACTGTAACGCCTAGAACCGCTCGGCCACACCGGCCGGCGACAAAATTTCAGATAACCTTGCAAAAAAGTTAAAGTTAGCAGCTGCACCTGCATTTTGTAATACCAACTGCATACCAAACTTTTCATTCAACAGTAACCCTTGACGCAGAGTGGTGTGTATAAAATCACATGCAAACATTGTGGGAAATGATATATTGGTCACTCAGGCAGAGATATGGCAATTAGATTATGTGATCATGACAGTGTCTGCAGATTAAGAAAGACATGTTCAGCCTTAGCCGATCACCTTTTAACAGAAAACCTCACGATAATTCTGTTCTGAAAAGGAGGAAGATGACGCAGCTGTAAATCAACACACATATGACACAGAATCCAGGTTAGTATTAAATGTTCAACCTCAATCTCCCGTTTTCCCCTCTGCTAAACTAAGACAGTTACAAATACTATATTGAAATCGTAAATTCAACTTTATTTATCGACAGCAGTTAAACGTAGCTATCTCCTCATAAAAACTTTTTTTTCCTTTTTGAATGTAAGCCTTTCCTTGCGGCAAAAAAAACAATGTAATACAATACCATTTGTATACCCTATATAAATAATACGTGTGTAAATCGCGCGCCATTTTATCTATGATTGCGATACTCAGTTGTCACCTGACGATGGCCTAAGAAGCCGAAAGCCGTTTTATGACTACATAAATGTAATTTTGCTGAGCATTTGGAAGTGTTTTCTGTTAAGTAATGTTATCATGTTCTGCCAAACAAGACGGAAAATTCAGTTAAATGTATTTATTCACAATGATCGCGAATTCGCCCTATTATGCTATTTTCAAGTGATGCTTCACTATAAATGGCTATGTTTACATAATTACTTATCTGTATCTGGCGAAATAGGCTCTGTCTAAAATGAAATTTAAAAAAACAGTAAAAAGAAAGTTCTTGTCGTCCTTGTTTCGGAGTTTCCCTGGCGTCACACGGAGCCGCACTCGAGGATGCAGCCAGAATCGACGCATTATTCAACGATTGGCGGCTCGCGAGACAAATCACGAGGCGTACCACTCCGCCGATGTAATCAGAAGCGTTTATTGGCGGAGCCAGATTAATTCTCTGCTCTGCTCCATCACTGACAATTCTAAGCAGGGGTCGCAAGCCTCGCTTTGATCAGCTAGACAGGGCCAACTTCCCACAATTTTTCATCTTCTTCTTTTGCGTTTCCTTGTGCGTTTATCGCGCATCGGCGCAGTGTCGGGATAGTTTTTCACAAAGTTTCCACGGCTAGCTTAAGGTCACTTGCTAGTGAATCTGCTTCAAAAATTCGAATTGTTTTTCCATCTTAAATCAATAATTAGAGTTGTGTGAACAAAACAGTAGTTAAATGAATTGATTCGGACACCGGGAACATATTTAAAAACAAATTTAAATATATGTCGGTAAGCGGCAACGACCGTGTTTCCGCTGCGATTGGATGTCAAATGGCGTCATTATTATTTGCGGTGACCTAGAAGCGTGAGACGCGGAAAGAAACAAGGTTTCACAGTACAATTGAAGGAAAGTAACGGAAAGTGTTTAATTTGTGATTACATAGGACGAATAGACAGCTTTGTTCTGAGTTCCTTTAATCCGTTTTTCGGTTTGTATTTCCGTCTCTGAGAGCGTTTTTCCCTGGAAAAGAAAGTGTGTATCAAGTTGAAATTAATTTCACGTACTAAGGCCGGTTGTCGCTTGGCGGTGTCAAAGTTTGAAGCTTGTAAGTGAAGGCAGCTAGCAGTTAGGGTAATTTATGCGATCGCGATGTGTCTAATTTATGCGATTTCATCACTGTCACTTGTTTAGACTTGTCCCGTTATAATGGGACAGCTAGCAACCCCAGCACGGCGGAGCCATAGGGAGCAAGCAAGGAAGCCGTGAAACGGAAATTTCTGTTCGAAAAATGGGTATTTTGGCAACCAACCAAGAATGCAGTTGAAATGTGCCTCTAAACTGAATTTCCCAAAAATCAAAGTTTCTGCCATGTTTATCTTATGCCAAAAACTATTTGAGCTAGAGGTCTGAAATTTTTTGTGATATTTCAGGCTACCATTTGGAGAAAAGTAGACTACAGACACCGACTTACTATCACCAGGAGGAAAAATATACCCTTATTAATTATAAAAAATTACCTTAATTCTGATTGTTTAATTTGTGTTTTATAGTATAAAAACTATTAATTGAAACCATTTGATTGTAGTCTACTCTTTAGATAACAATGTCATAAATGTGTGCACAAAGTTTTAAGCATCTAGGAAAAGAAACCGTGAAACGGAAATTTCTGCTCGAAAAATGGGTATTTGAGGCAACCAACCAAGAATGCAGTTGAAATGTGCCTCTAAACTGAATTTCCCAAAAATCAAATTTTCTGCCATCTTTATCTTATGCCAAAAACTATTTGAGCTAGAGGTCTGAAATTTTTTGTGATATTTCAGGCTACCATTTGGAGAAAAGTAGACTACAGACACCGACTTACTATCACCAGGAGGAAAAATATACCCTTATTAATTATAAAAAATTACCTTAATTCTGATTGTCTAATTTGTGTTTTATAGTATAAAAACTATTAATTGAAATCATTTGATTGTAGTCTACTCTTTAGATAACAATGTCATAAATGTGTGCACAAAGTTTTAAGCATCTAGGAAAAGTAGTTAATAAGACTTCAAACGTAGACTGGCAGGAAAAATTTTAAATTACTGTCCGACATAAATTTTTATATAATAAAGTTTATATCGAAGCTAATCTGATTGTTCTTATACCAAAATCTTCATGCTCAAAACACTTTCATTGTCCTAAAATTTCTTTGCGTTCATAGTTCACATTATGTAGTTAGACCCTCATAAACTTTATGAAAATTGTTACTGTTTTTCCAACCGTTCACTGGCATGTTACCTTAAGGGGTTGCAGAGTGCTGTTCCCGTCGCCACGCAGTTAGCCGCTGAGGCGGAATATCTGTACCCCAACTGTCTGTGTGCGACAGTTTTCAAAAAGCGAATTGTGTATCTGAGGCGAAAGTTGTTTAGCAGCTCGGTAAATACCTAGTCGGATGTGGGAAACCGTCTAAAAACCACATCCAGGCTGGCCGGCACGCGGGCTCTCGTCGTTATTGCGCCGGAATCCCCGTCCCGGAAGCTATGCTAAAACACGCTCTGCTACCCGGGCGGGTTAAATGTCTCACAATTCCAAAGTCCTCATTCAAAAGTACTGTAGTAATCCAACTACTCTCACAAATATTCCGAGATTCGACGACTGGACTACAGTAAGTGCACTCTACAATATTTCATACACCGCCTCCAACTGACCACTAGCTATTTTCACCGATAATCACGACGATATGACAGGAAGACACTCGAAAGTCTTTAGGGAGAGAGTCACACAAAAACGTCACTCTGAAATTTGCACTGAAACAAATTAAATGTGCTTGCATTATTTCCTTTAATGTGGGACCTGTAGCATTTTAGGCAGTATGCTTGCCTTGATATTTTATTTAGATCAGCTAATTTCCAATTTATTGCCTTCATCAGTACATTTGCAAACAGTCGCATTTATTTATATTTTACATAATATGTAATTTATAAATGTAAACGAACTATGTCAACTTTCAGTAAACTATTGCTACTGTCCTTAGTTGTTGGGTGTAATATTTTTTCAGTAACATTTTAAAGTTGTTCGATGATTTAATGTTGCACGTCTATTCTAACACGTGTTTTCTGACAGTTTTAGAAACTGACAGCTAGCTGTTTAATCAAAGATATACCTAATGAACAAACCCATTTCAAGCACACAGCAAAAACAGCAGAGATTACAAATAACCAAGAACAAAATTTATAGACATCAAATAAAAGTTCCATAGATACGTGACTCGCAATGACATAGATATTCTTGAGCATACAACTACCTGTCAAACCTAAATATTGACCATTTTCAAAATAAAACAAAAGTATTACAATATGCATGCAAGACCTAGATGTCGACAACGTTACTGAAAAAACATTACATCGAAGAACTACGGGCAGGAGCGGTAGTTTACAACGTCACGACGTGAGTACAACATTCAACGTAAAAAAACTATAAATTGCATATTATGTAAAATATAAAGCCTTGCGATGTTTGGAGATATACTGATGGAGTTAATATTGAATGAAGCATATATACAAAAACAAAATATCAAGGAGCATACTGTCTACTAATTCTCCGCGTTATGTCCGAATGCGAAAATTATCGGCTCGAACTAATCCTAGCCAAGTTCTTCACTTTTACCTAATGCGACCTCCGCTTAACTAATGCCTTCACGTCCTGCTCTGAGGTCTCCGCACCAGTTGTCCAGGAAAATAGGAAGGAGCCTAACGAGAATTCCACGCCCTTTCACGGGAATGCACTTCGGATTCTTCTGTCTTCCGTACTGCACTAAGTAACTTGGCTGATCACGAAGGATCATAAACTCCTGTTTTCGGAGATGCATTTCTAAAAAACTCCACCTCTGCCCCAGAGCGTAAACCAGTACATCCTGAGAGAGCTGCCGGCGCGATCGCCGAGCGGTTCTAGGCGCTTCAGTCCAGAACCGCGGGACTGCTACGGTCGCAGGTTCGACTCCTGCCTCGGGCATGCATGTGTGTGATGTCCTTAGGTTAGTTAAGTTTAAGTGGTTCTAAGTTCTAGGGGACTGATGACCTCCGCTGTTAAGTCCCGCAGTGCTCAGAGCCATTTTAGAGCTGCCGGCCGACTCTTCGATTTCGCGAGCTCCCAACCGCTACACGAAATTATACAGGGTGTCCCAGGAGGAATGCTCAATATTCAAAGACATGACAAGAACGATCGATCATCGGAAGAAAAAACTCTAGTAAACTTGGGCTCTGAAATGCGTAGCTCAAGAACTATCACCACCTGTTCACCTACGCTATTTTGACGAGGTAGTACGGACCAGAAGAAGGAAAAAATGTCCAATAAACATGGACTTTAAAATGAATACATCAAGAGCTATGGTCACTTGTTCAGTAGAAGAGACATGATACACAGTAGCGAAGATGAAGAAATGCTTACAGCTCTTAAAGTAAACATTTTAGAACCCATGTACGCTAGACGTTTTTCCTTCGAATGATCGTTCTTGTAACATGCCTGAATATTGACCATTCCTCCTGGTACACCTGTGTTTTCTCATCCAGGCCTTCCAGACATTTTCATTGGCCATCAGGACTCTGATAACTTTCTCTGTAATGGGTCTCTCAAAACATAAGCTATCAATGGAAGTTTACTCCACCTTAAATTCATCCTAGTAGATTGTGATCGCCATCCATTTAGAAGAATAAGGGAAACACCAGCGCATCACCTTCATGCTGAACATGAACCCCTTCCCCGGAAGTGGAAACTGGCTGGGGCGACTGCAACAGCGCACGTGGGGACCAGGAACTGATACGTTACAAGACATCGAACGAAAACAAAGACGCGTTGCTAGGATATTAATAGGTCGGTATAGCCCATTTGAAAGTGTATCAGCAGTCGTCATGGAACGCGATTAGGCGTCTGTTTATTTGATGCTACTGTGGCGGCCTGCGTGTTGATACTGATGAAATGATGACGAGGACGACACGACACTCAATACCCAAGGGGAGAAAATATCCGATCCGGCCGGGAATCGTACCCGAGCCCCACCCGTGGCATTCAACAGTGCTGACCACTCAACTGTGGAGGCCGTAGCGCTTAGTCAGTTCTGGAAGATAGAGCGCGTAGGCATTCTTGGAACAAAGACGATATAATTCTCGCAAAATCCTGTTGAGTAAATTTAGAGCCGGCCGCGGTGGTCTCGCGGTTCTAAGCGCTCAGTCTGGAACCGCGCGACTGCTACGGTCGCAGGTTCGAATCCTGCCTCGGGCATGGATGTGTGTGATGTCCTTAGGTTAGTTAGGTTTAAGTAGTTCTAAGTTCTAGGGGACTGATGACCACAGATGTTAAGTCCCATAGTGCTCAGAGCCATTTGAACTAGTAAATTTAGAGAACCTGTATTCGAGAATAATGTCAGAGAGAATAATGCCAAAGAGATTAGGGCACGCGCTGAATCATAAAGAATGTCATTATTCTTTCACTCAATAAGCGACTAGAAGTAGGAAGAAACGCGATAATATTCCTCCGCCATAGTGGTTTGCGGAGTAGACACGTAAAGTTACAACCATTTATTACATTTCTTCCGCAGTGCGTACTTCATTCTCATACATGGTGAGTCCCGTCTGGCCATCAGTGATGGTCATGGAGACATTTTGCTGTCGGTTACGACTGAGGATCCTTCGCAGGAAGAGCATTGTTAAAGATAGATGTACGCGCAGGAGTCGTTCTACCGAAGCAGATCCTTCCACGTGCAAACCACAAATTCGTTTTAGACCATAATATATTTGCTAGTTCCCAAATCTGGCAAGTGTAAGGTGATGAATAAATGGAAGCAAATGATGCGCCAGTAAAGGGCGTTCTTGTTAACGCCGAAACAGAGATAGACGCAACTGTGAAAAAGACACCGGTTTCTATGTGCAAGGTAGAAACTGAGGATAAAGATAGAGAAATATAATAAAAATGTGCAACAAGAGATGATTCTAACAAAGAAGGAGGGTGGTTCTGCGCTGAGTGTCCTGAACCCTATTCGAAATATAGGGCACCAACAAAGTGATTTCAGTGTCTTTGCTGTATGGAATGAGTTTCTGACTTCTATGCCAATTTCTACGAACATTGTATTTGCAAACACTGCAATTCTGATAACACAAAGTTAATCTGTAATACATCTTTCTCATTACCAACAAATTGCGTATAGGAGGGAAAGAACAACAAATGAACCAAAACTATTCCAGTAATCAGTTTTATTGATGCTTAACACACTGAACTATGTGTAAAAAATCCTTTTAATAGTGTGACAACATGCTTTTTTGTCATAAATGGAAATAATATAAAGTGATTCGTTCTCGAGATCGTTGTATGTAAAGAAAAAAGTGAATAAGCGTGTAAATTAAAAAGTGTAGTGTTTCTTCCATGATCTATGAAACCTAGTGTAGGTAGTTAAACTAACGCATTTTTTTAACTTATCACACTAAAATGTGTGAGAAAATGTCCTTTACCCTCACAATTAGTGCCATATGCTACAGACGAAATCGTAAATAAAAACCAATAGTTCTGACGTACTAATAATAACTCAAATTCCGGATTTAAGAAAAAAAAGAAATGCTGTTTTGAAGTACTTCTTAGTGTAATCAAGTGGTATTGACAACAGTCGTAGTTAAACCCAACCTAAAAATGGTCTCCTTGCCACTCTCTCCGTGTGGTCGAGGTGACGCCAGCAGTGATGTGAACACAAGAAGCGAGGTCTCTGCCTTTCACGACGCTTAGCGGGCTGGTGACGCAGAGCTTTTGCTGTGGGAATGCTGAATCATGGGTGCTAACACGCCACACAGGCAAACGTGTTCGGTTTCTTGAGGTAGGACACAGAAACTTACTTCTCCCATCAGCGGCTGGAGATCCATTCGTGGCTCTGCTCATAACCCGCTGATCCACATACGCTATCTAATCAAAAGTATCCGGACAGCTCTTAGTGGACATTAATATACAGGGTGGTTCATTGATCGTGACCGGGCCAAATATCTCACGAAATAAGCGTCAAACGAAAAAACTACAAAGAACGAAACTTGTCTAGCTTGAAGGGGGAAACCAGATGGTGCTATGGTTGACCCGCTAGATGGCGCTGCCATAGGTCAAACAGATATGAACTGCGTTTTTTAAAGAAGGAACCCCCACTTTTTATTACATATTCGTGTAGTACGTAAAGAAATATGAATGTTTTAGTTCGACCACTTTTTTCGCTTTGTGATAGATAGCGCTGTAATAGTCACAAACATATGGCTCACAATTTTAGACGAACAGTTGGTAACAGGTAGGTTTTTTAAATCAAAGTACAGAACGTACGTATGTTTGAACATTTTATTTCGGTTGTTACAATGTGATACATGTACCTTTGCGAACTTATAATTTCTGGGAACGCATGCTGTTGCAGCTTGATTACCTGCAAATACCACATTAAAGCAATAAATGCTCAAAATGATGTCCGTCAACCTCAATGCATTTGGCAATATGTGTAACGACATTCCTCTCAACAGCGAGTAGTTCGCTGTCCGTAATGTTCGCACATGCGTTGACAATGCGCTGACGCATGTTGTCAAGCGTTGTCGGTAGATCACGATAGCAAATATCCTTCAGTAGTAACATCGGTAGAACATTACGTAGGAAATCAGCATACATCGCACCATTTAGATTGCCATCGATAAAATGGGGGCCAATTATCCTTCCTCCCATAATGCAGCACCATACATTAACCCGCCAAGGTCGCTGATGTCCCACTTGTCGCAGCCACCGTGGATTTTACGTTGCCCAATAGTGCATATTACACCGGTTTACGTTACCGCTGTTGATGAATGACGCTTCGTCGCTAAATAGAACGCGTGCAGAAAATTTGTCACTGTCCCGTAATTTCTCTTGTGCCCAGGGGCAGAACTGTACACGACGGTCAAAGTCGGCGCCATGCAATTCCTGGTGCACAGAAATATAGTACGGGTGCAATCGATGTTGATGTAGCATTCTCAACACCGACGTTTTTGTGATTCCCGATTCTCGCGCAATTTGTCTGCTACTGATGTGCGGATTAGCCGCGACAGCAACTAAAATACCTACTTCAGCATCATCATTTGTTGCAGGTCGTGGTTGACGTGTCACATGTGGCTGAACACTTCCTGTTTCCTTAAATAACGTAACTATCCGGCGAACGGTCTGGACACTTGGATGATGTCGTCCAGGATACCGAGCAGCATACATACCACACGCCCGTTGGGCATTTTGATCACAATAGCCATACATCAACACGATATCGACCTTTTCCGCAAATGGTAAACGGTCCATTTTAACACGGGTAACATATCACGAAGCAAATACCGTCCGCACTGGCGGAATGTTACGTGATACCACGTATTTATACGTTTGTGACTATTACAGTGCCATCTATCACAAAGCGATAAAAGTGGTCCAACTAAAATATTCCTATTTCTTTACGTACTACACGAATATGTAATAAAAAATGGGGGTTCCCATTAAAAAAAACGCAGTTGATATCCGTTTGACCTATGGCAGCGCCATCTAGCGGGCCAACCATAGTGCCATCTGGTTTCCCCCTTCAAGCTAGACGAGTTTCGTTCTTTGTAGTTTTTCGTTGGATGCTTATTCCGTGAGATATTTGGCCCGGTCACTATCAGTGGACCACCCTGTAGACTGTGTCCAGTCATCGCCTATACGATGCGTTGAATTCAGTTGGCGATACTGTCAATGAGATGTGTGAATGTCTGTGGAGGAATAGCAGCCCATTCTTCCTCAAGAGCTGAAACCGGGGAAGGCAGTGATGTTGAACGCTGGGGTGTGGGGCGAAGTCGGCGTTCTAACTCATCCCAAACGTATTTGTTTGTTTCATGTCAAGACACTGGACAGGCCGTTTCAGAAATGTTATTGTCCACAAAGCACTGCCTCACATATGCTGCTTTATGACAGGGTTTACTGTCATGCTGATACAAACAACTGCTCCTCCACTGTAGGCATCAAATAAGCGTAATAGTGGTAGCATACCCTAATCACGAAAAACTCCCCCATACTGCTACACTACCTCTTACATGCGTCACTGTTTGCACTAAAGGTGATGGCAGGCAACAGTTTGCAGGTATCTGCCAAACCCAAACCCTTCCATCGGATTGCCGCGTGGTAAAGCAAGTTTCATAACGCCGCATCACTCGTGTCCAGCCATATGCTGTCCAGTGGAGTCGCTTTTTACACCACTTCGAGCGTCACTTAGCACTCATTACAGAAATGCGCATTTTATGAGGAGCTGCTCGACCCCTGTACCACATTCGTTTTAACATCTTACGCACAGTCATTGTGGTAGCTGGACTGCTGACAGCACTTTGGAAATCACGAGTGACTCGTTCTGCTGATTTCATGTGATTTTTCCGTCACCCTTCGCAATATTCGATCGTCCAGAACAGAATGGACAGTCTCTTGAAAGGAGGATATAAGACGGACATCAACAAAAGCGAAATAGAGGATAATGAAATGTAGTCCAATTAAATCGGGTGATGCTGAGGGAATTAGATTAGGAAATGATACGCTTAAGGTAGTAAATGAGTTTTACTATTTGGGGTGCAAAATAACTGATGATGGCCGAAGTAGAGAGGATATGAAATGTAGACTGGCAATGGCAAGGAAAGCGTTTCTGAAGAAGAGAAATTTGTTAACATCGAGTATAGATTTAAGTGTCGGGAAGTCGTTTCTGAAAGTATTTGTATGGAGTGTACCCACGTATGGAAGTGAAACGTCGACTATAAATAGTTTAGACAAGAAGAGAATAGAAGCTTTCGAAATATGGTGCTATAAATAGTTTAGACAAGAAGAGAATAGAAACTTTCGAAATATGGTGCTGCAGAATAATGCTGAAGATTAGATGGGTAGATCACATAACTAATGAGGAGGTACTGAACAGAATTGTTGAAAGTGAAATTTTTGGCACAACTTGACTAGAAGAAGGGATCGGTTAGTGGGACATGTTCTGAGGCATCAAGGGATCACCAATTTAGTACTGGAGGGAACCGTGGAGGGTAAAAATCGTAGAGGGAGATCAAGAGATGAATACACTAAACAGATTCAGAAGGATGCAGGTTGCAGTAGGTACTGGGAGATGAAGAGGCTTGCACAGGGTAGATAGCATGGAGAACTGCATCAAACCAGTCTCTGGACTGAAGACCGCAACAACAACAACATGTCCATCCGTACATGAGGTCTGCCTGGTGTTAGTTTAGATGTGTTGTTTCTTCGCATGTCCGATTCACAATCATATCACCAATAGGCGACTGACGCAGCTTTAGAATGATTGAATTGTACCTAATGGATTTATTACTGAGTTGCCCCATTCTACTGACAACACAGTACTCCCTGCCTTCTTTTCTACTGGCGGGTCCGTTTCTGTTGACATCCATTAGTCAATTCCGCATTGCGTAGAGGTATTCGGATACTTTCGATCACGTAGTGTAAGTCATGAATTATTCTGATGTAGTTTATATCTGTATGCGCAAAATATATTTATAAAACTTGCAAGTAGAAGTCATGGGAGAGTTGTTGGTCCCAAAGGCGTCACTCACGAAATCAATCGAATTTCTAATTTTAATTTTGATTTTACTATAGCGTTTGGCTTTCTGTTGTAAGTATGCGTCTCCATTTTTCCGTATCATGCTCAACAGAAAAGTTGCGCCTTCCTGTGGGAGTGTATAAAATAAAACGAAGCGTCTCTTGCATAGCACAGACGGTCCACTGATTTCAAGTTTAAGGTGTAAAACGGGGGAATCGAGCTGGTCGACTCGAATCTCTTCCAAAGAAGATATTGAGCTGTGGCAGCTTATCTGGCTATATCGACTTTGGTTGTCGCACCTCATCATTGACTGCAGGGCTTTGAAGTTGGTGTGGCTCCCTCTCGAGGGAGTGAGGGGGAGGAGGGGAGGGGGTGGCTGTGGCTAATCGGGGGTTTGGTTGTGTTTGGTTGAGGCAGTATGGACTGTGGAGCGGAATCAAAAACAATTTTTCTCTCTGCGCAGTAGGAGAGAAAGGCTCCCAACATTGCGGCCTGAGGGAATCTCGTATTCATCGTTTGGCATCTTCGAGCCTCGTGGAGTTGGTTACCGAGCTGTCAGAGGCGTGCTCGCCATGACAGACGGGCGTTTTTCTACTGTGTTCGATTCGTGGCTGCTCTCGTCTCCATGGTGGTAGACTGCATTGTCATTCCTGTGGTTAAGGAAGCAAGTTGACAGTAAGGTCTGTTAAATTATGTTTCTGTGAGACTTTCAAGTTGTGTACCAGAACTTTTGCTTTGATATATGGTGTATATGTATATTTTTTGTCTTACTGAATTATTTTACTGGCCTTTACCTGACGTTAAGCGTTCTTAAAAGGAGGCTACTCTACTAAGCAGTCCTGACTACTATTGTGTTCTTACACGTGCCGTATTTTTCCCTCATGGCATTTTGGTAACTCAGCTTGGTGTTTAAAGGAACTTACAGTTGTAATTCTCGTCCATGTCTGAGGCACGAGGCACTAACTAATGTCGTAAATTCTAGCCAGTGCTCAATTACTTTAGTGAGATAAATTTTCATATTTGCATTGGCTTCGATTTACCACGTCGGCACAAAATTATGTAACGCAATTAATGTGGCCTTATTCGTTAACGCGTGTTTAATGGGCGTTTATTCACGGTATCCTATTCTCTTAAATATCAGCCTTAAATTAAAATTATACTAGATTGTGCTTTTGCTGCATTGGCTGAATATGTGTTTTATTGTAATCCAGCGGCTTACGAAGTATACCAGTGTCTCATGTCTTCTCCACAGAGTTGACTTAATTACGAGGTGCTGAGCCGATTGTAGAAGCTTTTCGACACCTCCACCAAATGCACTGCGAGATGAAAATTCACTATTTTAGTCGTAATTTTGTTTTACGGTTTCAAGTTAAAAAAAAATTAAAGCTTCCTTGGTGTTTGCGAACCCTTCTGACGCCGTTAGATTGTTATTTTTTATTCAAAGAAGACCATTCTCGATCTCTTGGAGTGCATGGCATTAGAATATATATTGTATTGTATTGTATTGAACTGGGGACCTAGAAACGACGGAAAGGCGTCGTTCCTGCTGTAGTCTCAGTGGTACACAATCCCACAACAGGCTACAGCAGTCCACTCACCACTCCGCCGCCCCACACCGAACCCAGGGTTATTGTGCGGTTCGGCCCCCTAGCGGACACTCCCCCCCCCCGGGAACGTCTCACACTAGACGAGTGTAACTCCTACGTTTGAGCCGGCCAGTGTGGCCGAGCGGTTCTAGGCGCCTCAGTCCGGAATCGCACCGCTGCTACGGTCGCAGGTTCGAATCCTGCCTTGGGCATGGATGTGTGTGATGTCTATAGGTTAGTTGGGTTTAAGTAGTTCCAAGTCTAGGGGACTGATGACCTCAGATGTTAAGTCCCATAGCGCTCAGAGCCATTTGAACCATTTGAACGTATGTTTGCGTGGTAGAGTAATGATGGTGTACGCGTAGGTGGAGAAAGTGTTTGCGCAGCAATCGTCGACATAATGTAACTGAGGCGGAATAAGGGGAACCAGCCACATTCGCCGAGGCAGATGGAAAACCGCCTACAAACCATCCACAGACTGGCCGCCACAACAGATCTCAACACTAATCCGCCGGGCGGATTCTTGTCGCGGACCGGCGCGCCTTCCCATCCAGAAAGATGTGCGCTTGATCGCATGGCTAACCTGGCGGGCTTGGGACGGAGTTACTTGGCAGTGACTTTATAGTAGTCCACATCTTAAGGTAACTATTCAGTACTGCAGGATGTGTCATTCAGATTTCTCTAAGGCGATCATCAGTGACGGGATTCATATGGAAAGGCCCCACTCACTCTGAGGCTGTCGCTCAAGCTGGTCCCGCTAGCGTGAGTACTCCTGGTGCTGAAGCACGACCGCCACCCATCCGCGGCATTCTTCGTTGGCCGAGATGGGGCGCCAGGCACAGTTCCGCTCACCTATATTGTGGACAGGTTATCGTGATTTGGACGTAACGGTTGTTTGGGCGCTCTATGAGTGTCAGCTTTCAGGGCTTCCTGAGGTCTCTTGACGATTAACCTGATTAAGTGGGTCCTCAGCCATTCTTATTGTCGTTCTAACACGGCTAAGTTCGCTTTTTATACATTAATATTTCTTTGGATGAATATCTGGGTAGTTTCTCTAAGGCAGGGGAATTTAATTTAAATTACATCGCAGTTTTAAATCAGCAAGGAATTATTATTTATTGAAATCAAACCGAAAGTTTTTATATTAAAGACTTTGTTAAAGGACGGCTCATGTCCCTGTGCTGTTCATTTTTGGAGCAAAACCTACGACCAGCTTAGAGACAGAAGTGATGACACTTTCTGCAGGACCTGGTCATCATTTTGCAGGACAATGTTCAAGCATATGCAGTGCAAGCTGTTACTGATTTCTTTGACTGATGGCGCTGCTAAATGTTATACCACCTACTGCATTCTCCTAGCTTAATCCAAAAAATGGTTCAAATGGCTCTGAGCACTATGCGACTTAACTTCTGTGGTCGTCAGTAGCCTAGAACTTAGAACTAATTAAACCTAACTAACCTAAGAACACCACGCACATCCATGCCCGAGGCAGGATTCAAACCTGCGACCGTAGCAGCTGCGTGATTCCAAAGTGAAGCGCCTAGAACCGCTCGGCTAAAGAGGAGTCAGTCTATTGAAAGCCTTTTCATGACCTATGAATGCGAAGCAAATCTGCTCGTTGTACTCGTCTTATTTCAATTAACTATTGCACGAAGCTTAGTTGTGCAACTTGTGTTTGCAAAAAAGTTGCATCGGCTACGGAACTGCAAATAGAATTATCGTTCGAAAATGACGGCGAAGATCGTAAAGAGTGTGATCGTAAAGATCGTAGTAACAACGGTAGTGCTGATGATTTTGACAGTCACGATGATGGTGATGAATGTGATACGTGACACTAGGCCTGACAGTAGCAGTGGTACCAACAGTTGAGCCCGCCGGCGGCCACCCACTTGCCTGCTTGGCGCTGCAGGCGCGCTTCAGCACCCTGGTGATGACGCCGGGCCCGTTGTGGCCCCACTGGTCGCCGCGGAAGTGCTGGCTGAGGTCGGCCAGGCAGGCGGCGGCCAGCGCGTGGCCCCTGCCGTCCGGCGAGAAGTTGAGCACCCCCGCCGCCACGTCCGTCGCAGACTCCGCGCCCGCGAAGTTGCTCATCCCCTCCAGCGACCTGCAACACACAGACAGCCGCATGCCGCTGCAGAACTCGCTACCGAACAAGTGCCACACTACCACTATTTCAGAAAATTCCTGTTACTTATTTATTTATCGTGTGATGACAGAGAAATACAGACAACCATTTACAACAAATACACTACTGGCCATTAAAATTGCTACACCAAGAAGAAATGCAGATGATAAACGGATATTCATTGGACAAATATATTATACTAGAACTGACATGTGATTACATTTTCACGCAATTTGGGTGCAGAGATCCTGAGAAATCAGTACCCAGAACAACCACCTCTGATCGTAATAACGGCCTTGATACGCCTGGGCTTTGAGTCAAACAGAGCTTCAACACGATACCACAGTTCATCAAGAGTAGCTCGGCCACCATTGACCAGACGTTTTCAATTGCTGAGAGATCTGGAGAATGTGTTAGCCAGGGCAGCAGTCGAGCATTTTCTGTATCCACAAAGGCCCGTACAAGACCTGCAACATGCGGTCGTGCAATATCCTGCTGAAATGTAGCGTTTCGCAGGGATCTAATGAAGGGTAGAGCCACGGGTCGTAACACATCTGTAATGTAACGTCCACTGTTCAAAGTGCCGTCAATGCGAACAAGAGGTGACCGAGACGTATAGCCAATGACGAATACACGCTTTCAATGTGCGTTCACCGCGATGTCGCCAAACACGGATGCGAACTTCGTGATGCTGTAAACAGAACCTGAATTCGTCCGAAAAAATGACGTTTTGCCATTCGTGGACCCAGGTTCGTCGTTGAATACACCATCGCAGGCGCTCCTGTATGTGATGCAGTGTCAAGGGTAACCACAGCCATGGTCTCCGAGCTGAGAGTCCATGCTGCTGCAAACGTCGTCGAACTGTTCGTGCAGATAGTTGTTGTCTTGCAAACGTCCCCATCTGTTGAGTCAGGGATCGAGACGTGGCTGCATGATTCGTTGCAGCCATGCGGTGGTGGTGGTGGTTAGTGTTTAACGTCCCGTCGACAACGAGGTCATTAGAGACGGGGCGCAAGCTCGGGTTAGGGAAGGATTGGGAAGGAAATCGGCCGTGCCCTTTCAAACGAACCATCCCGGCATTTGCCTGAAACGATTTAGGGAAATCACGGAAAACCTAAATCAGTTTGGCTGCAGACGGGATTGAACCGTCGTCCTCCCGAATGCGAGTCTAGTGTGCTAACCACTGCGCCACCTCGCTCGGTGCAGCCATGCGGATGTGATGCCTGTCATCTCGACTGCTAGTGATACGAGGCCGTTGGGATCCAGCACGGCGTTCCATATTACCCTCCTGAAACCACCGATTCCATATTCTGCTAACAGTCACTGGATCTCGACCAACGCGAGCAGCAATGTCGCGATACGATAAACCGCAATCGCAATAGGCTACAATCCGACCTTTATCAAAATCGGAAACGTGATGGTACGCATTTCTCCTCCTTACGCGAGGCATCACAGCAACGTTTCACTTGGCATCGCCGGTTAACTGCTGTTTGTGTATGAGAAATCGTTTGGAAACTTTCCTCATGTCAGCACGTTGTAGGTGTCACCACCGGCGCCAACCTTGTGTGAATGCTCTGAAAAGCTAATCATTTGCATATCACACCATCTTATTCCTGTCGGTTAAACTTCGTGTCATCTTTGTGGTGTAGCAATTTTAATGGCCGGTAGTCTATAAACATTTCTACACTGAAGCGCCAAAGAAAATGGTATAGCCATGCGTATTCAAATACAGAGATACGTAAATAAGCAGAATACGGCGCTGTGGTCGGCTACGTCTATATATGAGAATAGGTGTCTGGTGCAGTTGTTAGATCGCTTACTGCTGCTGCAATGGACATTATATTCGACATGTTAGCGATCATTCATTGTATCTGCCACTACGCTAGTGTTTAAAGGCAGATCAGTGTCAAGCGTCATACTCCTGCATAAGTATGGTAAATCTTCTTTCAATAAATCGTTCTGATATATTGCTAATCGTCGTTGTCATTCACTTTTGCCATAGCTTTTGCGTGAGCCTAGATGACCCTGTAACGACTCTTTATAGTTGCTGCGTGCAAACAAGCCACGCCGTAACAGCAAATATTGGGAAGTAAGGGGTTCTATTCCTGGCACAATTATTTGTAGCCAGTTGCATTTGGTGAACGGAAGGCTGTGAAGCAGGGTGGCACCAAATTGCGACTATGGTTCAGGCTGTACACCGAAGAAGCAATGAAGATGTGTGAAATAAAATCCAGACGAAGTATAGAAGAGCAAGGAGAATAGATAACCTAGCATTGCTCAGGTTCGTAATTGACGCAGACCTTCTGGTCGGAAGTGCAGAAGGCTTGAGAGACCTGCTGAAAGGAATGTAAAAACATACTTAGCACGGAATACGGCTTAAGCATAAACAAATCAAAGAGTGATAAAAAGGAGAAGTTAGTGAACGCTACGGCCTCCGGAAGATACGGGACATAGCCATAGACAGAAGAACGTCGAGCTGCCTAACACTCAGATGCATCAAAGTTAAGACCAGCCTAAAACAGACGGTCCATCTATCTGATGCTTTCGCCATATGTCACTCAAATGTTTCCCAAGTGGACATTATAACGATATGTTTACGTAATGTGTATACATAAACATACAGTTATAAATGTCCCTGTTCGTAGTCGCTAATTATAACAATATGTTTACTTTTGTGCTGTAACATATAGCTATAATCAGCGGTGGAAACATATTTGCGAACGCCGACCGTGTGCGGCTGTTTCTTGTTTGATCGTCTGATCAGTCGGAAGTTGCATTGCAGAGGAGAGAAAATGCCTATTCAAATTATAATTATTTTGGGATAGCTCAACATGAATTTCCTAAGGGACCGTAGTTTATCATGCATTTACCAGTAGAATATGGTGCGGAGAAAATATTTCGCCGCATGCAACTTCCGTCCGAATTCGACGAAAGAATTCGTGACTGTGAACTCTCTATTTGGCAGAAACATAAAGGAAATTAAATAACTTCATGAAGGAGTGAGACCTAGATTCTATATTAAATAAATAGTCCATACACCAGTTCCATTTAACTCTGAATTTATGGCAATTAATAGACGAACTTACACTGCAATGAAGGATTTGACATGGATGCCGTTTTGACTGGCACTTCTCGTAATGAAAACAATTCCTTTGACGTTTTCACGTACACGTCGCACAATAAATCTACTGCTAGGAACTTTTAGTATTACACATTTACTTTACACTAAAACAATATTATTTTTTAACGATAATAATACGGCGGCAAGACATGCGCGTCCGACACAGGTTACAGGAGACAAGAGAAGAATGAGCAACTGTTCATCGAGAATATCTCGTACATCAAAAAAAAAGAAGTTTAAAAGTGTTCTTCTTCTGTCCGTTTTTCGCCCTGACGGCGCTTCGACAATAAACAAGTTACGTCACAGGCCGTTCACCTTTTACATTCTCGCAACATTATTTGCTAACTGTAGCTGTTGCCGAGCGACTGCTCGATTAGTGAATGATTTAAAATGATAAGGCAATCACATAATGTTACAACATCCATCCGTCGAACGCAGATATAAGGCGACACACGCCTCCACTCAGTCCGCAGTGCACTGTATTAACAGTACCCCAAGACGGCATCAGGACCATATCTGGAGTCGCCTCGAAGAACGGCCAAATTGGGCACTCCACAAGTGATCGCAATTATCGTCCACTGGATTCAGGACCAGGCCAGAGTTAAAGAAAGATCAGTGCAAGTCAGCACTGAACTAGTGCTACGCATCATCTTCATGCTATAATCAAGCAATGTAACGATCCTATAAAGAAATTACTGTAAATTGTTGCTAATATATGGATCCATAGATGTAGCTCAACCCTACAACCCTATCTGGACCTGCGACGAAGCTGTATAGGTGTACATGCAAGCAAGCCGCATTATAACAGCGACAACTTTCGGTGGTAGAAGATTCTCTTCCCATCATATAATCGCGTCTGACGCTACGTATACGTGGTAAATACAACACTTAACATCGAGAAAGCGTCAAACAATAAGTGGATGAATAGCGAAGCACAGCCAGCACGCTGATAACAGGGAACTTACAGTATATAAACAATAATGAGACAGAACAGTGTGACCATAACCCACCACGATACTGAATGCTGCCTGGTGACGTTGTGGGTACGTGAATCGACAAAGATAGAAAATTGTAAGTAAATTAGAGACAAATGGAGAATCATTCTAGAGATGATACGGGCCACAAATGCGGATAGATGGTGTGATTCTGTGATGATGTTACAAACCTTCAGGCATAATGGAGAAGCGTAAAGGTATCAATTTGAGGTAAAGGACCCTGGTCCGGAAACTTAGGATTTTCGGTCTCTCTTACATCGTAATGTGCAGCGTTACCTGTCCACGATCATGGGAAATTACCTGTAGGTACTGGAGAGTATTCAGCGGGAATTCTGTATGTCATAATTAGGGTTCGCAAGCTCGGGCTCTTAGTTTGAACGCTGCGCGAGGGTAAGGAGGAACTTGAGTAGATTTTCGTTATACCTTTCGACTCGGTCGTATCCCTTACCGAAACTGATACATTTACCCTTCTCCGTCATCGCTCAAGATTTGTGTCATCACGGAACCACCTTCAGACCATTTCCAAGCACAGTCGGTGTCGATGTTTTCTACAATGATCCCGTTATTAAATGGCGGATATAGCCTTCCTCAAAGCGAGCGAGGCCGCGCCAGCGTTAGAATTGAAACCAGAAAGCTTACTGTGTATAGTAATAGCCACCTTTATAACTAATGCTACGTTACAAGAACATACGCATGCAGAACTGGAAGATAATGTCATAGAAACTGAACGGCAGTGGAAGGAAGGAAGACTGCGGTTTAAGCTCCCGTCGACAACGAGGTCATTAGAAGTGGAGACTTGATGGGATATGGTTACGAACTTTTTTCTTTCCTTCCCTATGTTCTTTTCTTTCTTCTGCCCATATTTCACCTGTGTTTTTGTTTTCTCCTGCAAGATTTTGAAACATTTTACTTTTGTTTGAACTTCCCCTGTTTCTTTCTCCATTATTTCTAAGGCTTCAGTGTCCAAAGTTTTTGGTTGTATTATTTTACGTAGATATTCGAATTTTGTAGCCTTTCTCTATTCTTACATAATCAGTTTCCATCTATTTTGGCGCCTCCTTCGCATTTGTCACATGTCCTGTTTTTCAAAAACACACATAAAGCCTGCTTTTGAACTGTCCCTTCTAGGTGATTCATATGCTTGTTGCATCCTCTATAATTCATCTAAGATGGTATGTTCATTTGAAAAAGCCGAAGAATCAGTTATCAGATTATCCCCCTTTCTTCAAAATACAATGTTTTTAAATTCCTTTTTCTTCTGTTCTTTTCCTGCATTCCCTGGGTACATTTTCTAGTCTACCATTCAAAAGCAGTGGTGACAATCCATCTCCTTGTCTTACACCAGTTTTGATCTCAAAAGTCTTGGAGGGTGCATTTTGGGTTTGTTAGAGAGTTTTTTATGATTGTCACTGATTTGTTGTCAGCTTCCAATCCTTTGAAGATGTTAAATAATATTTCTATGTCAATCGAATTATATGCTTCTTTGAAGTCTACAAATGTTACCTGAATGCTTTGGGTCCTCATTCTTCGCACACGATTATAAACTTGAGATTTTAAATATGTTTCAAACAGAATCTTCCTTTTATAAACCCTCCTTCATACTCCCCCAACTGTTGATCCATTTGACTTTCGAGCGTGTTTTGTACGCGTTTCATGTTTGTAAGTCCCAGGAAGGAGGGGAATTACTCTGTAATTGTGACGTTAGTTTTCTTTTATTTTCTTTTTTTGTGGAGTAGGTGAATTAATACTGTTTCCCAATCTTATCGTATAGTCTCCGTATCTTTAATGATATTCTGGATTTCGGCCATGCTAGGGAATTTTGTTTGTGCAAGTGTATCGTGGGTTACTTCTGGAATTTATTTCTCTACTTCCACTTTTATATTAGTGTACTATTTGAAGAACCTCCGGATATGTAATTAGATTCAAGAAGAGATTAAAGTCTTAATAAAGATCGGTGAAACAAATGCTTCGACAAAAATGAATAAATAGATACATATTACGATACACAAACCTCCCAACTCACCGAACACCGAAAACACACATAACAGAAAGTCCCTCTCATGGCATGACATAATATGACATTACAATAGATAAATCAAATTGAAAACCATGTATGCAGCGGAAACATTGTCCGTCACCAAACAACGACCCAGCTGAACGGCTGGAGATCCAAAAGGGAAGATATTAAGAAAAATTCTTGGTCCCAATCCCACAGTAACAAACTAATTCACTTTAAAAATGAAACCCTTTACCGAACCATCGAAAAACTCTGACACAATGAGAAAAAGAACTGATGTTTATGCACATATTCTTAGATTAAAAAAAAAAAAAGGATCTGGCCATTTCCGCAACACCCTCTGCCCCCCAGGGGCTCGCGGTTCTTCCATGAGTTCATGTATGGTGCACCTGGGGCCCTGAGCTATTGCAGCCTATTCTTCATTCCCCAGGCTGCATTTCCTTCACCGTGTCCCTCTCTCCCCATTCTCACTCCATCCCCGCTGCCCCCTGCTTCCCCTCCCTCGGTGTTCTTATGTATGTCCATCTGGCTATACACCTGGTTCCCTGTATTCTTTGTGGGTTTGTTCCCCTTGTGTGTTCTCTTTCAACCTTTCTGGCGTTTTTGGACCCCCTTTATGTTTGAGCCCCACTTCTAAATTTTCTGTCTTTATTGTGAGCCATTTGGGGAAGAACTCCCTCCATAGCGTCTACAGCATGTAATCCCCTCCCTGTTTCCTTACCTGCCACTGACCCCTCTGCCACACTAGGTTACCAGCATGTGGCCAGTCTATGTGGTGGCGCTGTTATGTACCCATCTGGCTGAGTACCTGACAACACAGGGGTCAAACTACTGATACCTGAGCTGTTGCCTCCCTATGTACGTCAAGGAGTGGTTGCTTGTCATCCTGAAGCATCAGAACTCCCAGCAATGGCTACCATGCTGGGTGGCTGGGTGGTGCCCATGGGGAGAGCCCATGATCAGAGAGGGTGGTATCAGGGTGAATGCTTGGTGCATGAAGCTTATCAAGCGGCAAAAATCTGGCCATTCTCAAATGGCCGTTTCTTTGAGTGGTGTAAGAACATTGAATGCTGCAGCCTTACCTTCCCTGGCTACACCCTGTGAGGAGGGCCAGGCTCTGTCTTGGGATGAAACGCTTTCCCCAGTACCTGGTCTGTACTAGGATTCACTGCCACAAAGCTGTCGTTTTTTGTTGAGACTATCGAGGACAAGTTTGACGAAGTGGAGTTTCTCAGTGAGATGTAGTAGAGCCCCCTGTTGATCAAAGCTTCTTCTGCCACCCAGTCTGCAGCTCTTTCTGCTTGTGATCATTTTGGCGATTTCCCAGTGTCTACTACTCCTCACCACTCTCTGAATATGATCCAGGGAGTGATTTTTCATAGGGACTTCGTCCTCCAAACTGATGAGGAACTCCATGCTAATCTGGAGTGATCCGGTGTTCATTTTGTTCAACATGTGTAGAAGGGTCATAAAGACATCAGCACCTATACCGGCACCTTTATTCTAACTTTCGAAGGAGATACTCTTCCAGAGAAGGTCAAGGTTGTGTGTTACCGATGCGACATGAAGCCATATTTCCTACCACCCTTGAGGTGCTTTCGGTGCTAGTGTTTTGGGCATATGTCTTCCCACTGTACGGCAGACCTTCTGTGTGGTGACTGTGGACACCCACTCCATAAGAGAAGCCTCTATGTGTCAATTGTCATGAGCGCCACCCTACACTCTCGCTAGACTGCCCAGCTTATAAGAAAGGAAAGAAGATACAAAAGTCTCTGGATCATCTGTCTTCTACTGACCCTCATTAAAAGTATGACCGACTCCACCCAGTGTCAATGTCTTCTATTTTTGCCTCTGTTACATCCTTTCCCCCCTCTGCTTCTTCCTTACCTCAGTCCCATCCCCCTCTCCTCTCCCCATCCACTTTGGTTACCACGCCCTCCCCTCTGGATGTCACTACCCTTCCCTGGCTGAAGAAATGTCCCTCTTCTTCGGTGCCTGCTCCCAGCATCTCTCAGACTGGAAGTCTGCTACCACAACTCGGTCATGGGACACACCAGCTGTGTGGCCACTTTCTTTTGGTTCTGGATCTTGCAGAAGCCTGCTCTCCCTCTGTGTCCTGTCTTCCTCAACCTCCAAAAGAGGAGAAGAAGAAGTCCTATGAAAAGGTCCCTCCCTGGTGCCCCCAGAGGTGTCATCTCCCCATCACAACCTGAATCTGACATCTTATTCATGGATATCAACCATCACTGTTAGTGATGGGTGGTAACCCATTATTCACTACTCATTTGGATACTTGCTCTGTGATCATGCAGTGCAACTGTAATGGCTTTGGGGCCCCTCTCGTTTTTTATTCACCATTTCCTAACCCACTGGTCGTCCAGAGTGTGGGTTGGTCCTGTTGTCAGCTCTCTGCCGACCTAGGAGAATGGCATTCCACTGGCCTCATCATTAAGTGTTCTTCTTTTTCTAATTGCCATTAATGGACTTGCTCCCACTCAGTGGCCTCTGCAGAATGACAGGTCCAGGGTGCCATCTGGGACGCTTCAACTTGGGTACTCTTTCACGGTTTTCAGTTCTCTGTCCTTAAGTCGAGTGTGGTGCACTTCTGTCGCTGAACTACAGTCCACCCTGATCCTGAGCTCTACCTCGATGCCCAAATCCTGACTGTGGTTCCCCAGTTCTGTTTTTGGGTCTTCTTTTTACAATAAGCTTACTTGGTTGCCCCATATCCATCATCTGAAGGTTGGCTATATTCCTAAACTCAGTGTCCTTTGCTTCCTTGCCCACACCCCTTCGGTTGCAGATCATTTGACTCTTCTCCACATTTACCAGCCATTGGTTCTGTCCCATCTGGAGTATGGCTGTCAAGTTCATGGTACAGCTGCCCCTTCCACATTGCCTTTCACACTATCCTGATAGTTTTCCATCTGATGCTGGGAAACCTCCCTTTTCGATTCAGCAGTCCCAGCTGCTGGTTTCCTATGCCATCACTATCTACTCTTCCCCTCCTCACCCTTCCTATCCTAATCTTTTTGTGGCTTCAGGTCGTCACTGGCCCTCTGCCCATCCTTGGTTAGGTTTACTGGTTGGGCTCTACCTCACTTCTGTCCACCATGACTTCCATCTCCCCTCCATGTCCTCTTCCCCACATTCTCTCCTGATCACCCCTTTCATTAGTTCCTTGGCCACAGATTCAAATGGATCTTTTCTGGGGACTGAAAGCCTCCATCACTCCAGTGGCGTTCCATTGTTTGTTCCAAATGCTCTTAGGGAAGTTCTGGGATGCCACTGCTTTTTACACCGATGGCTCTAAATCTGTTGATCATGTGGGATATGCCTTCATGTCTTCTATTGGCTTGGAACACCATCTCCTATCAGCCACGTGTGGGGTGTTTAATGTGGAATTGATGACCATATAATGGGCCCTCTGTTTTATCAAAGAGCCCTCCCTCACCTGAGTTTTGTTATGTATGGACTCAATGAGTGGCCTTCAGGTTATCTCTTGGTGTTTTTCCCGCCACCCCTTGGTCTCTGTCATCCACAACCTTCTCCCTGATCTTGGTGATGCTGCTTGTTTGGTTGATTTCCTTCGGGTTCCTGTTCAAATGGCTCTGAGCACTATGGGACTTAACATCTATGGTTATCAGTCCCCTAGAACTTAGAACTACTTAAACCTAACTAACCTAAGGACATCACACACATCCATGCCCAAGGCAGGATTCGAACCTGCGACCATAGCAGTCACGTGGTTCCAGACTGAAGCGCCTAGAACCGCACGGCCACACCGGCCGGCGGTTCCTGTTCATGTAGGTATCCCAGGCAACGAACTTGCTGGTCATCTGGTTGGGGAGAGGAGGGCGACCACCTACCCCCTGTTATCCATGACCCTTCCTATGTCGGACTTACAGCTTTACACCAAATCCCTCTTTGCTTACTCATGGGAAGACTATTGAGATGCTACTCTCTTGTCTAATAAACTTTGTGTCACTGAGGAGATTCCCACCATGTGGCGTTCTTACCTCTGCCTCTCCTGGTGGGAATCTACCATCTTCTGCTGCCTTTGTATTGATCATACTAGGTTAACCCATGATTTTTACCCCACACTGAGCCCTCCCCCCTCCCCTGTCCTCTTTGGAGCTGCGGGACTCCACTCATGGTGACAGACATTTTGCTGAACTGCCCACGCCTTTTGGCCCTTCGCACTAAATATGTCCACCCGCCTCCTTGTCTTGCCGACGACCCTTGCATGGTTACATCTGTTCTCGGTTTTCTTCGTGAAAGTGGTTTGTACTCTCAGGTATAAGCCCTTGAATCTTCCTCTGGAACTAGTCTCTCAGTTAGAGTAGGCCTTCGTTATGGAGGCCTTGACCTTGCCTCCACACCAGCTAGGTTCCCCGCATATTTTCCCTGTATTTTTGTCTGGTCTGTTGCGCTGTTTCTTTTCTCCTTTTCTTGTGTCTTCTTCCCCTGGTATTGTCTCCGTTGTATCGTGATAATGGTATGTTGTGGGTGTTGGGAGAGGTTGGTGGTGGTGCTGGTGCCACAGCACACATAGTGTTTCTGGGGCACCCCTGCTCTCCCCATTTCCATGCCCCCCTCCCCTCCTGTTCTTTCCTCTACCTGCTGCCCTGACGTCCCTTTTCCCTCTTTGTTCGCACGTTGACTGGTCTGTGCTGTTTGTGTTGCTTTCTGCCATTCTAGTTCCTGGGACCAATGACCTTGCTGTTTGGTCTCCTCCTCCAAATCAACCAACCAACTTCGTTCAATAAAACGAAGAAGGACTTGGGGAACTCCAAATTGCTGAAAATATGCTCACAGATAAAACAGCAAAAAATAACGACAGACAATAAAGAGCGGTTCCAAGTCAAAATGAAAACCAAAGAGACAATCCAAATCTCTGAAGAAGAAAGGAACGCAAGATCAGAACGAATGAAACAATACTGGGCTAATTGAAAGGGACAGAAAATTAAAAATTGATTGATTTAACATATCCCAAAGCAGTATGAAAGGAGAAGAAGCTACATAAAGTTGTGATATAATAATAGTAAAGATGGATCTGGTGTGTAAGCGATGTTAGAATAATTCTGTATCGGAATCAGAAATAAGGAACCGTTTCTTGATGACTTACAGTTTTTTAGAGGATGGATTTCTTTCTTATTGTAACCATTGAGGCATAGAGAATCACTGTCCATGCTCGAAGAAATTCTGGAGCTCCTTGAGAAAAGGATGAGTCACTTTATCTCGTATCTGTCCGGCATCTGATGAGCGAGTTTTTCCTCACCTATCTTTCTTCGCGGCTCATTTAACGGCGTGCAAACGTCCGCTCGGCACTGCCAGCCGGCGCAGACAACAGGCAGGGCGGGATACGCCCGGCCTCGACTGGCCGGTCGTGTAGTTTTTGTGTCGCGAGGCCTTGCAGAGGTCTGCAAGCAGGTGAGCACCTCAGCTGGTGCGCGGAGGGAGCGGCAGCTGTCTCTTACGTAACCACACCAGTACCTTAAGGGGAACCAGTTACTCACGATCTGGTCGCTTTCTTACCAAGCTAAGCATGCTCAGAAGAACCAGCACCAACACGGCTATTTGTCTAGGAGATGCAATCTGATCTTCATTGTTGCGAGAGCATTCGTCAGTAGAAGTACATAATTCTTGAAATTTTACAATAGTGCACGGCCAGGAAAAAGTTAGTACACCATTTTAGAGGTTTTCAGTTCACCCAAGATTTACTGTTGCAACAGTGCATATGTTGTTGTGGTGGTCTTCAGTTCTGAGACTGGTTTGATGCAGCTCTCCATGCTACTCTATCCTGTGCAAGCTTCTTCATCTCCCAGTACTTACTGCAACCTACATCCTTCTGAATCAGCTTAGTCTATTCATCTCTTGGTCTCCCTCTACGATTTTTACCCTTCACGCTGCCCTCCAACGCTAAATTTGTGATCCCTTGATGCCTCAGAGCATTCCTACCAACCGATCCCTTCTTCTTGTCAAGTTGTGCCACAAACTCCTCTTCTCCCCAGTTCTATTCAATACCTCCTCATTAGTTATGCGATCTACCCATCTAACCTTCAGCACTCTTCTGTAGCACCACATTTCGAAAGCTTCTATTCTCTTCTTGTCCAAACTATTTATCGTCCATGTTTCACTTCCATACATGGCTACACTCCATACAAATATTTTCAGAAACGACTTCATGAGACTTATATCTATACTCGATGTTAACAAATTTCTCTTCTTCAGAAACGCTTTCCTTGCCATTGCCAGTCTACATTTTATATCCTCTCTACTTCGACCATCATCAGTTATTTTCCTCCCCAAATAGCAAAACTCCTTTACTACTTTAAGTGTCTCATTTCCTAATCTAATTCCCTCAGCATCACCCGACTTAATTCGACTACATTCCATTATCCTCGTTTTGCTTTTGTTGATGTTCATCTTATATCCTCCTTTCAAGACACTGTCCATTCCGTTCAACTGCTCTTCCAAGTCCTTTGCTGTCTCTGACAGAATTACAATGTCATCGGCGAACCTCAAAGTTTTTATTTCTTCTCCATGGATTTTAATACCTACTCCGAATTTTTCTTTTGTTTCCTTTACTGCTTGCTCAATATACAGATTGAATAACATCGGGGATTGGCTACAACCCTGTCTCACTCCCTTCCCAACCACTGCTTCCCTTTCATGTCCCTCGACTCTTAATACTGCCATCTGGTTTCTGTACAAATTGTAAATAGCTTTTCGGTCCGTGTATTTTACCCCTGCCACCTTCAGAATTTGAAAGAGCGTATTCCAGTCAACATTGTCAAACGCTTTCTCTAAGTCTGCAAATGCTAGAAAAGTGGGTTTGCCTTTGCTTTATCTTTCTTCTAAGACAGTGCATATAGAGTACATGAAATGATTACGTTTAAAGATCAACAGCACAACAGGTTCTGAGGTTGAGAGGTTCCATGCCCTCTTTTGCATGTCGCCTCTCATTTTCATCAATTTTTTTAAATGTTCTATGTCATTGCACGGTGGTAACAGACCGAATAAAGTTATTGTAATACGAATTTGTACTGAGAGCTCAAAAATACTTTTCACTTGATTCCTATGCATGTTGGGTTACTTCCCTGTGTGGCCTGTGCGAGGCGAGCGTCGGAGGACGCGGCACACTGCATTTCCGGTTGGGGACTGCACTTCCCAGAATTATGAGGGGTTCGTGCAATGGGCTTAAGCGCCTGGCGGAACGACTGACTTCGGTCGAGTTTTGCCTACTGTATGCAGGGCGAAACAACCTGTGAGACGTCTGAGTGTCGCCGCAGTTTATGTATTTACCATTCCGTCGCGTCCAGAATGAAGACTGCTGGCACTGACTGACTGCCTTGTCCTCATGATTCTGAGAATACTTGTGGACTGTGCCTTGCTGGGTGCGACTGTCTGGCTCCGGATGGCCGGTGGTCTAGGCAGGTTGTTTTCATAGCCGGTCAAACGGCAAGTTCAGTGCCCTCGGCTAAATAGCTGAGGTTAGTTGATGTCGTAATGCCCTGCTCGAAATTGGAGGGAACGGTTGCTGTTGGCGCGAATGATGTTCTGAGACAATGTGGGGGAATTATGGAATCAGCACTGAAGGCTGATTCGCGGTTTTCTAGGAGAGTAGGGAGTTGAGCAATGTTGGCTTCGCTCTTGCGTTGCGGGGGCAGTGAAGATTTCGGGATCTGATCTTTGTCGGAGTCGGACGGTTTTGCGGCTTAGTCGCACTTTTTTTCGGCAGAACTTAGAATTCTCGGATAGCCTTGGAGGCCAGTGGTTGAAACAGAGTTGCTGCACACCAGAAGTCGGCTCCTATGTCATCAGAAAGCTGCCTACCGACGACCTGCTACAAATTTCAGGATTGGTAAAGTATTTTGCGGCTCCGGCCTTGTAGGACCCATCAATTTTATACTGAAGTCCTCAGCAGCACGCGCGCTCGCTTTGCCACAGTTCCACCTTGCTTGTTTCTCCATGTGATCCCATGTGAGCTCTCACTACTAATCGCGATATTACAATATAGTCGAGAGAGTAATATTTGACTTAAAAGGACGTCCAGTCATTATCGTCAAGTTACTGCATCACAGAGAAAAGCCCTTGTTCTCGAGCCAACTCTTATTTGCATAATAGTTCAGAATACCCTATCCTTTAAACTACTGTTTGTGTCGATAATCATGTGCCTTTATGTTCTGATGTACCGAGCGCTGATTAGTATCACGTCCAAATACACCAAAGGTGAACGAGAGTTGTAGCTTATTGTACCCCACGCCATAAGACCTAGAGTGGGGCCAGTGTGTTTTGGACGAATGCACTCTACGAAACAGAGCTCACCAGCTCACGTCGTATGCGCACTTACGTGCAGGCAGACTCTGCTTTCATCGCTGAAGACCACGGCGCACCATTCTGTCTTCCAAGTAATCCTCTGACGGCACCAGTCGAGCCGTGCATGTAGATCTGTGGCGCGAGTGGACGACGGGCTAGAGGCGTGCGTGCCAGTAGTCCCACAGCTAATAACCGGTTCGCATCGGTTCGTGTCTACACGACCGGGCTCTCAAGCCCTCGTGCTGTGGTAACTGCACAGTCTGCCACTGCTGCCCTAACAATACGACAATCCTTGCAGGTGCCTGTGCTCCGTGGAGGTCCGGTACTTGTCTGCAGGTGTGATAATGTTCGTTTGACCACTGATACCATCATCGTTGCACAAATGACGCAGCACGTCCAAACTGTGTGGCAATGTTCCTGCCACTCGGAAGACCACAATTTGATACCTCTCAAAAACACTCAGAAGGTTGTAGGAAACACGAGTGCGTCTCTATAGCATGGTTACCTGCTTGTTTCACAAATTTGCACCATACCGAGCCGTCTGCCTGTGAGCATTTCCTGTTAAAGGGCAGACACAAATGGCGCTCCGGAAGCTATGCTACTACGCTCTCTGTTGGAAGACCTGAAGAAATTATTGTAAGTAGGCTGTTTAGGTTTTTTTATTGGTAACGCCACGTAGCGCTCTGTATGAAAGACCCTGGCTGTGCTGTGTGCAGTCTGTGGCTGCTTTGCATTGTTATTTGCTATGGGCAGCTGGATGTGAACAGCACGTAGCGTTGCGCAGTTGGAGGTGAGCCGCCAGCAGTGGTGGATGTGGGAAGAGAGATGGCGGAGTTTTGAGAGCGGATGATCTGGACGTGTGTCCATCAGAGAGAGAGTAAATTTGTAAGACTGGATGTCATGAACTGATATATATATTATGACTTTTGAACACTATTAAGGCAAATACATTGTTCGTTCTTTATCAAAATCTTTCATTTGCTAACTATGCCTATTAGTAGTTACTCACTTCAGTAGTTAGAATCTTTTATTTAGCTGGCAGTAGTGGCGCTCGCTGTATTGCAGTAGTTCGAGTAACGAAGATTTTTGTGAGGTAAGTGATTTGTGAAACGTATAGGTTAATGTTAGTCAGGGCCATTCTTTTGTAGGGATTATTGAAAGTCAGATTGTGTTGCGCTAAAAATATTGTGTGTCAGTTTAGTGTTGATCAGAATCGGTAAAGAGAGAAATGTCTGAGTACGTTGTTCCGCTCAGCTGTTTGAAAATCAAATAACGTAAGAGGTTTATCAGCACAGTCATTCATAAATTTTTCTAAGGGGTCGTTTCATTATTATTTCAATGTGTGTTCTCTATTAAGACAAGAAAATTTTTAAAGAAATCTCCAGCGCTTTCCTGAGTTGCGTGACCAAAAGTCACTTACAGCACACTAACATTTGCGATAAAAATTGCATAATGCCATCCATTAATCCTGACAATGTTGTCCGGCAACATTGCTGCCACATGAATTGCAGCCATATGTACGACAACATTGCGTGTGACTGTTGCAGGGCAATGTTTGCGGTAATACATTTTCGAGCCAGTAATGTTTACACAGGTCCACATACTTGCCCCGAAATGGACGAACGCGAGCTAGTGGAAGTGTGTGCGGTTCGACTACATTTACTTCTCACGTGGAATAAAGTTAGAAAGAATGAGGCCGATCAGGCTTTGTGGAAGCTTTCTTTTATATTAAGCGCAGTGCTTCAGAAAATTTAACCACTGAACTGATGCTGTAAACATATCTTTTCCGGAATTTTGCCAAAATGTCGATAAACAATAAAATCTCGAGCAAGCAGTTCGCCCGAGAGCTGCTGAAACGATGCAAGTATGAGAGAGCACACACACGTTACAATCCGACTGGCCAACACGCACCGGTTTTTAGCTACTGATGATTCGTACAGAAGTTTAATATACTTAATTGAAGGCGCACTATTCATCAATGGTATCAGAAGTATGCAATGCTTTAGTAGAAGGATTTCACTAACCTAAGCTTGGAATAAGAATACAGTCTTTATTTATTTTCATTTTTTGTCCACCAGTACACGGAAACGTACTTGTGTTTACACTGTCAGTTCCAGCTTCAGAGCCGCGCGGTCTAGGGCATCTTGTCGCGGTCCGAGCGGCTCCCCCCGTCGGAGGTTCGAATCCTCCCTCGTGCATGGGTGTTTGTGTTGTCCTTAGCGTAAGATAGTTTAAGTCAGATTAAGTAGTGCGTCAGCTTAGGGACCTATGACCTCAGCAGTTTGGTCCCATAAGACCTTACCACAAATTTCCAAAATTTTCCTCCTTCAGACACGCCTCGTGATAGTATGAAACTCATGACGTCAAATGCAAACCATGTGGACAGAGACGCCTGCACTTCTACTGTTCCTATGCAACATTTTTTGCCTCGCATGTGCCTTAAGTTCGAAGAATTGGAATTTTTTTTGTAAGCTCCGTCAAGAGTGATTCTGAACTCATCAGAAACAGCTTGCCATGTTATTCAGATTGCGCTCTTCGTACGCATTACTTTCGACGTCCAATAACTCTGGTCGTAGACGAACCGCATTTATAATTGTCGTAGTTCCCCAGTTTGTCCAGTTTCCCATTGCTGTACAAAAGAATTTCACGGCAATAAGCAACTATGAAACATACGTAGGCGCCCTTTCGAACAAAGCGAAACGACAACGTTTCCGTCCAAATACGTGAACGGAGCACTGTCGGTGGAGAAGTAAGAAACAGAGGCGAGAGCGAGAGGGAACACGGGAAGCGTTTACAAACAAGGGCAGAGATAGACATTGCCCTGTAATACGGAGTATTCTCCACCCTTGGTGGACAATACTGGCAACCCCTTGGGAATACGTCACCAGTTACCTGCAACATCAGAGTTATTGCCCAGCCATACTGCAAAGTTTCCGTCTAGTGCAACCACATTTCAGCTATGTTACTGCCAACACTACTGAGGCCAAATATTCGTATTGTATAAAATATGATCCATCTCAACGCACCTTCAGTTTTTTCAATTGTAACTAAGATTTGTTTTTCATGTCTTGGCAGAGCACGTAAATGTTATGCAAATGTCCGAAGAAGTGCAGAATATTGCGGTTTATCTGCTCATTTACAATACCGTATGACGTTGGAGGCCGATATTTTTACTAAACGTAGCATAGACAGACTGCGTACTACACTGAAGCGCCAAAGAAACTGATATAGGTATGCATATTCAAATACAGAGATATGTAAACAGGCAAAACACGACGCTGCGGTCGACAATGGCAATATAAGACAACACGTGTCTGGTGCAGTTGATAGATCGATTGCTGCTACTACAATGGCAGGTTAGCAAGATTTAAGTGAGTTTGAACGTGTTGTTATAGTCGGTGCGCGAGCGATGGGACACAGCAACTCCGAGGTAGCGATGAAGTGGCGATTTTCCCGTACCACCATATGATGAGTGTACCATAAATGTCAGGAATCCAGTAAAACAGCAAATGTCTGACATCGCTGCGGCCGAAAAAGATCCTGCAAGAACGAGACCAACGACGACCGAAGAGAATCGTTCAACGGGACAGAAGTGCAACCCTTCCGCAAGTTGCTGCAGATTTCAATGCTGGGCCGTCAATGGGTGTCAGCGTGCGAAACATACAGCGAAACATCATCGATATGGAGTTTCGGAGCCTACTCGTGTAACCTTGATAACTGCAAAGCACAAAGTTTTACGCCTCACCTGGGCCCGTCCACACTGACATTGGATTGTTGATGGCTGGAAACATGTTGTCTGGTCGGACGAGTCTCGTTTCAAATTGTATCAAGCGGACTGACTCGTACTAGTAGGGATACAACTACATGAGTCCATGGGCCCCGTATGTCAGTAGAGGACTGTTCAAGCTGGTGGAGGCTCTGTAATGGTGTGGGGCGTGCGCAATTGGAGTAATATGGGACCCCTGATACGTCTAGACACGATTCTGACGAGTGTCGCGTACGTAAACATCCTGACTGATCACCTGCATCCAGTCATGTCGATTGCACATTCCGATGTTTTGGGGCAATCCCAGCAGGACAATGCGACACTCCACACATCCAGGACTGCTACAGAGTGGCTCCAGGAATACTCTTCTGAGTTTAAACACTTCCACTGCTCACCAAACTCCCCAGACATGAACATTATTGGATATATCTGAGACGCCTGGCAACGTGCTGTCCAGAAGAGATCTCCATCCCTTCGGACTCTTACGGATTTATGGACTGCCCTGCACGGTTCATGGTTTCAGTTCTCTCCAAAACTACTTCAGACATTAGTCAAGTCCATGCCACGTCGTCTTGCGGCACTTCTGCGTGTTCGAGAGGGCCCTACACGACGTTAGGCAGGTGTACCAGTTTCTTTGGCTCTTCAATGTAGCCGGCCGCTGTGGCAGACCGGTTCTGGGCGCATCAATGTGGCACCGCGCGACCTCTACGGTCACAGGTTCGAATCCTGCCTCGGGCATGGATGTGTGTGATATCCTTAGGTTAGTTAGGTTAAGTAGTTCTAAGTTCTAAGGGACTGATGACCTCAGATGTTGAGTCCCATAGTGCTCAGAGCCATTTGAACCATCTTCAATGTAGATAAACATAGCAAACTGCATACGTGCCACTTTCATAGGGAAAGGTCACTGTAGTTGCCACTGAGAATAAAACAAAACCAGTTTTGGTTTGTTACTATTTAGAAAGAAAATCTCTTCGTAAAGTTTTGGCTGCTATTGATAGGATAGGGAGGAATAGGTGGAGCGGTAATAGGTTTCTTCTCTCTATTAAAGCCCTCCATTTACGTATCGGTGTGCAAGCAGCGTACTGGTCACAAAACGTCAGATTGGTTTATGTTTGCTGTTAAAGTAGAGCAGATTATCTTTGTGGTGTGGAAGCGTGTTTACAGAGTTAGTAAGTGGTCCATCCTGGACATAGAGACAGGCAGTAATTGTGAAATGTTCGTGGAGTACTTTGGCACCGCAGAAGATGTACCTAGAGGAGAAGAGGGGTTATTTACGAAAAAATAAAGCAGCCGTTGACAGAAGAGGATGCTGTAATAACAGAGGTTACTACACTTCTAATAGATGAAGAGGCATCAGACGAAGAAAACGATTTTGCCATGGCAGTGACGGATCAGGTTATGTCACCAGTGGCGGACTTCAGGGAAGCAGCAGTTCTTCATATCAGCCATCAAGCCGAAAAAGACGAGCAAAGTTTCCAGAAGGATATCGGTCTGATGCGTACAAGAGATGGACAAAATAACCAAGGGAAAAAGATAGAAATATTGGTCCTCTCCGTCTGTGTCGTCCTGAATTAGCAACTGATATGACAACGCGCCTGAAAATTATAAGAATAAAATAAAGAACACGACTGTGTTCCAAAACTTTGACTAATAGCACTATTTTAGCCTGTTCTCAAACCAAAATATTACGCGATTATTTAATAGTAAAGAGACAGAAAAACATAATAATACGCACATGAATGCACGCTGAGTTTTTGGGCACCGAAAATAAAGAAAAGAACAGACCGTCCGCAAAATAAGTATTTAATCTGCGGCACAATATATCGCGTCCTTCTCTTATCAGATTGCTACTTAACACTTGTTTAAACGGCTGAACCCGCACTGTGAACATGCACGCAGTGACGTCAGAGATTGCGTCCGGCACCTATCACATGGTCATCAACAAATGCGGTGGTATCCTCATCTTTCCCACATCTTGACCACTTTGATCGAACAGCTACGAAAGTGATACTTCAGTACTTCGATGTTTGCGGGAAATGTTGATTGGAAATTCATCATTATGCAAGCTTATTTTCCGTATAGAAAAAAAGCCATTAGTACAGGTGGGTACTTGATGGTCATTGGATGTGTCATACATTACTGGAATTTTCCAGCCGAAGATCACAACACAAAGCCCAAAGGACGTGGCACGTGCAGCTTATCGCATACTTTTGGACTTACAGAACGGTCGAATTATTGGCACGAGGGACATGGGGGCACCGTACAGACAGATCACACAGACAGTTGGCTCCAGTGCGATGACGGCAGAATGACTGGTGACGAGACGGGCTCAGGGCAACAATGTGACGAGAAGGGTGGACATGGGTCCTTCCAAAAAGTCTACACTACGAGAAGGTGGCAGGATTGTTCGACTGGCTCTGAAGAACAGACAGGTGACAATAGCTGAAATCTAGGCAGAGGTTACAGGAAGAGTGTCACAAAGACCTGTTGGGTGTAGATTTATGGAAGCTGTGTTGAAATCTCGAGTTGCATCGTTTACCACTGAGACCACAGAGGCTTGCATGGTTGGAGCTACAGTCATCTAGGACATAAAGTGACAACCTGTGTTCAGCAATGAGTCTCGCTTCTGTCTGTGGCGGTCAGATCGACACCACTGTGTCTGTAGACGACCTGATGAAACATCACACGAAGCAGCGGTTCTGGAGACCTAAGTCATGGAAGCTATGGGATGTGGTAACAGCACTGATCTGGGAATTGTTGAAAAGAGGCTGACTACTCGGCTGTATGTGCCAAGAATGGTAAATCGTATCATGCTCTTCATGACCTGTGTACCAAATCGCATATTGCAGCAGGATAATGCAATACCCCACAATGCAGTTCTGCAGACTGTTACCTGTTCCCTGTAAGAACGAAGTACTTCTCATAGGTTCTCAAGGTTACAAAAAAGAGTAGCTATGACTACAGTTTATTAAAAATGTCAGCTTTAAACGCCACACACTATTGTAAACGACAGGTAAATACGCAAGTAATATCGTGCAGTGACATAAACGTTCGACTGTGAGGTAATTCCTGTCGATTTTACCTGCTATTATACAGCGTACCGTACGTTTCATGGCTTATTGTCTGCACCGCTGTGATTTCACGCCGGTTTAGTAGGAAGCCGGTAATAAAATACTATCAGCTTAACAGAAAGCGCAGTAAAAACTTTGAATGTTGTTTCTCCGAGGACGTTAAAGTTTCATTCTTCTGTTTCTTTTCGTTGCGTCATTGAGGAAGGTATAAAAAGAGACTCGTACGCTCGTTAGTGTACTTACGATTATTAATGCAAAGGACCGTATGGTGTTCTTGTTACTTTTTTAAATGGCCATTTGAACCGACATGGCGCTTTGGTAAATTCTCAGAAAAATCTATGTAGTAAATACAACAAAAAGATCTCCAAAACGATCATGTTCGGCAATGCTAGACGAGAGATGGGAACTCCGGATACAGCCAGGAACATTGTCAAACATGATCGTTTCGTGTACCATGTGTGTGGTGAGGCGTAATGTTGCATGCGCTTACTGACCTCAAAATCTTTCAACACACTACATTCACCGGTCAACTTAGTTGTGACACCGTACTCCTTCCCCAAGTGCGTCTTTACTGGAGTGCTGCCGGCCATGGCTTCATTTTTATGGGTGACAATGCGCGGCCGCAACGAACTGCGCAGGTGGAGCAGCTCTTGGAACGGGAGGATTTTCGGCGAATAGACTGGCCTACCCGTTTCCTCGACTTAACTCCCATTGAACACGTGTGGGATACGTTCGCGAAACGCATTGCAGCACATACGCATACACCAACGACCATCTAACAATTGTCAACCGCACTAATGGAGAAATGGAACACCCACAAAAAATGCTTACCAACATTGTGGCCAGCATGGGAGCACACTGAGGAGTATGCATTGCTGTCGGCGGTGATTATACGTCCTACTAGGAACCATTTCGCGCTGTCTGCAATATCTAGGAACCCATCATGAATCGCTTCAGTGTAATAATTGTCTTTAAACAAAAGTGTCATTTCAGTTCATCACATTGCGTATTTTTTTCAGTTACCTTCTGTCCTATACCGTAGCAGTCTTTCTGTGTACAGTCCAAGTTTCACCGACCCATGCTGTTTGGCAGTGACACACCATGCAAAAATACTTTCGTCGTTAGGTGTGTGACCCGACATTTACAGATGGTCATAGTATGATTCCAGATACTAGCAGGTGGTCATCATTATATACACCATCTGTATATAGTATCCGGACACCTGGCTGAAAAGACAAGTTCGAGGCACCCTCTATCGGTAAAGCTGGAATTCAGTGTTGTGCTGGCCCACCCCTAGCCTTGACGACGACTTCCACTCTCGCAGGCATACGTTCAATCAGGTGCTGGAAGGTTTCTTGGAGAATGGCAGTCCATTCTCCACGGACTGCTGCACTGAGAAGAGGTATCGATGTCGGTCGGTGAGGCCTGGCACGAAGTCGGCGTTCCAAAACATCCCAAAGGTGTTATATAGGATTCAGGTCAGGATTCTGTGCAGACCAGTCCATTACAGGGCTGTTATTGTCGTGTAACCACTCCGTCACAGGCCGTGCATTATGAAAAGGTGCTCGATCGTGTTGATAGATGCAATCGCCATCCCCGAATTGCTCTTCAACAGTGGGAAGCAAGAAAGTATTGAAAACATCAATGTAGGCCTGTGCTGTGAGAACGTCACGCAAAATAATAAGGGGTGCAAGCCCTCTCCATGCAAAAAACACGACCACACCATAACACCACTACCACCGAATTTTGCTGTTGGCACTATACACGCTGGCAGATGACGTTTACCGGGCATTCGCCATACCCACACCCTGCCATCACACATTGTGTGCCGTGATTCGTCACTCCACACAACATTTTACCACTGTTCAGTCGTCAAATGTTCACGCTCCTTACACCAAGCGAGGCGCTCCTTACACTAAGCGAGACGTCGTTTGGTATTTACTGACGTGATGTGTGGCTCATGAGCAGCCGCTCGACCATGAAATCCAAGTTTTCTCACCTCCCGCCTAACTGACATAGTACTTGCCGTGCATCCTGATGCGGTGTGGAATTCCTGTGCGATGCTCTGGATGGATGTCTGCCTATTACACATAACGACCCTCTTCAACTGTCGGTGGTCTCTGTCAGTCAACAGATGAGGTCGACCTGTACGCTTTTGTGCTGTACGTGTCCCTTCACGTTTTCACTTCACTATCCCATCGGAAACAGTGGACCTAGGGATGTTTAGGAGTGTATAAATCTCGAATACAGGCGTATAACACAAATGACACAAAATCACCTGACCACGTTCGAAGCCCGTGAGCCGACCGGAGTGGCCGAGCGGTTCTAGGCGCTACAGTCTGGAACCGCGCGACCGCTACGATCGCAGGTTCGAATCCTGCCCCGGGAATGGATGTGTGTGATGTCCTTAGGATAGTTAGGTTTAAGTAGTTCTAGGGGACTGATGACCTCAGAAGTTAAGTCTCACAGTGCTCAGAGTCATTTGAACCATTTTGAAGCCCGTGAGTTCCGCGGAGCGCCCTATTCTGCTCTCTCGTGATGTCTAATGATTACTGAGGTCGCTGATATGGAGTACCTGGCAGTAGGTGGCAGCACAATACACCTAATATGAAAAACGTATGTTTTTTGGGGGGGGGGGGGTGTCCGGATACTTTTGATCACATAGTGTATGACTACTCATGAACATGTGATTATAATAGGTGACACCAGATATTAACAGCTGATACTAATACATATACTAGTCAGTAATCATAATATGCGACTCTGGACACTAGCAGTTGGTCGTAATATGTGACTCCAGACACTTAGTAGATGCTCATAATGAGTAACTACACAGCCTAGGCACTTAGACTCCGCCACATACAGAACACTGGTTTGTCGATCACGCGTGCAGATGAAGAAGTTCGCAAGCATTAGATAGGAACGGCTGCTAGGAGAGGCACAGCATGTGCGAAAATTCCGTTGGAGCAGCGAATCCTAAAGTCGTTGTCTCATGTGGATTTTGAGCGAGGTTTATGACGTCAGAATGTTAAATTTCACGTGGTCAAATATTTAATAGCGTGAACAACAAAACAGATTCCATTGTATTTACGCAACGTGCTACAGAACGAGAACCGATGCGATGCAAGATCTCTTGCTATGACACAGGTCTTACATTGCAATACAAGTTTCAAAGTCTTGTGTTTGATGAATTTTTATAAGAGTTTGACGTTTGAAGGCACTGACGCTTTAAAGGTAATAAAACCATTCGTTGTTTTTTTAAGTCTGGTGTGATATAATAATATGTCAGGCACAATAAGTAAGTAGATAAAAGTTATACTGTATCTCTACGTGCAAAGGTAACGATGGGACTACAAACTTCTCCAGGCATTTTTACCAAACACTACGATTTATCATGCAGAGGTGAAACTTCGTAATGAACATGGGATGTAAGGAGGCAGAGGTGTGCATGCACTTGCGAACAACATGTTCATCAGTGGGGTCCTTACTGATCGCCGGAAAAATCGACAGCAGCTATCTCACGGCGGGAGCTCACGAACCGTCCGCGAGCATCGTAAAGATAGACAGGGTGATTATAATTAAAGTTAAACCTTTAAACCGCTGTAGAAATAACACCACTGGGCAGAATGACGTCAAATTGCAACGGAATATTAACGGAGAAGGGGAAAACGTATGGCAGAAGAAAAATAAATAGTTACAAAATTTAGCAATAGATTGCTCTATAAGCATCATAATTTAATAGTGGTCGACTGCAAATGAAAAATTAATCACAGAACAATGCCTAAGGTCTACGTTTGACGTTAAACAAATTGTACTACTCAGTGTGCATGGGTGTACAGGTGTGAAACTGTTAGTTACGTAAGCCCATCCACCGCGGAAGGTCATATCACATCGGGTGGGAAAAATCCGTTTTTAATTGTCCTGAGGCCAAAAACAGCATAAAAAGCGCCAATCACATCGGTTTTTAACTGTCCTGAGGCCAAAAACAGCATAAAAAGCACCAATCACATCGGTTTTCAACTGTCCTGAGGCCAAAAACAGCATAAAAACCATCAATCAAAATCAAATAGGATTATCAATTTCCGTCTGACTGGCGCAAAACATGTTCAATATGCTGTCCACCATTTTCTGCAACAAGTTGAAATCGAGAAACAGCATGGTCCTCAGCTGATCGAAGTGTTTGCGGGGTTACGTTCAGGATGTGTTGCGCAATGCGTGCCTTCAATGCAGCTAAGTTTGCAATCGGAATACTGAACACAAAATCTTTCAGATATCCCCATAGCCAGAAGTCACACGGATTAAGATCAGGTGATCGGGTCGGCCAGGCTGTAGGGAAATGGTGGCTGATAATTCTAACAGTTCCGAAATGGCGCTTCGGCAGCTGCTTAACTGGATTTGCAATGTGCGGAGGTGCGCCATCTTGCATAGAAATGATTCTGTCCACACATCCACGCTGTTGGGGAGCTGGAATGACGTGGTTCCGCAAAAGAGACTCATAGCGCTTACCAGTGACGGTACAGGTAACAGGACCGGAAGCACCTGTCTCTTCGAAAAAATATGGCCCTTTGATAAATGATGCCGTAAACCCGCACCACACAGTGACCTTTTCAGCATGAAGTGGTACTGGTTGATTTGCGTGTGGATTTTCCGTTGCCCATATTCGACAATTCTGTGTATTAACATACCCTGTCAGATGGAAGTGGGCTTCGTCTCTCCACAAAATCTTCCACAGCCAACCACTGTCGACTTCCATACGAGCAAGAAATTCTAAAGCAAAGATCTCTCTTGCTGGCAGGTCAACAGGAAGCAACTCGTGCACATGGGTAATTTTGAATGGATAGCAAAGAATGATGTTTTGTAGATTTTACGCACCGTGCTCACAGATTTGTCTAATGTTCGGACAAATTCTCTGTGCACTACACGTTTGCGCACCACCAATCGTCTCCTCCTGCATTGCTGTGGCCACTGCTTCCAGTGACGTCGAATCAATTCGTTTCCTCCCTCTACCAGGTTGCACACAAAAAGAACCCTTCTTTTCGAATTTCCGAATCATTTTCTCCAGACCCACGGCAGTCATCTGACCGACGCCTTTTTTAAAACAATTCAGTGTCCGGAACTTCTGCAGAGCGACGTGTGCACAGTCATCATTCTTGTAATACAGCTTTACAAGCAGAGCGCGATCCTGCATTGAGACAGCCATGGCGAATGTCGCAGACGCGAAAGGAGGAAAAACCGGGTACCTGGCGTGTTTATACCACTTCAATGGGTCGTGCGCATGACACGTGTTTTCATTTACGTATTCTGACACATAGCGCCATCTATTGATCAATTTTCACACTACGTTTTCCTCCTCCTCCGATAATATTCCGTTGCAATGTGACGTCATTCTGACCAGTGGTGTTATTTCTAAACCGTTTTGAAAGTTTAACTTCAATTATAATACTTTGTGAGCAATGCTATTGCGAGCAGTTCATGTGATGCTCGGTTCGCAAGAATGTGCGTACAGGATGCAACAGGATGCACATTGCAGACGATGTGGCATTAGACATCTGACGATCTAAGTTCGATTTCTCGGCGGGAATGTACTTTACACTCGGGTGCTCAGAAACATCGGAAATTTTGTTTGATTAATCAGATAGCTTATTAATGACGTTTTGTCTAGGAGGACACATAATATTTACAGAGCTTTCATTTCAACGTGTTAAGGCTTAAAGACCTAAGTCGAAAACAGGGAGCAGGCCGTTGTGGCTGAGAGGTTCTATGCGCTTCAGTCCGGAACCGCGTTGCTACTACGGTCGCAGGTTCGAATCCTACCTCGGGCATGGATAAGTGTGACGTCCTTAGGTTAGTTAGCTTTAAGTAGTTCTAAGTTTAGGAGACTGGTGACTTCAGATGTTAAGTCCCATAGTGCTTAGAGCCATTTAACAATTCCCGCAAACGTGACGTCATTTTGACGCCCCACGCAATACTGACAACTGATGGAACTACTATTGACTTTCATTAGCAGTTGATCGCATGGGTAACAGCTCACAGTCGCACACGTTGTTAGCAGCACAAATATACCAACCAGAGGCGCCACTGGTTAGCAGATAATCTTGTGAGACGAGTGTTGCACACGAAATACTAGTGACAAGAAAGAATATGAATGCTATTGCTCCTCGTTTCACTGGCAGCAACTTAAGCTGTCCCCTTAGGTCCCTACCCAATTACACACTCTGAAATCGCCACATTTTCGGAAATAAACTGTCAAACATTTATTTCATCCCTTGTTCTCTAATCAGACGGAAATGTTAAATAACAACTAATCTTCTACAACATACTTGTATTACATTCTTAGGAAAGTACCGAAGTGTGTTAACAATGCCAAGATGAGAAAATTATTAGTATGTAGCCAGAAGCGAACCTAAACCTTCAATTTAGAAAAAGAATTACGTCATCCATTAAGGTAGGGCTGAGTCATTTGATTTCAATCTCATGTCTCGGTTATCACAGTATCTCTTGAACGCTTATATCATTGATGCATTATTAACTGACATTTGATGACAAGTGTGGCGTATTTGTGATACATTCTCAATGAGTTGTTGTCTTGAAACGGCGTACTGCAAGATTTAGTACATAACAGCTAAATATGCCAAAATGAATGTGACTCCTGGCAGATCCAGTGTCGATATTGCCGCATCGATTGTCAAAATGACGTCACGTTTGCAGGAAGTATGAGATGAGTTATAATGTTCAGGGAGAAGAAATAGAATCTTTCATCTTTTTTTCTGATGACATTGTAATTGTGTCATAGACGGTAAAAGACTTGCGAAAGCAGTTGAAAGGAATGGATAGTGTCTTGAAAAGAGGTTAGAAGGTGAAGATCAACGAAAGTAAAAGAAACGAAATGATGTACAGTTGAATCAAATCAGGTTATACGGATGGAAGTACATTAGGAAATAAGTACTAAAATAGTACATATGTTTCGAGATTAGGGCCTCACTCTTAGGAACAAACACGCCAAAAAAAGATTACAAAAAGGTTTCAGTTTCTATGATACTTCTGATTCAGTTATGTACAATTGAGAAATTATGAGAAAAAATTGATTATCACCAGAACTACTAACAGTGAATTTGTGACACAATTTGACTAACGTGATTGGTTGTTCGAACACATCCTGGGACACCAAGGAGTAGTCAGTTTGATTCGAGAGGACAGAGGGGTGGTGGGAGGGGGGGGGGGGGGGGAAGGAAGCAAAGCAACGGTTGTTTAAGGCTTGATTGCAAATTGCAAGTTCAGACGGAAGTAGGTTGAAGTAAAAAATGATTTATGACATTATTGACCGGGAGTTGCACTGCTGCCTGGTGCTAGGATTCCAATTTTTCGCCACTTCAACGATATGGCGCGTCCTTCTGATAAATATGAGATGAAAAGAAGGTTGTATTAGATAAGCACACGGGATAGATTAGCGTAGAGAGCTACACAAAATCAGTCTTCGGACTGAAGACCACAACAATAAGTATGTTTGAAATCTGTGACGGCTCCAAACTCTTTCTCTCGTATTCCTCCTTCTATATTCAGCAATGGCCAATACACAGGGGCCGGCCGCGGTTGTATCGCGGTTCTAGGCGCGCAGTCCGGAACCGCGCGACTGCTACGGTCGCAGGTTCGAATCCTGCCTCGGGCATGGATATGTGTGATGTCCTTAGGTTAGTTAGGTTTAAGTAGTTCTAAGTTCTAGGGGACTGATGACCACAGCTGTTAAGTCCCATAGTGCTCAGAGCCATTTGAGCGAATACGCAGGGATGTGACAGGAACGATCATTCGAAGCAAAGAAGTCTACATGGGCTGTAAAATGTATATTTTAAGAGATATGAACATTTCTTCTTCGATTCTGTGAAACAAGCACTTTTCTTTCTATATTATGAGGGTGGTGGTATGGACCAAAACAGGGGAAAATTTGCATTCGGGAGGACGACGGTTCAATCCCGCGTCCGGCCATCCTGATTTAGGTTTTCCGTGATTTCCCTAAATCACTCCAGGCAAATGCCGGGATGGTTCCTCTGAAAGGGCACGGCCGACTTCCTTCCCAATCCTTCCCTAATCCGATGAGACCGATGACCACGCTGTCTGGTCTCCTTCCCCAAACCAACCAACCAACCAGGGGAAAATTTCCAGGAAACAAGGGCTCTGAAGTGAATATCTTTAGAGCTATGAGCACTTGTTCATTTTCGCTATTGGGAAACAATTCGTCTTGGTAGTTCTTAAGGTATGCATTTTAGAGTCGGTGTTTACTAGACTTTTTTTGCTTCGAATAATCGTTCCTATCGTACCCCTGCACACCGACGTTTCCCCGTGTAGAAAATGTGCGTGTACATTTTCGAAAACAATTTCTGTGCAAGTGGTACGCCGAATGTTGCAGACAACTGCCGCTCGAGTGCGATGCGTTCGCAGACGATGTTCGGGGGTACGTCCAGTGTGAGGATGGCTCAGTAACGGCCGGCGGATATACCTGTTGCAGGCAAACAAACACGAGGAGTTTGTACAGTGCTCGGGGCTCGGTGTTGCCGTCCCGCACGATGTGGTGGACACGGCGAGCAGGGTGCACGGAGCGCTCGGCTGGGGTGCGGGGAGTTGCGGAAGCTGGCTGCGACAAAGGCGGCTTTCACTGCGGGGCTCGGCTTACAGGCTGGCGGGGCAGGTTCTGCGGCGTGGCTAGGCAGACAAAAGGGGCCGTGGAGAGGGGTGGGCGATGCACAACACTACAGCACACCACGTCTGTGTATCGCTCCCCCATAGCCACCTGCTCAGACGAGGATTCTACATTATAGTACAAATCTTTATATTTTTATAAGCACCGATTGACAAATTTCTCAATAAAATTTCGGAAATTAACACATGACATCGCAAGCCACTTTAAGACTTTACTTAAATTACTTTAAGTAACATGACAGCGACATCGACGTCCAACCTCTTTAAGCCTCTGTACACTATCGACTTTCCCATATCAATTGTCTACTCCACTCACGTCCATGGAGTAAATATCTCTGGAGTGAGCATTTACATGCGCAGAACAGATTTTGTGTTGTCAACATACATTGCCGGCCTGGTCACGTGTTCTCGGGACGTCGTGTGTTTGTCCGTATAGCGTCCTGTACATTTCGAATGTCAAAATGGTTCAAATGGCTCTGAGCACTATGGGACTTAACATCTATGGTCATCAGTCCCCTAGCACTTAGAACTACTTAAACCTAACTAACCTAAGGACATCACACACATCCATGCCCGAGGCAGGATTCGAACCTGCGACCGTAGCAGTCGCGCGGTTTTCGAATGTCACTATTTCCCTAGTACAGACGGATTCTTTTCGTAAGTGTCGTGCATTATTTACACTCCTGGAAATTGAAATAAGAACACCGTGAATTCATTGTCCCAGGAAGCGGAAACTTTATTGACACATTCCTGGGGTCAGATACATCACATGATCACACTGACAGAACCACAGGCACATAGACACAGGCAACAGAGCATGCACAATGTCGGCACTAGTACAGTCTATATCCACCTTTCGCAGCAATGCAGGCTGCTATTCTCCCATGGAGACGATCGTAGAGATGCTGGATGTAGTCCTGTGGAACGGCTTGCCATGCCATTTCCACCTGGCGCCTCAGTTGGACCAGCGTTCGTGCTGGACGTGCAGACCGCGTGAGACGACGCTTCATCCAGTCCCAAACATGCTCAATGGGGGACAGATCCAGAGATCTTGCTGGCCAGGGTAGTTGACTTACACCTTCTAGAGCACGTTGGGTGGCACGGGATACATGCGGACGTGCATTGTCCTGTTGGAACAGCAAGTTCCCTTGCCGGTCTAGGAATGGTAGAACGATGGGTTCGATGACGGTTTGGATGTACCGTGCACTATTCAGTGTCCCCTCGACGATCACCAGTGGTGTACGGCCAGTGTAGGAGATCGCTCCCCACACCATGATGCCGGGTGTTGGCCCTGTGTGCCACGGTCGTATGCAGTCCTGATTGTGGCGCTCACCTGCACGGCGCCAAACACGCATACGACCATCATTGGCACCAAGGCAGAAGTGACTCTCATCGCTGAAGACGACACGTCTCCATTCGTCCCTCCATTCACGCCTGTCGCGACACCACTGGAGGCGGGCTGCACGATGTTGGGGCGTGAGCGGAAGACGGCCTAACGGTGTGCGGGACCGTAGCCCAGCTTCATGGAGACGGTTGCGAATGGTCCTCGCCGATCCCCAGGAGCAACAGTGTCCCTAATTTGCTGGGAAGTGGCGGTGCGGTCCCCTACGGCACTGCGTAGGATCCTACGGTCTTGGCGTGCATCCGTGCGTCGCTGCAGTCCGGTCCCAGGTCGACGGGCACGTGCACCTTCCGCCGACCACTGGCGACAACATCGTGGCGACAACATCGATGTACTGTGGAGACCTCACGCCCCACGTGTTGAGCAATTCGGCGGTACGTCCACCCGGCCTCCCGCATGCCCACTATACGCCCTCGCTCAAAGTCCGTCAACTGCACATACGGTTCACGTCCACGCTGTCGCGGCATGCTACCAGTGTTAAAGACTGCGATGGAGCTCCGTATGCCACGGCAAACTGGCTGACACTGACTGCGGCGGTGCACAAATGCTGCGCAGCTAGCGCCATTCGACGGCCAGCACCGCGGTTCCTGGTGTGTCCGCTGTGCCGTGCGTGTGATCATTGCTTGTACAGCCCTCTCGCAGTGTCCGGAGCAAGTATGGTGGGTCTGACACACCGGTGTCAATGTGTTCTTTTTTCCATTTCCAGGAGTGTATATACGTTGCTCAGACATTTTAACAGTATCCATTGATACTGGGAATAAACCAGCTACGTAAATTTTAAGGGCAAGTGTTATTGTATTCTGCTTCTTTGCGATAGGTGTCGCAGTTCAGATGCACTCGATTTTTGGTAGTTTTCGGTATGATACAGCACTTTATAGTATTACAGAGCCTGACGTACATTTTTGCAGTGATAGTCTTGCAAAACGTCTTGGCAGTACGCTAATACTTTTGCAAGTGTCCGAAAATCACCGAATTTACCTCACATTAGTGATTATATCCCTGCTAATTCGTCCTTTTTTCTGCTATTTCTGCGTATTTATTTTCTCGTTTTTGCGACCTAAAGCACAATTTTTCTAACTGGTGACACTTTGAAGTGTTTATTTAACGCATTTTAAGTACTTGCTCCCAGTTTATTAAATAAATAGTAGACTGAGTAAGAAGGGGGGATAAAGGCGATCGGAGAATAAATGTACTGTAAAGCAAATACAGTTGGTCATGTAACAGTCAACCCATATAACACCATTAAGGGAAGTGGAAAGTGACACAAATGAAAGAGTTTGGGGACATGTTTACTAATATTTTACGCTTCTAAATCAAATGGTGAAGAAAATAAATTGAAGGCAAAATACACCAGAGAAGATGAATGTGTACTTTGATTAGCTACACTATTGTGTTTTTTATTTGATTTGTGCAGAATATGTATTTAAGCTGAATGCAGAAATTGGTAGTAGGTGCTGTGGAAAATTAAAAATAGTTGGTATAGTATCTACCTTCAGCCACACACGTCCAAATTTTTCTCTTTCTAAACATTCCGCTTCAAAGTGTTTTGAACATACTTTGGAATATTTTGTGGGGACAAAATTACTCCTCCTTAATTTCTGGAGCCACGTATTTACTCATTGTTCATCCTTCGGGAAACTAAAATATAAATCACACATAATCATTCTCCATGTCCTAGACACACTTAACATGGTCTCCTAATGTAACTTTATAGTAAACAAAAGGTTTGGACACACATATTATACGAAGACAATTACAGACTCTCACTCTATTGAATTTATCTGTCTCCCGTCTTTCAAATCTATATACATAATCGACAAGTCACTGATAAATGCATGGAGGATAGTATTTGCTGAAACAACTAACCATTCCCTTTCCTGTTCCACCAGCGATTGTTTGTAAGCTTTTGTACGAGCCGTAAGATATATTATATAGTCATAAAATCGTAGAAAAATAGGTCTAGAGAATCAATCCTTAATTATAATGAGTCTCGAAATTTTTAAAAATAGTACCCATGAAAAGTTACTATCCCTCCTTTCACATATTTTTCTTCGCATTCGTAGCAACAACAGCAATTCACCACCGCTATTACACTATCAACAAACGGTGAAAACACAACAAAAACTCTTGATATTATAAACTTCAAACTCTGAGGAAAGCACACACGCACAGTGAAGTCCCGAAAACACGTGACAATCCTGGTTTAATGTTGACAACATGCGCAGAACGCAATGCTCACTCCAGAGATATTTACTCCATGCTCACGTCAGTCTACTGTAGCGCCCCTGGTGTGTTATTCCTGTACTGACGAGGACACCCCGCCTACACGTCATTACCGATTTCGTCCAAATTGTGGTGTACGTAGGGCTTGCCCAGATTTCACCCAAATTATGGAGTATATAGGTCTTGACCGCGGGATCCAGATGGCCAGGCGTTTAGAAAAAAAAAAAACAGCATTTTCGCGTGGGTCAGGCGAGTCATCGTAGTCTCCAGGCGACGCAACAAAAAAAAGTAGGGAACGGTAATCACAGGGTGGTGGGTTCGAGTCCCTATGCGGAATATTTTGTTTAAAACTTTTTCCAGCTCATAACGGCGTTGGTACAGCAACTAGTAAGCATGATATGGAGAAACAAGCGGTCTTGGTTGCAATGTTAAAATAGTTTTATTAGTTCCCTACAACGCGTTTCACCTTCATTTAAGCACCTTCAGATTGGCTGATATTTGGCAGCGATGGGTACATGGGATACCACGCATAAAATATCCCAGCAGGTAAATGCCCCTTTGAGAAGGGGTATCCCATGTATCCATCGCTACCAAATATCAGCCAGCCGAAGATGCCTAAATAAAGGTGAAATGCGTCATTGGGAAGTAATAAAAAACTTTAACGCTCAACCAAGACTGCTTGTTTCCTCATATTTCTTATTTTAAATTTTTATGTTACTCACCCTGCAAGGAAACCAAAATAATGCTCAGTATAATATACATTACACTGTAGGATATTATTGTACCATTACTAATTTCGGGTCTGAGCCCATCATCAGATGGCAGCATTGACTTCTTTGCAGGTTTTACACTTATGGTCTGAAATATAACAAAGTATTTGTGATTACAAAAGCTGTGTTATATTTTAAGAAAAAAATTTAAAACATTCAGTAAACTATGTACCACGAAAACTTTGTTACGTCTCAAGACACAAATTTAAAACTTGCAAGAAAATCAACGCTACTCGAAACTAGTAATGGTACAAAATCATTTCAAAAAATTGTGGTTGGTTTTAATATTTCCTACAGTGTAATTTACGAAAACAGTTGCGGTGTTCTCTAACGAAAGTAGACAAAATAATGTCACTATATAGTGCTTAGTAATATATTGGAATGTATGAAAACGAAATGCGAAGGAAAGTTCGGGATAGAAATAAATTTCCATGGGACGATTGCACGTGTAGTGTCCATGAAGACAAGACTCTGCAAATAACATCGGAACAAGGGACTGTAATTAGTGTGTACAGGACTTCGTATTCTGTTAGGTTCATTTTGACCTTCGAGGAGCTCTCGGCAGCTGCACGTGAACAACAGGTTGCCGGTGCAGGCAAAATCGGCAATCGGTGACAGCGCCAGCTACGGCTGCCGACGTTATTCTCTTGCTGCCTCTCGACTGTGCAGCGTCAGTTTTTCAGGAATATTGTGAGAACGCATTGAGAGTATTCTTTTTCTATAGACACTTGAAAACAACCATGTAACTGTAAAAACCCGGCAAGTGGCCAAGAAAATTACTGCTTCCCCCGTTTTTACGGCGAATGTCACCCCACTACACATAGATCATTAACTGTAAAATAATAAAAGTATCTAATTTTAATAGGTTTGTTTATAAATAAATAAATCTTCTGCTACCAGTCACGATTTTTCTTTATTTTACTATTCGCACGACGCGTTTCGAGAAATAATTCCCATTTTCAAGTGCGTTTTTTGTGTGTATTAAGCCATTTCTTTTGATGTTGTCAGTGTGTGTGAGTCTGCCTCGTTTTGTTGACTTTTACTGTAATACATAAGAAACATGCGATTTTTTAGTTGGGTATCAATTCTTTTTGTGAGGTTAGTGGCTAAAATTTAGAAGAATTTGTACTTACAGTTTTCTAATGGTCCATTTGTGTAGAGTCTCACACACGCTTAACAGCACACACAGCTTGTTGTATACTTTACACATCGAAAATATCTTATATAAACAAAACAGTTACGAAGATCTTCTTACAGGTAGTCCACAGAGATAACATTATAGGTCTTCCACAGATTATGATATGTTTTTGTGCAGAGGTTATTTATCTTAACAATTTGGCTCATAAATTACTTATATTGATTTTACAATTGTGCTTATTTCTATGTTTTACTATTTTTATTGAAGTATATTATCGAAACATCTGAAGAAATTCACTGATTGACTTTCAAGTTTTTCATTTAATATTTTATCTTCTTCAAGCAAATCTATTTTATGTCCTTTATTTTGTCGGTGGAGTACTTTGACATTTTGCTCTATTTTTCCAAATGGGTGTCCTGTATTATGTATGTGTGTTGCTATTGGTGATGTAGTATGTTTGTTGTGTGTGTATGCTCTAATGTGCTGTGTGTACCTGTTGTTGATATTTCGTCCTGTTTGTCCTAGGTAGAACTTGGAGCATTCCTGGAAAGTTACCTTGTATATTCCAGAGTCTGAATATGAATCATGATTACACTTTATATTATGTATTAGTTTTTGCTGTAGTTTATTAGATGTAGAAAACCCAATTTTTACTCTGTGATTTTTGAAAATATTTGCAATCTTCTGTGATACATTGCCTATGTATGGAATGTTAGATATACATTTGTTTTTCTCTTATTCTTCTGTGGTGCAGTTTGTACCTGGGTTTTTCTTGACTTTCTCTAAGATTGTGTGAACCATGGAAGCATTGTAACCATTGGCAACTGCAATCTTTTTCACTGTGATCGTTTCTTGTTGCATATTTTCTTGGTTTGTTGCCCTATGAAGCATTGACCTGTATGCTGCGTGTTTATGGATATTTGGGTGACATGAGATTGCAGGGATTGTGGTGTCAGTCATTGTGTTTTTCCGATAAATTTTGAATGTGCATGTGTAAAGCGTACAACAAGTTGTGTGTGATGTTAAGTGTGTGTAAGACTCTACACAAATGGACTATTAGAAAACTGTAAGTACAAATTCTTCTAAATTTTAGCCACTAACCTCACAAAAAAATTGATACCCAACTAAAAAATCGCGTGTTTCTTATGTATTATAGTAAAAGTCAACAAAATGAAGCAGACTCACACACACTGACAACATCAAAAGAAATGGCTTAATACACACAAAAAACGCACTTGAAAATGGGAATTGTTTCTCGAAACACGTCGTGCGAATAATAAAATAAAGAAAAATCGTGACTGGTAGCAGAAGATTTATTTATTTATAAACAAACCTATTCTTTCTACAGTTGCAGTCTTTCAAAAACTATTTATAATGGATCAAATCATATCTAATTTTATATACGCCTGACAATCCCCACCTGGAAATTTATTTGCAATCTCAAATTTTCCTTTGTCTTTCCTTTTCATCCCTTTGATGAAAATATTAAGTACAATTTATTGAGCATTATTTCGATTATTTGCAATGTAAGTATAGTAAAAATTGAAAATAAAAAAGAAAAAAATTCCTCGGAGGGACTAGATCGCAAGGCCCTCGGATTAACATTTCGTGCTCTATCCGCTGCGCCAGAGGCTGTTTGGAAATCACCCTACAGTAAATGATGATGCCTAGCCCGATTCGCGCCAAAAATGCTATATTTTCTCATAAAGAGGATGAGATTAATGTTTAACGTCACGCCGACAAGGAGGTAATTAGCGACGGAACGCAAGCTCTTATTAGAGAAGGATGAGGAAGAAGTCGTCTGCGCTCTTTGTCAGAGGAACCATCCCGGCATTTACCTGAGTCGATTCAGGGAAATCACGGAAGACCTAAATCTGGATGGCCGGAGCCAGGTTTGAACCATCGTTCTCCTGAATGCGAGTCCTGTGTGCTACGCCCTGTGCCACCTTCTAAATGCTCTACCATCTGGAGCTCACACTTCTGTCACTTTCATTTCTGACCGTGCCCTACATACACCGTAAATCTGGACGAAATCCGTGATGGCGAATAGCCGAGGTCCCCTTGTGAGTCTCGTCTGCTTTGAGTGTTCATTTTCATTTACAGGTCAGCACCAATACTTGCTTGTGTTGTACGAGTTGTCTGCCGCGCATCTCAGTGGTGTAAGTGAAGCTATGAGGGACTGTCCTTGATATGAAAATCTAAATTTAGTAACAAAATGTAGGAATAAGCGATGATAATAGAGTTTATTTACGATCAAAGCACAATTAATAGTGGAAAATCTTGACAAAGGTCATGTCGTAAATTCTTTACTCTCTTCAGAATGGAAAGAATAGGAAAAAGTCTCATGCAAACATTTCAGAACATCTACATTTCTTCGTTCGCGAAAATGTATACTTGGAAACACATCAAACATTATTTACAACACAGAAAACGGCTGCTTTTTGCTTTATCCTTTGTATCTTGTTTTCCTGCTAAGTGCCAAATTACATCGAAAATGATTTTTGTGTTACGAAAACAAAGCAAACAGTAAATTAAAAACTCAGAAGACACGAAAGTACAAAACCTAGGGACCGATGATCTCAACAGTTTGGCCCCATAGGAATTTACCACCACCGCCAAATAGAGAGGTATGTAAACAGGCAGAATACGGCGCTGCAGTCAGAAACGCCTACATAAAATAATTAGTGTCTGGCACAGCTGTTGGATCGGTTACTGCTGCTACAATGGCAGCTTATCAAGATTTAAGTGAGTTTGGACGTGATGTTACAGGCGGCGCACGAGCGATGGGGCACAGGATCTCCGTTGTAGCGATGGAGTGGGGATTTTCTCGTACGACCATTTCACGAGTGTACGGTGAATATCAGGAATCCGATAAAACATCGAATCTCCGACATCACTGCCACCGGAAAAAGATCATGTAACAACAGGGCCATCGACGACTGAAGAGAATCGTTCAACGTGACAGAAGTGCAATCCTTCTGCAAACTGCTGCAGATTTCAGCGCTGGGCCATGAACAAGTGCGAACGATTCAATGAAACTTCATCGATATGGGCTTTCGGAGTCGAAGACCCACTCGTGTACCCTTGATGATTGCACGACACAAAGCTTTAAGCCTCGCCTGTGCCCGTCGAACGCCGACATTGGACTCTTGATAACTGAAAACATGTTGCCTGGTCGGACGAGTCTCGTTTCAAACTGTATCCAGTGGATGGACGTGTACTGGTATGGAGACAACCCCATGAATCCATGGACCCTGCATGTCAGCAGGGCACTCTTCAAACTAGTGGAGGCTTTGTAAAGGTGTGGAGCGTGTGCTGTTGGAGTGATACGGGACCACTGATAAGTCTAGATACGACTCAGACAGGTCACATGTATGTAAGCATCCTGTCTGATGGCCTGCATCCATTAATGTCCATTGTGCATCCCACATACTTGGACAATTCCAGCAGGACAATGCGACACCCCACACATCCAGAATTGCTACAGAGTGGCTCCAGGAACACTCTTCTAAGTGGCCACGAAACTCCTGAGACATAAAAATTATTGAGTATATCTGGGATGGCTTGCAACGTCCTGTTCAGAAGAGATTTCTACCCCCTCGTACTCTTATGGACTTATGGTCAGTCCAGCAGGATTCATGGTGTCAATTCCCTCCAGCACTACTTCAGACATTAGTCAAGTCCATGCTACGTCGTGTTGAGGCTCCTTTCGCGTGCTCGAGGGGGCCCTACACGGTATTAGGCAGATGTACCAGTTTCTTTGGCTCTTCAGTGTACATGTTCCAAAAAATAAAGGTCCTATAACATTGCCTCGGGTATGCCATAAGTTACTTTTACGTCTGGAGGCTTCCCTCCGTTGAGAATGACATGATGTTTTCTGTTCGCTAGAAACTCTTTAATTCCGTATTCTGTTCATTGGGCGGCAGTGCGGAACTGTATCAAACGCCCTCTGGATGTCAAGGAAGACGGCACCACCTGAGCGTCGGTATCTGCTGCTTTCTGGGTGTCGTGGAGGAACAATGGGAGCTGGGTTTCACACTGTCATTAGTTGCGCATCCCATGTTGATTCCTACGGAGGAGACCTTCGACCATCAGATCTGTCATAATACATGAGAATAAAACATGTTCCGAAATTCTACAATAGACCAACGTCAGAGATAGAGCCCTATAGTTCTGCGCATGTGTTCGATGACCCTTCTTGAAAACACGAATGACCTGCTCTTTTTTCCAATCATTATGAGTTTCGCTCCTCCAGCGACCTTCGGTACTCTGCTGCTAGAAAAGGAGCAAGTTCTTTCGGATCGTTCTGGTATCCCGTCGTGTCCAAGCGCCTTTTCTCTGTTGAGTGATTTCAGCTGCTTTTCTATACCATGGCCACTCATTTCGATATCATTAAATGTATTTACAATTCGAATAACGACAACCATCAGATGTAGAATGGAATGACGACAACGAAAATTTGTACCGCACCGGGACTCGAACCCTGATTTCCCGCTTATCGCCTTACCATTTGGCTCGCTACGGTCGCAGGTTCGAATCTTGCCTCGGGCATGGATGTGTGTGATGTCCTTAGGTTAGTTAGGTTTAAGTAGTTCTAAGTTCTAGGGGACTGATGACCTCAGTAGTTAAGGCCCATAGTGCTCAGAGCCATTTGAACCATTTGGCTATCCGTGCACGACTCAGAGCCGAACCCAAACGTTCATATGTCGTCAACCATGCTTGTACGACCTGTACTCGTACATCCATTATATATATTCCGTACAGGTCAGACGTTGTACTTGACAGTCGCTTGCCCGGTATCGGCAGAGAAATGCCATATCACAGTGCCTGTGTGATTCTGATTGTGATCCAAAGTTTTCCTCGATATGCGTGCATGTCCAAAGGAATTTGCATGGTTACCAGAATAACATAGGCACTGCAATATCGCATGTCGATATCTGTTGTTATGAAGTTCGTGCGACGATTTCAGACAGGAACTACAGTGCAATCTTCCTCAGTGAAACAGTTACGGAAAAAGACGTTTAGTAGTTCGATCTTCCCTGTGTTATCCTCCATTTCAATGGCATTGTCGTTACAGTATATTTCGACTCATGGTTTCAATACGTTCACTGATTTAAATTAAGATCAAAACTTCTTATGATTTTTTGTCAATTTGGTAGACAGAATTTTACTTAAGAATTCCTCGAACGTTTCATGTCTTTCTTTACGCAAATTTTAGCTTCTTTCAGCTTTTGTTTATCTGTGAAGCTGAGGCTACGTTTAAATTTGCGATCACCCTCCTTGCTTTCGTAGCAACTCTCTAACACGGCTGTTAATCGGTGACGGCTCTTTTTCCATCCCTCACAATTTTGATCTTGAACTTCATCGATTGATACCCAACATAGTTAGTTGCTGGAGACGGAATTTGCATGCTAACTTGCTAGACAAGCTGAATTCTGTTTCTTGTCGCTCTTGTTACACAGAAGGAACTTTCTACAAATGTTCATGTGTCTATTTACACCCGTATTCAGTGATGCCATAACGACCTTTACGTCAGCGATTCCTGTTCTACGTTGAGTCGAAAAGTTCGAGTTTGTTCGTCACCAGCAGATCTAAGATTTTACCTTCCGAGTCTTTTCTCTGACTAACTGCTCCACGGAATTTTCGGATAAGGCATTTACATCATTTTCACCCGATTCCACGTCCGTAGTACTCATCCTCATGAAAATGAAAGGTCTCGAAAATGGCAACGGATTGTCGAAAATTACATGTTATAACACAGAATACTTTCAGTTTCTTGCCTGCATGGGTGGCCGTGCATCCTGACGACCTGCACAGAACATTCCAGGCAAATACAGGCGCACAGTCGCAGGCTGTTGACAGTACTTTCCGTCTGCCAACAAAAAATCAGACACAGTCCGAGAGCCCCGCAGGTAGAACCCGAAACCCACAGGGAGTCGTATAAAGCAAGGCAGAAGGGGGTTCGCTCGAGGTATGGCTGCGACCGTTAGAACCACATGAATTCTCTCAGTTCCCATGGTTTGTGACTAGGCGAAACTGTTTGAGTGGCCGCCAATAGGCAGTTGCAACTAGTTTCGACTGACTAGAGGAAATTCCTCTGTCTCCAAAGCATTTAACAACCCTGCTCCAAAGAAATCAGCGCCCGCATCAGCATAGTTTTTGTGTTTAGTCTCGTAGTCTTATAGTTGAAGAAAATACGTGTTAGGTTCCTGCTAGCCTTTTAAAGGAGCGGTACATCTCAACCCTCTGAAAATACAGTACATCCCAGTGTAATTTTATTCTCTTGAGTGATTTTAGTGCAGAAACATATTGTATATATGAATCCTGTCGGATCACAGTAGCCGATATTTGTGGGTCTCATTCTATACTCATTGCTATAAATAATACGCACCCGTTAACTTGGCAAATATGCGTGATATACTGTTACACATAAATTAGTGAAATTAAGCTCATACCAGGTATATAACCGCGGGACACATTGCAGCCCCTCCCGACCAATTAAACCAGCCATAATTTTTCTTAAAATTAGATAATTTCTAGCATTTGTAATATTTGGGCATTTACTACATTGTAGCTTATTAACATTGGTACTAATAATCTGCAACGTATTGTCAATCAGCAACTAAATTTGTGTTACCAAAGTCAGTGAGACAAGCTTATCAAATTTTTGATCATATGCATATAATCAAAATACGTAAAAGTAAACAGGACGTTGATGAGGAAAGTGATGTCAGGAATAATTCAGAACTTCTCCAGTAAAAATTTTGTATCACTACTCCTCCAAGAAGTGCCCATCCCGAGTGGGAAGGAGAAAAGTTTAAGTGAATGTCATTCATCATAGTCGATGATTTTGGAAAGCCTTTAACTGTGTCATTCATTATTTAAATAATGAAACACTGCACCATTTATGTGATTTTGCATTCTTAGCTCGACGTGTTTGAAGAAATTCTCATAGTCATCGTCAGATATTTACATTCGTATTTTGTGTGTTTTACTATACCTCTTGAACTGTACTAGCCATTTTGAGGTTATAAGGCACTGTGCCTCTTTCATTATGCAGAAAACCGCTCATACTATTTGCGAAGTTTCACACTATGTGTGTGGTTCCCTGCATTATGGAGAAGACATGTTACCTTATAACCTCGAAAGGAAGCCACAGTACACTTGCAAGAAAGGCACAACACACACACACACACACACACACACCAACATTGCACAACATACTTAGGTAAATATGTGCAGTTGATAATGAAAATAAATTCTCGAAGCGCGTTGCGCTAAGCGCGAAACAATACGGACCATGTATAGTGTTTCATTATTTAAATCAAAAACGTTTCAGCAACGCGAAGACGGCAAAGGTGTCGACTACTGGTCTCGCGCTACAAGTGACCAAACAACGAAACACAGGAAATGTGAGTTCGAGTACGAGGTGCATTCAAGTTCTAAGGCCTCCGATTTTTTTCTAATTAACTACTCACCCGAAATCGATGAAACTGGCGTTTCTTCTCGACGTAATCGCCCTGCAGACGTACACATTTTCCACAACGTTGACGCCTGATTCCATGGCAGCGGCGAAGGCTTCTTTAGGAGTCTGTTTTGACCACTGGAAAATCGCTGAGGCAATAGCAGCACGGCTGGTGAATGTGTGGCCACGGAGAGTGTCTTTCATTGTTGGAAAAAGCCAAAAGTCACTAGAAGCCAGGTCAGGTGAGTAGGGAGCATGAGGAATCACTTCAAAGTTGTTATCACGAAGAAACTGTTGCGTAACGTTAGCTCGATGTGCGGGTGCGTTGTCTTGGTGAAACAGCACACGCGCAGCCCTTCCCGGACATTTTTGTTGCAGTGCAGAAAGGAATTTGTTCTCCAAAACATTTTCGTAGGATGCACCTGTTACCTTAGTGCCCTTTGGAAAGCAATAGGTAAGGATTACGCCCTCGCTGTCCCAGAACATGGACACCATCATTTTTTCAGCACTGGCGGTTACCCGAAATTTTTTTGGTGGCAGTGAATCTGTGTGCTTCCATTGAGCTGATTGGCGCTTTGTTTCTGGATTGAAAAATGGCATCCACGTCTCATTCATTGTCACAACCAATGAAAAGAAAGTCCCATTCGTGCTGTCGTTGCGCGTCAACATTGCTCGGCAACATGCCACAAGGGCAGCCATGTGGTCGTCCGTCAGCATTCGTGGCACCCACCTGGATGACACTTTTCGCATTTTCAGGTTGTCATGCAGGATTGTGCGCACAGAACCCACAGAAATGCCAACTCTGGAGGCGATCTGTTCAACAGTCATTCGGCGATCCCCCAAAACAATTCTCTCCACTTTCTCGATCATGCCGTCAGACCGGCTTGTGCGACCCGAGGTTGTTTCGGTTTGTTGTCACATGATGTTCTGCCTTCATTAAACTGTCGCGCCCACGAACGCACTTTCGACACATCCATAAGACCATCACGACATGTCTCCTTCAACTGTCGATGAATTTCAGTTGGTTTCACACCACGCAAATTCAGAAAACGAATGATTGCACGCTGTTCAAGTAAGGAAAACGTCGCCGTTTTAAGTATTTAAAACAGTTCTCATTCTCGCCGCTGGCGGTAAAATTCCATCTGCCATATGGTGCTGCCATCTCTGGGACGTATTGACAATGAACGCGGCCTCATTTTAAAACAATGCGCATGTTCCTCTCTCTTTCCAGTCCGGAGAAAAAAAAATCGGAGGCCTTAGAACTTGAATGCACCTCGTAAATGCAGAGGTTTCTGACCGTCGGAACTATCGCGGAGCTGCGCATGCGCAGTATAGACAGTTTGAAAACGGTTGCACTTTACTCGAACAAACCTAGGGAAATACCTTCTCCTACTCCCCCTCCTCACACACGGTACAGGAAAAACCTAACGGAAACAAAAACTAACAGAAAGAGATCCTCGAGCTTAGGAAGAAATGATCGAATGAAATCGCATTGGCGCATTCCTCTCATTCACACGTTCGCATAACCGTGGTCTGCAGACCTGTGTTCAGGACCGCAGTGCTAAGTGAAATACTGGTAATGGTGACTGCACATTTCGATGTTATACTGTATTGGGTACATTTCGATGTTGCCGAAGTGGTGCGAGTTTGTAGCTATTTATAACTCCCAAAACAACTGCATGGCGCAGGTACTTCTAAAATGTCCGAACGAACAGTTTCCAAAAGCTTAATTTCCCTGAATTGCAATGTCTTCGAACTTATGCTAAAGCGATATACAGTAAGGTGAACACATTATTGTAATTACCATCTCTATACAAAAAAGATACGCTGAGGATAGAATTTTTTTTAAAATTCTTTCTCCCTCTCACCCTCCCCTTCTCTCTCTCCTCTCTCTCTCTCTCTCTCTCTCTCTCTCTCTGCCTCAGTCCTGAACACACACACAAACAAACCGAACACCACAGATGCCAAATTCACTTCAAACTCGCGCCCCTCATACAGCCAAACGCGCTGCGAAACAAATGGACACTACACAGCCACAACAACACGTAGTGGCGGCGAAAACTCTGCCTACGTTTTGAAAAGTCGGAGAAAGTGCAGTGTCAAGCGACCATTGGTCACGCAGTCTGCCAATTCACTTCGCCAACAACATATGAGAAAGCACCGCAAGTTACACATGATAAACGTGATATATATTCATTCCCGTTTCTAAATGCATAATAAACAAAGAATAAGAATTACGTTTTGCTGCTTGCAGATGGGAAGTTGTAGATTGTGTATCAGAATAGCTACCAAAATAAATGTCCAATAGCATAATGTAAGGTGCGTAAACTAATGCATACGTCCACTCTTTTTGCCAGTTAGATATAAACAGAACTTTGGCAATGTTATAAACAACGCATGCTGCATGAGGTCGTTAATAAATATCTCAACTGTGAACTATGAACAAATGATGTATAATATTTTACAACAATTATCCATTCACAATTGTAAATATTGTGTACCAAAAGTTTCGCTAAATGTTAATAGATAACAACAGTCTTACAGCTAAAAAATAAAAAAAGAACCCACTGATGATAGCACAAAATATGCTGAAACATATTTTGGTGAAACCAAACAGAAAAAAAGGTGTCTTGCATAAGGCGGAATTCCTCTTCCCAAAGAAATGTCTGTTAGTGGATGAAAGTTTGTATAGAAATGTCGCCACAAGAACGCAAAAGGCAGGGTTTACAAAGACATACGACCCAGCTACCAAAATCGCTTCTTGGTCAGAAGTACATTCGGAAGAGACGATGCTTCTATGCCCTTAATTGATGTGAAATTTTTACAAGGTGCAATTTGTGAACAAGGGCAACGGCCTTGCCACAGTGGATACACCGGTTCCCGTAAGATCACCGTAGTTAAGCGCTGTCGGGCGTGGCCGGCACTTGGATGGGTGACCATCCAGCCGCCATGCGCCGTTGCCATTTTTCGGGGTGCACTCAGCCTCGTGATGCTAATTGAGGAGTTACTCGACCGAATAGTAGCGACTCCGGTCAGGGAAAACCATCATAACGACCGGGAGTGCGGTGTGCTGACCACACGCCCCTCCTATCCGCATCCTCACCTGAGGATGATACGGCGGTTGGATGGTCCCGATGGGCCGCTTGCGGCCTGAAGACGGAGTGCTTTTTTTTTTTAAATTTGTGAACAACATAAAAATTCAATTAAAGAAACACACAAAAAAATCTGTGCACACCATACAATCTACACTAGCTTAGCACAGCTAGTAATTATTGTAATAAAACATAACAAATGTTCCATTATTATTATCATTATTATTAGTATTATTATACTCAGGGATGTTGTTGTTGTGATCTTCTGGGTGAAGACAGGTTTGATGCGGCTCTCCATGGTAGTCTATCCTTGGAAAGTGTCTTCGTCACTGCGTAACTACCCGCAAACTACACCCATATCAACCTGCTGGCTGCATTCAAGCCTTGGTTTCGCTGTACAATTTTGACGCCTCGCACTTCCTTCCATTGCCAAACTGTCAATTTCTCGGTACCGCAGGGGTGTGTCCAGTCAACCGAACACTTCTATTAGTCGAGCTGTGCCATAATTTTATTTTTCCCCAATTGAATTCTGTGACTCTTTATCTGTTATTCGGTCTACTCATTTAATCTTCAGAATTCTTGTGGAGCACCACATATCAAAATATTTTATTCTCTTCTTGTCTGAAGCTCTTATCGCCCATGTTTTAATTCCGGAAATGGCTGCACTCCATAAAAAGACCTAAAATTTAAATTCAGATGTGATCAAATTCTTCTTTTACAGAAATTATTCTCTTGGTGCTGCCAGTCTACATTTTATATCCTCTCTACTTCCACCAACATAAATTGTTTTACTGTCCAAATAGCAAATCTCGATGCTCCATCACCCTTCTTTTACTTTTGCTGGTGTTCATCTTATAACATCTTTTCAAGACACTCCATTCCGATCAACCGTTCTTCCAAATCCTTTGCTGTCTCTGATAGATTTACGAAGTCTTCGGCAAATTCTAGTTTTTATTTCTTCCTCGCGAACTTTAACTGCATTTCCAAATTTCTCCTTTACTGCTTTCTCAGTGTGCAGATTTAATGACATCAGGGATAGGCTATTGTCTCACTGCCTTCTCAACTAAAGTTTTCCTTTCATGCCCCTTGATTCATAACTGCCGTCTGGCCTCTGTACAAGTTGTAAATAACCTTTCACACTCTGTATTTTATCCCTACTTCCTTCCAGTCAACACTGTCAAATACTTTCACTAAATCAACAAATGGTACACATGTAACTTTGCCGTTCTTCAGACGAATCTTCTAAGACAAGTCGTAGGGTCTGTGTTGCCTCGCATGTACGTACGTTTCTCCGGAATCCAAACTGATCTTACCCGAGTCGGATATGTGGCGTATTAAGAGGGAGCCAAATTTTGGGGAAGAAGGGAGGGGGACGGGGAAGAGACTAACGATCCGTGACCCCTTTGCAGAATCGACCCCTGGATCCGCGCTTGCACTTGCTTTCCAGTGATAACACTTACAGAATGTTGACATCAGATGGTGGTATCCACAGTTGCTGCTCCGTGCCATCGTCTGCTCACGTCGTCACTGGAGCATGGTCCGACGATAATCCAGGTCGACGATGAGTTCTAAACCGGTCACCACTTACGAATAAAAGTGTTTTTGTGCGATCAAGACTGTTAGAATACAACACTTTATTCCTGTTTCTGACTAACCTGTATAAAACAGTGATTACACGAGCTCACTTAGTCAACCCACAATTATGTAAAGAGCTTAAACGAAAAATGAATACAAACGCCTATGTAATACTTTCAGGCAATTCATGTCAGAAGCTAAGCTAAGCGTGGAGCTAACTGCTACCTACATTCAATAATTCCTGAAATACACAGGCCTTTGACGGGAGGCGAAGTGAGGGGCGTATCTCGGCAGATTCACAGCGCTGGCCGGTGTGGCCGAGCGATTCTAGGCGCTTCAATCTGGAACCGCGTGACCGCTACGAAAAAATGGTTCAAATGGTTCTGAGCACTATGGGACTTAACATCTGAGGTCATCAGTCCCCTAGAACTTAGAACTACTTAAACCTAACTAACCTAAGGACATCACACACATCCATGCCTGAGGCAGGATTCGAACCTGCGACCGTAGCGGTCGCGCGGTTCCGGACTGAAGCGCCTAGAACCACTCGGCCACACCGGCCGGCGTGACCGCTACGGTCGCAGGTTCGAATCCTGCCTCAGGCATGGATGTGTGTGATGTCCTTAGGTTAGTTAGGTTTAAGTAGTTCTAAGTTCTAGGGGACTGATAACCTCAGATGTTAAGTTCCATAGTGCTCAGAGCCATTTTGATTTACAGCCTCTCACTGGCTGTTAACTCGTCTCTTTAATGGCTTTGAATTGAAAACCAGTCGTTCATTGGTACGATTTGTTGTGACAAAACGATGGGAAACGTCACATTGGTGGTTAAAGAATTATCGCATCTAGTTGCTTTCTTGACAGGATTTATTATAATTTAATATCAATTAATAATATATCTGCAATTAAAGCCTCAACATATGGTAACACACAAGACGAAAGAGTAATGTGCAAGAGAATGTCACGTGATACAGAAGTTCAACGTAGCGTAGTGAACAGAGGCGTAGAGTTACGAAGTGATGTGTGTTGTGTTGTAAGTCCGCGTTCCACTACGTCCGATTTTTTTTTTTTTTTTTTTTTTGTCGTCTTCGCATTTTCTAATAGGTTCTCAGACTTAGTTACTAATTTAATAAAAGTATATTCTATAATATTCGATGGTATGTAAATCTAAGTGTGCTGTCTATCAGGAGTGTGCTTGTCCGTTTGGCTTTATCTGCAAGAGACCTGCACCTGCCGGCCGGAGTGGCCGAGCGGTTAAAGGCGCTACAGTCAGGAACCGCACGACCGCTGCGGTCGCAGGTTCGAATCCTGCCTCGGGCATGGATGTGTGTGATGTCCTTAGGTTAGTTAAGTTTAAGTAGTTCTAAGTTCTAAGGGACTTATGACCACAGCAGTTGAGTCCCATAGTGCTCAGAGCCATTTGAACCATTTTGAAGACCTGCACTATTTGATGTAAGGTATTTTGTACTGTCTTATTTATTCTTGTATTTAACCTGTTCTAAACATTCCGTTACTGCAAAGAAACAGAGATCAAGTAAGAGTGATCTTAGGGTTTTACTAAAAAGTAAGAACGATGAAATAATTTATATCTTATGTAAAGAATATTGTATATTTGTATAGCATTGTTTGTAATGGAACTTTAATAAGCTGACGGCCTTAGTGAGTGTATATGGAACTTTCCTTTTTTCCTCTAACATGTTCGTGAATACAATTTTTTGTATTTATTTAAACTACAGGAGAAACAACTTGACTAGCATACGGACAAGGGACGAGCTAACGTAATACTTTTATGCCCGTCCATTTCCCAAAGAAACTGTTATTTGCGAGCCAGATACCACCGACAACTGCCGCTGGAGCGCGCTGCGATCGCTATACCACATCGAGATACGAGTATCGTATGGACAAGCCGCATTGTTTCTGAGCTTTTAGTAACACTGTGAACTCGACCCTCTCAACGTTGACGCTCGAATGCACGGTCCGTATGCTGACGGCTTAAGGCGGCACTTCTGTTGATAACAGTGTTTGGAGTATGATTCAACCGGAGTTTACTCCGGAGGAACATTCAAAGTACACCCAGCAGCCCTTTGACGGTGCCATAAGGCGTGTGTTATCCCCGCGTACATAGAAACAGCTTCAACGGCCTCGGCCTTATCTGCGCGTTCGTTGGTTTCTAACTAATGCTTGCCAAAATAAATTTTAGAGGTGTGAATACGTTGCGCATATGTGCAACGCTTTAGCATATTACCATTATGTTTACTGTGCGGTGCACTTAGCCCAAATCGCACTCTTCCTCAGCTTATTTTTCAGACCTTCTTCCGAGATATTGTAGTTCTCATGAACCTTCAATCGAGTTCATCCGATAAATTCTGTATCGAATTAAGGCCTGGCGACTAAGGCGATGCGTGAATGACTTCGTGGCACTTGCAAAGAAGCCTTTCTTTTACACGGTATGATGGGTGCTTAGAGTTATTATCTTAAAATATTTTAAGGTAGATCTAATTCCCACCTTTTCTACTCTCCTGTGCAATATTTTCTCCAGTATGTTGAATTTCACTCCTTATTTAAGGTGCACAGCCTGAAGGTAATCTCTCCCACGCCACAAGACGAAATACATCACTATACCGAAACACTCTCCCCAGTATATTTTACAGTAGGTTGTAAACATACAGGCTTGTCAATTGGCTTTCTCCACACCATAGTTCTTCCGTCTGTTGAAAATATGTTTGATTTCCTCTCATGAGTAAATATCTTTGAACCACTCTGAACCTTCTGTGAACTGGAACTTTTTGGTCGGTCACTTTGTTTGCAGACGGTATGGTTTTTTCGTTGACACTCTTGCATTGTACCCATCGAACTGTTGTGCTTAGCAAATTTTTACAGCAGCTGGGTTACTGTTTCGGGTGCTTAATCGAGGACAATCTTACGATTAATCGTCTTTCTCTTTCAATTATGTCCCTTACGTACCCTTTTTTGAGATACACATTTTTATGTGATCCTCCTTCCCAAGTCGTCTTATTCACCTATAGTACTTTTGAACACATCAGCAAACAAGTAACATCTTGGCGACCCAGAACCTTTACATGGCGAAAGATAAAAAGTTGTCGAAGAGTGAACGTGTTGAATCCCTCAGTGATCTTGTAGGCCACGCAGCAGAACAGGCGATTGGGCAGTGAGAAACAGATTGCACCATGCCGTACGCAACGTGCGTTTTAAAAGGGAAGTCCTTTCGCTCTTAAGTAAATGAACATTAAAGGTTCATTCTTTTACAACCTTCGGAATTAATTAATTCCAAATACATGTTCATAAAATTTCACACTGATTCAATTATGATTTGTTTCTTAAATGCTACCTTTCTACTAATCTCTGCGTTTTCGTGTACGGTTCGTATATAATCACTAGAGCCCGGATTTACATGTAAATGCGTGTTACATGTTTTTTTTTCAGTTGGGGAGTAAATTCATATTACGAAGATTGCATAGATATGCTGCGTGAGTTTAGACGTTTAAAGCCCGCATTATATCGTTTTCCTAGCATATATTACAATAACTTGCAGGGTGAACTTCTACTTTTTTTTTTTTTAATCACGCCAAAAGTGCAGGAAATGAGTAATTTCGCGAATTTTGTTAGTCTGTAAACTTCATAGATCAGATATCGGTAGATGTCAATATACTTCATGCCAATATACTTAAATACAAAAGGTGATCATTTGTTGTTAAGCGACGCTGCTCCGCATGTGACGAAGGTCGGGAAAGCAATTAAAATACTTTTTCTAATATAAAGCACGTTACATATTTAGCCTATGGGCTATATCGTGTAGCTGAATCAGTACATCTAAAATATGACAAATTGAATAAACTGAAAACAAGGTAAATAGGCGCACAAAATACAAAGGTCTGATAGATGTGACAGCACTCACTTAAATCTTGATAAGCTGCCATTGTAGCCGCAGTAACCGATCTAACAACTGCATCACACACTTGGTGTCTTATATAAGCGTTGCCGACCGCAGCGCCGTATTCTGCCTCTTTATACTGTATATCTCTGCATTTGAATACGCAAGCCTATACTAGTTCCTTTGGCGCTTCAGTATATTTTAACCACATGGGGCACCAGCATAAATGCTGCCATCTTTTACAGTGACAATTCAGATGAAGCTAATTCGGTAAGAGACCGTAAATTCCCGCACATTTTTTGAAGTTAATATCTATTTCCTTTATTCTATCGAAAAACCTTAGGTTACTCCCACTTAATAGTTTTTCTTTCCACTTTTGGATCGTAGACATTTTCGTAGCCACCAATGCCGCCTGCGGAAATGGCATTCAGATTTGAAGAAAGACCCGAATTACATTAAATCAAAATTTACCCACGTGTCTGCAGCAATAAGGAAGCTGGAAATCATAGGTAACTGATGGAAACTCTGACAGTTGTTGAGGAGGTAGAAAAATCGTTGAATCATCCTGTGGAGAAATAGGTCTTGCAGCAGAAGATAAGATGAACCAAGTTATTGGATCTAATTCTTATTTTTGTGTTTAGGAAGGTGACAAAAAATATTTTGAGACGAAAATGCAAAAGACTTTCAACTTGATCTGACTTTTTCCAAAATTACTTCACTTAAGAATGCATCTGGCACTTCTTGTGATGTAGAAACGTCATTCTCTATGTACAAAAAAGGTTATATCTGATAGAGGCGTAAGACTAAGTGAAGAAAACTTCCAGAAATTTGTTTCTGTGCACTGTTTAAGAAGAAAATAGAAATAATTATAGAACTGAATTCTGATACTACATATTTTTGTTTTGTTGCGTCATTGTCCATAATTAAGGATATGACACTGCATGTACGTTTTACGATTTGATAGTGCATGAAAATCCGAGCTGCTGTAATCACTCAGTTGACATCGAAAATTATTAAAAAATGCCTCACCGAATATTAATGACAGACACTTTGTGCATTAATTTTTACTACAGTGGCGAGAGAACTAAACAAGAGCCGAACTTCTGTACCTTCCTTAGTAAAGGCACAGCTGAAAACGTGCTTTTGCATTTCTGCTACACTCAGTTTCAGTTACTGTACATCCACAAGGGTATATTCAGTAATATACATCTACGTCTACAAATATACTCCGCAAGCAACCTTATTTTGTTTGGCGGAGGGTATTTTATGAACCACTGTCCTGCCTTTCTTGGTCTGCGGGAAGAATGGTTGTTGATGAATCTCTCTAATTTTAGCTACACGACCTTTTCGCTAAAAGTACATAGGGGGAAGCAGTATACTAGGAACTAATCATCTTGAGCTCGACAGCGTTTCATGACTTAAGAATTCATGATATTGATACAACTATGTGAGGATTTCTTATGAAGACTTCTGGCAGCGTAGCTGATGTTCTTTTGAACGAAACCGGTAGTTACATGATAAATGTGTAACTGTGATTTGAGACTTTCTCGGCGTATTCCATTCGTCAAATCTTCTCGGGTGATCAGCCGAGTAAAGGCGTCGTCTTCTCGCAACGTTTCGAGGGGTTTCGTACCCATCATCTTCAAGCGAAGTGTCGAGATGCTGCTGCTGCACTGCTGCTGCACTGCTGCTGCACTCATCTTTTGCTTTCCCCTCTTTGGGGAAGTGTGAGGGGGAGTCTGTAGCCTTTCGGCTTTTACTCCCCTGTGAACGTGTGTGTGTGATTTTTCTATAGTTTTTGGTGTCTGTGATTTGTGATGATTGTTGTGAGTGTGTCTGGTACTTGCCTGAGGTAGGCGAGAGTTTGGTGTTATATGGGATGGAACAGGATGATGGATTGGGTGTTGGGATTTTCTCTTCGACTTAGTCGTCGAAGATCGTCATAGGGCGCTTGTGTTTATCGCGGGACATGTCATACCGACCTAGGGAGTGGATGAGTGCGTTTCCGGATCTGGAAGAACCCTCGTAGAAGGCCCTTGCCAGATCCTGGAAACGCTCTCTCAGGAGTGGGATTTCGGCTGCGGCGTGCAGGTCGTCTGTAGGGAACCCAAGAGGTAAGTGTAGTGCCCTTCTGAGGGCGCGGTTCTGCAGCCTCTGGAGTTTGTCCAGGTGCTGCTTAGCCGCGTATCCCCAGACAGGGCACGCATACTCCATTACTGGCCGGATCAGGGCCTGGTAGACATTTACTGCTACTGGGTAGGGAAGGGAGCTGGTTGTGTTCAGGATAGGATATAGGATGGACATTCTGGCGCAGGCCTTCCTGTGGACCTCGTCTATGTGGGGTTTCCACGTAAGACGAGAGTCCAAGGTTACGCCAAGGTACTTGGCGGTTCTGCGCCAGGGGAGTTGGGTTCCATTTAGGTGGAGGTGGAGGGGGGGACGTTGAGGAGGTTCGCGCCTTCCGAGCCTGCGGGTAATCAGCATTGCCTGCGTCTTCTCCGAATTGATGGTGATGCGCCAGCGACGGGCCCAGGTTTCTGTGTCATCTAAAACCCTTTGTAGCCTACGAATGACCAGGTCCTTGTTCGCATTTCTCGTGTAGAAGGCTGTGTCGTCTGCGTACTGCGCGGTGTGCACCAGGGGGGCCGTCGGAGTGTCCGCAGTGTACAAGCTGTACAATACGGGCCCCAGGACCGATCCCTGTGGCACCCCCGCACGAATACGCCTTCTGGTGGAGGTGGCAGTTTCTACTTTGACGGAGAAAGTCCTATTCGCGAGGTAGCTCTTGATTAGCTGAACTATGCTCCCTGGAAACCCTTGTGAGTACAACTTGTAGAGTAGCCCTCTATGCCATACTGAATCAAAGGCTTTGGCTACGTCTAGTAGCACTATCCCGCAGTAGCCTCTGTGGTTGAAGCCCTCTGTGGCTGCTTCAACCATTCTCATGACCTGTTGTGGGGCAGAGTGGTTCTGCCGGAATCCAAATTGGAAATCCGGCAGAATTTGCTCTCTGGTAATATGTTCTTGTATGGGTTTTAGCAGGAGGCGCTCATAGATCTTGCTGAGTGTTGGCAAGAGGCTAATCGGCCTGTAGTGCTGCGGGAATAGAGGGTCTTTTCCTGGTTTGTGTATCGCGACCACTTCCGCATGTTTCCAGCAAGCTGGGAACTCGCGGGAACGAGTAATCTCGTTGAGGACGTTCGCGAGGTGTGTGATCGCTGTGGGTGGGAGTTTTTTGACTAACTGGTTTGTGACACTGTCGTGCCCTGGCGCCTTTTTTGTAGGGAGGGACCTGATTACTCTTGCCACGTCCTCGGGGGCAAAAAGTATGGGTTCGTCCTCTGGGTCCTCCTCAGCATTGAGGAAGACGGCCAGTTGACGACTGACTACCTCTTCATGCTCTTCATCCTCGGGTTCTGCCGTTTGAAACTGCTTCTCGAAGGAGTCGGCGAGGGCGTTGGCCTTCTCAGCATTGCTGTAGACCAGTCCCCGCTCGCCGTGCAGTGGCGGCATCCTAGCGCGTCTTTTTGTGAATTGTTTGGTTGCTTGCCAAAGTGTATGATCGTCTACTTTGAGAGCTGTGAGGCGGTTTTGCCATTGCTGGTTTCTGTGCTCATTGAGCGCTACCTTCAGTTCTCTCTGTAGACGATTGAGCAGCCTCCTGGTGGCCTGATTTCTGGTGATCTTCCACTCTTTTGCCACCCTGTTCTTGTGTCGAATTTGAGCTAACAAGTGTTCCGGGAGCTGTATTTGTGGCGGTGGGCCATCCCTTTGTGGAGGGGTGGCTTCTTCCGCTGCCTGCAGGATGGTGCCTGTTAGGTCTTGTAGCGCTTGTTCTACTGTTTCGGCAGTAGGTGGCGGAGCGCGAGCGATATCAGAGGCGACAGTTTCTTGGTATCGCTCCCAGTCTGTACGTTTGTACGACGTCTGGTACCGTGGGAGTGCTACCCATTCTCCCACATCGACTTCTAGAATCACTGGGTTGTGGTCGGAGGACATTCTGTTGATTGTCCTTGCGGTCACAAATCCTGCGATCCTCCTGGTGAGAGCTATGTCTAACACATCGGGCCTGCTTCCGTTTTTCGGAAAATGTGTGGGCTCAACTGGACCCCATGTTTCGAAGTGGTGGGTGCGCGCTAGTTGTTGCAGTTTGGCGCCTGCTCTGGAGGTTACTCTAGAATTCCAGTCAGGGTGTTTGGCATTGAAGTCTCCCCCTATTACGAGTTTGCCTTCAATTTGCCCTAGAGCAGCTATGTCTCCCTCATCTATCTGGTCATGTGGGGGTCGGTAGACTGCAACAATTGTTAGGGGTCCAGTGGCTGTGGTTACTTCCACCGCCACTGCTTCGATTTTGTTGGTAGCTGGTAAGAATACCTGGTGGTGGGGGATCCCTCTTTTTACATATATGGCCACTCCTCCGCCTTGGGTTGGCCTGTCTTTACGGTAGCTAACGTAATTGGGAACTGTCGCTCTTACTCCCGGTTTTAGGTGGGTTTCCCCCATCATGCATATGTCGATGGAGAACTCCTTCATGAGTTCTCGGAACTCGACCTCTTGATTAACAATGCCGTCTGCGTTAAAGACGCACTCCCTAGCGCTGCTCGAAACACGCTTTAGTGAGGACACAATAAAGCTGTTCCGTCATGTGTTAACAAACACCTACTTCAAGTGTGGAGGCAAATTTTATGAACAAGTGGATGGTGTAGCCATGGGGTCCCCCTTAGCTCCAGGCATCGCTAATCTTTACATGGAGCACTTTGAAGACATAGCCCTGGACACCGCCCCATTGAAACCTAAAGCCTTTTACAGATATGTTGATGACACTTTTGTCGTGTGGCCACATGGCAGAGAGAACCTGCAAGACTTCCTGCGACATCTCAACAGCATACACAGCAACATACAATTCACCATGGAGGTGGAAGAAAACGGAAGCTTGCCCTTCCTTGACATTCTAATCAAGAGGCACCCTGATGGCACCTTGGGTCACGCTGTGTATAGGAAGAAGACACATACGGATTTATACCTTCATGCACAGAGTTGCCACCACCCAGCACAACGCAACTCAGTGCTTAACACACTTGTGCACAGGGCCAAGTCTATCTGTGATGATGACAGCCTACCTGCAGAGTTACAACACCTAAGGAAGACCTTCCGCAGCAACGGTTATAATGAGACGCAAATCTCGCGCGCCCTACACAAGAGCAGGAAGGTAGACACACCAGAAGAAGAAGATGAGACCAGATGCCTGGCATTTCTACCATACGCGGGACCGCCAACAGCCAAGATTGCCCGCATTCTGGAGAAACACAACATCAAGACAATTTTTCATGCCCCAAGTAAAATTAAGGGCATACTTGGCTCAGTCAAAGACCACCTAGGACTGCAGACTCCGGGCGTATACAGTATTGAATGTGAATGTGGTACGAAATACATCGGACAAACGCAGCGCTGCATCACGCAGAGGCGCTCGGAACACATTAGAAATGTACGCCTTGGTCAGAAAGAAAAATCGGCGGTAGCGGAACATAGCCTTAACGAAGGACACACCTTCCTCTTTGAGGGTACGAAGATGCTGTGTGACGCTAAAGGATTTTGGGATTCAGTTTTCAAAGAGGCTGTAGAAATTCGGTTGAACAGCAACCTGATCAATCGAGACACTGGTTTCCAACTCAGTACAGCTTGGAATCCCGCAATAACTAAAATTAGAAGAGAACGCTCCGGCACGAAGACGGTAGCGGCCACAGACGTATTAGGAACCGGCAGGGACTCGACGCCCGGTCCGCGCCGCGAACCCCCCACCACTGGCGCGGCGGCCGATTCCGCAGGTACCTGATTGGTCGGCGCCCGGAATCAGTCACTGGTCCAGGAGCCTTTATAGGACCGCGCAACACAGCATCTCGACTACCTCGCGAATAGGACTTTCTCCGTCAAAGTAGAAACTGCCACCTCCACCAGAAGGCGTATTCGTGCCGGGGTGCCACAGGGATCGGTCCTGGGGCCCGTATTGTACAGCTTGTACACTGTGGACACTCCGACGGCCCCCCTGGTGCACACCGCGCAGTATGCAGACGACACAGCCTTCTACACGAGAAATGCGAACAAGGACCTGGTCATTCGTAGGCTACAAAGGGTTTTAGACGACACAGAAACCTGGGCCCGTCGCTGGCGCATCACCATCAATTCGGAGAAGACGCAGGCAATGCTGATTACCCGCAGGCTCGGAAGGCGCGAACCTCCTCAACGTCCCCCCCTCCACCTCCACCTAAATGGAACCAAACTCCCCTGGCGCAGAACCGCCAAGTACCTTGGCGTAACCTTGGACTCTCGTCTTACGTGGAAACCCCACATAGACGAGGTCCACAGGAAGGCCTGCGCCAGAATGTCCATCCTATATCCTATCCTGAACACAACCAGCTCCCTACCCTGCCCAGTAGCAGTAAACGTGTACCAGGCCCTGATCCGGCCAGTAATGGAGTATGCGTGCCCTGTCTGGGGATACGCGGCAAAGCAGCACCTGGACAAACTCCAGAGGCTGCAGAACCGCGCCCTCAGAAGGGCACTACACTTACCTCTTGGGTTCCCTACAGACGACTTGCACGCCGCAGCCGAAATCCCACTCCTGAGAGAGCGTTTCCAGGATCTGGCAAGGGCCTTCTACGAGGGTTCTTCCAGATCCGGAAACGCACTCATCCACTCCCTAGGTCGGTATGACATGTCCCGCGATAAGCACAAGCGCCCTATGACGATCTTCGACGACTAAGTCGAAGAGAAAATCCCAACACCGAATCCATCATCCTGTTCCTTCCCATATAACACCAAACTTCTCGCCTACCTCATTCAAGTACCAGACACACTCACAACAATCATCACAAATCACAGACACCAAAAACTATAGAAAAATCACATACACACGTTCACAGGGGAGTAAAAGCCGAAAGGCTACAGACTCCCCCTCACACTTCCCCAAAGAGGGGAAAGTATTAGATGAGTGCAGGCAGGCAGGCAGCATCTCGACGGGCAGGATTCGGATGGTTTCGTGCTGGCGAGGAAAACCTTTCGCCAGCCGAGGCTCCCGCCGGCCCGGGGAGTGGAACCCACCCCGAACAGGTTCCAGGCAGTGGCCGATGAGCCAGAGGCACCACAAGACACAACAACACAAACACAAAATCATGTCACCCACCACCTCCCTCCGATCGTCGCAGAGTTCACTGAGAACTACGAGGAACTCTACGAAATGTTAAAAACAGCAATCGGGGGAGGCAATTTCAAGGCGAAACCTGCTGGTGGTGACAAAATAAAAATTACATTAATCACACTCGAGCACTACACCACAATAAAAACACTTCTGAACAGCAAAAACATACCCCACTACACTTTCCCCACAACAAAAACACGCAATAAAAACATAGTCATCAGGGACCTACCAAGACGAGTGGCCCCCCAGGCGATCAAAACAGACCTGACTGCCCAGGGGTACGTCGTCAAGGCGGTCCAACAGATGGGAAACATAGGGAGCAAATGGCCCCTGTATCAGGTGACACTGCCGGACGTCCCACAAAACAAAAGGGACATTAAGATGATCCTGGCGGTCCCTGTGACCACTGAACCACTGCGCTGCAAAAACAAGACGGTGCAGTGCTTCAGATGTCAGGGCCTCAACCACATTGCGGCACACTGCTCCATGGCAGTGAGGTGCAGAAAATGCGCCGAGGCCCATGACACACGGACGTGCAACATGAAACACACGGACCCGCAAATAAGGTGCGCGCTGTGTGGCAAAAACCACACAGCGGGTTACCAAGGTTGCGAGGTCCATAAAAAGCACACACAGCAGGCAAAGGGCGCAAAGGCCGCCCCCCACACACGAAAAGGAAACACCACGAACCCATCCAGACACACAAGAAACCAAAACACGACAACACACACAGACAAGGCCTGGGTAAAACCAAGGCCAGACACACCCAGGGCAACATATGCAGAAGTGGTTTCTCCCCCGAGGAACCATGAAAGCATTGCCCAACCACCACAACACCAGACACCAACACAAGAACAACACCGGGAAATACACAGCAAAAACGACCAGGTCCACCTTGACGGAGAGGGCCCTGGGAAACCCCAGACACACTTCCCCCCCATGGATCAGTTGTTAGGCATAATGGTGCAGACCATGAACCTCGTCATGGAAATGATGAAGGAATTCAGGGAAGCCCAGAAGCAGAACACGCAGATCCTCGCTGCCCTTCAGGCAACAGTCCAGCAGTCGCTCCCCTCTGCGACTTCCTCAGTAGCATCAAAACCCCATCATGGATAGACGACCAAACATCCAAGGCCTGACAATGTGCGTCTTTAATGCAGACGGCATTGTCAATCAAGAGGTCGAGTTCAGAGAACTCATGAAGGAGTTCTCTATTGACATATGCATGATGGGGGAAACCCACCTAAAACCAGGAGTAAAAGCGACAGTTCCCAACTACATTAGCTACCGTAAAGACAGGCCAACCCAAGGCGGAGGAGTGGCCATATATGTAAAAAGAGGGATCCCCCACCACCAGGTATTCTTACCAGCTACCAACAAAATCGAAGCAGTGGCGGTGGAAGTAACCACTGCCACTGGACCCCTAACAATTGTTGCAGTCTACCGACCCCCACATGACCAGATAGATGAGGGAGACATAGCTGCTCTAGGGCAAATTGAAGGCAAACTCGTAATAGGGGGAGACTTCAATGCCAAACACCCTGACTGGAATTCTAGAGTAACCTCCAGAGCAGGCGCCAAACTGCAACAACTAGCGCGCACCCACCACTTCGAAACATGGGGTCCAGTCGAGCCCACACATTTTCCGAAAAACGGAAGCAGGCCCGATGTGTTAGACATAGCTCTCACTAGGAGGATCGCAGGATTTGTGACCGCAAGGACAATCAACAGAATGTCCTCCGACCACAACCCAGTGATTCTAGAAGTTGATGTGGGAGAATGGGTAGCACTCCCACGGTACCAGACGTCTTACAAACGAACAGACTGGGAGCGATACCAAGAAACTGTCGCCTCTGATATCGCTCGCGCTCCGCCACCTACTGCCGAAACAGTAGATCAAGCGCTACTAGACTTGACAGGCACCATCTTGCAGGCAGCGGAAGAGGCCACCCCACCACAAAGGGATGGCCCTCCACCGCAAATACAGCTCCCGGAACACTTACTAGCTCAAATCCGTAACAAGAACAGAGTGGCAAAAGAGTGGAAGATCACCAGAAATCAGGTCACCAGGAGGCTGCTCAATCGTCTACAGAGAGAACTGAAGGTAGCGCTCAATGAGCACAGAAACCAGCAATGGCAAAACCGCCTCACAGCTCTCAAAGTAGACGATCATACACTTTGGCAAGCAACCAAACAATTCACAAAAAGACGCGCTAGGATGCCGCCACTGCATGGCGAGCGGGGATTGGTCTACAGCAATGCTGAGAAGGCCAACGCCCTCGCCGACTCCTTCGAGAAGCAGTTTCAAACGGCAGAACCCGAGGATGAAGAGCATGAAGAGGTAGTCAGTCGTCAACTGGCTGTCTTCCTCAATGCTGAGGAGGACCCAGAGGACGAACCCATACTTTTTGCCCCCGAGGACGTGGCAAGAGTAATCAGGTCCCTCCCTACAAAAAAGGCGCCAGGGCACGACAGTGTCACAAACCAGTTAGTCAAAAAACTCCCACCCACAGCGATCACACACCTCGCGAACGTCCTCAACGAGATTACTCGTTCCCGTGAGTTCCCAGCTTGCTGGAAACATGCGGAAGTGGTCGCGATACACAAACCAGGAAAAGACCCTCTATTCCCGCAGCACTACAGGCCGATTAGCCTCTTGCCAACACTCAGCAAGATCTATGAGCGCCTCCTGCTAAAACCCATGCAAGAACATATTACCAGAGAGCAAATTCTGCCGGATTTCCAATTTGGATTCCGGCAGAACCACTCTGCCCCACAACAGGTCATGAGAATGGTTGAAGCAGCCACAGAGGGCTTCAACCACAGAGGCTACTGCGGGATAGTGCTACTAGACGTAGCCAAAGCCTTTGATTCAGTATGGCATAGAGGGCCCTGGGAAACCCCAGACACACTTCCCCCCCATGGATCAGTTGTTAGGCGTAATGGTGCAGACCATGAACCTCGTCATGGAAATGATGAAGGAATTCAGGGAAGCCCAGAAGCAGAACACGCAGATCCTCGCTGCCCTTCAGGCAACAGTCCAGCAGTCGCTCCCCTCTGCGACTTCCTCAGTAGCATCAAAACCCCATCATGGATAGACGACCAAACATCCAAGGCCTGACAATGTGCGTCTTGTACTCACAAGGGTTTCCAGGGAGCATAGTTCAGCTAATCAAGAGCTACCTCACGAATAGGACTTTCTCCGTCAAAGTAGAAACTGCCACCTCCACCAGGAGGCGTATTCGTGCCGGGGTGCCACAGGGATCGGTCCTGGGGCCCGTATTGTACAGCTTGTACACTGCGGACACTCCAACGGCCCCCCTGGTGCTCACCGCGCAGTACGCAGATGACACAGCCTTTTACACGAGAAATGCGAACAAGGACCTGGTCATTCGCAGGCTACAAAGGGTTTTAGATGACACAGAAACCTGGGCCCGTCGCTGGCGCATCACCATCAACTCGGAGAAGACGCAGGCAATGCTGATTACCCGCAGGCTCGGAAGGCGCGAACCTCCTCAACGTCCCCCCCTCCACCTCCACCTAAATGGAACCCAACTCCCCTGGCGCAGAACCGCCAAGTACCTTGGCGTAACCTTGGACTCCCGTCTTACGTGGAAACCCCACATAGACGAGGTCCACAGGAAGGTCTGCGCCAGAATGTCCATCCTATACCCTATCCTGAACACAAACAGCTCCCTTCCCTGCCCAGTAGCAGTAAACGTTTACCAGGCCCTGATCCGGCCAGTAATGGAGTATGCGTGCCCTGTCTGGGGATACGCGGCGAAGCAGCACCTGGACAAACTCCAGAGGCTGCAGAACCGCGCCCTCAGAAGGGCACTGCATCTACCTCTCGGATTCCCCACAGACGACCTGCACGCCGCAGCCGATATCCCACTCCTGAGAGAGCGTTTCCAGGATCTGGCAAGGGCCTTCTATGAAGGTACTTCCAGATCCGGAAATGCACTCATCCACTCCCTTGGTCGGTATGACATGTCCCGCGATAAACACAAGCGCCCTATGACGATCTTCGACGATTAAGTCGAAGAGAAAAATCCCAATACCCAATCCCTAATCCAGTTCCTTCCCATATATCACCAATCATCTCGCCTACCTCAGGCAAGTCCCAGATACACACACAACAATTCATCACATATCACAGACACCAAAAATATATAGAAAAATCACACACACATGTACACAGGGGAGTAAAAGCCAAACGGCTACAAACTCCCCCTCACACTTCCCCAAAGAGGGGAAAGTATTAGATGAGTGCAGCAGCAGCATCTCGACACTTCGCTTGAAGATGATGGGTACGAAACCCCTCGAAACGTTGCGAGAAGACGACGCCTTTACTCGGCTGATCACCCGAGAAGATTTCACAAATGTGTAACTTCTACGAACGTATACTCTCGGAATTTTAACAGTGATTCAGCATGTCTCTCTGGTAGCCTCTGATACTGTTGTTGGTTGAGCACCTGCGTGACACTTTCGCGCTTACCAAACGAACCTGCGTAACGAAACACGCTGCTCTTCTTTGATCTGTTTCCTCTATCGATTTTGTATGGTACACATCCCAGACCTACTAGTAATATTCAGGTATTTCATGAGCTACCTCATTTTTCGTGGACTACACCAGCTGACGATTCTTCCAATGAATCCCAGTCTTACATCTGCCTTACCTGCGATTTTCTATACCTATCCGATTGTAAATCTCTCCGTATGCACAATGCTAGATATTTAATGGATATAAATTTGAGTGCTTCCAACCATTGTTCTGCAAACGCGTGATCATACAATAATAGGTCTTTCTGCATATTTAAAAGCAATATGTTACATTTGCTTATGCTCAGGGTCAATCGGCAATCCCTGCAACAAGCGCCGATTGTAGACCTTCCTGCATTTCGCTACAATTTACTAACGCTGCGACTCTCTGAAAACAACAGCACATCGTGCCAAAAGCCTGATAGAACTTACGGCGTTAGGCTGCGGTCACAGTTGCACCGATATGGGCAGTTTTCGCCGACGACCGACTTCTGCCGAATCAGTCCGCCAGTAAGTGCGCGGTCACACTGTAGCCGATCTCATCGTCCCAACATGTAGACTTCGGACGCACATCGGTGAAATTCGGATCAGTTTGTTTTCTTAGGATAAATAAACCGATGTTGTCAAACATGAAACATTGAATGTGAGAAACTGGTAAGTTTAATCCGAGAAAGAGTGAGTTTGTGGCATCCTGATGAGAAAAATATCATAATCCGGATACATTTCGGAATTTATGGACCGGAAACGTAGGTTTATTGGGAACTACAAGTGACTAATATCATCATCGGAAATTGTAGGCGGAAACTGTTGTTGTGTTGTTGTGGTCTTCAGCCCTGAGACTGGTGTGATGCAGCTCTCCATGCTACTCTATCCTGTGCAAGCTTCTTCATCTCCCAATACGTACTGCAGCCTACATCCTTCTGAATCTGGTTAGTGTATTCATCTCTTGGTCTCCCTCTACGATTCTTACCCTCCACGCTGCCCTCCAATACTAAATTGGTGATCCCTTGATGCCTCAGAACATTTCCTATCAACCGATCCCTTCTTCTTGTCAAGTTGTGCCACAAACTTCTCTTCTCCCCAATCCTATTCAATTCTTCCTCATTAGTTATGTGATCTACCCATCTAATCTTCAGTATTCTTCTGTAGCACCACATTTCAAAGGCTTCTATTCTCTTCTTGTCCAAACTATTTATCGTCCATGTTTCACTTCCATACATGGCTACACTCCATACAAATACTTTCAGAAACGACTTCCTGACACTTAAATCTATACTCGATGTTAACAAATTTCTCTTCCTCAGAAATGCTTTCCTTGCCATTGCCAGTCTACATTTTATATCCTCTCTACTTCGACCATCATCAGTTATTTTCCTCCCCAAATAGCAAAACTCCTTTACTACTTTAAGTGTCTCATTTCCTAATCTAATTCCCTCAGCATCACCTGACTTAATTTGACTACATTCCATTACCCTCGTTTTGCTTTTGTTGATGTTCATCTTATATCCTCCCTTCAAGACACTGTCCATTCCGATCAACTGCTCTTCCAAGTCCTTTGCTGTCTCTGACAGAATTACAATGTCATCGCCGAACCTTAAAGTTTTTATTTCTTCTCCATGGATTTTAATACCTATTCCGAATTTTTCTTTTGTTTCCTTTACTGCTTGCTCAATATATAGATTGAATAACATTGGGGAGAGGCTACAACCCTGTCTCACTCCCTTCCCAACCACTGCTTCCCTTTCATGCCCCTCGACTCTTATAACTGCCATCTGGTTTCTGTACAAATTGTAAATAGCCTTTCGCTCCTTGTATTTTACCCCTGCCACCTTCAGAATTTGAAAGAGATTATTCCAGTCAACATTGTCAAAAGCTTTCTCCAAGTCTACAAATGCTAGAAACGTAGGTTTGCCTTTTCTTAATCTAGCTTCTAAGATAAGTCGTAGGGTCAGTATTGCCTAACGTGTTCCCATATTTCTACTGAATCCAAATTGATCTTCCCCAAGGTCGGCTTCTACCAGTTTTTCCATTCGTCTGTACAGAACTCGCGTTAGTATTTTGCAGCCGTGACTTATTAAACTGACAGTTCGGTAATTTTCACATCTGTCAACGCCTGCTTTCTTTGGGATTGGAATTATTATATTCTTCTTGAAGTCTGAGGGAATTTCGCCTGTCTCATACATTTTGCTCACCGGATGGTAGAGTTTTGTCAGGACTGGCTCTCCCAAGGCTGTTAGTAGTTCTAATGGAATGTTGTCTACTCCCGGGGCTTTGTTTCGACTTAGGTGTTGCAGTGCTCTATCAAATTCTTCATCTACTGTATTTCTTTCACCCATTCTTGTCAATTGTTCCTTTATGCTCTTCCTGAAACTCTCTACAACCTCTGGTTCTTTCAGTTTATCCAGGTCCCATCTCCCTAAATTCCCAACATTTTGCAGTTTCTTCAGTTTTAATCTACAGTTCATAACCAATAGATTGTTGTCAGAGTCCACATATGCCCCTGGAAATGTCTTACAATTTAAAACCTGGTTCCTAAATCTCTGTCTTACTATTATATAATCTATCTGATATCTTCTAGTATCTCCAGGGTTCTTCCATGTATACAACCTTCTTTCATGATTCTTGAACCAGGTGTTAGCTACGATTAAGTTATGCTCTGAGCAAAATTCTACCAGGCGGCTCCCTCTTTCATTTCTTAGCCCCAATCCATATTCACCTACTATGTTTCCTTCTCTCCCTTTTCCTACTCTCGAATTCCAATCACCCATGACTATTAACTTTTCGTCTCCCTTCACTACCTGAATAATTTATTTTATCTCATCATACATTTCATCAATTTCTTCGTCATCTGCAGAGATAGTTGGCATATAAACTTGTACTACTGTTGTAGGCGTGGGCTTCGTGTCTATCTTGGCCACAATAATGCGTTCACTATGTTGTTTGTAGTAGCTTACCCGAACTCCTATTTTTTATTCATTATTAAACCTACTCCTGCATTACCCCTATTTGATTTTGTATTTATAACCCTGCATTCACCTGACCAAAAGTCTTGTTCCTCCTGCCACCGAACTTCACTAATTCCCACTATATCTAACTTTAACCTATCCATTTCCGTTTTTAAATTTTCTAATCCACCTGCCCGATTAAGGGATCTGACATTCCACGCGCCGATCCGTAGAACGCCAGTTTTCTTTCTCCTGATAACGACGTCCTCCTGAGTAGTTCCCGCCCGGAGATCCGAATGGGGGGCTATTTTACCTCCGGAATATTTTACCCAAGAGGACGCCATCATCATTTATCCATACAGTAAAGCTGCATGCCCTCGGGAAAAATTACGGCTGTAGTTTCCCTTTGCTTTCAGCCGTTCGCATTACCAGAACAGCAAGGCCGTTTTGGTTAATGTTACAAGGCTAGATCAGTCAATCATCAAGACTGTTGCCCCTGCAACTACTGAAAAGGCTGCTGCCCCTCTTAATGAAATTATAATCTCATAATATAATTTGTTCAAGTGGAAGTGCTTATCCCTATAGCCGGCCGGTGCGGCCGAGCGGTTCTAGGCGCTTCAGTCTGGAACCGCGTGACCGCTACGGTCGCAGGTTCGAATCCTGCCTCGGGCATGGATGTGTGTGATGTCCTTAGGTTAGTTAGGTTTAAGTAGTTCTAAGTTCTAGGGGACTGATGACCTCAGATGTTAAGTCCCATAGTGCTCAGAGCCATTTGAACCATTTTTGCTTATCCTTATAGTTACAGTAGTGGGTCTCTTTTGGGCTGTGGTAAGTGGTTATTAGCTGCCTAAAAATTATTATTACTGTTTACTGGCGTTTTTAATGCCAGTAGGGTTGTAATTCTGTTACATGAAGTGTTTACAAATGTAGGGGACAGTATGTTTCCATTTTTCAGTGCCTTAAGTGTTCAAAGAATCTTGTTATAACTTTAAGCTGAATGGCAATTATTGATGTTAATTGACGTATGCCTGCACAATTTCAAATAAATATGGCAAAACAAAGTGTTTGTTATCTTGCTTTTCAAAGTCATCACGAATCATCTCGTATATGTAACAGAAAGCACCTTCGTTCATCTTATGTGTTCGTAGGCTTGTCCGATTATTTCGATAATCGAGGAACTGTATACAGTACAGGGTGTTTAAAAATGAACTTACCGGTTTTAAGGCGTTGTAGCATTTATTACGTTAATTTACTATTTTAAATAATACACCAAATGAAAGAGCAACTCAAACAGATTTGTTTGTATGCCTGTGCGCAGTGGGAAGAGTATGGAATGACAAAGAGTGAGAGTCTTTCACGCTTAGCCCCAAGAAATATCCCCGCAGAAAGTTTATGGGCCTTTCTTTTTTGGTGAATCAATTGTAACTGATGTTTCTTATCTTGATGTGCTACAGCTATGGCCCGTGCCTCAATGGGAAGAAGCTGAACAACATATTTTATTTGGGAGCAAGATGGTGCGCCGCCTCACTGGCATAGCTCAGTACACGACTGGTTAAGCGACGTTGTATCCGAGCGGTGAACCGGTGGCAAGGGGCCGGATGCCACAGCATTTTATGCATGAATTCCACGTTCACACACGATCTGAAGCGATGATGTATACAGGGTGTTACAAAAAGATACGGCCAAACTTTCAGGAAACATTCCTCACACACAAATAAAGAAAAGATGTTATGTGGACATGTGTCCGGAAACGCTTAATTTCCACGTTAGAGCTCATTTTAGTTTCGTCAGTATGTACTGTACTTCCTCGATTCACCGCCATGATTTCATACGGGATACTCTACCTGTGTTGCTAGAACATGTGCCTTTACAAGTACAACACAACATGTGGTTCATGCACGATGGAGCTCCTGCACATTTCAGTCGAAGTGTTCGTACGCTTCTCAACAACAGATTCGGTGACCGATGGATTGGTAGAGGCGGACCAATTCCATAGCCTCCACGCTCTCCTTGAGAGGCACCCACGTGCCTTGCTCATACTGTGGCATCAAGCAGTCAGGCCTGCAAGATGAGTGGTCTGCCAAGCGAGTGGATTCATTCTTATTTATCGAGTAACATGAACTCTCGTACTCAAAATTAAGTCACTAATCAACCTCCTGTATGAATAATACGCAACGGAAACACGCAGCTGACTATCAGTAATTTACAGAACTCTGACTGTTCACTACGCACTGGCGATACCACATTTTCTTTCCTTTTTATTTAACGGCTTTTATCAACACGTGGCCATCGCACTGAATATGAGTGGCGCACACATTATAAATTCAGGATATCATGACAACATACAATTCGAAGGAAAAGGCCACCAATCTTTTTCTTTTCACTATATTATTTATTCCGATAAATTCTATAACCTAAACACACAAATTCTATAACCTACAACAATAACACACGAGAAATTCCGCCCAGTGGGCATGGCTTAACATTGGTGATTCTCTACCTTATGGTCTCGTAATTATTTAACGCTACAGTGCACTTTCTGGATAGGATGGTGGATCTTTTATTATACCTCACACTTCGACTCTCACAATCATCATCACGAAACTTTCCTTCAGACCGAGCGGTACCGAAGGAACAAGCATAACCCACTAATCTTTTGAAACTACCTCGCTACTCTCCCATGCAAACCACACATACCCAAATTACATGACATACACCACACTACAATATGAAATACTACACAGGGAATAGTCACAACATTATCACTTTCAGCTTTCCCACTTCAATTAATATTTATCCCAGTTTCACACGACACTGCTCCACTTCGTAATTCTACTTTCCTACTATGAACTCTGGAGATATATGCACGTCTTCCTGTGCAATGCAAGCCAAGTGGCGTTGCTGGATAGACGGCCGACTCACCTTGTTTCTCTCTCAGAGTTTGAATCTAGCGTCACACGGAATCATATCACGCAAAGTAATATTAAGAACGTATTCATCACACACGCGAGTCCTCAACTGATACCATGGACGAGTACTTCTCTTTAGCTTTTGTCTCACACACAGTTTGAGACTCACACAGTACTCACCACGTGGAAGTACTCGTCTCTAATTTCAAGTCCTGCACACGCCATTTCTTAAATATTTCAACTTATGGTACACACGCTATTTCTTAAATATTTCAATTTATTGTACACACGCTAGTAATTCAGCTTAACTTAAGCACACGGAAGTATTTCAACTTATTGCTACACGTGGTTTCATTGTGACCGTTGGTCACTTCCGAAGATTACTACGATCTCATTAATATTACCTGCCTGACATTTAATTCTCCCCACAAAAGTTCCTGAAACAGAGAAATTATTATTTCAAACTACTCTTAAATATTCCACATGCATACCATGTCTCCACTCTTTTGTCTTTACGGAGCACAACTAAGGCAGGTCTTAACAGCACAAGATCCAGCGGCAGAGTGTTGAAACATGGCCGTTCTTCAGGTCATCTCGCACCTCTGTCGAGGTGGGGGAAGACCATGCTACCATATTGGTCAGCCACATTTCAGGCGCTCAAAGCTCCGGTAAGTTTCATCTCTTTGGTTCCACCAAAGGTGGCCAAAGGATCGTCTCAAAGATGATCATATATTCACATCCACTATCTGCGGTTAGCAGACGACCATACATTCATTCATTTCACAGATCTCACCAAACTGGATGTAGGGATTTATTTTGTGGGAGTGCACATGTGATCAATTAAATAAATAAATTGTCATTCTTTCCCACACTGGTATCCGGCTTCGCTGTATTAATTGAAATTGAGTTATTATTAGAAAAAATATGTTGTTCTGACAAGAATAATGAAGTATGTTCTACCTATTTTCAATGTCGGGCGGTACTGTACCCTTCATCCTGACCTCAACACTCTTTGACTTTCATTTATGGGGGCATTTGAAAGCTCTTGTCTACGCAACCCCGGTACCAAATGTAGAGACTCTTCGTGCTCGTATTGTGGACGGCTGCGATACAATACACCATTCTCCAGGGCTGCATCAGCGCATCAGGGATTCCATGCTACGGAGGGTGGATGCATGTATCCTCGCTAACGGATGACATTTTGAACATTTCCTGTAACAAAGTGTTTGAAGTCACGCTGGTACGTTCTGTTGCTGTGTGTTTCCATTCCATGATTAATGTCATTTGAGGAGAAGTAATAAAATGAGCTCTAACATCGAAATTAAGCGTTTCCGGACACATGTCCACATAACATCTTTTCTATCTTTGTGTGTGAGGAATGTTTCCTGAAAGTTTGGCCGTACCTTTTTGTAACACCCTGCATGTGCCTCCTATACCAGCTGATCTATCCGACTTTAGAAACAGCGTTATTGCAACAGTTACTCCTGACACATTGATCAAGGTTTCGGACCAACTCGCCTATCGACTCGATATGTGATCGGTGTTCACACTGAAAATTGTAAGAAAAACTGTTTGTGTATCTCTTTCATTTGGTGTATTATTTATAATTGTAAGGTGAATGTAATATGTGCTACAAAGCCTTAAAACCCGTATATTCATTTTGAAACACCCTGCACTTGCTAATTTCTTTTCGAGTCCCATTCGCATAGATCTGTTTGTTTTCTTAGGTTAAATAAAGCGATGTTGTCACACATGAAACATTGAATGTGAGAAACTGGTAAGAAAGAGTGAGTTTGTGGCATTTAATAGCAAAACCTGCAACATAGCACTCGTCTCTAATTACAGGCATCTTGGTATCCGCACCACCCGAGAAGCTTATAATCTAACGTACTTCGTACATACTCGTACATTCGACGTAACCTAACCTTCTTCACTCCGCCAAAAACTGAGGAAGGGGGTAGGATGCACTGTAACCAAGCTGTAGGCCGATGTTATCAGCCGATTTCTGGCGACGGCGTTTGGCGAATGTTGTCGGTGCCACTGTGAACGCAGCCTTACCCACTAGATCGGGGGTGTCCAAACCATGATCCGGGGATACGTGCGGTCCAAAGCAAGTATCAGTGAGGCTCAAGACGTAAGTTATCTATCACACGATCGGTAAAAACAAATTCCACAAAATTCCTTATATATAAGGTGTAAGTAGGACGTTGAGGTTTTTATTTTGGTAACGCCACGTAGCGCTCTGTATGAAAATCACTGGCTGTGCTGTGTGCAGTCTGTGGCTGGTTGGACTCATTGTTGGAATATTCGCTTGTGTAGTGTTGGGTAGTTGGATGTGAACAGCGCATAGCGTTGCGCAGTTGGAGGTGAGCCGCCAGCAGTGGTGGATGTGGGGACAGAGATGCCAGAGTTTTGAGAGATTGCTATAAACGGACGACCTGGACGTGTGTCCACCAGAAAAAGGAAATTTGTAAAGATGGATGTCACGAGTTGATATATATATGATGACTTTTGAACATTATTAAGGTAAATACATTGTTTGTTCTCTATCAAAATCTTTCATTTGCTGACTATGCCTATTAGTGGTTAGTGCCTTCCGTAGTTAGAATCACTTAGCTGGCAGTATTGGCGCTCGCTGTATTGCAGTAGTTCGAATAACGAAGATTTTTGTGAGCTGAGTGATTCATGAAAGGTATAGGTTATTGTTAGTTAGGGCCATTCTTTTGTAGGGATTATTGAAAGTGAGATTGCGTTGCGCTAAAAATATTGTGTGTCAGTTTAGTGATGATCAGAATAAGTAAAGAGAAAACTGTTTGAGTTCGTTGAGTTTTACCCACCTGTTTGAAAATAAAATAACGTAAGAGGTTTACCAGCACAGTAATTCCTAATTTTTCTAAGGGGACTTTTCAAAGGTTATGTTAACTAACTGAATATTTTCAATCTGGAACTCCCACCACACGATGATATGTGCTCTTTTTGCTTAGTGCTTTTTGTTAATTTTAAGTGTTTTATGTGCGGCCGAAAAATACCCGTCTTCTTTCAGTGTGGCTCAAGTAAGATAGAAGGTTGGACACCTCAGCACTAGATCGTTTATACATATTGTGGGAAGCAATGGTGCTATAACTGCTGGAGTACGCCCGCAATAACTTTTACGTCTGAAGACTACCCTCCGTTAAAAATAACAAAACATCTTAGAAGAATAAGGATCATAGGCGTTCTAGGCAGGGCGCACTTGTAGTCAGGCAGGCAGGCAGGCAATGCTCTTGGCCCAGCGGTAACAAGAAGAACGCGTTCTTCAGCTGCTGCGCGAGTGTCAGCCGCTTTCTCGCTACCCGGCTGCACGACCTGGTGGGGAGGATAGCCCTCCCTCCCCCCGACCGCCCATTCAACGCAGCCAAGGCCGTCTGCCGCCGGCCGCTTCATGCGCCTGTTGCGTCACAGAACAGCCACTGACTCAAGCGCGAACCTGCTACCCGTCCCAGACGGCGCATCTTTTTACCTTGGCTCTCTCTGTCGGGTGTGGTTGCATGAGCATTTAGCCGGCCGTAGTGGCCGTGCGGTTCTAGGCGCTACAGTCTGGAGCCGAGCGACCGCTACGGTCGCAGGTTCGAATCCTGCCTCGGGCATGGCTGTGTGAGATGTCCTTAGGTTAGTTAGGTTTAATTAGTTCTAAGTTCTAGGCGACTGATGACCTCAGAAGTTAAGTCGCATAGTGCTCAGAGCCATTTGAACCAGCCAGCATGAGCATTACAGTGAGACACTGTTTACAGTACAATGTGGAGCTCTTTAAAGCGTGCCACTGTTTACTATAGTGAGTGACTGAGTTACGATGAGTGCCTTCTTGTTCTCCGGTCTCCAATTGGAAGGTGGAGGTTTGCATGGCAAGCGACCTTGTGCTGGCCTTGTCACTGAGAGACACGTACACTCGGCCGGCAACGCAAGAGAGGAGCTTTTGATCGCGGCCGTTTCGTCGAACGCCTTGAGCACTGGTTCTGCAGTTGTCACAGTCGGAGCACTGATTCGGATCCAGCCGCTGGTGGCAGGGTCAAGTGCCCTGATATGCAACATGAGGAACGCAGCCGGCACCATCAGCAAGCTTGTATTTGATCTCTGGCTATGAGCGCGCAGCAGCAGGTCTTTCTCCATTTCAGTTCTGGAGAACCACGTACGAACATATCCATTTCTTTTTTTTTACTAACTATCGTCCATCACCTCGAAATAGAAATTGGTTGTACAGTTCACTACCCAAACTACAACTAGTCATCTAATCAAGTGTTTTATTAATAACAATTGCAGTCTGCAATGCTCTATAATTATCCTGTGACCTCTTAGTCTTGACAGTCTAGATCTTATAAGCTCCCTGCGTCTTTGGAGATTATATGGGTTAATTAATGATTATTATGTTAAATCCTCTTGTTGTAGTTGACCGTGTATATCGAGACTTCGTTCATTGTTAAATGCAATGGTGTGGTACTAACTGATGGAGACCCATTAAGAACTGATAAAATTGATTTCCTTTACCACACTGCACAAACCTTAACACACTATTATTCAAACTGTGTGCCACTACTATTAAACATTGAGATAAATCCTTCGCTACGCAAACGCCATTGACTCACGCAGCCTACACCTTCCACAGCCTCTCAACAACTGCCTCTGCCTGCGACTCTCTGCGCCACTGGGCTTGTCGCTCTCCAAAGAACAGCCACTTACAGATACTACACACCAGTACCCTCACAATCTGTAGTTTCCATTCCTGTCATTGAGGGGACTAAACTGTACTATAACGCTATTCGCTGCTCTTATTCACAAATGTATTTATCGCATATGTACCCATGACTGTTAACCGGTTTCGACCCAAATGAGTCATTATCAGAACTAAACATCTATAAAAGACAAAAATTCAGAGAACATTATCGGACCTAACTTATAACTGATTAAAATGGTCAAGGTAAGTATAAAAAATAAACGTGCAGGGTGAATCACCTAAAATTTGCACCACAAATATTGCGGAAAGAGAAATTGCTACTGATGTCCAGGTTCAACAAACTGGATTGGTAGTCAGGGGCTCATACTGTTAGCCGATAAACAGATTATAAGAACACTCAGAAAGTGAGTGTTTTGTGGAAACACACAGCTTTTTTAAATGGAACAATGCCTGTTGACATTAACAAACTAAAAATAGGGGTAAATCAGAATGTTACAGGCTTTTGTTGCAGTATTCTAGTGGATTTGCTAGGGATGATATAGTTACATTTGCTTACATTGTGTTTGTGTGTTCCCTGAGTGCATTGCAACTTGCTAGTCAGTCAGTGTGTGACACTCAGAGCAGTAGCTCGTGAGTGGACGATGGGATTTACCAGTGGAAAAAAGCCGACATGCTCATGGTGTATGGAGAGCGTAGGAAGAATGCAGTTCGTTCACGTACGTTGTACGCGGCAAGATATCACCATACTCGCCAACCATCTCGGCAAATAACTTATCAATCTCTTCAATCAGTCACGAGAGAGTGGAGGTGTAACAACCAGACAGTGTAACAGAAGGAAACATGTGATAACAGAAGAGGAGGCAATTAACGCTCTTGCTGCTGTTGCAGTGTTTCCGCACGTTAGCTACCGTGAAATCGCACGAGAAAGCGGCGTGAGTCTGTAAAGTGCCCTACGCACTCTCCATCGACACAAGTTCCATCCCTATCACACTTCTCGCAATCAAGAACTGCACGCAAACGATTATGAGAATCGCGTTTTAGGTTCTGTACATGGACATTAAGATAGGATGCTCTAGATGTGTTATGTGTCTTGTTTAATGATGACGCCACATTTACAATCATGGCCGGGTGGATCGTCGAAACATGCACTATTGATCTGTTGACAATCGTGTTGGCTTCGTCAGGTGAAACCTCAGCGTCCATGGAGTGTAAACATGTGGTATGGGAAAGTGAACAACAACGTCATAGGCCCATTTCTCATACACAGAACATTAAACGCGTACAAGTATCGCGGCGAGCTAACAGCTCATCTTCCACGGATGCTACGAGGGTCACTCCAAAAGAAATGCACACTATTTTTCTAAAAATACAGTTTTCTTTTTGCATGCGTGAAAGTTTTACAGTGTGTAGCTACATCCTTCCCGCTTGTTTTCAAACGTAGTTCAACCTGTTCCCGTGAGTGGCGCCGTCACAGCACGTCTTCAAGATGGCTGCTACACTTGACGTTCGTCAGAAGCAACGTGCTGTCATAGAATTCCTGTGTTGTGAGAACGAGACAGTGGCAAACATTCACAAGAGGTTGAAAAAGGTGTATGAAGATGGTGCTGTCGATCGCAGTACAGTTAGTCGGTGGGCAAGCAGGATACGTGATTAAATGTTTCAAATGGCTCTGAGCACTATGGGACTTAACATCTGTGGTCATCAGTCCCCTAGAACTTAGAACTACTTAAACCTAACTAACCTAAGGACATCACACACATCCATGCCGGAGGCAGGATTCCAACCTGCGACCGCAGCAGTCACGCGGTTCCAGACTGAAGCGCCTAGAACTGCACGGCCAGACCGGCCGGCTACGTGATGAAAGCGGACACGGCAGTTTTGAGGATTGTCCTAGCAGAGGCAGACCTCGTTCTGCACACACTCCAGACAATGTGCAGAGAGTTAACGAATTGGTGACTGCTGACAGCGCATCACAGTGAACGAATTGTCACGCTACGTTGGGATGGGGGAAGGAAGTGTTTGCAGAATACTGAAAGTGTTGGCGTTAAAAAAGGTTTGCGCCAGGTGGGTTCCCAGGATGTTGACAGTGGCTCACAAAGAAACAAGAAAAAAGGTATGCAGAGAACTTTTGGAACAATACGAGAATGGTGGAGCACTTAGGGGCTTAACATCTGAAGTCATCAGTCCCCTAGAACTTAGAATTACTTAAACCTAACTAACCTAAGGACATCACACACATCCATGCCCGAGGCAGGATTCGAACCTGCGACCGTAGCGTCGCGCGGTTCCAGACTGTAGCGCCTAGAACCGCTCGGCCACCCCGGCTGGCTCTTGGATAAATTGTGACAGCTGATGAAACATGGAACCATCATTTTTCAACAGAGACAAAGAGGCAATCAATGGCGTGGCATCATGCAAATTCATCCAAGAAAAAAAATTCAAAACCACACCTTCTGCTGGAAAAGTTATGGCTACGGTGTTTTTCGATTCCGAAGGGCTCTTGCTTGTGGACATCATGCCAAGTGGAACCACCATAAATTCTGATGCTTATGTGACGAAACTGAAGACACTTCAAGCTCGACTGAATAGTGTTCGACCACATCGGCAAAAGCAGGATGTTTTGCTGTTGCACGACAATGCACGGCCACATGTCAGTCAAAAAACCATGGAAGCGATCACAAAACTCGGATGGGCAACACTGAAACATCCTCCTTACAGTCCTGACCTGGCTCCATATGACTATCATCTCTTTGGGAAACTGAAAGACTCTCTTCGTGGAACAAGGTTTGAAGATGATGACTCCCTTGTGCACGCTGCCAAACAGTGGCTCCAACAGGTTGGTCCAGAATTTTACCGTGCGGATATACAGGCGCTGGTTCCAAGATGGCGTAAGGCAGTTGAGAGGGATGGAAATTATGTGGAGAAATGAAAACATTGTTCCTAAAGGATGTATCTACACACTGTAAAACTTTCAAACATGTAGAATAAAAGACGGATTTAAAAGAAAAATAGTGTCCATTTCTTTTGGAGTGACCCTCGTAGAAGACGTTCCTCTGCAGTTTAGGAGGAGCTTGTGGTACCAACATTATGGCTGTCCGGCCCATAGTACACAAGTACTACAACATATCTTGACGAATTGTTTCCAAATCGTTAGATTTGGGGCAGAGAACCTGTACCTTGGCCGGTCCGTTCCCCGGATGTGATGCCTATAGACATTTCTCTGTGAGAAAGTTCAAAGATATTGTCTACAAGGACGCAGCAACTACATCTGATGATATGAAACGATGTATTACTGCAGCCTGCTCGGACACCTCCACTGAAATGCTAGCACATGTACAGCAGTGGTTCCATGCTAGAGTGGAAGAGTGTATTGGCACTGCCGGTGGTTATTTCGAACACAACACGTGATGCTCAGTTGTCTCGTTACTGGTGGGAATCTACATAGCTGGTGCATCCACTTGCGTTGTTCTTTAGTATGTGCTACCATAGGTATTGTACAAGTGTCGGTGTGGGAACAATTCAAAATACGATATCTCGTAAACGATTCGCACTAGAATCCTGCAACAAACACCACTGACATACTAATTTACCCTATTTTCAGTTAATTAATGTCAGTGGGCGTTGCTCAATTTAAAAAAATGTATGTTTCCAACACTTTTCAGCATTATTACAATCTGTTTATTGGCTAACAGTACGATCCCCTGACTACCAATACATTCTGTGGGAACTGCTCATCAATAGCAATTTACACTTCCGCAATATTTTTGTGCAAGTTTCAGGTGGTTCAAATGGTTCTGAGCACTACGGGACTTAACATCTAAGGTCATCAGTCCCCTAGAACTTAGAACTACTTAAACCTAAGTAACCTAAGGACATCACACACACCATGCCCTAGGCAGGATTCGAACCTGCCGCCGTAGCGGTAGCGCGGTTCCAGACTGAAGCGCCTAGAACCGCTCGGCCACAGCGGCCGGCTTTAGGTGATTCACACTGTATGCATGATACACTACTGGCCATTAAAATTGCTACACCAAGAAGAAATGCAGATGATAAACGGGTATTCATTGGACAAATATATTATACTGGAACTGACATGTGTACATTAGCACGCAATTTTGGTGCATATATCCTGAGAAATCAGTACTCAGAACAACCACCTCTGGCAGTAATAACGGCCTTGATACGCCTGGACATTGAGTCAATCGAAGCTTGGATGGCATGTACAGGTACAGCTGCCCATGCAGCTTCAACACGATACCACTGTTCATCAAGAGTAGTGACTGGCGTATTGTGACGAGCCAATTGCTCGGCCACCATTGATCAGACGTTTTCAATTGGTGAGAGATCTGGAGAATGTGCTGGCCAGGGCAGCAGTCGAACATTTTCTGTATCCAGAAAGGCCCGTACAGGACCTGCAACATGCGGTCGTGCATTATCCTGCTGAAATGTAGGGCTTCGCAGGGATCGAATGAAGGGTAGAGCCACGGGTCGTAATACATCTGAAATGTAACGTCCACTGTTCAAAATGCCGTCAATGCGAACAAGAGATGACCGAGACGTGTAACCAGTGGCACCCCATACCATCACGCCGGGTGATACGCCAGTATGGCGCTGACGAATACAAGCTTCCAATGTGCGTTCACCGCGATGTCGCCAAACACGGATGCGACCATCATGACGCTGTAAACAGAATCTGGATTCATCCGAAAAAATGACGTTTTGCCGTTCGTGCACCCAGGTTTGTCGTAGTGTACACCATCGCAGGCGCTCATGTCTGTGATGCAGCGTCAAGGGTAACCGCAGCCATGGTCTCCGAGCTGATAGTCTATGCTGCTGCAAACGTCATCGAACTGTTCGTGCAGATGGTTGTTGTCTTGCAAACGTCCCCATCTGTTGACTCAGGGATCGAGACGTGGCTGCACGATCCGTTACGGCCATGCGGATAAGATGCCTGTCATCTCGAATGCTAGTCATACGAGGCCGTTGGGATCCAGCAAGGCGTTCCGTATTACCCTCCTGAACCCATAGATTCCATATTCTGCTAACAGTCATTGGGTCTCGACCAACGCGAGCAACAATGTCGCGATTAAGATAAACCGTAATCGCGATAGGCTACAATCCGACCTGTATCAAAGTCGGAAACGTGATGGTACGCATTTCTTCTCCTTACACGAGGCATCACAACAACGTTTCACCAGGCAACGCCGGTCAACTGCTGTTTGTGTATGAGAAATCGGTTGGAAATGTTCGTAATATTAGCACGTTGTAGGTGTCGCCACCGGCGCCAACCTTGTGTGAATGCTCTGAAAAGCTAATCATTTGCATATCACAGCATCTTCTTCCTGTCGGTTAAATTTCGCGTCTGTAGCACGTCATCTTCGTGGTGTAGCAATTTTAATGGCCAGTTGTGTATATTGATACGGAAGTAACTCGTCAACTGGTCATCAACCACTCATTGTGGGCACAGGTAGTGGAAATCTAAATTCTTCGTTGGCGATCTCTCCTGGAATTTCACGATCCTGTGACCAGTGATGAAATTCGTGGGCTGCACAGAGTGGCACGTATCGTTGAGAAGATGAGGAATAGCCGTCTGCAGTGGTATCGACACGTACTTCGAGCAGATCAAAAAACTAAAATAAAACGCGTGTTTCCTTTGAAGATCGATGGAAAATCACCTATCAGGGGATCGAGACAACACTGGCTAACTACCCTCAGATGGAGCGTCTCACTCCTGACCGAGCACAAGGCTGCCCCAGGCTGAGGCAGCCAGCCGAAGAGGCAAGTCCCAATACACTGCTGGACAAATGCTGCGGAAGAAGCAGGAGAATGAGACGGATGCCCTACTGAGCACATGATATGTATTGACCGTAAACCAAAAGGGGCAGAAGTGTTACGGACCACCGGAAATGGGATTAGTGATAAATTTAGCGTCATACCGGGGGAGACGTAGAAAACAAAGTGAAGTAATTCTGCCACCCTGGAAGCTAAAATAATGCACGATGAACGAAGCAAGGCAAAAAAAAAGTGGCCCGGAAAATATTTTTAAGCCTGATGCGGAGCTGATCCTTGTTAACGAACAGGACCGGGACTTGGCTGCACCGGTCAGTGCTCTCACATGTTTGTGTGAGTGCATCCGCGAATCTCTCGTGCTCTGACCCGAGTCCTTTGCTGTGTCACAAACCCCGCGGCGCATAGCGTCCACTACAGTGGACAGCTATTAATGGCCGCTTCTTTGACGTTTTCAGTCGGTCCCGAGGCTACAAATGCATGCAGTCCATTGCAGTGGGCACTCCATACTGGTGCTGTGCCCTGCATCCATTTGCAGCCTCGTGACTGAAAACGCCAGAAAAGTGACTATTAAAAGTTGTCCACTGCAGTGAAATCCATGCACCACAGGGATTACAGTTTGACTTCATGAGAGAAGCAGACGTGTTTAATGACCCGTTGAATCCAAAACAAAATGGTGCTCATGATGAAACAGGGCATGTTCATTGTCGAGTTTTATGTGAAACACAATTCGTGGAAAACGTGTGCGTAACCTTTTGCACAAGAGTTTACGGCTAGAGGTGTTTTGGCAAAACCTGTAGGTAAGTCTGCAATGCAAAATTTAGTGGCAAAATACCGCGAAACGGGCTCTGTAACGAATAAAAACCGTGTAGTTTGTTAATAAGGGTCAATCAATCACTCTAAGACAAAAAAGAAGTGTACATAGTAGACCAGACTACGTTCCTTGGCAACATACTTAAAGCGGGCGTCTGGAAGTGATTACAGGGTGTTTGCACTTGGACTGCAATGACGAGCTGCAAAACATTAGCAGAGCATTAGGGATCTGACGGCTCGCTTTCGACCACAGTTTCTTTACCGAGGCGAAAACAAGCGAATGCGCATTCGCAAACAGTGCGCGGGCGATTCGTTAGCGCTCATCATCAATGAATTCTACCTGCGCATAAGGATTTACGCTGAGCTGCACTGAAGAGAACTCGAGGGAACGAACATTGAAACATATGCTGTGTTTTCTTTTAATGTTGTCGTGGTGAAGTTGATTAACTTAGATTCCGTGTAGAGCGATGGAGAACAGAAACGTACTACTTTATTTTGTATGTCCTCTGAGATCTGAACCACGCAGATTAAAAAAAAAAAAGTGCGGGAGCAAGAAATGAATGTGCACAATATCTCACATCGGATAATGGCCGGGTAGAATGGCAGGATAAATATCGTTAAGCTGGATAGACATACTGTACAACTCTAATTAAAGTAAAAGGGGCTTTCAATAAGCAATAAAACGCTTTTTTTCTTCGCCAACTTAAGTTGAAAAAATGCAGAATAAGTTGTGGGACATGGTGGAATATTCCCGCTTGAGTACCTATAGTTTCATGAAGTTCCGATAGATGGGGGAGGTATACGTAGCCTTCAAAATGGCGTTTGTAACGGAGGTGCATTCTAATCAGAGAACTCCCATTGGTGGAAAGCCGTACCATCAAAGATATTCACAGACGGTTGCAGAATGACTGACAGTAAAAAAAAGCACGGTGAGTCGTTCAGCGAAGCGTTTGTCGTCATCGCATCAAAGTGGCGCAAACATTTTTTTTTAATCTCATTTTGTTCATTTTTGTTCGTTGTATCTGCTCGGGGCGGACGTCGCAAGACACCCGTTTCAGTCGTCGTTGATTCATTAACTCAGCTTTTTTATTACATAGGGCGGCGAACCCCCTGACCGAACACGCTGAGTTACCGTGCCGGCAATGTCCGATCCCTCCATAGAGTGGTGGCACACCGCCTCTGCTCCGAAGAAAAAGTTCGAATTCGAAACCTCTCCTGGTAAAGTCATAGCGACTGTCTTCTGGGACTCTGCAGAGGTTATTCTGCTTAACGTCCTCCCTCGCGGTACAACGATCAATTCTGAAGCTTGTTGTGCTACCCTCTCTGAATTGAAGAAACGACTTCAGTGTCTTCGCCGCCACAGGAATACAAATTAACTTCTCCTTCTTCACGACAACGCAAGGCCTCATACAACTTTGGGCACCCGAGAAGAGGTCACAAAGCTTCAATGGATTGTTCTTCGTCATGCACCTTACAGCCCGGATATCACACCTCCCGACTTCCATCTGTTTGCCCCAATCAAAGATGCACTCCGCGTGAAGTAGTAAGTGGATGATATGGAGGTAACTGATGGACCAAGACGTTGGTCCTACATCAAAAAGTAGAGTATTACCATGAGGGCATACAGGTCCTTCAAGTAAGGTGGCGTAAGGCCATTACATTAAACGGAGATTATGTTGAAAAACAGGATTTTGTAGCCAAGGGGAGGGCAATAATATGGTGTATTGGAATCCTGAATAAAACCATCCTGCTTTCAAAAAGTAAAGTGTTGGGTTACTTATTGAACGCCCCTATCAAATAAATGCAAAATACTGTTAACACATTTTTATGAATTTATTTACCTTTGAACATCTGCCTTTCCTCACATCATGTTTATCGAGGAGAAATGAAAGTGTTTGGCAGGCAAAACCTCTGGAACTACGCTTCTCCACGGCATGCATTCCCGAGGTTATACGTTGCTTACACCTTCCTAGCCTTGAAGAAGATTGTAAGGAGATTATTTTCATCTTCACTTCTCTTACATTCATTTACAGCACTTCGGCAATTTCATGCCAAGCACAACATTTTTTAGTATGCATTTCATGCTGTGGATCTCTAGGACGAAACAAGCACTAGTGGGTTCTGCACCCTTCATTTCAACATTCGTACGGTATCGTCCAGCCATTCCATCGGTTACGTAAATCGCATCCATTAACAACAACAGCAACAAATAGCTCGAGCACGAAAAACAACGTACTGCGGCAAAGCGAATGCACTCTGTGTATCACAAAAGCTAGCGCCGCAGCGGATGGCACGCGAACTTTCATTGAAGGTACATTGAAAAACCGACAACCAGAGGAAGACGAACGAACAACTGCGAGTGTGAACCGCGCTTGTACGGAAACGAATCGAGATAAAGCTATCAGCAATGCAACGCCACCAAGTCGAGCGCTTGGTTCCGTTGCTCGTTGTTACGCTCCTGATTTGTTCCAGGAAGCCGTAACCGCAGTTCATTTTTCCTCCTCCTCTGAAATGTGGAGACGAGGACATTATCGTATTGGGTTGTTTGTCCGAGTACCTTAATTCACTAGTCTGAGTTTCCAGCACCATGAATCATTAATGTTGTCAGTCAACTTCCTTCAGTTACTCTCTACTTCCACTGCCGTCTTCAACACTGTACTGCTACCGTTAATAAAGAGAAACCGCAGCAGATCGTGTTCAGGGCACGGGAACTAGAGATAAGAAATGAGTTCCGTATAGCCACTTTAAAATCGCCAGCGAGTCCTATGACGCCATCTCCGTACTCGCCGTCTCCGTGTGCCTGTAGATACGACTCGGAGTATCCGCAGTATCCCACTCGTCACTCTTGTTACCGGGTACAAGTGGACTCCAATCGCTCAGAAAGGAGACCGAATACGCGAGTTCGCAAGTATGACAGCGTACTAGCAGCAACCCCTCTTCACATCCAAACATTATGAAAGAAATTTCGCCACTAAGCTCTAAATTACTGTTAATTTATTTCACATAATCATGATCCAGGCTTTGTAGCGATTCTCAATAGCAAACTGAAATGTCAAAAAATGTTCGACTTGGCTAAATGACAGAAGGAAATTATATACCAATAGAACGACTGATCGGTTGGCAGTGAGTTATTGCTCTGTTTGTATATACATTTATATAGATAAAATTTTTTTGAAGACTGCTATAAGTTTGTTTTAATATGCACGATGAATCACCTAAAACTGGCACCGCAAATATTGCGGAAATGGGAGTGATATTGATGTGCGGTTTCCGCAGAATGGATTGGTAGTCAAGATCTCATATTATTAGCTCATAAACAGATTGTAATAATACTTACAAAGTGTATTTTTAGTGCAAACATACACTATCTTAGAAGATAGATTAAGGAAAGACAAACCTACGTTTCTAGCGTTTGTAGGCTTAGAGAAAGCTTTTGACAATGTTGACTGGAATACTCTCTTTCAAATTCTGAAGGTGGCAGGGGTAAAATACAGGGAGCGAAACGCTATTTACAATTTGTACAGGTACCAGATGGCAGTTATAAGAGTCGAGGGGCGTGAAAGGTAAACAGTGGTTGGGAAGGGAGTGAGTCATGGTTGCAGCCTCTCCCCGATGTTATTCAATCTGTATATTGAGCAAGCAATAAAGTAAACAAAAGAAAAATTCGGAGTAGGTATTAAAATCCATGGAGAAGAAATAAAAACTTTGAGGTTCGCCGATGACATTGTAATTCTGTCAGAGACAGCAAAGGACTTGGAAGAGCAGTTGAACAGAATGGACAGTGTATTGAAGGGAGGATATAAGATGAACATCAACAAACGCAAAATGAGGATAACGGAATGTAATCCAATTAAGTCGCATGATGCTAAGGGAATTAGATTAGGAAATGAGACACTTAAAGTAGTAAAGGAGTTTTGCTATTTGGGGAGCAAAATAACTGATGATGGTCGAAGTAGAGAGGATATAAAATGTAGACTGGCAATGGTAAGGAAAGCGTTTCTGAAGAAGAGAAATTTGTTAACACCGAGTAAGTGTCAGGAAGTCGTTACTGGAAGTATTTGTATGGAGTGTAGGCATGTATGGAAGTAAAACATCCACGATAAATAGTTTGGAGAAGAAGAGAATAGAAGCTTTCGAAATGTGGTACTACAGAAGAATGCTGAAGATTAGATGGGTAGATCATATAACTAATGAGGAGGTATTGAATAGAATTGGGGAGAAGAGAAATTTGTGGCACAACTTGACTAGAATAAGGGATCGGTTGGTAGGACATGTTCTGAGACATCAAGGGATCACCAATTTAGTATGGGAGGGCTGCGTGGAGGGTAAAAATGGTAGCGGGAGACCAAGACGTGAATACACTAAGCAGGTTCAGAAGTATGTAGGTTGCAGTAAGTACTGGGAGATGAAGAAGCTTGCACAGGATAGAGTAGCACGGAGAACTGCATCAAACAAGTCTCAGGACTGAAGACCACAACAACAACAACAACACTTTTTTAAATGGAACTATACCTCTTGACATAAAATAATTAAAAGTAGGGTAAATTAGAATGTCAGTGGCATTTGTTGCAGGATTCTAGTGCGAGTCGTTTACGAGATATCGTATTTTGAAAAAATTCTGCACCTATACTTATTTGCGCCTTTCAACCTGCTCAGTGGCTACGTTCGATGTTGTTATGTCTGCTTGCATGTACTTGTGTGTTTCTTGAGTGCATTGCGACTTGCTAGTCAGTTAGTGTGTGACACTCAGAGCAGTAGGTGGTGAGTAGACGATGGGATTTACCAGGAGAAGCCGACATGCTCATGGTGTATGGAGAGCGTAGGAAGAATGCAGTTCGTTCTTGTACTTTCTTTATCACCCTCTTCAACCAGTTACGTGGAAGTGGTAGTGTAGCACATACAGAACGTCGTTGTTCTACATCTACATGGATACTCCGAAAATCATATTTAAGTGCCTGGGAGAGGGTTCATCGAACCACCTTCACAATCCTCTATTATTTCAATCTCATATAGCACGCGGAAAGAATCAACAACTATATCTTTCCGTACGAGCTCTGATTTTCCTTATTTTATCGTGGTGATCGTTCCTCCCTATGTAGGTCGGTGTCAACAAAATATTTTCACATACGGAGGAGAAAGTTGGTAATTGGAATTTCGTGAGAAGATTCCGTCACAACGAAATACGCCTTTCTTTTAATGATTTCCAACCCAAATCCTGTATCATTTCTGTGATACTGTCTCCCATATTTCGCGATAATATAAAACGTGCTGCCTTTCTTTGAACTTTTACAATGAACTCCGTCAGTCCTATCTGGTAAGGATCCCACACCGCGCAGCAGTATTCTAAAAGAGGACGGACAAGCGTGGTGTAGGCAGTCTCCTTAGTAGGTCTCTTACATTTTCTGAGCGTCCTGCCAATAAACGCAGTCTTTGGTTAGCCTTCCCCACAACATTTTCTATGTGCTCCTTCCAATTTAAGTTGTTAGTAATTGTAATACCAAGGTATTTAGTTGTATTTGCGGCTTTTAGATTAGACTGATTTATCGTGTAACCGAGGTTTTAACGAGTTCCTTTTCGCACTCATGTGGATGACCTCACACTTTTCGTTATTTAGGATCAACTGCCACTTTTCGCACAATTCCGATATTTCTTCTAAATCGTTTTGCAGTTTGTTTTGATCTTCTGATGACTTTATTAGTCGATAAACAACAGCGTCATCTGCAAACAACCGAAGACGGCTACTCAGATTGTCTCCCAAATCGTTTATGTAGATAAGGAACAGCAAAGGGCCTATAACACTACCTTGGAGAACGCCAGAAATCACTTCTGTTTTACTCGATGACTTTCCGTCAGTTACTACAAACTGTGACCTCTCTGACAGGAAATCACAAATCCAGTCACATTACTGAGACGATATTTCATAAGCATGCAATTTCACTACGAGCCGCTTGTGTGGTACAGTGTCAAAAGCCCTCTGGAAACCCAGAAATACGGAATCGATCTGAAATCCCTTGTCAATAGCACTCAACACGTCATGTGAATAAAGAGCTAGTTGTGTTTCACAGGAGCGATGTTTTCTAAACCCATGTTGACTGTGTGTCAATAGACCGTTTTCTTCGGGGTAATTCATAACGTTCGAACACAATATATGTTCCAAAATGCTGCTGCATATCGACGTTAATTTAGTGGATTACTCCTACTACCTTTCTTGAATATTGGTGTGACCCGTGCATCTTTCCAGTCTTTGGGTACGGATCTATCGTCGAGCGATCGGTTGTATATGATTGTAAGTATGGAGCTAATGCATCAGCATACTCCGAAAGGAACCTAATTGGTATACAGTCTGGACCAGAAGAGTTGCTTTCATTAAGTGATTTAAGTTGCTTCACTACTCCGAGGATATTTACTTCTACGTTACTCATGTTGGCAGCTATTCTCGATTCGAATTCTGGAACATTTACTTCGTCTTCTTTTGTGAAGGCATTTCGGAAGGCTGTGTTTAGTAACTCTGCTTTGGCAGCACTGTCTTCGAGAGTATCTCCATTGCTATCGCGCAGAGAAGGCATTGATTGTTTCTTGCCGCTGTTATTGTGGTCTTCAGTCGAGAGACTGGTTTGATGCAGCTCTCCATGCAACTCTATCCTGTGCAAGTTTCTTCGTCTCCGAGTAACTACTGCAGCCTACATCCTTCTGAATCTGCTTAGTGTATTTATCTCTTGGTCTCCCTCTACGATTTTTACCCTCCACGCTTCCCTTCATCTCTTAATTGGTGATCTCTTGACGCCGCAGAACGTGTCCTATAATCGATCCTTTCTTCTAGTCAAGTTGTCCCACAAATTCCTCTTCTCCCCGATTCTGTTCAGTACCTCCTCATTAGTTACGTGATATACCCATCAGCGTTCTTCTGTAGCACCATATTTCGAAAGCTTCTATTCTCTACAGAACATAGCAGAAGGAAAAAGTGACAACAGAAGACATTGCTGCTGCTGCTGCAATGGGTCCGTGATTAGTTACTGCGAAATCGCATGAGGAAGTGGCGTCAGCCTGGAAAGTGTGCTACGCACTCTCCATCGACACAGGTTCCATCCTACCACACTCTCTTCATCATGAGCTGCATGGAAACGAATATGAGAATCGTGTTAACTTCTGTACATGTGCATTGAGACAGGATACTCCAGGTGCATCATTCACCAATCATGGCCAGGTAAACCGCTGAAAAATGCACTACTGCCGGCCGGGGTGGCCGAGCGGTTTTAGGCGCTACAGTCTGGAACCACGCGACCACTACGGTCGCAGGTTCGAATCCTGCTTCGGGCATGGATGTGTGTGATGTCCTTAGGTTAGCTAGGTTTAAGTAGTTCTAAGTTCTAGGGGACTGATGACCTCAGAAGTTAAGTCCCATAGTGCTCAGACCCATTTGTATCATTTGCACTACTGTTCTGATGACAATCCCCGTTGGCTTCATCAGGTGGAACGTCAGCGCCCATGGAGTGTAAACGTGTGGTGTGGGACAGTGAACAATCAGAGCTCATAGGCCCGTATTACATAGACAGAACAGTGAACGCGCATAAATATGGCATCCTACTAACACATCATCATCCACGGAGGTTATAGGACGTTTCTCTGCAGACTAGCAGGAACATGTGGTACCAACGTGATGACTGTCCAGGCCATGGTGTACTACAGCATGTCTTCACGAATTTTCCAAATCGTTGGACACAGACAGCCTGTACCTAGGCCGGCCCGCTCCCCCGGATTTGATGCCTGTTTTCTATTTTCTGTGGGGAAAACTGAAAGGCACTGTGTACAAGGACATACCAACTACACCCGATGATATGAAACGACGTGTTACTACAGCCTGTTCGGGCATCTCCGTTGAAATGATAGCACGTGTGCACCAATCGTTCCATACCACACTGGAAGCGTGTATTGCCACTGGCAATGGTCTTTTTGAACACGGCCTCTGATGGTCAGTTGCCTCGTTACTGGTGAGAATCCACATAACTAGAGTATGCACTTGTGGTGTTCTTCAGTGTGTGCTACTACATGTGTTGTGCAAGTGTCGGAGTGGGGACTTTTCAAAATACGATATTTCGCAAACGACTCGAACCAGAACCCTGCAACAAATACCACTGACATTCTGATGTGCCCTACTTTTAATTTGTTGATGCCAATAGGGATTGTTCCATTTAAAAACATTTATGTTTGCACAAAAGTACACTTTCTAAATAGTATTACAATCTGTTGATTGGCTAACAGTACTAACTCTACGAAAAGGAAGTTTTACGTGATTCAACCCATATATGTCTATTCAGAGAAAGGCTAACAGTTAAAGTTGACATATACACACTTTCGAGATGCCGTTTCTGTATCAGCAGTACCGGAAAGCATGACTGAAGATAAAGTGCAGTCTCTAAATGGTGATTAATTTTAAAATAAATCACAGAAATGAATGACAAGATATATAACTCACTGTTGGTCCATAGATACGAGTTGCCTTGACCGAATGAATACGGAAGTAGCGCGTTTTTTTGTTGCAGGGATATAACTGTGACGGTGCTCTGAGTCCAGTATTCGTTTCACGCAGCAGGTGGAATAAAAAAGAGTATAACCATAACCCCATAAAGGAACAGTCACGGAGTTCGACAGCATTCACTATGGATAAAATTCATATAACCATTTTGTTTACATTCGACGAAATTTGTATGTTTTTCGTCTGAAGCGTGAACTATAGCGTGAAACTTATTCCAGATATCACTCCTTCTGTAATGGAATACTTTTGAAATTTTGTAATTTGCATCAATTAGCTTTTGCCTTACGCCCTCCACAGTCTCACAAATCACTGCTTCGTTACGGACCTTCTCAACAGTCGGTCATTTCACCTTGTCAGTGCTACTTTATAACAGCAATATCGTGCACTCGTTTTCCGTACAAGCAATAAGTCGCGACTCGCCTTACACTGCTGCATTCTTACGTGAGAGAGAACGAGTGGACGAGTACGAGGCAACCGCAACATCACCGCTCTCAGACGCGGTCATGCTCGCGGAAATGCAGCTGGAACGAAGGAAGACCGTTAGCTCTGATGTAACAGCGGCGGCTTCACTTACGAAGTATGCAACCCTCAATATGATATTCGTACTCGCTTCCTTTCAAATCACTAACGGCAACTCTGGCCAAAGCCTCAACAACAGCTCAACTGAGCCTCTTTGCGATAAGCTACAGAATCAGCTAACGGGGAGATCTAATCACACTGAAACACTTTCGGAACGGTTAGTCGTCTGTAGTTATATTTGTACACAGCAGTTAGATCCACGGTGCATGGGCGTGTGTTCATTACGTACAGCGATTACCCCTGAACTATTCTCCTTGCGGATGGCGCACAGAAACAATGACTTCCATAAGTCCGGTCTAGAGCTGTATTTGTTTGCCTATACGGTCGTGACCATTATGCAATAAGTACGCGGAATGAAACAATTCAGACTTTAGATGTTAGGAATAAGTTTTTACATGATGTACGATATCCTCCCTAGTGTCTAACAGTGGCTTTTGTTGAGGATTTTCTGGACACTATTGCATTAACTAAACACACCCAAGATGAATCAAAAGTCTTTAATTTTCGACGTCTTTTATTCTGGAGTGCAGACAAAAAGAGAATGGAACCTTTTGATATGTGGTGTTACAGAAGAACACTGAACACTAGGTGGGTAAGTCAAATATGTAATGTGGAGGTAGTGGGTTGAATTGGGAAGAAAATAAATTTGTGGCACAACTTGATTACGAGAAGGGATCGGTTGATAGGGCACAGCCTGAGGCATCAGTTTGGTGATGGTGAGAATTATAGGAGACAAAAATCGTCGAGGGAGATCAAGGCTTCATTACAGTATGCAGGATCAAATGTACGTAAGTTGCAATACTTGTCTGGATAAAAACAGGCTTTCATCTACAGCTACATAATTACTCTGCAGATCAAACTTAACTCTTTGGCAGAAAGTCTGTAGAACCATTTGCTTACTTTTTCTCGGCCGTTACACAAAAGTGGGAAAAATAAACACCTATATCTTTCCGTGCGAGCACAAATTTCTCTTATTTTTTGGCATTGGTAATTTCTCCCTATGTAGGTGCGAGTCAACAAAATGTTTTGGTATTTGTAGGAGAAAGCTGGTGACTGAAATTACGTGAATATATATCCTCCCTAATTCATGATAATACAAAATGAGCTACCCGTCTTTGAACTTTTTCGATGTCTTCTAGCAATCCCGTTTGGTAAGGATCCCATACAGTGCAGTAGTGTTCTAGAGGACGGACAAGTGTAGTGCAGGCGGTCTCTTTGGTGGATTTGTTCTGGCAATGAAACGCTGCCTTTGCTTCGCCTTTACCGCGACATTTTCTGGGTAATGGATCCAATTTAAGTTGTTTGCAATTGTAATTCCAAAGTATTTAACTGGATCCAGATTTCTCCATGGTTTCCCTTCCCGTCAGCTCAACGTACAGATCGAATGATATCAGGGATAAGCTAAAAATCTATCTCATTACCTTCTTAAGTACCACTTAGCTTTTGTCATTCGACTTTTACAGCTGCAGTCTGATTTCTATACAAGTTGTGTATAACCATTGGCTCTTTGTGTGTTGTTCCCTCTACGTTCAGAAATTCGAGGAGAATGTTCCAGACAACACTAGCAAACGCTTCTTCTAGATTTCTAAAGGCTAATGTTTACGTTTTTCGACCTATCTTCAGCGATAAGTCGATGGGTCAATACTGCCTCACGTGTTTCCACTCTTCTCCGCAACGCCTGCCGTTAGCCTAAGCAGCACAATGGTGACAAGCTGTTAAACAATGCGCAATAACTACGTAGCGACTTCAGGAAGTAATTTACACATACGTCTCACGTTAAGAATATTGCACATCGTGTATTATTACAGGAGAGCCCGTTTTCTGCAGATACAGTTCTGCTGCAGTGAAGATAACACAGGTGCGCCAAAGTATGCGATACAAATGGCGCAGCAACTGGAAACGTACTGCAACGTTGAAGCGTGGGGAATAACACGGTTCTTGTGGATAAAACGTCTAAACTGGAGGTAGATTCACAGTGAAATTGTGGCATTATACGGACCTAATGCAATATTGTGCCCAGCCGTAGTGAAATGGTGCCAACAATTTGACGAAGGCTGCACAGACGTGGGTGATGTTAATCGGGAAGTACAGATGTTCAACCATGCGATTTCCATCTTTTCTGCAAGATGAAAGAACGTGGAGGAAAAAGATTTTCCAATGACGAAGATCAGTGGTACTCGAATGGCGCAACGCAGTAGCTTCGAGTAATTGATCGACTTGAAGAACGTGCGATATTGCAGTGCCTGTGTTGTTCTGAATTACGACGCAAATGCGTTGACTAAAGCCGTTTGTAATACATGAAATGTATTCGCGACTGCGAATATGGACAACCATCAGCCGTATAATGGAATGACGACTATGAAAATTTGTGCGCCGATCGCTGGGGCCAAGCTTCAGTCTGGAACCGCGCGGCTGCTACGGTCGCAGGTTCGAATCCTGCCTCGGGCATGGATGTGTGTGATGTGCTTAGGTTGGTTAGGTTTAAGTAGTTCTAAGTTCTAGGGGACTGATGACCTCAGATGTTAAGTCCCATAGTGCTCAGAGCCATTTCCCCCATTGTGATGTCCTTAGGTTAGTTAGGTTTAAGTAGTTCTAAGTTCTAGGGGGGTGATGACCTCAGATGTCAAGTCCCATAGTGCTTCGAGCCATTTGAGTCATTTTTCTTTTTTTTAATTTGTGCAGGATGAGGACTCGAATCCGGATTTCTCCCTTATCGCGAGCGGTCGTCTTATGATTTGGCTACTCGTGCACGACTCACGGGCAGACCCAAAATTCCGTATGTCGTCAACCAGGTGTCTACAACCTGTACTCGTACATCCATTTTTTATATTTCCGTACAGGGGAAACATTTTACTTGAAAGTCGCTTGCCCGGTGCCAGCGGATAAATACGATACTGCAATGCCTGTGGTGTTTAGAAGTACGATACACTTCGGACACGCATACATGTTGTAAGTAGGCTGTTTAGGTAAATACATTGGTAAGGTAAATACCTTGTTTGTTCTCTATTAAAATCTTTCATCTGCTAACTATGCCTATCAGTAGTTAGTACCTTCAGTAGTTAGAATCTTTTATTCAGCTGGCAGCATTGGCGCACGCTGTATTGCAGTAGTTTGAGTGAGGTAAGTGATTCGTGAAAGGTATAGGTTATTGTTAATCAGGGCCATTCTTTTGTAGGGATTATTGAAAGTCAGATTGCGTTGAGCTAAAAAAAAAATATTGTGTGTCAGTTTAGTGTTGATCAGAATAAGTAAAGAGAGAAATGTCTGAGTACGTTCAGTTCTGCTCAGCTGTTTGAAAATCAAATAACGTAAGGGATTTACCAGCACAGTAATTCATAAATTTTTCTAAGGGGATGTTTCAATGTATCATATTTATACGCCGACGCCGGGCAAGCGATTTTCAGTTAGGAATGTATCGAAACTTCCTGGCAGTTTAAAACTGTGTGCCCGACCGAGACTCGAACTCGGGACCTTTGCCTTTCGCGTCAAGTGCTCTACCATCTGAGCTACCGAAGCACAACTCATGCCCGGTACTCACAGCTTTACTTCTGCCAGTATCTCGTCTCCTGCCTTCCAAACTTTACAGAAGCTCTCCTGCGAACCTTGCAGAACTAGCACTCCTGAAAGAAAGGATACTGTGGAGACATGGCTTAGCCACAGCCTGGGGGATGTTTCCAGAATGAGATTTTCACTCTGCAGCGGAGTGTGCGCTGATATGAAACTTCCTGGCAGAGTGAAAATCTCATTCTGGAGAAATGTATCATCTGTACAGGAAAATACGTAATCGATGTACGAGTACAGGCTGTTGACATACCTTTGACGAGATATGGAAGTTTGGGTCTCGCCGTGAGTCATGCACGGATAGCCCGATGATAGCCGGAGCAGTAGCTCAACGTGTTCGAGCAGAGGGTTAGCTGCCCTCTGTTAAAAAAAAGAACTGGGTGAATGATGGACTTGAACGGGTATCACGGGACGTCTGCTCAGAAAAAAATGCGAAGAACAATGCCGAATAAAATGAGATAAAAAAAATTGTAATGCGACGCTCAACAAGTGAAAAATCCGGGTACGAGTCCCGGTCTGGCACAAATTTTCACTATCGTCATTCCATACTATAGCCGATGGTCGTCCATATTCGCAATTGCGAAAGCATTTAATGTATTGAAGAACGTGGTCCGACCGTTGTTTACAGACTTTGTCACTATGTTGAAAAGCAGTGTCACGTATCTGCTTCGCTTTGCCGTATGGTGCAGCATTCAATAAAAGTCGCCTGGCCTGCCACAGTAATGGTTGGCTTACAATTTAATGTCTCCCCATATATGGAAACAGAAATGCACGGGAGAGTTAAAATATACTGTGTCGCCATTGGCAGGTGGAGTGTGCAGGGGCTGTTGCTTCAGCAGTCGTCGGCCTGCCATCTGCAGAGCTGTGTGTATGTCTGCGGATCGATGCAGCCGCCTGAGACTCGGAGGCGTTGGCTGTACCCTTCAGCCCCACGTGGCCAAACACGACTACTGATGATGATGATGATGTTTGGTTTGTGGGGCGCTCAACTGCGTGGTTATCAGCGCCCGTACAAGTATCCAATCTTTGCGCAGTCCAATTTCGCCACTTTCCTGGATGATGATGAAATGATGAGGACAACACAAACACCCAGTCATCTCGAGGCAGGTGAAAATCCCTGACCCCGCCGGGAATCGAACCCGGGACCCCGTGCTCGGGAAGCGAGAACGCTACCGCGAGACCACGAGCGGCGGACACACGACTACTGTGGCCAACACAAATGCGGCGCATCGACAAGCACTCATTGTGAGCTGTGTACAACCTCTAGTGGTAGCCTAAACCGAGACACGAGAGAAATTCTAACATACGCATACCGGACTATACATTAAAAACCCACAGGAGACATCACACTAATGCCGTGTAACCCCGCTTCTAGCCCTTACAATGACCTCAGTTCGGCGAGGTAAAGATGACACAAGTTTCTTCAGGTATGTCACATCCATCCGAAGCTACTCATTGCTGATTAGATACTGTGAGGCTATGAAATTCAGGTGATGTACATTTATGTGGTATTAAGACGTGGTGATCTGTCTGAAGATTCGAGTTGATATAGGATGTCTGAGTGTCTGTCAAAAAAATAACGTATGCATGCAGCTCAGCGAACACAGCTATTCTGATCTGTGAGGATGGGAGTGTCGACATACTCATAATGAGGATGTAAATGAAAGGGCAACACTGTCACATTGAACTAAATGCCCTAGATAATATTCACGGTAACCTGAATGATTGGGCGCAAGTTATGGTACAAAAAATATGCCCGAAACATCACGCAACCTCTTCCCCTGAACTATTCCCTCCGAACACTGCTCGTTAAATGCCTCACCTCCGCGTTGTCGTGTCGGTGCCCTCGACACCTCGCATCGTTTGAAGGGGGGCAGAATCGCAACACAGTACGTTGTATCATCGTAGACGTGCAGTAATACAGTGGTGTCCAAAATTAAAGCAACAAACCGAAATTTTGCAAAGTGGTGTTTATTTTGCCACAAAACAGCATAAACAAGTGATAGTAAAGTAGAAACAATGTAAAGAATACAGAGCGTAAACAACTGCAACATCGGTCAACGTAATGCCTGCCCATACCATTAGGGATGATCCTCGATATCAGTCACTTTCCACAGTGGTTGGATCCTGAAATCGTGTTCAACGTTCCCTCCAGATGCGGATCCGTCAAGAATCACTGTCCAGACCAAACCGGGACTCACCTGTGAAAAGAACATTGACCCACAGTTCGATCGTCCAGGTGGCATGTTGACGGCTCCACTCTAAATGTTCCCTTCTGTGAAGACGCGTCAGAGTTACACATACAGTAGGTCTCCGACAGGGAAGGGAGCCTTCTATAGTAATAGTTGCTATCACGTCTTCGAATGAAGCAATCGTATAACAACTGAATTCACGATGCTCAGCAGCGATTTATAGCGCTATACGACAAGTTCATTTATTTGGATAGATGAGTATAGGGCCTGGGGATGGCTTAATGAAATGCCGAAACTGGTTGCCTTCACAATAAAATACTCAAGCAATCATGTTAAGAACGCGCTATTTCGTTGTGATTTGATCGAGCAGCGAATAAAACTGTTTTCCATGATATCTAGGACAAGACTGAAACTATGAACTTTATAGTTCTACGGAATTACGTGTTGAAACTGACCAAATTGTTCTGTGCATCTAACTACCAATTATATTCAATGATATATGGTGAAATGTCGGCTTGCTGTTTAAATACAGTTAAGTAGTCGTCAATGTCGGAAGTGCTAAATCAGTGTCCGCAATATTCACTAAGCGGACATATCCTGTCCTGTTTGCTGTTTGGAAACAGTTACTCTTATTTACAGTGTGATCTCCTCCAAACGATATGCACGAGCAGCTATGAAGTTGTAGTTCGATTTGGTGATTAATTTTCTAATTAACGAGATAGCCGTCGCCATATTGCTGAGGTCCAACAACTGCATCACGCCAACAGCAAAGAGATACCACACTACAGTTCATCACAACGTGAGCAATATCAGCAATTCAGAGATTAATTATCAACAGCCATCTTTGTTGCTGCGTCGTGCGAAACAAACACCCAATAAACTATTAAGTTAAAGTCTACTAAATTAAAAGAATAGTGTTAGCTTCCCAGAACAAAGTGTTCCATTGAATTCCAATTACATTAGCAGCACATAAATGTCCACTGTGGTGCGAATTTTGCAATCATATACATCGGAACTGTGTTAAAGTAATAGTTTGTGCATGGAGCGACATCTTTTTCTATTCTCATCCCTCAATTTGTCATTACTAGAATACTTTTGTTAAATACTTTCGAAGAATAAGATTAAAGTTATAGAATTGGTTCAAAGGGCTCTGAGCACTATGGGACTTAACATCTGTGGTCATCAGTCCCCTAGAACTTAGAACTACTTAAACCTAACTAACCTAAGGACATCACACACAACCACGCCCGAGGCAGGATTCGAACCTGCGACCGTAGCGGTCTCGCGGCTCCAGACTGAAGCGCCTAGAACCGCACGGCCACACCGGGTGGCAAAGCTATAGAAACTCTGGTTAGACATAAGTGTTTAAAGATAAAACTTCTTGTGAAGCATAACCGAAACTTACATTTAACTGACAAAAGCACTGAATTTAGAATTCATACACAAATGACAATATCATTCACTGCTTTTAAGCGCAGTACTGATTAATTAATTAATTAACGCTGGTTGCTATTCACATCGTCATGTGCATCCGGCATTTACAACAGCCAACATTTTCTTAATAAGTTATATCTGAATATCTTACAATACACCTATCTGCTAACACACGTCAGTAAAGCGTTTCTGTTCACTTTGCATTTTTATAACGATTTCACCAAACATAACGAAATTACCTGTCCACATATACACATTCAGTAGCGAACAGCTAACTATCAGTAATTATCATACGATAAAACGTCTGACATTTGTATGTTTGCCCTTATTTATGTACTTATTTATATTCATTATTTTGTAAGGGCGAGTGTGTTTCATTGCTCACCTCATTCAAGCATTAGAGGAAAGCTAGCCACTAGCCAATTGCAGGGGTCTATTTAGTAGGATATTAATCTTCTTTTGCTAAGTAGTATCTGTCAAAAGAGACATGGTGCTTCGAGTTAATATCTCGTAAGCAATGTGTTGTTGATATGCTGTGCACCGTGATATAAAACATATGTGAAATTACAGTAAACTCTTAATCTCAGAACATTAAATGCAATGTAGGGTGAATACTGGTTACGCACATGTCTGTAAACTACAGCTGGAGATTTCTAGATTACGACAGGAATTTACGAGCTCAACTAACTTTTTCAAAACTGTCTTAACTAAATCAGGTAGCCGTAGTCAATCCATCACAGAGGGTAGAGAAGTACTTAGGATAGTTTTAATACAACAGTAACAAATTTAATAATGTACGTCTGAAAATTTGCCATACAAATTAGTGAACATCGTACGTTGATATATTCACTCGCTGTGGAAGTGTTTAGTATGCCCAGTCTTAGATCCCTCAAACTGGGCACAACCAACTGCATTTACCTTGATCGCTCCAGAGCGTTCAGTCATAAGAAACGGAGAACAACGACTTTGCTGCTGAAACAGGAGCAGACCGAGCTTAGAGTTTTAATCTGCCAAGGCGTTTCAAATCGGTGCACAGCCCACTGATGAGTGGAATGTTATTCTGGGAACCATCGCCTACCCAGTGGCCACGCCATTTCTCTGCAGTATTCTTTCTTCCAGGGGTGCTCGTACAGCAAGGAATACAGGGCAGTTGTCAAGATCAGAAAGCAGGAGAGATGAGATACTGCTGTGAGAGGTTCGTGAGCCGAGCTAAGATAACTCAATCCCTAGGGGACTTACTGGTGAAAGTGAAGGTTCCCGGTTCGAGCCCCTGAGAAGCAGACAGGATTAATTACTTCTTGAAAAAGTGTGCTGCTGGTATAAGATACCTCTAGTACCCTTAAAATTGTAGTGAAAATGCGAAAATTATAGAATTTGTAGTACGAGGGGATTTCAGGAAGTTAATTACACATTATTATGGCAGGCCAAGTGGGTAATTTTCATTGAATACTGCACTACACCTCAAGGTGACACAGATACATGACACTATTTTTCCTGGTAACTGATTCTTCCGTCGGATCTTCGTACAACAACATTATAATAAATAAAAAAACTCTAATTGTATCCTGTAGACACTGTTTTCATCACAGTTATCAAGTCTCTGAAATGACGTTTCGAAGGATTTATCAATATAAATTTTTGCTAGTGCGACATCCACAACTCTTCTGTAAATTGTTCATGATTAAAAATACCACTACAGTTGTATTAATTCTTATCGGTGAAGTTTTTTACACAATCCGGTTTGGGGGTTTCAGACACATCTTCAGATGCCACTCTAAATTAAAATGAAACTAATTACCTGAACAATAAGACCCATAAAAACGCTACCATTAGTACAGACAAATAGGGCCAAAAATCATAAACAGCATTAAACATACCAAAAATCTGTCCAGGCTAAGTTAAAAGACAGTGTGTCCGTCATACTTGGATCATCAGAGGGAGCATGGAAAAGTGATTACATTGAAACGACCTTTTAAAAGTCTCTGGCGTAAGCCCGTTATACGTTGTGAGCGCCACGGAGAGGCTGAAGTGTAGGAAATGAAGCCGGATTGAAAACTATATGTAAGGACAAAAGCTGACAAATAAGGCTAAAAGCTGTTCAGTTCCACTTACGAAAGGCCCAGCCGATGCCAAGTTTGAACAAACTGTCACAGAAAGACAGTCCGCCAATCGACAAAACTGTAAGAGATGAAAACTATTTAAAAAATCCGAAATTAAGTAACTAAACGTCTGAAAAAGACGTAACCGCGCACATCTGCCACACATCATGTACTCGCAGAAAGCGCTGATGTGTTCTGACGATTGAGAGGAACGAGGACAGAGGAATGCAAGCACGAGCTGCACTAAGGTAAACACTTACGTTGGACTTACGTCACACACATTTGAAACGTGGTTTCGGCGTTGTCACTTTTCCGCGCTACCTCTGAATAGCCATGTACGACAGATGCACTGCATTTTAATCTAGCCTGGATACGTACAGTCATACTCAAAAGTATCCGAACGACCTGAATTGCATTTCGCCGGATTCGCATGCAACCCACATAACGCAGCTGTCCAGCAGGTCCTCTAATCGCTCCTTGGTACAGTCGTTTGACTATTGAAAATGGTTGCAACAAGTCACCACTAGAAAACACTGCTCTGTATCGCAATAACTCAAGATGTAAAGTAATACTACGATACTACAAATATCAGGGAACACCTTATCACAGATAAGACTGTCCTTAAGGATTGTAAGCTCACATTTATTACAATAAATGACATACCTGAAATGTTACCACTCTAATTATTACGTCACATAGGTAACGCACGTAGTAAGTTCGTCGTATTCATGATTTCCTCTTCAAAGTAACATACCGTACTTAATATTAAACACAAAATGACATTAAGAAATTAAGTTATTCACGAGCAGCTAGTTGAGAATATGTATGACCTTCAAATGGCACGACGAACCGTCTCGTTCTGCATATGGATTCAAACCCAGGTCATGCAGACTAAGCAAAGATTTCGTGACTTACGGAAACTAACAGTCATTCCTGATTAGGCATACAGAGAGTGATATACCTCGATTTTAGACAGTATCAATTAGCAAATACTAACTTTAAATTACATAACGCAAACATTTTTAACGGACGCGAATTCCTGCCCAGCACCTATTGTCCCTGTTAACGAACTACGAGAGATGTTGAATATTGTTTCTTAACAAGTAACTTACTTGAAATGCCGTGAGGCAAACCTTTGTGTTGGACAGGGATTCCGAACCCAGAACCTAATAAGATAGATATCGAAGCACAATCAACTGTGACATATCGCATTTTCTTGGCAGTAGCTAGATGTTTTAACTGAAATGACGAGGCGAAACATTAATTTTTTCTTTCTCAGGGCTCCAATCCGGCACCTATCGCTGTTATATTCTAGAGAAAACGAACGTTAAATATGGGTTTGTTGCACCAGCAGCGACATGTGAGCATGTTTGAACTAGAAATAATATGACGAAGAGTTCAGTGCTGACTGGGAATAGAGCTCCACACATATCGTTGTTGACTACACACAAAGAGACGCCAGCTACCAAATTTTTCTCCACCAGCAGCTCGGAATAACATCTTGAACTTACAGTGATCTCGCAAATAGTTCTGTGTCTCATTGGGAGTCAAAAACGTCAAATATCGTTAGTGTGGACAACGAATGAAAATACATTAAACATCGAAATTATTATTCACCAGCAGATGGGTGTTCTCATGGTAGATCTTGATAATACATAAAGAAATCTTTAGTGCCGGGCCAGGATTCGAACCCATTCTCGCGCAATATGTGGAGATGTTGAGGAATCTGCAGTTTTGAACAAACAACAAATTGTAGACGAGCTGTATGGTCGCGAAGGGAACAAATTCCGCGTTAAGGGCGGTCTGAGTTGTATTCCCAGTTCAGAGCCAATTTTATCGGCATACAGAAGCTCAGATAAAAGATGGAATAAGTGTCCTGTGATCCTACATAGCGTTTGTTTCGTTACTAGAAATACATAACTAGTATAAGAAAGGTTACTGGTGATAGAGTTTCTATATGTCGCCACTCCAGACTTTATTGTGGCTCAATCTAACGTCTACTTGGTAGAGAAACAATATCATTTTTAAAGTGAATTTCAGATCACAATGCCATTATATCTTCTTCACTTGGTGTAGCCAGAAGAGAATGGAATCTCTCTCTCCCTATCTAAAATCACTGACCGAAGTTGGAATCGAACCCAGACCATAGATACATGAACCTATCATCAGCCCAACAGACCACAAAATCCTCTCCTCACTGGCTCATTTTTCTATCGTAACGCCGGTGTGCCACACTGGCTGAGAATTCTGACACACAGGCTGCCTGTATCAATTTGCAGCACGTTCAGTAAATTCATTTACTTGGTTGACCGAATCACCATGAACTAGATGGCTCGGCAACCCAGTGCATACATTGAACTTTATTTTGTAATCACCGAAATAAAATCACGTAACTGCCACCTACACAGAACTGCCAACAGTGTAGGATGCAGAAATTTAAATAGGAAGTGTTCCTTTCCGCTTGAGCTACTGAGCGCTATCTGTTTGTTGAAAACGTCGTGCAGTGCAAAAGAGAAGGTATAGCTGTTTGTCTCTCATAAGTATTGACGTGGCCATATGCATTATCCCAAAGCGCTGTGGAATGCAGAAGTTCTGGAGTAATTGTTCTTGACTTCTGGAGCTGTTATAGCTACGTGTCACGCGCGGTAGATGAGATGTCTCGAGTTCGAGTACATTCACTGCTATATTTTTTTTAAAACGCATTTCTGCTGTCTGCTAAAGTTATCAATCTAATGGAACTTATAACATAATTCTCTTCACTTCTCAACCCAAAATAGTCGCATGTGGGAAAATGGCTAACTTCTGCGACATTTTTTCTTTTCAGGTTTAATAGACAACCAGGCAGCAGACGCATCTCGAAACTTTTGTATTATGTATGGGGAGAGCGCATCGTGCCTAAATACGTCGGAAAAGTATTTTCTACATTAGCTGTCGTCTGGTAGTGGCATTTTATTCTTCTTCAAACCTTGTTTGACAGCTTTAACTCAGAACAAGTTTTCTACATGCTTGTAATCAATAAACCTTGCCGTTGGTGGGGAGGCTTGCGTGCCTCAACGATACAGATAGCCGTACCGTAGGTGCAACCACAACGGAGGGGTATCTGTTGAGAGGCCAGACAAACGTGTGGTTCCTGAAGAGGGGGCAGCAGTCTTTTTAATAGTTGCAGGGGCAACATTCTGGATGATTGACTGATCTGGTCTCGTAACACTAACCAAAACGGCCTTGCTGTTGTGGTACTGCGAATGGCTGAAAGCAAGGGGAAACTACAGCCGTAATTTTCCCTGATGGCATGCAGCTTTACTGTATGATTAAATTATGATGGTGTCCACTTGGGTAAAATATTCCGGAGGTAAAATAGTCCCCCATTCGGATCTCCGGGCGGGGACTACACAACAAGACGTCGTTATCAGGAGAAAGAAAACTGGCGTTCTATGGATCGGAGCGTGGAATGTCAGATCCCTTAATCGGACAGTTAGGTTAGAAAATTTAAAAAGGGAAATGGATAGGTTAAAGTTAGATATAGCGGAAATTAGTGAAGTTCGGTGGCAGGAGGAACAAGACTTTTGGTCAGGTGAATACAGGGTTACAAATACAAAATCAAATAGGGGTAATGCAGGAGTAGCTTTAATAATGAACAGGAAAATAGGAGTGCGGGTAAGCTACTACAAACTGCCTAGTGAACGCATTATTGTGGCCAAGATAGACACGAAGCCCACGCCTACTACAGTAGTACAAGTTTATATGCCAACTAGCTCTGCAGATGATGATGAAATTGATGAAATGTATGAGGAGATAAAAGAAATTATTCAGGTAGTGAAGGGAGACGAAAATTTAATAGTCATGGGTGACTGGAATTCGACAGTAGGAAAAGGAAGAGAAGGAAACGTAGTAGGTGAATATGGATTGGGGCTAAGAAATGAAAGAGGAAGCCGCCTGGTAGAATTTTGCACAGAGCATAACTTAATCATAGCTAACACTTGGTTCAAGAATCATGAAAGAAGGTTGTATGCATGAAAGAATCCTGGAGATACTAGAAGGTTTCAGATAGATTATATACAGGTAAGACAGAGATTTAGGAACCAGGTTTTAAATTGTAAGACATTTCCAGGGCCAGATGTGGACTCTGACCACAATCTATTGGTTATGAACTGCAGATTGAATCTGAAGAAACTGCAAAAAGGTGGTAATTTAAGGAGATGGGACCTGGATAAACTGAAAGAACCAGAGGTTGTACAGAGTTTGAGGGAGAGCATAAGGGAACAATTGACAGGAATGGGGGAAAGAAATACAGTAGAAGATGAATGGGTAGCTTTGAGGGATGAAATAGTAAAGGCAGCAGAGGATCAAGTAGGTAAAAAGACGAGGGCTAGTAGAAATCCATGGGTAACAGGAGAGATACTGAATTTAATTGATGAAAGGAGAAAACACAAAAATGCAGTAAATGAAGCAGGCAAAAAGGAATACAAATGTCCCAAAAATGAGATCGACAGGAAGTGCAAAATGGCTAAGCAGGGATAGGTAGAGGACAAATGTAAGGATGTAGAGGGATAGGATAGGATAGATACTGCCTACAGGAAAATTAAATGAGACCTTTGGAGAAAAGAGAACCACTTGTATGAATATCAAGAGCTCAGATGGAAAACCAGTTCTAAGAAAAGAAGGGAAAGCAGAAAGGTGGAAGGAGTATATAGAGGGCCTATACGGGGGCGATGTTCTTGAGGACAATATTATGGAAATGGAAGAGGATGTAGATGAAGATGAAATGGGAGATACGATACTGCGTGAAGAGTTCGACAGAGCACTGAAAGACCTAAGTCGAAACAAGGCCCCGGGAGTAAACAACATTCCATTAGAAAAAAATGGCTCTGAACACTATGGGACTTAACATCTGTGGTCATCAGTCCCCTAGAACTTAGAACTACTTAAACCTAACTAACCTAAGGACATCACGCACATCCATGCCCATGGCAGGATTCGAACCTGCGACCGTAGCAGTCGCGCGGTTCCGGACTGAGCGCCTAGAACCGCTAGACCACCGCGGCAGGCAACATTCCATTAGAACTACTGATAGCCTTCGGAGAGCCAGATGTGAAAATTACCGAACTATCAGTTTAATAAGTCACAGTTGCAAAATACTAATGCGCATTCTTTACAGACGAATGGAAAAACTGGTAGAAACCGAAATCGGGGATGATCAGTATGGGTTCCGTAGAAATGTTGGAACACGGGAGGCAATACTGACCCTACGACTTATCTTAGAAGAAAGATTAAGGAAAGGCAAACCTACGTTTCTAGCATTTGTAGACTTAGAGAAAGCTTTTGACAATGTTGACTGGAATATTCTCTTTCAAATTCTGAAGGTGGCAGGGGTAAAATACAGGGAGCGAAAGGCTATTTACAATTTGTACAGAAACCAGATGGCAGTTACAAGAGTCGAGGGACATAAAAGGGAAGAAGTGATTGGGATGGGAGTGAGACAGGGTTGTCGCCTCTCCCCGATGTTATTCAACCTGTATATCGAGCAAGCAGTAAAGGAAACAAAAGAAAAGTTCGGAGTAGGTAAAATCCATGGAGAAGAAATAAAAACTTTGAGGTTCGCCGATGACATTGTAATTCTGTCAGAGACAGCAAACGACTTGGAAGAGCAGTTGAACGGAATGGACTGTGTCTTGAAAGGAGGGTATAAGATGATCATCAACAAAAGCAAAACGAGAGTAATGGAATGTAGTCGAATTAAGTCGGGTGATGCTGAGGGAATTAGATTAGGAAATGAGACTCTTAAAGTAGTAAAGGAGTTTTGCTATTTGGGGAGCAAAATAACTGATGATGGTCGAAGTAGAGAGGACATAAAATGTAGACTGGCAATGGCAAGGAAAGCGTTTCTGAAGAAGAGAAATTCGTTAACATCGAGTATTGATTTAAGTGTCAGGAAGTCGTTTCTGAAAGTATTTGTATGGAGTGTAGCCATGTATGGAAGTGAAACATGGACAATAAATAGTTTAGACAAGAAGAGAATAGAAGCTTTCGAAATGTGGTGCTACAGAAAAAAGCTGAAGATTAGATGGGTAGATCACATAACTAATGAGGAGGTACTGAATAGAATTGGGGAGAAGAGGAGTTTGTGGCACAACTTGACTAGAAGAAGGGGCCGGTTGGTAGGACATGTGTTGAGGCATCAAGGGATCACCAATTTAGTACTGGAGGGCAGCGTGGAGGGTAAAAATCGTTGAGGGAGACCAAGAGATGAATACACTAAGCAGATTCAGAAGGATGTAGGCTGCAGTAGGTACTGGGAGATGAAGAAGCTTGCACAGGATAGAGTTGCAAGGAGAGCTGCATCAAACCAGTCTCAGGACTGAAGACCACAACAACAACACCCATGGACGTCATGTAGCTACCTCTTCTGGGAGCTAAGCATTTTAACTGCGCCATCACTATACATATATTCGCAAATGAAATTCGTCATTAATCATTCATCACAATTTGAGAAAAACAGTGATATCCATACCTGCAACACTACCTCCATACCTGCATTATCCATTATTAAGTCTGTCAGCGGCTCAGAAAGGAGTTCAGTATGCAGCAACGAAAATCTTCGATAATTTGCCCAGTAACATGAAATATTTGACTGGTAGCAATGCAAGTTTTAAATCTAACTTAACCCTAGGATGCATGGTGCCGAAAACACACATGAATGCATATGCAGGGCCTCCAAGGCCCTGCCCTAATTTAAAATTTTCCTCTTTTCATATAATCATTCTTTGGAGTTCAATTCATTTCTGTCAATTTTATTGTCATATGGAAAGATTCCTAAGATACAGTAACAGGATCTGGTGGGCCTGATTAACATTTTATTAATTTTTTAAAAAACTCTAAGAGTGAATTTTTATTAGTTACACCCATTTACATACAACATATACAAATAATTTTATTAATTCACTTATAAGTTGGAGTTTACATTTTATAACATTTATTACAACCAATTTCTTCAACTGAAACATACTCATTATTCACAATATTATGTATATAGGCAATATACTGACAAAAAGTTATTATTCATTGTTCACATAAAATTGCATTTTTCTTAGTTTTCAACATGTGACAAACAAGAAGCACAAAGAACGCTACTATGTTCCTTACAAATGTTTGTTTTACACTTAATGCATGTCATAGCACTTTTCCAGTGTTTATTATATGGACAATAATTGCATCTTCTTCTTTTTCCTGAAACAGGTAGTTGGTTCGGCAATATTACATCTTTTTGAACACCACATCTTTGCATGGCATCAACGATTTTCTTTGGAAGATTTAGGATCTGAATACGAAGTTCCATTAGTGGTCTTACCATTTCCTCTGCAAAATCTCTTAGGAACAAACGCCTTTTATCACTTCTTCCACTATGATATGTCAGATGTTGGGCGGAAAATAAAATTTCACTGTTCATTGCTGCGACGTCCATCATATTCATCCAAAATGCAAATGGCCATCTTCTTGTTTGTCTCTTGCAAGTGTAATAACGAATTTTCTGGTCAATTTGATCTACTCCACCCTTCGTAGAGTTATAGAACTTTATTATATCTGGTTTCTTTTTTGCATGAGTTTCATCAATGTTTCTGTCGTGATGCATTGTGCTAATGAGAACTACAGACTTTTTTCTTTTTGGGAACATAACTCACCATTGTAATGTCACCTCTAAATGTAAACAAAGAGGAATGAATCGCTCTTGAGGCAGATGGTTTCATCTAATTAGGAATATCTGGTTTATTTTGTTTGATTGTAATTTGATTCTGAAGCATCTCTTCTACCAGGTGCTCACTAGTATAGAAGTTGTCAACAGTAATATTTTTTGATGATCCTTCACCCAATACTTTTAGCAAGATGTTTCACCACATTCAATCCAAGATTTTTCTGAATAGGCTCATGGGGCATCCTTCCCGTGTAAACAATTCCATCTAAAGCATACGCAGATGTAGCATCACATAACCAAAATATTTTTATGCCATACTTGGCTGGTTTAGAGGGCATATACCGGGTGAAGCTGCATCTTCCACGGAAAGGGACTAGCTGTTTGTCAACTGTGAGCGAATCATTGGGAATCATTCTATTTCTACACTTGTCAAGAAATAATTCCCATACATAGCGAACAGCTGCAAGATTGTCATCTGCAGATCGAGCTTCACGGGTACACCTGTCATCAAATCTAATCATTCTCCTTATATTCTGGAATCTCTTTACTGACATGGTGGCCTTATATGTAGGATTTGCCTTTTCATGCAAGAATAATTCTCTAATCGGGACATCCCAACTCTTCTCAACACCAGAAAGCAGTAAAAGACAAAGAAAACCCTCCATTTCAGCAAGCGAAACGTTTTTCCACGTTTTATCACGTAAAGCAGCCACTCTTCTGCCTTTAATATTTGTGCAGTTGATGATTTCCTCTAGTATTTCCTTGGAGATGAAATAGTCCCAGGCATCCTTCGGTTTACAGGTGCCTTCTTTACGATATTATGGACTGGCGTACGAAAAGTTGCAGGAGGATCTAATTTCCAAATCGTTCCATTCCGACTAATGTATGTGTGGTCTTCTATACCTTTTTGTGGTGGTTCTTCATTTTCAGACTCTGATGAAGCAATATTATCGGAAGGACTGTCATCTGCCTCAATATTCACATCTGCGGGTTCATTGGCTGATTCTTCACTACTTGCATCATCAAAAATATTTCCTTCCACGCAAGAATCATCGTCTTCAAACCACTGAGCCACAACACTTTCAAAATTAGCTGCATTTCCACGAGCTGACTCTTTTGTTTTACGTGTCGAAGCCATAGCAAAAGGCGTGTCTCTCGAACAGCAGCTTGTGCAGCACTAAACGAGTCATACTCGTAACAATATGGGCCTTGCAGCAATAAACAAACTACAGTAACAATGAAGCTGACAAGAGCAGCACAGGATAACAATACTATGCAGTAATAAAACATTTGATAGGAAAAAGGATCGATAATACACCGATATCGCCAATATGTGAAAGTAGTGTGTACGAGTAGTTGGTTATACTATTACTACTACAGCTACTGTTGCTGTTGGCACTCCTGTTGCTGGAAATACCACTACAGCTATTGTTGAATTAATAACTGCTCCCAAACAAATGTTTAAGACAATATAGGCTAAAGAACATTTATAAATGTGTGAGGGCTTCTGAAGCCCTGCTTATTCATTCACAGTGTATGGGTAAACGCATTGAATTACACAAAAAACTTAAAAAGGTATCTCGTTCAGACTTGATAGGAGGAATGTCACAGTGTTACTGAAAGAGTACTGGAAAGCAGTTTGAAATCAAACAAAAAATTACAGATTTTTTATAAAAATAAAGACATACAAGGGCCTTGGAGGCCCTGTATATGCATCCTAGGGTTAAAATCATTTCTCCTGAGCAACAGTTATATTCCACTGACGAATTTTTGCTTAAAAGCTGATAGTCAGTAACAAAATGAAGAGTAAAAATAAAATAATAAAACCCTTGTTTTTAATTCTAAGGCATGAGTAGAAATAAAACCATACTGCGTTCACTAATGTTAACACTAATCCCGTGTACAGATTCTGCAAACTGACTCGTTCCACACCATTTCGATAAAAGAATCGTTCAAATGATGTACGGAACAATTCACTAACTAACTTTCTGAAGTCCCTACGTAAATCAGTGCGGCAGCAGGTACTGGTTGCAGCCAGCCGTCGGTGTACTTGGCCTGTGCGAAGCCCCAGCGGGCGATTACCCAATAACAATTGCCCCTATTACCGCTACGCCCTCGCCAGCAACAGTTCAGCTAAGCCTCCTACGCGGCAACGGCGCACGTAGAAGTTGCTGCTGCCTCACGGGACCGTCTTCCCTCTCCACAGATACTTGCTGGACGTGTGAATAGACGTAAGTGTAGGATTTGAGCAGATAAACATCCAAATGCATTACAAGAATAGGAACAGGACATATCAAAGGAAAACGTGTATGGGGATTACAAGATCAAAAGTACGATGTGTTCGTGTTTCCTGAGACAACAGTAGCTGGTAACACCTAACATGACGTACTGCAACAGCATGCAGCTTCATTTGATTCAGAGTATTATGCGTACTGTCGTCTGCCGACAAGATGGTGCACCTCCACATTGTTCCATAACTGTCTGGTACCACCTGAACACCACTTTTCCAGAGTGATAGACTGGCCGTCATTATGGGATCTCTGGTCGCCCGATTTGAGCCCGATGGACTTTCCGTCTGAGACTATCAACTCCGAGGTGTAGCAAGTGAAAATCAATAAGCATCAACAATTGGAAAACTACATTTTTACTGATGTGAAACAAATAACGACAGCTATCCACTACATTTGTCTTAAGAAATGTCTCATGGTAATTTATTTATAGCTCGTAAAACAGTGTTTAATTGATTTTATAAACACCCTCTACTGAAGATAAGGTATGATAAAAGGATAAATAGAAACAAAGGGAAACTTTATGAAGCGCATGTGTGAAGAGAAAGGGAAAGAAAATGTGTTTGCGATAACAGACAGCTGTTAAGGAGAAAACAACGGTGGTATATAAAATATCCTAAGCAGACGAACAATTTCCTCGAAGGCTTAATACAGAGCACACGAAGGGAGGAAGGAAGATCAGAGCTTATCGATCCGTCGACCACTAGTTAATTGTGATGGACGACAAGCTTGGATTGGGGAAGAAAATCGGCCGCATCCAGTTCAGAGGAATTATCCCACGATTTTCCTTAAGTGATTTTGGAAAGCATTCCATAGCAAGTTTATTAAAGCACTGCCAGTTTCGTGGCTTATAGCCACATCATCACAGGCATATAAAAATTAAAACATGGTAGGCAACATGGCGGAGAATATACACACATAAAAAAAAGTTTTGTATCAACCAAGTTCCCAGAACTCCTGAAGATAGACGTTGACTGTGGGTATTGTATCACAGACACAGTCCCTTTGACTGTTCAGGGATGTCACTAAACCCGCCCAAAGATGTAAACAGCCATGCATGAGTAGCGCCATTTAGACAGCCGATTAGTTCTAGTCAGTACACCAGGAAGGAGGTACACGGCTCGTATTGTCTGTAGTTCAACGATGCCTAGACAGTCAATACCGCAGTTCGATCACGTCCGCATTCTTACTCTGAGACACGAAGGACTCTCAGCAAGGGAAGTGTCCAGACGTCTCGGAGTGAACCAAAGCGATGTTGTTCGGACATGCAGGTGATACAGAGAGACAGAAACTGTCCGTGACATGTCTCGCTCAGGCCACCCAAAGGCTACTGCTGCAGTGGGTGACCGCTATCTACGGATTATAGCTCGGTGGAACCCTGACAGCAACGCCACCATGTTGAATAATGCTTTTCGTGGAGCCACAGGATGTCGTGTTACGACTCAAACTGTGGTCAATAAGCTGCATGATGCGCAACTACACTCCCGGCGTCCATGGCGAGGTTCATCTTTGCAACCACGACACCATGCAGAGCGGTACAGACGGGCCCAACAACATGCCGAATGGACCGCTCGGGATTGGCATCACGTTCTCTTCACTCATGAGTGTCGCATATGGCTTCAACCAGACAATCATTGGAAACGTGTTTGGAGGCAACTCGGCCAGGCTGAACGCCTTAGACACACTGTCCAGCGAATGCAGCAATGTGGAGGTTCCCTGCTGTTTTGGGGTGGCATTATGTGGGGCCGACGTACGCCGCTGGTGGTCATGGAAGGCGCGTAATGACTGTGCGATACGTGATTGCCATCCTCCGACAGAGAGTGCAATCATATCGGCCACATGTTGGCGAGGCATTTGTCTTCATGGACGACAATTCGCACCCCCATCGTGTACATCTTGTGAATGACTCCCTTCAGGATAACGACATCGCTCGACTTGAGTGGCCAGCATGTTCTCCACACATCAATCCTATCGAACATGCCTGGGATAGATGGAAAAGGGCTGTTTATGGACGATGTGAACCACCAACCAGTCTGAGGGAGCCGGCTGGAGTGGCCAAGCGGTTCTAGGCGCTACAGCCTGGAACCGCGAGACTGCTACGGGCTCAGGTTCGAATCCTGCCTCGGGCATGGATGTGTGTGATGACCTTAGGTTAGTTAGGTTTAAGTAGTTCTAAGTTCTAGGGGACTGATGACCTCAGAAGTTTAGTCCCACAGTGCTCAGAGCCATTTTTGAACTCTGAGGGATCTACGCCGAATCACCGCTGAGGAGTGGGACAATCTGGACCAAGAGTGCCTTGATGAACTTGTGGATAGTATGCCACGACGAATACAGGGATGCATCAGTGCAAGAGGACGTGCTACTGGGTATTAGAGGTACAACAATCTGGACCACCACTTCTGAAAGTCTCGCTGTATGGTGGTAGAACATGGTACAACAAGCAATATGTGGTTTTCATGAGCAATAAAAAGGGTGGAAATGATGTTTATGTTGACCTCTATTCCAATTTTCTGTACAGGTTTCGGAACGCTCGGAACCGAGGTGATGGAAAACTGTTTTTGATTTGTGCAAAAGGCTCAACTTTCATAGTTAAAACCATAATGAATGTTGGACCGTTTATATTCTCCGCCATGTTGCTTTCCATGTTTTAATTTTTATATGCACCTGATGATGTGGCTATAAGTCACGAAACCGGTAGTGCCTTAATAAAATTGGTTCTAGATCAGTTGCTATAAAATGCACTACCACAGCTACGGATGCCCCTACCACGGAATCATATGTCATTGCACGGAGAACCTAGAGCTGGATGGTCTTCCTGCCGTCCAGTGAATGACTACTCCGCCACCTCTCTCGGTCTCGAAGAATGAGCGGGTGGAGAAAGGGAGGGGATGAATAAAATCTGACCAGGTTCGAGCATGACCCGCGCTCTGAGGATTCCGTACAAACTTAATTAAGTACAGAGACAGTTCGTCCATTGTGGGGATCGAGGATCTCGATGATTTTTGCCTGTTGCTGACATTCTTACTGGCAAGATATTGGTCCCAGGGATTCCAAGACCCTTGATAATATTTTAATTTCAAGCTTGAAGTCGGATAACAAATGACGAAAGAATTATTTTTTTCAAATTAACAATTTCGGATTTTTCACTTTGCTTGTACTTTGAAATCTTTCTTCTTACAAAATTTCATAACTCCAGACTAATGGGAAGTACCCAATAGTTTTTGATAAGTCAGGTTGCGAAACAAAAATTGCCGTATCTTTCGACTACATTGACTTACAAGCTAACGTTTAATCTATGGTACCATACACCGTAGTATGTGACATGAATTTCAAATTGAAACATCTACCCGTTCCTGAGAAAAAGGGACAGACAGTCTGAAAACAAATGTAAAACAAATTTCGTGTGATATAACAAAAAAATTAACAACTGTCAAATTTTTCCCTTGGTTGTACTGTGAAACCTTGCTTCTTGATAAATTTCATGATTCTAGGTCAACGGGAAGTACCATGTAGGTTTTGGTGAGTGAGTTTACGAGCATTAAAATATGTGACGTAATTGCACTGACTTAGAAGTTTTTTTAATTTTTTTTATCGTCAAGGGATGTCCAGACACTCTGTGACCAAAATGGTACTGAAACAGAGGATGACAGACTAAAGGCCGAAATACTAAATATCTTTTTCCAAAGCTGTTTCACAGAGGAAGACTGCACTGTAGTTCCTTCTCTAGATTGTCACACAGATGACAAAATGGTAGATATCGAAATAGATGACAGAGGGATAGAAAAACAATTAAAATCACTCAAAAGTGGAAAGGCTGCTGGACCTGATGCGATACCAGTTCAATTTTACACAAGTACGCGAAGGAACTTGCCACCCTCCTTGCAGCGGTGTACCGTAGGTCTCTAGAAGAGCGTAGCGTTCCAAAGGATTGGAAAAGGGCACAGGTCATCTCCGTTTTCAAGAAGGGACGTCGAACAGACGTGCAGTACTATAGACCTATATCTCTAACGTCGATCAGTTGTAGAATTTTGGAGCACGTATTATGTTCGAGTATAATGACTTTTCTGGAGACTAGAAATCTACTCTGTAGGAATCAGCATGGGTTTCGAAAAAGACGATCGTGTGAAACCCAGCTCGCGCTATTCGTCCACGAGACTCAGAGGGCCATAGACACGGGTTTCCAGGTAGATGTCGTGTTTCTTGACTTCCGCAAGGCGTTCGATACAGTTCCTCACAGTTGTTTAATGAACAAAGTAAGAGCATATGGACTATCAGACCAATTGTGTGATTGGATTGAAGAGTTCCTAGACAACAGAACGCAGCATGTCATTCTCAATGGAGAGAAGTCTTCCGAAGTAAGAGTGATTTCAGGTGTGCCGCAGGGGAGTGTCGTAGGACCGTTGCTATTCACAATATACATAAATGACCTTGTGGATAACATCGGAAGTTCACTGAGGCTTTTTGCGAATGATGCTGTAGTATATCAAGAGGTTGTAACAATGGAAAATTGTACTGAAATGCAGGAGGATCTGCAACGAATTGACGCATGGTGCAGGGAATGGCAATTGAATCTCAATGTAGACAAGTGTAATGTGCTGCGAATACATAGAAAGAAAGATCCTTTATCATTTAGCTACAATATAGCACGTCAGCAAGTGGAAGCAGTTAATTCCATAAATTATGGCTCGGAGCACTATGGGACTCAACTGCTGAGGTCATTAGTCCCCTAGAACTTAGAACTAGTTAAACCTAACTAACCTAAGGACATCACAAACATCCATGCCCGAGGCAGGATTCGAACCTGCGACCGTAGTGGTCTTGCGGTTCCAGACTGCAGCGCCTTTAACCGCGCGGCCACTTCGGCCGGCCCATAAATTATCTGGGAGTACGCATTAGGAACGATTTAAAATGGAATGATCATATAAAGTTGATCGTCGGTAAAGCAGATGCCAGACTGAGATTCATTGGAAGAATCCTAAGGAAATGCAATCCGAAAACAAAGGAAGTAGGTTACAGTACACTTGTTCGCCCATTGCTTGAATATTGCTCACCAATGTGGGATCCGTACTAGATAGGAGTGATAGAAGAGATAGAGAAGCTCCAACGGAGAGCAGCGCGCTTCGCGCTTCATTACAGGATCATTTAGTAATCGCGAAAGCCTTACGGAGATGATAAACTCCAGTGGAAGACTCTGCAGGAGAGATGCTCAGTAGCTCGATACGGGCTTTTGCTGAAGTTTCGAGAACACACCTTCACCGAGGAGTCAAGCAGTATATTGCTCCCTCCCACGTATATCTCGCGAAGAGACCATGAGGATAAAATCAGAGATTGGAGCCCACACAGAGGCATACCAACAATCTTTCTTTCCACGAACAATACGAGACTGGAACAGATGGGAGAACCGATAGAGGTACTCAAAGTAACCTCCGCCACACACCGTCAGGTGGCTTGCAGAGTATGGATGTAGATGTAGATGTAGAGACCGTGGACCTTAATACGTGACATAACGCCATCTTGATACGCCTGCCGGTTCCTGAGAAAAGGCGTTGCTAACATTCGGACAGATAGACGAGTGGCGCTGATAGCGACACTATGAGGATGCAAATCAGGTTTGCTTTAAATACACATTGGAACGATATGAGCAATTGTTAGTTTTGAGATTGGACGTAGACCAAGAATGCTTTTAAGTCGACATAGACGCCATTATTAACAACTCACTGAGTATGAACGTGTCTACCAGAAGCTTGATGTTGCTTCTGCAATATTGCTGATAGACTTGCAGGAATACAACCACTGTAGATGATTGCTGTCTTTCTGGTAGCCGAGGCGACCAGAATGTACGGTCGCAAGAAGACCGGACTTTGGATAGTCACTTGGCACTACCAAGAGGGAAGACCATCGTGGCTGGCCGCTGTTGGCCGAACGGTTCTAGGCGCTTCCGTCTGGAACCGCGCGACCGCTACGGTCGCAGGTTCGAATGCTGCCTCGGGCATGGATGTGTGTGATGTCCTTAGGTTAGTTAGGTTTAAGTAGTTCTAACTTCTAGGGGACTGATGACCTCAGATGTTAAGTCCCATAGTGCTGACAGCCATTTTTTGAAGACCATCGTGTTCGGCGCATGGCTCTGTCACATCCTGCTGCATCTGCAGCAGCGATTTGAGGAGCAGTTGGCACCACAGTACGCAACGAACTGTTACAAATGCGTTATTTCAAGGACAGCTTCGAGCCAGTCGCCCTGTAGCGTGCATTCCACTGACCCCAAACCACTGCCATTTGTGACCAGTGTCGTCAAGCGATAGCTCAGTGGAGGGCAGGGTGGAGGTATGTCATGTTTTCTAATGACAGCTGGTTCTGCCACGGTACAAGTGATGATTGTGTTGTGGTCAGAAGGAGGTTATTTGAGGGACTGCAACCAACCTGTCTGCGTGCTAGACACACTGAATCTACACCTGAAGTTATGTTCTGGGATGCAATTTCTTATGACAGCAGAAGCAAGCTCGTGGTTATCCCACGCACCCTGACTGTAAATTTGTACGTCAATCTGGTGATTTGTCCTGTTGTGCTGTCATTTATGAACAGCACTCCAGGGTGTGTTTTCCAATAGGATAACGCTCCCCCATATACCGCTGTTGTAACCCAACATACTCTACAGAGTGTTGCCATGTTGCCGTGGCCTGCTCGATCACCAGATCTGTTTTCAATCGACCACATATGGGACGCCATCGGACGACATCTCCAGCCTCATACATAAACAGAATTAACTGTTCCTCTACTGGGTGACCAAATGCAAAAGTCATGGAACTCCATCCCACAAACTGACATCTGGCATTTGTACAACACAATAAATGCTCTTTCGCATGCTCTCATTCAACAATCTGACAGTTACACCGGTTACTAATGTATCAGCTTTTCACAATTGGAATACTTTATCTCGCGCTTATATTAACCTGTGATCATGCAATGTCAATCACTTAAACATGTTACTTAGTCAACTATATACCCGAAATTTCAGCACTGTACATTAATTATTTTTTGGTGTCGCAATTTTTTTCCGTAAGTGTCTCAGCTGTAGAAAACGGGTAGAAGACAAGACATGTCCTCATTTCATCATTTTGCTCAACTTTCGACATCAGTGTAAGATAGCTGTATACAAGTGCCCCCTCCTTCCGGAGACATAATGTAGGGGTGTGTGCAGCCAGCTAGCGCATCGAATGAAGTAACCGGACCAGATACGAGCGTTCACCCGGGGCGGCCGCAGGTCAATAGCACTATTGTGCTGAGGGTCACCGCATGGCGGCTCCCGCTACCACCTGATCTGGCGCACACCCTTTACAACACAGCACCGGAGAACGTACCCGTGACACTAGAGCCGTCGGTACACGGGAAGAGGCAGCTAACGTTTACGGGCACGCAGACGGGATATCCAACGTTACGAAACAGTATTTTCGGCACACGGCACGAGGTGGTTAACGTGTTATTGCGTTCTCAGTGTTCTCCAGCAGCAGTTGTCGGCTTTATTTGGCTCGCAAATAATACAGTTTGTACACGAAAAAGGACGCGCCAAGAATTGCTACCTTGGCTCTATTAGAAATTACTCTTTCTTTCTTGACCATATGCTAGTCTGTGGTATAAAAGCACTCCATCGTCAGGCCACGAGTGGGCTACCGGTACCATCCGACCGCTGTGTCGTCCTCAGTGAAGGATGCGGTTAGGAGGGGCGTGGGGTCAGCACACCGCTCTCCCGGTCGTCATGACGGTATTCTTGACCGCAGCCGCTACTATTCGGTCGAGTAGCTCCTCAATTGGCACCACGAGGCTGAGTGCACCCCGAAAAATGGCAACAGCGCATGGCGGCCTGAATGGTCACCCATCCAAGTGCCGATCACGCCCGACAGCGCTTAACTTCGGTGATCTCACGGGAACCGGTGTATCTACTGCGGCAAGGCCGTTGTCCTAGTCTCTGGTATACATAAATAAAACTTCAACATCCATGAACGTGTAATAAGGCAAAAATGATACAGTTTCAGCCAGTAAGGGCACCATCTTATAAAACTTCACCAAACCGAACAAACTCACTCCTGACAGGGAGCTCACGCACACTATGTGATCAAAAATATCCGGACACTCCCAAAAACATACCTTTTTCATATTAGATGCATTTTGGTGCCACCTACTTCCAGGTACTCCATATCAACGACCTCAGTAGTCATTAGACATCGTGAGAGAGCAGAACGGGGCACTCCGCCGAACACACGGACTTCGAACGTGGTCAGGTTCGTCTGTACGAGAGATTTCCACACTCCTAAACATCTCTAGGTCCACTGCTTCCGATGTGATAGTAAAGTGGGAACGTGAAGGGGCACGTACAGCACAAAAGCGTACAGGCCGACCTCGTTTGTTGACTGATAGAGACCACCGACAGTTGAAGAGGGTCGTAATGTGTAATAGGAAACATCTATCCAGACCATCACACAGGAATTCCAAACTGTATCAAGGTCCACTGCAAGTACTATGACAGTTAGGCGGGAGGTGAGCAAACTTGGATTTCATGGTCGAGCGGCTGCTCATAAGCCACACATCACGCCAGTAAATGCCAAACGGCGCCTCGCTTCGTGTAAGGAGCGTAAACATTGGAAAATTGTATAGTGGTAAAAGGTCGTGTGGAGTGACGAATCACGATACACAATGTGGCGATCGGATGGCAGGGTGTGGGTATGACGAATGCCCGGTGAACGTCATTTGCCAGTGATGGTAGTGCCAACAGTAAATTTCGGAGGCGGTGGTGTTATGGTGTGGTCGTGTTTTTCATGGAGGGGGCTTGCACCTCCTATTGTTTTGCGTGGCACTATCACAGCACAGGCCTACACTGATATTTTAAGTACCTTCTTGCTTCCCACTTTTGAAGAGCAGTTCGGGATGGCGATTGCATCTTTCAACACGATCGAGCACCTGTTCATAATGCACGGCCTGTGGCGGAGTGGTTACACGACAATAACATCCCTGTAATGGACTGGCCTCCACAGAGTCCTGACGTGAATCCTGTGTAACACCTTTGGGATGTTCTGGAACGCCGACTTCGTGCCAAGCCTCATCGACGGACATCGATACCTCTCCTCAGTGCAGCACTCCGTGAAGAATGGGCTGCCATACCCCAAGAAGCCTTCCAGCGCCTGATTGAACGTGTGCCTGCGAAACTGGAAGGTGTCATCAAGGCCAACACCATACAGAACTCCGACATTACCGATGGATGGCGCCACGAATTTGTAATTCATTTTCAGCCAGGTGTCCGGATAGTTTTGATGACATAGTGTATTGAGGTATAATATAAAATATTGCAGAAATTATTTCTACTAATTTCCTACAAAAATCCTACAACTTTTTCGAAAACGTGAAGACGAAAAAAAAAAATTGTATTCAGCAGTACGCGAACCCTCTACCGGAGCGCTTTAGCAATTACACTGTGCTGAAACATTGCTTATACAGACCTCGAATTTTGGGTTACAGTCTTCTAAAATCTTTAATCGTCGAAATGTTATTAATTCACATTTAATTATAACAAATCCTAACAAGAACGACACGTTTTCACGGATTTTTAATGGGTCGTTGCCTTAAAATGGCTTACTATCACAACACGCGAATTAAAACCTCGAAAATAAATACGAAAATTCTTTAACCGTTAATATGACGTATCTCATCATTTTATTACAACAAATCGTGCCAATAACGATTCGTTCTTGAGGCATTCAATGCGGTGGTGCTTAGAAACAGCATAAGTATATTCATAATAAGATAAAACCCACCGCTCATGGGCATCTACTGAACACGACAAATACAGTATGACGTCTTGTTTTCTGCTTGTGCAGTAGGGAGAGCTCTTGCGTTTTATTGGTGGCACGTAGTCGAAATATTGCGGATTTTTTGTGTGTGTGTGTGTGTTTTACGTGACGAAATGGCTCCTAGATGTGAAATAGCAGCAAGTGACGTCATGAAATCCGTAGAGCACCACATTAACGTCAGCTAACTCGTCCCGCGTGCCGACGGCTTAAGCTCGAGCTCGGTGGCTTAAACATGCTAACGATTATATTCCAACATCAGTCATATAATGTTAGGAAGAACTCCGCTAACAGCTGGAAAAGTTGTTGTTTATTAAAACACAATCGGTCTCAAAAAATGGCTCTGAGCACTATGGGACTTAACATCTATGGTCATCAGTCCCCTAGAACTTAGAACTACTTAAACCTAAGTAACCTAAGGACATCACACAACACCCAGTCATCACGAGGCAGAGAAAATCCCTGACCCCGCCGGGAATCGATCCGGGAACCCGGGACAACCGGTTTCGCAGCTTAAAGCCGCATCATCAGGTGCAGCAACGTTAAAAGATCATAGGCATAACCTTCGCTCCTATTCAAAATGTACTATTCAGAGAGTAATGGAGATAATATGACGAGTAGTACTGACGATATTCTCTGAAGAGCAAATTTTTACTAGCTTTTTACGAGCTTTGATTTCTCTTGTTGCACCTAATGATGCAGCTTTAAGCCGCGAAACCGGTTGTGTTTTAATAAACAACAATTTTACCAACTTTTAGCGGAGTACTTGCCAACATCACGCCTTTCAACAGCTGCGGTTGCCCGGAATATAAAATAGTTTGTCAGTCACATTTTCTTCCCATCCTAGGCGCAAGTTGCAGGAAAGATTTGTTTTCACATGTGTACCTGCATTTAAATACGTACGCCACAAAACACTGTGAAGTGCATGCAGAGAGGATTTGTCATTGTACCGCGTATAGGGATTTCTTTCGGCTCAATCCACGTACGCAGCACGGCAACAATTATTGCCTATATGGGTCTGTGAGCGTTGTAATTGGTCTAGTTTTGTCTTCGCGCTCTCTACAAAAGTTGTGCTTAGGAGGCTGGTTTGTAATATATTCCTAGTTTCCTCACTTAATATGGCTTATGAAACTTTGTAAGCAGACTTTCGCGGGATAATTTGTGTCTATCATCAAGCGTCTGCCAATTCAGATTTTTCAACATGTCAGTGACGCTCTCCCGTGAGTCTACATCTACATCTACGCCTACATGACTATTCTGCAGTTCACACTTATATTCCTGGCAGACAGTTCATCGAACCACCTTCATACTACTTCTCTGCCGTTTCACTCTTGAAAGGCGCTTATGAAATATGAAAACGTAAACCTTTCCATACGAGCTTTGATATCTCTTATTTTATTATCATGTTCATTTCTTTCCATGTTGGTAGGCGTCAATAAAATATTTTCAGATTCAGAAGAGAAATTTGATGATTACAATTTCGTGAAAAAATCTCCCCGCAACGAAAAACGACTTTGTTTTAACAACTCACTTATTATATCCGTGACAGTCTCTCCCCTGTTCCGTGATAATATAAAAAAAACGACCTGTCCTTCTTTGGACTTTTCCAGTGTTCTCCGTCAGTTCTATCTGGTAACGATCCCATATCGCATAGCAATACCCTAGCAGAAAACAAACAAACGCAGTGTAGGCAGTCTCTTTAGTAGAAATGTTATATCTTCTGTGTGTTCTGCCAATAAAATGGAGTCATTGGTTTCTCTTCCTCATAATATTATCTATGTGGTAAATCCAATCCGGAGTTTTTCGTAATTGTAATTTCAAGTATTTAATTGAACCAAAACCCTTTCTGTAATTTACCGTGTAGCCGAAATTTACAAAATCCTTTCAGTACTCCAGAGGATGACTTCACACTTTCCTTCATGTCAATTGCGACTTTTTTCACCACGCAGATTTCATTCTGATGACTTGAGTAGACGATAAACGACTTTGCCACCTGCAAACAATCTAAGAGGGCTGCTTAGATTGTCACCTGGATTGTTTATACAGATTAGCAACAGCAGAAGGCCTACAACACTTCCTTGGGGAATCCCTGATTTCTCCTTTTTCACCTTTTTACTCGATGCTTTATGTCGATTACTGCGAACTGTGACCTTTCTGTCAGGAAATCAGTAGTACAACTGAGACTACACTCTGCAGCCAAGCTATTTGCTCATTTAACTGATAGTCCAACCAACGAGTGAGCGTTCGTGTTGCCCTTCTTTGGATACATTCAGTATTCACCGTTAGTTTTAATTGGTATAGGTCCCATACTCTTGAGCAATATTAGAGAATGTTTTGTAACGAGTCTGCTTTAGATTGCCCTTTGCCAGTATCCCACCAATTAACTTAAAAGCCTGCAACGTCCTTTAACTAGGAACGAGCCTATGTGAACTCTGTATTTCGTATCCCTACAAAATTTTTACATGCCGGTATTTATCAGCTGACAGAGTTCAATCGACTCATTGATATTGTCGTCAGAGAACAGTACTTTTTTCGTTTTGTGAAACGCACAATCATGCATTTCTGAACATTTGAAGAACGTTGCCAGACCTTGCACCTCTTGTAAATCTTATCAAGATATGACTTTATGTTTATGCAGATATTTTTAGACAATATTGCAATATAGATAACTGCATTATCTGTGAAAAGTCTGCAGTTACTATTTATGTTGTCTGCCTGGCCATCAATTCGCAACAGGTACTACAATAGTCCCAACACATACGCCTGAAGTAACTGTTACTTCTGTCGTTGACTCTCCATGCAAGATAACATGGTGCATCTTCCCTGCGAAAAATTCTGAACCCAGGCACTAATTTAGTTTGATACTCCATACTGACGTACTTCCGTAATAAGTGTTGATGTGGTACTGAGTCGCATATTTTCTGGTAGCCAAGAAATACTGCACCTAGCTCTTAACTATGGCTTATAGGATGTCGTGTAAGAAAAGCGCGAATTCGGTAACGAATGACTGATGTTAATTGCTAGAAGATGGGCCCAGGATAGAACCACCGTCAAATTTCTGCGGCAAAGAGGCTAAACGGTAGTGTTACTCCTTAAAACAAATGAAAAACTAAGTTGAAGTAGGTAAGATATTAAGTATTGCTATAGAGTCGAGGCGGAAAGCACACAACATTTACTTTAACCGATAAAATTTCGTGTCTTCGCCTTGACGTTTTGAATGAAAAAATGAGAGCATTAAGGGTTTTTCTCCATCTGAAAAGCAGTAATTTATTTTACATGTAAGTGGAAATTCTACAATTTCCGACAGCTGTAAATGTAATCACTGGTTCACATGCGCAACAGACATCTTCAAGCCCACATGGCGCACGAATATTTCCATGAAATCTTCTTTCTCTATATTTCGCTTCATTCACCTTAGAATGAATTGTGTATATCAAAAAGGCCAAGTGTGCTGTGGTTCTGAATACACGTTAAATTGTAAGTCCCATAAGCTATAGCTGTTAGTTATAAAGCCGGAAAAAGGTAAGAGCACACTACTTCCGACAGGACTACTCCCAAAGGATCAACAGTGAACTAGAAATAAAAGCCATTCGTGAGAAACAAAGCTTGCTTTACTCATACTGAAGAGCTATCTGCAAACAGTAGAAGCAAGTGTGCACCTAGATTCGGTCTTCCTGGATTTCCGTAAGACCTTCCACACTATACCACGTTGTCCGGTACTAAACAAGATAAGATAATTTAATTTCATTCATCATAATAGATGATTTTGGAAAAAAGAAATTTCGTGGTTAGGGTAATAAAAACTGCTTCAGCGACATATTTTTTTCATGCTTAGCACGATAGGTTCCAAGAGTGTTTTCTCATAGTTAAGTGCGTTTGTTTTCTTGTAATGTTTGCGTTTTTGATTTTCTGCCTCTCTTATACTGTAGTCGATTTTTTGAGGCTATGCTGCAATAGGAAAATCGGACAAAGTAAATCTTCAATTTTTTTTTAAAATTCTAATGTTAGAAACAGAATTTTCGCCTGTCTACTTATATAGAAGTATTGTGCCTTCTCTATTACGCGGAATATCACACAAGCGCAAACAATCACTTACAGTGTTTGTTTTTGTAGTAAAAACATGCTGCAATACCGTTATGACAGTATAGTTTCACAAAGAGTTTGTTTACAGTCAGAGGTGTTACACTTTCTTTGAGTTACATTATTTACATAGAGATGTCAGTTATACAATTTATTTTACAGTTGCTGACTGTTACTGACTTTTAAATGATCGATTATGCTTTATGATCTTCTCGTATCAAGATTTTACCATACAGACTGTCATTTCAAATGTGTAACTGTCTCGAGGAGGATTTCGCACACTACGGCAAGAAAAGCAATAAGTCGTAAAAAAACGGAAATTGTAGTTTTTGTCACTGAATAACATGTGTTAAGCGCTCCAACACGCACGAAAAACGTCACATCTCTATCTCGCAATTTGTCCACTTCAGGGCAGTTTTGTCAGTTTTCATGATTCGCCACGGTAAGAACGTTGACATTTCAACTTTGTTACTGGTGGATGTACACGGGTCACTCAAGAAGAACATCTACATTTATACTCCGCAAGCCACCCAACGGTGTGTGGCGGAGGGCACTTTACGTGCCACTGCATTACCTCCCTTTCCCATTCCAGTCGCGTATGGTTCGCGGGAAGAACGACTGCCGGAAAGCCTCCGTGCGCGCTCGAATCCCTCTAATTTTACACTCGTGATCTCCACGGGAGGTATAAGTAGGGGGAGGCAATATATTCGATACCTCATCCAGAAACGCATCCTCTCGAAACCTGGACAGCGAGCTACACCGCGATGCAGAGCCCCTCTCTTGCAGAGTCTGCCACTTAAGTTTGCTAAACATCTCCGTAACGCTATCACGCTTACCAAATAACCCTGTACGAAACGCGCCGCTCTTCTTTGGATCTTCTCTATCTCCTCCGTCAATCTGACCTGGTACGGATCCCACACTGACGAGCAATACTCAAGTATAGGTCGAACGATTGTTTTGTAAGCCACCTCCTTTGTTGACAGACTACATTTTGTAAGGACTCTCCCAATGAATCTCAACCTGGCACCCGCCTTACCAACAATTAATTTTATATGATCATTCCACTTCAAATCGTTCCGCACGCATACTCCCAGATATTTTACAGAAGTAACTGCTACCAGTGTTTGTTCCGCTATCATACAATCATACAATATAGGATCCTTCTTTCTATGTATTCGCAATATATTACATTTGTCTATGTTAAGGGTCACTTGCCACACCCTGCACCAAGTGCCTATCCGCTGCAGATCTTCCTGCATTTCGCTGCAATTTTCTAATGCTCAACTTTTCTGTATATTACAGCATTATCCGCGAAAAGCCGCATGGAACTTACGACACTATCCACTAGGTCATTTTAGGTTGTGAAGTTTTTCTTGTGTAAGCTAAATTGAATGTAATTTTAAATAATACACACAGTGTCTGTCTCTCACATTACAGTGTCCTTTAGGCATGCCCGCATGTCTAAATGTCTAAAGGGACAGACACTGTTTTCACGATTAGAGCTGTTGTAAATATTACGAATTTTCGTGCGCTGCAGCTTACACGGAAAAAATAGAATTTTTTCCTATAAAGAAAATTCATATTGAATCCCTTTTCTTGGCGAAAAGTATTCCTACATTACATAAGCCAAGTTATGATACTATGTTTTCGTAAATTGTATTCCTTAAACTGTACCTAATTTATATTCTTCATTAAAGTGTATTAATTTTCGTGAAGTACATTGTTGCATTTTTTATTTTTCTAATACAACAATTTAATCTTGTCTTTCATTTTTTATTGTAACTTAAATACTAATTTTGCCTCACGGAGGTTCGAATTTCACATTATGATACAGTAAGTGAAAAAAATAAAATAAAATAAAATTGGGGTGAGAAGCGACAAAATTATTACGTGAGGAGTCATAACAAAAACAAAAACTTTTTTGTGAATCCACAAATGTGACACAACTGAAAGAATTAATTAATAATTAACTGATACCATCTCACATTCGACGAGTACAGAATTACATGTCCGTATTACTGTTGTAAAGACTATAATATAATTTATTGCCAAAATTATTTATTTGAAATATGAAGGACGCTTATACTGTTTCAAGATAAGTTTTATAGAATTCTTTAAGTCGTTTTTTCTTAAGTACTGCACTTTTAGCTGTGTCACTGTTCTTCCCTGGGTGCGATTTGACTAACAGAATAGAGTACGCTATACTGGAGGGCGAATGTTCCGCAGGACGAATGCAGCATCGAGTCTGTCCCAAGGAAGTGTAATAAAACCTCTAACGATTACAAATTACAGGGTCGATTTATTGGACAAGATCAGAAGCACTATGATACTGCTCGTTAATGACGCTGTTGTCTACAGTGAATTGTCGTCGTTGCAGTACAGTAAAGAACTGCAAAAAGACGTAGGTAAGATTCCCACTTGGTGTAAGGAATGCAGCTCATTTTAAACGTGGGTAGAAGTACGAGGTGCGTCCAGTTCTGATCACCGATCAAGAAAACGAAAACATCCATAAATAAGAAATATTTGTTGGAATTCTTACGTCCATTCACTGGATACTTCACAATGTAGTCACCACCACCGATGAGGAATTTGTTGTAATGGTACATCATCAGTTGTGTGTCCATGTCATATTAATCTGCCGCCAACGTCTGGAGCCACTTCAGTCTGCACCTCCCCGTCGTTGTGGGAACGTTTTTTCTGACAGGCAACGCTTCACGAGACGGAAAAGATGTAAGTCACTTGGGGCGAGATCTGGGCTGTAGGGTGGGTGGTCAAAGATATACACTCCAAGCTGACTCAACCAACTTCGTGTGGTGTTGGTTGTACGGGGTCTTGCATTGCAATACAAAAGCATAACGCTTCTTGTCAACATCCCACGTCTCTTATTCAGCTACGCCCTCCTTAGATTTTTCAGTGCCTGATAATACCGATCGGGATTTACGGTCTCCCCTCGTAGTAAAAATTCGCACAGAAGGACTCTACATCAAACCCGTAAGACAGTGCACATGATTTTCTTGGCAGAGACTGTCTGCTTAAATTTGATTTACACATGAGAATCACTGTGCCGCCAATGCACGAATTGTTTCATCCCCAGTGATAACACGGTCGAGAGACGTCACATTTCTCTGCGTACCACTGTACGACATTCAAAGCCACAGGCACACCTTTGGTTTCGTGTTCCTCTGTCAGCTGCCTTGGCACTTATCTTGCACATACTTTATGAAAACGAATAAACTGGGAGACAATCTCGCGCAACAGCGAGAGAGACATCTGGGAGGAATCACGAGTGATTTCTGAAGATGTGAAGCACGGAGCCTGAGAAGGTACTTGCCGCACGCTTTCCATCAGTCTTGCTGTTACCAGCGACAGTCGGCCACTACGGTCTTCGTCGTGAATATTGGTTCGTCCTTCAGCGAATTGCCTGCACACCGTCTCTCATAATGTCGTGTCCTACACGTGGCACAACTGGCGATGGATCTCTGCTGGAGCTTGCTTCTGAGCGTACAAAAATCAGATGGTTGCTCATGCCTTGCATTTGCTGGGAGCCAATGTCAGAGCACCCACTTTATCGTAGCACTGTACGGTAATCACTGCCGTCACAAGACTGAAACAACACCGTTTTATTCCCGCGCATGCGCATTTCTATCCCACTATTCATACCATCTCTGGGCGCGATCGGAACTTACGTTCTGACTGCACCGAATAAAATAACGACTATAACAGACGGAAGGAACCCTATAGTATCTAAGTGGTGAACTATTTAGAGGAAAAGCCGTCGGCACATGGTCCCTGCTTTTGAACAACTTGAGCGTGCCCAGCTCAACGTGTTGCTGAACGCTCAGGAAGGATGCGACTTCTGCATACTGTACGTGGGCCCCACCGTGGTATACGCGATCGCAACGCGCTCCAGCGGCAGTTGTCTGTTGTATCTGGCTCGTAAATCACACTGTCTACGAAATGGACGGGCGCAAATGTCCTGTATTGTCGCTATTAAAACGTACTGTCCTCCCTTGTCCACATTCTAGTCAGGTTGTTCTGTCTGTAGTACACAAAAATAAAAACTTCAATACCCACGAAAATATTATAAGGCAAAAAGGAAAGTACCATGTCCAGTCAATGAGGACATTGGCTTATACATAAAAGTTGCATTACATATTTACAAAAGTTCTCCATGTAAAATAAAAATTATTTCATCATTCTCACTTTTTAATTAAGCCCTAAGGTCATTCTTACTTGATCACTGTTCTTACTCAGTAGCAGAACCTCGACAACATGTGAATTAAAACACTTAAAAGACAAAAATGGCAAAATATCTTACTGCAAGTAGTGCAATTTGTAAATTGAGCCAATGGAAGAAACTCACTCCCAAAAATAGTGCACTTACATTTACATAACATCGTGTATTATAGCACATTCTTATACTTAACTAATAGTAAAGTATGAGAACCTATTAAAAATGCGAAGGTTAGGAAAAAAAATCGAATGTCGTGTGACACAATCCATCAACATTTACCAAACCTTATCCATTATGTTGTGACGCAGTTCATTCCACTAAAGCTACCACTAATAACAGGCGATCTTATCTAGCTTGTTACCGTGTTCTGAAAGCTTTGATCGTAGCTGCATTACTCAATCAAATTTAATTGCAATGTATTGTATCAAGAACAACGTTTTTTTAATGGATGCTCAACATGCCGCTGCCTTCAAATGGCTTGCTCTCGTAATAATTCTTTTACCACGAATATGACGTTTCTCGTCATTTTATTACAACGTATCATAAAATTAGCGCTAGATTTTTAAGAGCTTCTCAGTTCGCTGGTGCTCACAAAAGGCCTATATACGTATGGGCTTCAATTGAAAGCCAATATGGCGCCTCACAACTCTGCACCGAAGGGAGATAGCGTGTACGGCCGACTGGATGGCGTGCAAGTGACGTAGGAGGCGTTCTGCCGTCTCATTGGTCATCGTTCAAACGCACGTTGTTCATGGTATGTGATAGGCTAGATATTGCTCTACACGTCCGGAAAGACTCGCCAACGTGCTATTCCAAGCTATGACGTCAGAAATTCGGCGCGCTCAAAACACAACGCTCGGATGCTCGGTGCGTGTGCCGACTGCTTAACACTAAGAAGTGATATGAAACGAGACTGTCACGTAAAAATAAGTATTAGGGAAGACGAATGGAAGACTTGGGTTTGTCGAAACGGTTCTGTGAATAAGAGGGGTATCTGTAAAGGAAATAGCATACAAGACGCTTGTGCGGCCAATTCTAGCGTACTGTTCCAATGTATAGATTTCTTATCAAGTAGGCACGCAACAGACACAGAAAGAATTTACAGACACGCTGGTATCGTAGGAGATCGCTATAGTTCATACACAAGTGTAGCAGAAATGCTCAGGGAACTTAACATGGGAATCCGTGGAAATAACGACGTAGTTGTCGCGAAACTCTCGTAACTTAACGAGACTAGGGAGAAACCCTCGGTGAAACTGAACAACAAGTAGTTATGTTTGTTGAGCGCTCGAGGAGGCCCTTACAATAGGAGACTGTAACTTAACGAGTCTTGGGAGAACCCCGAGACTGCAGTGAAACGTAACAGGTAGTTAAGTGGGTTTTGAATGTGACTAAGTACGAACAGAAAGCTATAAGCTTGGAAATGGTTTCCGCTAAGCAGGTATTGAGAGGGCCACCTAACAACGACAAGATTAGTGCGAGCGAGCGACTGGGTTTTACCGGCAGGGCGATTACAGGCGGCCGCAGGACAGCCGCGATGGACCCGAAGTATACAGCCGGCTAACAGCAGACAAGGTACACACTTTAATAGCATGCAACGAGGCTAGGAAGACTGCTACAATAAATGTAAGAGCATCAAATCAATCAACAGAGTGCAATACAGCGTATAAAAATTAAAACTGAATCATACACACATTCACAATTAAACAACTAATTCCACCACAAATGTTTACACTTACTGAGTGGTAAATAATTTTATTATGCACAGTACAGCATATCACCGGTGATGGTACTGCACAGTAGATGTCATCGAGGCAAGCAACGAAAATTACAGTGTTGTCGTTAAATATTCTATAAAATTAAGTCGAACCAGACCGTTTCCCACAGTTACACTGATAAAATGAAGCAGTATGTAGTTATTAATGAATCGATTTAATAATTTGTGGTCAATGCTGATTATAATATGAGTGGAGGTGCGCTAGAAGCACAAATGTGTCAATTTTAATGGGATATGTAATTAAAAATTATAATAATTGGTTCAATAGAATGGTCATGGCATACCTTGACAATTAGAATATTTATTTTATTTATAGATTAATTAGTATAGAAATGGTGGTCGATATACATATCCACAAACCGGCAAGAAATGAAATACAAGTCAAAACACGGCAATTTTTAGTACTTCTCGGTGAAATATACGTGTGAAGTATCCCAACGTGAACAGGACATCTCTATTTCGCATTTTTTTCCTCTTCAGGGAAGTTGTGTCAGTTTGTTGCAGGCTACTACATTATTCGTCACGGCAAGAACAGTGCTGCTACAGCTTTGCAGGTGTGCGTGAGTCATTCAAGAAGAGCGGCACATTCTGAGTTGCGAAACTTTTCGTGTATTAGGTAAGTTGTATGTAACTTTTAGTATTATTGATTATTACAATGTCTGTGTTTACACAGAGTCTGTATGTTACATTAAAGTGTCCTTCAGACATGCTTTTGACGACTACAGCTGTTGTAAATATTACGAGATTTTATGGGTTGCAGCGTACAAGGAAAAAAAAAATGGAAATTTCTGGTATAAAGAAAGGTCTCGGTGAAAAGTATTCCTGCCTTACATAAGCCCATGAATGATTCTAGGTTTTCTTAAAATGTGTTCTTTAAATTGTACCTAATTGATATTACTCATTGAATTGCACTAAGTTTCATAAACTACAATTTTGCATTTTGTATTTCTCTAATATGACAATTTAAGCTGTTTTTTTTAAATAACTAATGAAGGTTCGAATGTTGTATTATATTACAGTAAATATACGAGAGTTGAAACTTTAATAGCGGTAACTATTTATTTACAGCTCATACAAAGTAGATACGTGTTTTCGTACAAAGTAGATAAGTGTTTCAAAGTTTTACTGACCCTCAAAGTAGTCACCAGCATTGTGTATAACCCATTTCCAGCGATGTGGAAGTCGTAGGATACTTTTAGCAGTGCCAGTTGTGTTGACAGTTCGAGCGGCGCGGTCTATTGCCCGATGAATTTGTAGCAATTATGCAGTGAATGCTGTGAAGTGTTTCCTTCAGTTTATAAATGTAGTTGAACTCACGAGATCTTAAGTCAGGGGAGTGCAGTAGGTGGTATAGCACTTAGCAGCCCTATCAGTCAAACAAATCAGTAACAGCTTGCACTGTACGTGCTTGACCATTGTCCTGCAAAATAATGGTCAGGTCCTGCAAAAAGTGTCATCACTTCTGTCTCTAAGCTGGTCGTAGGTTGTGTTGTAAAAATGAACAGCATAGAGACAGAAGTGATGACACTTTCTGCACGACCTGATCGTCATTTTGTAGGACAATGCTCAAGCACGTACAGTTTGGTCATCTTCCCGTTGGAATCTCCCGGAAATCCGAACGAGGGAATAGTAGGGAATCTTTTGCCAATGGAAAGATCATCATGACACTTATTGAATTACAGATTACATGTCCTGTGAATGTACATCGTGTGTTAATAATGCACCTGCTTTCATTCCTTTCTGCGTGCCGTTGACCATTGCTGATTCTTCGACCTTTTAGGGGCAATTTACCACGCCAAGCCCGCTCCTCCACCCTTTGTCACAAGGCCGTTATCAGATCGAAGGTGATTCATTATACCAAGACTCTACGGTCGCCATTGGTGATGTCTTTTTTTTTAATCAAAATTTAAGAAATGACTGTAGTCGAACCCGGGACCTAGGACCTTGTGATTACTAGTCAGTGGTCTAGGATACTGTAATGTTGTGCAACGTGGGATAAACTCAACTTGGTAACACATACTCCGTTGTGTTATCACCCTAGGCGTGTGTTCGATCATACGAAAAGACTGAGAAACACGTTTTCTCCTCTCCCAGTGGCTGTCCTGATCACGGCTTTGTATGGACGCGTTGCCTTTTCTAGCATTTGATTGACTAGTTGTTGACAACAGAGACTCCAGAACGGCCTGACATCAGGGACTGGTGTCAGTCTGATGGTGGAGGCTTGCAGTACAACACGTGCACAGCACCGGTCTGTACTTGCGAATAAACAATTTAATCAGTTAACAGTCTGAGGGTGAACGTCCAGGCAGAAAGACCTATACAGTGGAAGAATGTATTTGATTCTACAGTGAAGAGCCAAAGAAACTGGGATACCTGCCTAATATCGTGTAGGGCCCCCGCGAACACTCAGAAGTGCCACTACACGACGTGGCATGGACTCGACTAATATCTCAAGTAGTGCTAGAGGGGGCCGGCACCATGAATCTTGCAGGGCTGTTCATAAATCCGTAAGATTACGAGCGGTGGAGATCTCTTCTGAACAGCATGTTTTAAGACATTTTAGATATGGTCAATAGTGTTCATGTCTGGGGGGTTTGGTGGCCGGCGTAAGTGTTTAAACTTAGAAGAGTGTTCCTGGAGCTACTCTGTAGCATCCTGGACGTGTGCGGTGTAGCATTGTCCTACTGGTATTGCCCAAGTCCGTCGGAATGCACACTGGACATGAACGTATGCAGGTGACCAGACAGCATCCTTATGTACGTGTCACTTGTCAATAGTCGTATCAGGGGTACCATATCACTCGAACTGCACACAGCCCCACACCATTACAGAGCCTCCACCATCTTGAACAGCCCCCTGCTGACATGCAGGGTCCATGGATTCATGAGGTTATCTCCATACCCATACACGTCCATCCGCTCGATACAATTTGAAACGAGACTCGTCCCTTTCCAGTCATCAACAGTCGAATGTCGGTATTCATGGGCCCAGGCGAGGCGTAAAGTTTTGTCGTGCAGTCATCAAGGGTACACGAGTGGGCCTTCGGCTCCGAAAGCCCATATCGATGATGTTTCGTTGAATGGTTGCACGCTGACGCTTGTTGATGGCCCAGCATTGAAATCTACAGCAATTTGTGGAAGGAATGCACTTCTGTCACGTTGAACGCTTCTGTTCAGTCGTCGTGGGTCCCGCTCTTGCAGGATCTCATTCCGGCCGCAGCAATGTTATATATTTGATGTTTTACCGGATTCCTGATGTTCACGGTACACTCGTGAAATGGTCGTACGAGAAAATACCCGCTTCATTGCTACATCGGAGATGCTGTTTCCCATCGCTGGTGCGCCGACTAAAACACCACGTTCATAGTCACTTAAATCTTGACAACCTGCCATTGTAGCAGCAGTAACCGACCTAACAACTGCGCCTGACACTTGTTGTATTACAGAGATGTTGCCGACCGCAGCGCCGCATTCTGACTGTTTATATATCCCTGTATTTGAATGCGCATGTCTATACCAATTTCTTTACCGCTTCGGTGTATTTCAATTGTATGTCATTATGTTAAAGTACCAGTGATTACAGGTGATACACACTTCGAAAAGGTGGTTACTGTGACAAATAAAAGATATCGTGACATCCCTAAAAAATTAGTTCAGTACACACTGCCAACGGCCAAACAGCCTTTGTGTAGCGATCCTCACTGCATTCAAGGTGAGTGCGATCGATGATCCTAAAGCGGTTGTTACCTTCTGCGTAAGGGACACAAATACAGTAGACTCAAAGGGAGGCGGAAGGAACATTGGCAACATACTGAAGTATACATTTCCACCTGCAACACCCGTGTAAAAGTCTGGTTGTCACGTTTTTGGCATAAATGGCGAGTGTAGTTATTGCACTGTCTTTCAGTCGGGTGTTTTTTTCTAAATACCGATCCTCTAAGAAAACTCCTTTCGGTACAGGAACGTCACAATGTTTGAGCTTAGAGTATGCCCTAGAAAACCTGCAAAAGAGTAAACCTTAGAAATACACTACTGGCCATTAAAATTGATACTCCGCGACGATGACGTGCTACAGACGCGAAATTTAACCGACAGGAAGAAGATGCTGTGAGATGCCAATCATTAGCTTTTAAGAGCATTCACACAAGGTCGGCGCCGGTGGCGACACCTACAACGTGCTGACATGAGGAAACTTTCCAACCGATTTCTCATACACAAACACCAGTTGACCGGCGTTGCCTGGTCAAACTTTGTTGTGATGCCTCGTGTAAGGAGCAGAAATGCGTACCATCACGTTTCCGACTTTGATAACGGTCGGATTGTAGCCTATCGCCATTGCGGTTTATCGTATTGCGACATTGCTGCTCGCGTTGGTCGAGATCTAACGACAGTCAGCAGAATATGAAATCGGTGTGTTCAGGAGGGTAATACGGAACGCCGAGCTTCATCCCAACGGCCTCGTATCACTAGCAGTCGAGATGACAGGCATCTTATCCCCATGGCTGTAACGGATCGTGCAACCACGTCTCGATCCCTGAGTCAGCAGATGGGGACGTTTGCAAGACAACAACCATCTGCACGTACAGTTCGACGACGTTTGCAGCAGCATGGACTATCAGCTCGGAGACCGCGACTGCGGTCACCCTTGACGCTGCATCACAGACAGGAGTGCTTGCGACGGTGTACTCAACGACGAACCTGGTTGCACAATTGGCAAAACGTCATTTTTTCGGATGAATCCATGGTTCTATTTACAGCATCATGATGGTCGCATCTGTGTTTGGCGACATCGCGGTGAACGCACATTGGAAGCGTGTATCCGTCATCGTCATACTGGCGTATCACCCGGCGTGATGGTATGGGGTGCCTTTGGTTACACGTCTCGGTCACCTCTTGGTCGCATTGACGGCACTTTGAACAGTGGACGTTACACTTCAGATGTGTTACGACCCGTGGCTCTACCCTTCATTCGATCCCTGCGAAACCCTACATTTCAGCAGGATAATGCACGACCGCATATTGCAACTTCAGTGCGGGCCTTTCTGGATACAGACAAAATGTTCAACTGCTGCCCTGGCCAGCACATTCTCCAGATCTCTCACCAACTGAAAACGTGTGGTCAATGGTGGCCGAGCAACTGGCTCGTCACAATATGCCAGTCGCTACTCTTGATGAACTGTGGTATCGTGTTGAAGATGCATGGGCAGCTGTACCTGTACACGCCATCCAAGCTCTGACTCAATGCCCAGGCGTATCAAAGCCATAGGTGGTTGTTCTGGGCACTGATTTCTCAGGATATATGCACCCAAATTGCGTGAAAATGTAATCACATGGCAGTTGTAGTGTAATATATTTGTCCAATGAATACCCGTTTATCATCTGCATTTCTTCTTGATATAGCAATTTTAATGGCCAGTCGCGTTTATCTCTGTATTTGAATACACCAGCCCATACCTGTTTCTTTGGCGCTTTTGTATATTGCAATTGTATGTCATTATTTTAAAGTACAAATGATTACAGGTGATACACACTCCGAAAAGATGGTTACTGTCACAAATAAAAGATATCATGATATCCCTAAAGATTTCGTTGGGTACACATTGCCAGCAGCCAAACAGCCTTTGTGTAGCGATCCTCACTGCACTCAAGGTGAGTGCTATCGATGGTCCTAAAGCGGTTGATACCTTCTGCGAAAGGGACACAAATACAGTAGACTCGAAGGGGGGCGGAAGGAACATTTGCGACATACATTTCCACCTGCAACACCCGTGTAAAAGTCTGGCTGTCACGTTTTTGGCATAAATGGCGAGTGGAGTTATTGCACTGTCTTTCATTTGGGTGTTTTTTCCTAAATACCGATCCTCCAAGAAAATTGCTTTCGGTACGGGAACGTCACAATGTTCGAGCTTAGAGCATGCCCTAGGAAATCTGCAAGTGAGTAAACCTTAGAAATATACGCGTGCAATTTCTGCAGATCCGCTTCCCCCCTTTTTTACACTATTGGCCATTAAAATTGCTACACCAAGAAAAAATGCAGATGATAAACGGGTATTCATTGGACAAATATATTACACTACAACTGCCATGTGATTACATTTTCACGCAATTTGGATGCATATATCCTGAGAATTCAGTACTCAGAACAACCACCTCTGGCAGTAATAACGGCCTTGATACGCCTGGACATTGAGTCAAACAAAGCTGGGATGGCATGTACAGGTACAGCTGCCCATGCAGCTTCAACACGATACCACTGTTCATCAAGAGTAGTGACTGGCGGATTGTGACGAGCCAGTTGAGGCGGCCGGAGTGGCCGAGCGGTTCTAGGCGCTACAGCCTGCAACCGCGAGACCGCTGCGGTCGCAGGTTCGAATCCTGCCTCGGGCATGGATGTGTGTGATGTCCCTAGGTTAGTTAGGTTTAAGTAGTTCTAAGTTCTAGGGGACTGATGACCTCAGAAGTGGAGTCCCATAGTGCTCAGAGCCATTTTTTTGAGCCAGTTGCTCGGCCACCATTGACCAGACGTTTTCAGTTGGTGAGAGATCTGGAGAATGTGCTGGCCAGGGCAGCAGTCGAACATTCTCTGTATCCAGAAAGGCCCGTACAGGACCTGCAACATGCGGTCGTGCATTATCCTGCTGAAATGTAGGATTTCGCAGGGATCGAATGAAGGGTAGAGCCACGCGTCGTAACACATATGAAATGTAACGTCCACTGTTCAAAGTGCCGTCAATGCGAACAAGAGGTGACCGAGACGTATAGCCAATGGCAACCCATACCATCACGCCAGGTGACACGCCAGTATGACGATGACGAATACACGCTTCCAATGTGCGTTCACCGAGATGTCGCCAAACACGGATGCGACAACCATGATGCTGTAAACAGAACCTGGATTGAACCCAAAAAATGACGTTTGGCATTCGTGCACCCAGGTTCGTCGTTGAGTACACCATCACAGGCGCAGGGTAACCGCAGTCGCGGTCTCCGAGCTGATAGTCCATGCTGCTGCAAACGTCGTCGAACTGTTCGAGCAGATGGTTGTTGTTTTGCAAACGTCCCCATCTGTTGACTCAGGGATCGAGACGTGGCTGCACGATCCGTTACAGCCATGGGGATAAGATGCCTGTCATCTCGACTGCTAGTGTCGGCCGGAGTGGCCGTGCGGTTCTAGGCGACTACGGTCGCAGGTTCGAATCCTGCCTCGGGCATGGATGTGTGTGATGTCCTTAGGTTAGTTAGGTTTATGTAGTTCTAAGTTCTAGGCGACTGATGACCTCAGAAGTTAAGTCGCATAGTGCTCAGAACCATTTGAACCTTTTTTTTTTCGACTGCTAGTGATACGAGGCCGTTGGGATCCAGCACGGCGTTCCGTATTACCCTCCTGAACCCACCGATTCCATATTCTGCTAACAGTGGTTGGATCTCGGCTAACGCGAGCAGTAATGTCGCGATACGATAAACTGCAATCGCGATAGGCTACAATCCGACCTTTACCAAAGCCGGAAATGTGATGGTACGCATTTCTGCTCCTTACACGAGGCATCACAACAACGTTTCACCAGGCAACGCCGGTCAACTGCCGTCTGAGAAATCGGTTGGAAACTTTCCTCACGTCAGCACGTTATAGGTGTCGCCACCGGCGCCAACCTTGTGTGAATGGTCTGAAAAACTAATCATTGGCATATCACAGCATCTTTTTCCTGTCGGTTGAATTTCGTGTTTGTGGCGCGTCGTGTTCGTGGTGTAGCAATTTTAATGTCCAGTAGTGTATAAACATAAATAACCTGCGCTCTTTTCCAGCCCGTGCCCGCCTCACATTTCTTTGTTTTTACCCCTGTTCTCTTTTACTATTTCGGCTACGCGTCTGAAATTTCACACCGGCAGTTTTATCCCGCCTGTTTTTTGTCGGCGCCGTGTCGGTTTGAGGACCACAGGTAACGGGAGACTCGCCCAGGCCGACGGCGCAACGAAGCGGGTGATGGCCGCGGCCCGGCACCCCGGCGTTCCACGGCGGTTGCGACTGCCGCTGCGGCTGCGGCGAAGAGCCTCCGCTCAGTGGCGTCGCCAATCGATGCCCGCGGGCGGCACCTCAAGCCTGCTGTGCGGCACGCCGCTGCTGTACGGCCGGGGCGCCGGAAGCTTCAACTTGACAACAACGTCCGCCACTCGAGTGGCCACCGACACGGAGCAATGCTGGCCGTCTTCCGTTACACGTCACAAGCAACCACACCGAAAAAGAACTGGTGACCCCCAGCAGATATCACGCAAGTGCGGCACCTCTAGCTTAAAAATTCGGCGAGAAAGGCAGTCCACGACTCTCTTCAGGTACACCATATCTGAAGCCTATCGTTGATAATAACATCACGTTTTATTTTGCAAGGCCGATATTACACTATCAAATTTCTTTGTCCAATATCTTTGTCAAAGAAATTTGATGGTGTAATAGGGAACTTTGTCAAATGTCGGCAAATATTTGATCAAATCTAGGGCCTCGCTGTAGATTTGATCAAAGAAGTCGCTTGCCTTCTGTTCACTGCAATGTGACATGTTACCACGTGGAGCGCTTGCATCGCTGCAGCGTTCTGTCATCTGTAGTGTTTTTATAACATTGCCGGTAAATACAATCGGTGTGTACCGACAACTACAAAATTAATAGGGATGTATAAAGCTGATAAGGCGCTTTACAACGTGAGGCACCTGAATACAGAAATAGATTAAGAAGATTGGAGACCTAACCTAACCTAACCTAACCCTCTCCTGTAGCAAGGAATCGGCGTGTTACAGTGAGCCTGTCTTCTGCAGATGTAGCCGTTGTTAAGTGAATATTGTGCTTTGTGATATGAGGATACACTTCACTGAGCACATACAGTAATGTATGCTCAGCCATTCTTAAGTAATTGATGTAATACTTGACGTCCACCACTATCAGCTCACGTAACAAGTTTTGTTGAATGCTTTTATTGTGTCGTCGTAAAAGCCACGGCTTCTCCCAGGTACGTTTCCTTTTTTCCCCCACTTCTCTTCCGCATGTGCACACAGTGCAATTGTGGTACATGCAACTGCTGTGGTTAATAACTAGTTGTTGTTGTCAGCCATCTAGAACTTTGACGAAAAATATGATGACAGTGTAATACCCCTTCTAGCGCTATGTCAAAGATCTTTGTCAAATATATTTGATGGAATATTTGATCACATCTTTGATCAAATCTTTGACAAAGAAATTTGATAGTGTAATAATGGCCTAAGACAAAAAAAGAAACTGTAAAACTTTTGCACACACTGCATCAATGATGTAAAAGACATACAGGGTGCCTCAGGAGTGGCGTGACAAACTTCGAGGGGTTGTAGAGGGTGTCTTGAAGAACAAATCGAGGATAGGAACCCGTGTCTGGAAACGTCTTCCGTCGACACTACAGAGCGTCGAAGTTATAGGCGCCAGCGCCTGCTGCTAGGCCACCCCTTAGGCAGCAAATGTGACTTCGCACCTTAACTGACCATAAGCAGAACGTCTCTCAATGTCGTTTGTTATTCAGTGATCGTGGATGATTGACACGATTGCCATTAGAGAAGATTGAAGTAGCTGCTACATAGAAAGGCCTAATTTTCTATGAATGCGATTCTCTGTTGCCTCGATGGGTGATGGTTTCCATCTCCAGTTTATTTTTCTTGCGGAAACACCTAAAAATCTCCAATGTTTTTCTGAATACAGGAAAAATATAAACTGCAGATGGAAACCTGTGTCCAAAACCGTCAGAAAACAAGGCAACTGATCCTCGCATTTATAGGAGGCAAGTCTTGTCTATGCAGCAGCTAGCTCCATCCACTGGCGATCATGGCTATTGGTCGCGATCACTGAATAACAAACAATATTAGGATGCGTTCCGCCCATGATCCGACAGCATACAGTCACTTTTACTGCTGAATGGGTTGCCTAGTGACAGGCACCAGCGACTATAACTTCAACGCAGTGTATCATTGCCGGATGACGTTTGTGGACACAGATTTCCATCTTCTAACTACGAGTATGTTTCTGGGACACCAATCCTAAGTTTGTTTCTCACAGATAGCAAAAACGTCTCTTAGCAATTACTATGAGAGCACTTTTTTGACGTCTACATCTTGGGTACCTGCCAAGTCATTCTTTGGAGCCCATCGACTCACAATTGCCTCGTCCTAAAAGCGAACATATACAAGGCTGACTAAAATGTGCAACCCATTTCATTCCTGTCAATTCTCGTTGAGAAATATTCAACTGCTTAGTGAAGAGGACAATTTTAAGCCCATATATTACCTTTGCTATCCACCTTGCTTGATGCAGAGCTCCTGCGATCCTGAAGCTGAAGTCGTTTTTTGACCAACCTCCTAGGTACAGGAGTGAGAGTAATAACTCTTTGCAGTCTTCTCTTGGACGACTTCCGTCGTTTAGCATATTCTCAAAGTAGTTAACCATTTTCACTTGTTCTTCTAGAAAACCTTCGAGAGAACTTTCTTCATTCAGTATAGTCGTATATGACTTCTTAGCAAGTGAAACCCACAGACTTAGGAAGTACCGAAAAATCTGCACGCCAGAATCATTATGGTATCCCACAACACTCCTCAAGCACTCTTTTCTATATCAGTTCATGGGTGTGATGTTAACAAACCAAACACAACAATGTTAGAATCCCTTTTCACTTTTGGTACGTGCCCCTTGAATCAGTCCTGTATCAGATAAACCGATGATATTGTCACGTAGCTCAAATCGGTTCACTTTTCGAATTTATACTTCTGCCACCTGTTCACCAGTGCCTTTCAGGGCAACAGGTACGCCGAGCAAATGCTCTAAATCTTTGCCAGCCACTAGAATTACAACTCTATCTTCCAAAGTTTTTACACTCCCGTGGGCAAGCGAGGGCAACAATTTACTATCCCAATGTAAGCAGGATTCTCAAAGCGTGACTCTTCGATTTTCATTGCTATGTCACTTCTGTTGACCGCCCGAGCTCAGTAAACGGCAGCTGGAGATACCGAAACTTTTGAAACATCGTGGCCAAGGTTCCTTTCAGTAGCCATAATGCAGTACCTGCTTGTCGAATAAAGAGCTGTTCTCGATCCCAAGCAGACGTGAGTGTCTGATCATGAGGTTTAATCCAGGAGTTGAACGTAAGTTCATCGTCGCTGGAGCCGAAAACTCTACCTCCATGTCACTGGGTGTTGATGATGGTGGAGATAAGTCTTCTATTATAACTGCTGAGCGAGGTGGCGCCGTGGTTAACACACTGGACTCGCATTCGGGAGGACGACGATTCAAACCAGCGTCCGCCCATCATTAGGTTTTCCGTGATTTCCCTAAAACGCTCCAGGCAAACACCTGGATGGTTCCTTTGAAAGGAAAAAAAGTAATAACAGTGAAAGCTGATAAAGATACTGATCTCGTCATAGTTTCAGAAGATGATTACGTGATTATAATACAAGAGTATCACAGTTTTCTTTTTATAAAGAACAGTATTTAAGCCACCCTTAAGGAAAAGTCTGATAGTGCGCAATTTTTTGTAGTTCCACATGAGAAACGAAGACTAATTAGCATGAATCTCATTCTTTCATCAGTTAATGCCTTAATAAAACTCCACAAAGAAAGCAAAAGTATGCAATTTATTATTGATGGAAGAGGGGCTCCAATGGCAGAACTAAATAGATTTTTGTTTAAAAAAACTGTCGATCTCATTCAGATTTCCGATTATCTGTAGTTTACGAAATAATGTGGCTTATGCAGATGAAGCTAAAGATTTGCTGATCACTGATGACATGCTACGTCATAGTAAACTAACAATAGATGAAACTTTAAAATAATAAGAAGCAATTTAATTCATAACAGCACCATGGAAATGGGTGAACTAATAGAATTTCTTGATCTATTGGAATTCAGCCTGAGTGTTTATCACTTTGAATTTGGTGAGAAAGTATTATTTGCCGATGGGCAGGTACATCTCTAGGTTATCAGCGGACATGTGTATCAATAATATAGAGACGGCGGTGTTACAGAATAACACACAGTTGACACAGACGCTATGTAGACGATGTATTCATTGTAATAAAGGGAGGGGAGGAGGATCTGCATGCGCTGCAAATGATTTTTAACCAACAGTATCACAGTATTGAACACACTTTAGAGAAAGAGTCTGAAAGGACAGTAACAAGGTCAGAAAATAAGTTGAAATTTCTATTTACCATAAACCAACACATTCATGTAGTGATAAGGGATGACACCAACCACCCACCACAACATAAAAAAACGTATTTCTTTGCTATGGAAGCTTGCCTACGTAAGCTTCCGTTAGATGAAAAGGAAATACAGCAGGAGTTATGCATCCTCAAACAAGTAGCAGTAGCCAATGGTTTTAAGATACGTTTAGTTACACAAATCTTCAAAAAATACAAAGGCCAAACAAACCCGCGTAAGGAAGGAAAAAAGTTTATTATACTGAAATATTACGGCCGTATTACCGAAAAGTTAGTGCATGCTTTCCGTAAACAGTACGAAATGGCATTTCGAGCTGCAGGTCAGTTAAACTAAGAAATAAAAGTAAAAAATTAAAACAAGTATTATGCATCTGCTGTGTACAGATTACAATGTGTAACATGTGATCTTTTTTACGTAGGTCAAACTGGTTGGAATTTTGTGACTAGGTACAAGTAATATATGAACTTAAACGACAAGACTGGTTTTGGTCATCATTTGCGAAGTACAAAACATACAGTGGGTGGGTTGTGACACTGATATGAAAATTTTACACGTGGCACCTAATGGAATGAAATTAGACGTAAGATTAAAAAGCCGGGAAAATTGCCGAACGAACAGTCCGAATTTAAATACAACATTTTTTTGCTCTGTTTAAAAATGATTTATGATTCAGTAAGGCCGTAGCTTATGCTATCAGTAATTTATAGAACAGTGCTATAATATCTCAACCTTTACCAATTCAGCAGCTATGTATTTAATTGAAACATTATGATCTCTGAGAATTGTCAGGTACTACCTGACAATTCGTCCTACTACGGTGATGTCTGAGAGACAGAATATATGAACACACAGTGAACAACCAATGAACAACTGAAGGCGCCTGTCAAATTTTTATGTCTCAAGAACTAAAGTTACCTATCGAATTTTGAAGACAACGGTAACAGTGTCAAGTTACATTAATTACATTGCTCTAATGTAAAAACAGGTGTATTACGCACAGTGAAACATTGCACATGCAGGTACATCACAAAAGATTTATTGCACTACCGTAATCTGTGCACACAAAATGTTTGAAAATGTTCTATTTCATGTTTTGTTCATAACATTGTATCTTCTAATATAGGCAATGGTTAGAGAATGAACGAAAAGTTCGAAACTAGTCATTAATAAAAATATTATTTGCAACACTGACGGAAACCTTAACTAATAAATTACAGATACAGTGAGTTGCTGATCCTGATACCAATATAATGTTGGAGTTACATAAAAACTAGAAGTAGTTGTTCCACTGAAGGGAGCCGAGCTCCTACAAACTCACCATTAAGCAGTCACCTTTTCTAGCAGCCAAATTCCTCTTTAGGTTCCCATTTTAAAGGTCAGTTACCTGGAAAAGATGAAAGAAATACATGAAAAGATCAGTAATGGAAAGCACTTCGGTATAAAAAAATTTCATTAGTTTCAGAGAAAATTGATCAATGTGTGCATCACCTAAATATTATCCAATCTTATCGAAATATGGCATATGTATCTTTTACATCATTGAGACTCGAGGTGCAAGCAAAGTCATATGAAAATCACATCTTTGGAAAAATGAAACATGCTAACCTAGAACCACTACACTGCAGAGATGTTTATTGCTACCTCCCACCCTCAGTTCCAAACAGTCCCAGGCATTACTGTTAGATTTAACGCCGATTCTATCCCAGATCATGTAAAATGGTAGATTACCCTCATAAAGTACGTAGGCTACTTGAAAAATCATGTGCCGCGCATACTGGTAACCCCATAAAATATGTTCCTCAACATATGGGGGCTTCGCCTACTTATGGTTTGAGGGCCCGGACATTCAATTAGATAAGTTACTTTATTAGTTAAGAAATCAAAGAATTTTAATTGGTAAACATATGACTTCTTCATAAAACAAAGGAAGCAAGATACATTAACAGTGAGATCAACAAGAACGTTACAGGTACTTTACTACAACAAAATAAAACAAAAAATGAATTTTTATGAGGATCGCCACCAGTATGGTGCAGGATAATTACAACTGAATTGGTGCACAGTAACATAAAGGACACAAAATATGAATTCAAACGGTGACATAATAAACTATAATAAAAAATACAAAAAACTGTACGAATCAGAACAGAGCCCAAAACAGATTGAGAGAAACGAAAAGATTAGGAAGATTATCACAAGACGCATGAACTTCTATGAATCAATTAGCAACGAATCGAAACGTGAGTGGTTATCTGAATACGGAATAAGACCCCCTTGAGACAGAAAATTAAACTGTAGAACACACGCATACGAATGCGTGAGGCGCGTAGAACACGTGATGCACAAGCTGATTCCATCAGTCGGAAACGAACTTCTCTCCCCTTACACTGACCGCATCCTGAAGTTTGACGTGTGCGTTGCAGTCGCCGTCTTAGGGGACATCCATTAATTACGCGAGCTCCAAAAGGGTACGGGGGGCAATGAAAATCTCAAATCAACTTTCCAATTCAGAGAATATAGCCTACATTATTATAACGAGCAATACTTTGTTTTATACTTTGTTTATACCACAAACAATATTAAAGGGCCCAGGAATCTTTACGGTCTCTCTGAAATCAACTAAATGCTTGCATGCCCGCGATTCCCGGATTGGAAACAAGTGCCGTGCAAGTTTCAGGTTTCATTCGCGGAGTCCCCTGCTGTGCTGGTGGAAATCACTGCGTGCCACTCGTGATATGCTGCAATGCATATACAGTTGAAGTTATCGTGTTCAAGATGAATTCGTATCCAAACTTTTACAATGCGCCTGTTAAACGTCACACTCACAAGTTGCAAAACGCGTGTGAGCGAGAAGTTAATTGCTTGTGGAAAGAAGCTAAGGTGAAGTTCACCAACAAGAGTTCTCCAAGTGATGATATAAATCAAGAGAATAATAAACTACATAATTATACGGTTCGAAGGAAGATGCAAACAATGTTGTCTTTCATCTGCAAAGTAACTAAATTATTAATAAAAGGTCAATCTTTTAGGTGTCCGTCAAAACGGTTAACAATATTTTCGCGGAGCCTTTTTGCCGTCTCTCTCTCTCTGTCCGTCCTTCCGAATACTACTCAGGACTGGCGTGTTTAAAATAAAGCGTTTTTAATCACATGATGAAATATTGTTTAATACTCATTGTAAATAAAACATGTTTTATTAAAGTGCTTTAATCAATATTTAAAACAAATAAAAAATTCATTTTACGTACTTTTACCCGACTATGGGGTAAACCTCACGTTACGGAAGGAGGGAGGGGGGAGGGGGAACACGACTTCTCACCAAAGAGAGAGAGAGAGAGAGAAAGAAAGAGAGAAGCGTGACATAATTACTGAAAGTCCGCTTATCATGGCTGTTGATGGGTCGTCGTGCGCCATACTGTAGTAGCTAATAATTGTGGGTAGTGTGGACCGGTGTGTTGTGACTGCGGCTGCCGGACATGGTCGTCTTCAAGGTTACTGATCGCGGATACGGAAAAAATCTCAAAATCCTGGCAGTTCAATGTTAAACTTCTAAGACTCGGCAGAAGGCCGAAGCCAAGAAAACACGGACTAGAAAGGGACTACGAGTTGCACCCAGACCAAGAGCAGGTCTCCATGAAGTTTTCATGGCCTTCCTTCAGACCTCCAGAAAGGCCTCTTCGCACAATCTTTTTAGCCCAGGAAGGGTCTAAGTCCTCCCGCAATGAGAGATCTGGAAGTCAGTTAACTAGCTTCCCACGAACAAGTTAATCATATAGTTACCAACGAGCTTCGCGTTTGCGGAAACGAGAACAGTGTCGCCACAGTCCCAGGGACGCACCCGCTTTTAGGAAATTCTGTAAATTTTGGTGTGAGCTTCGCCCTGCGTTCCCACGGAAACTCAGAGTCAGGGACTTTCACAGACGGACTTACGGCCAGTTGTTTAGCTTGTGGATCAGTGTCTGGAGACCAAACACAACAGGATAACAGCAAGTGGTCAGTTGTAGACTTCACCGAAAGTGAGTTATTAAACAGGCTGAATTCTCACCCATACCGCTACAGGTCTCCCATTCTACTGATGACAGCGCAGGAAGCTCCTTCGACCGTCCTTCCGCCCTATTGTCCAGGTACCGGCAGGATTAGCGCTGAAAGGCTGACACGGCTGTTAATGTGAATACTACCGTGAGAACAGCACTTTGAGCGACGCCTGTATTCTCAAGTGCGTACCAAAGTTTCACCTCTAGTCCAGCACAATCGAAGGGAATTCCCGTACGGCTCGCCTGACCTCTGCAGCTTCTACCTGCTGGTGGGAAACGAAACACTCGAATTCGGCAACTCTTCTCAAAGCGCCTTCTGCGCTTCACACAGGAACTCGGTAACTTCTGCCTGCCCGTTAAATCTGAACGGAACAAATGTACGACTTCTTTAAAATTTATAATGAGCTTAAAGAATACAGTGTATACTGGACCAATAAAGAAGATGGTGTAAAATAAAACGAGTTATATATATATATATATATATATATATATATATATATATATATATATATATATAAATGAATAAAAACGGAGTAAACAGGAGAAAGCTTTAACACAAAACCCGTACAGCAAGCCTACATAACAGTTCATATTAATAAATTGTTTCCCCCGTTTTTATTTATTTACTGTTCATTTTTTTACTTTTTATATTGCATTACCACCACATTGTCAAATATGTTATTTACTGTACTTTTCTGCTTCAATCTAGACGAGTAACTTCTCTTCCAATGCTGTTTACAAACACTGTAAATTCTTTGGTGACAACACTCAGTAAATGTCTGAAAATTGCCTTGCAAGCCGGAAACCGATTAACACAATAAAAGTAATACTGTAGAACGAAAGCAAACTAGCGCTTTTCCTTTATTATAAGTTATAATTTGCCAATTTCACCATTTCTGAGTAAATCTAATTTCTGTTCGACGAAAGCTTGTCACGTCCTGGTTTTTGGGTCCATTTTCATGATGTGGCCATTTTTTGCAAAGTTAATTCTTATGTATGTATCGGTTTGTTCATGGATCAGTCTTTTCAAAAACTTGAAGACATCTGGGTTAGGAGATTCACAGGAAACATTGAAACGGGAATGAAAGCTTTCACAAGCGTTAGTCGCTCTCCATAAGGAAGCGTAATCTGCTGCTCAAATGTTAGGAGGAAATAGCGTCGTCAATGTTATTTCAATTTACATAATCGACAAATTTGATGGGTTTTTGGTCCTGTATGCTGACAAGGCCAGCAAAAACATCAGAAACATCTAAGACCAAGATGTAATGCAGGCACTGGCCTTTTTCACTGTTGTGGTCTTAGTAAATCGAAGCCAAATCAACTGTTTGTACTTTATACCACCTGAAATATGTAGAAACTAAAATAAAGTTTGTGGGAATCTAAAAGGCAAAATTTGTAAGGTCCGAAACTTAATCAAGTACACAACTCTTGTTAGCGTGAACGATGTACAACTATTATGAGGAATAACTGTATTCTATTGTGTTAAAAAAAGCAAATAATATGCTACACTAATTAGGGCTCCTTTTCGTTCAACAGTAATACGGATTTCTTAAAAATAACAATTACAGTTGTGCTTTTCCAGCTTGAAACTGACAAACAATAATCTTTGACTGATAAGAAGGCAACGTTGATACTTTCAATGGATGGACAGTTCGAAGTCAATTAATACTGTTTTTGGACTTCAAACCAGTTGTCACTCCCATCATTCATCTTAAACACACTGCATATTTTTCGTATATGTTTCTTAGTTACTTGAGGTTTGCAAGGCTGGACACTAATGGTAGAACCTCCAGAGTAACTGTGGAGTATGAATAACTGGAGAAAGTGTTCCGCTACACACTGTTAGGTATCATCCCTCAATATACGAGGGTTGTAACTTTAATAGTGGGAAATATTTATTTACAGCTCGTACAAAATAGATACGTGTTTCAAAGTTTTGCTGGCCTTAAAAGTACTCAACGCATTGTGTATAACCCGTTGCCAGCGATGTGGAAGTCTTAGGATACTCCTAGCAGCGCCATTTCTGTTGACAGTTCGAGCGGCGCGGTCTACTGCCCGAAGAATTTGTAGCAATTCTGCAGTGAATGCTGTGAAGTGTTTCCTTCAGTTTATAAATCGAGTTGAACTTACGAGTGCTTAAGTCAGGGGAGTGCACTAGGTGGTACAGCACTTAGCAGCCCATCAGTCAAACAAATCAGTAACAGCTTGCTCGCCGGCCGGTGTGGCCGAGCGGTTCTAGGTGCTTCAGTCTGAAACTGCGCGGCAGCTACGGTCGCAGGTTCGAATCCTGCCTCGGGCATGGATATGTGTGATGTCCTTAGGTTAGTTAAGTTTAATTATTTCTAAGTTCTAGGGGGCTGATGACCACAGATGTTAAGTCCCATAGTGCTCAGAGCCATTTGAACCATTTGAACAGCTTGCACCGTACGTGCTTGAGCATTGCCCTGCAAAATGATGGTCAGGTCCTGCAGAGAGTGTCATCACTTCTGTATCTATGCTGTTCATTTTTGGAACACAACCTACGACCAGCTTAGAGACAGAAGTGATGACACTTTCTGCAGGGTCTAACCATCATATTGCAGGACACTGCTCAAGCACGTACAGTGCATTCTGTTACTGATGGGGCTGCTAAGTGCTATACCACCTACTGCACTTCCCTGACTTAAGCCCTCGTGAGTTCAATCCGATTTCTAAATTGAAGGAAAACTTCACGGCATTCGCTTCAGAATTGCTACAAATTCGTCGGGCAATAGACCGCGCCGCTCGAACTGTCAACACAACTGGCACTGCTGAGAATACCCTACGACTTCCACATCGCTGGCAACGGGTTATACACAATGCTGGTGACTACTTTGAAGGTCATTAAAACTTTGAAACACGTATCTATTTTGTACGAGCTGTAAATAAATAGTTGCCACTGTTAAAGTTACAACCCTCATAGTTTCCTGCTGACATAGGTGCTGTAGATTGGAGTCGACTAGGAATATATGAACATTTTCCGTACCGCTATTGAAGCACAGAGGCTTCGCCTTTTGTAGTTGTCACTTCCATTTACGATGAGGCAACCTGAATTTCTATCGCGGATTTTAGCAGTTTGGGCATACTTTTCAAACGAGCGTGAGTAATATTCTTCTGAGTATATCTTACATCCTTTCTCGTTAATATGTTTACGGTCATCTACTTTTTTGTATATAAGCCTTGATTGTGCTTCAGCCAAAGTTTCGCCATTTTTTTTTCTTTTGTAACAAAAAAAAAAAAATGGTTGAAATGGCTCTGAGCACTATGGGACTCAACTGCTGAGGCCATAAGTCCCCTAGAACTTAGAACTACTTAAACCTAACTAACCTAAGGACAACACACACATCCATGCCCGAGGCAGGATTCGAACCTGCGACCGTAGCGTAGCGCGGTTCCAGACTGTAGCGCCGGAACCGCTCGGCCACCAACGGCTGGCTTTGTAACAAAATTCGATAACATTCTCCTGTTCAACAAGTGTTCTGGAACTGATGTGTGATCATGAGTGCCTTCCAAACAGCTGCCTACTGCAAATAATTTAATAGAGCACCTTGATTTTTACCATAGCACTGCCATTCGTATTCTTCAGTTCCTAGAACTCTTCTGTAAGGTTTGAATTCATAATCATCACAGAGTAAACGTATATGGCTCTGAGCACTATGGTACTTAACATCTATGGTCATCAGTCCCCTAGAACTTAAAACTACTTAAACCTAACTAACCGAAGGACATCACACAACACCCAGCCATCGCGAGGCAGAGAAAATCCCTGACCCCGCCGGGAATCGAACCCGAAATTTATATTGCCACGGTCAATAAAGACACGTTGGGAAACATGATTTTCTGTCATATTTGTCGCTTTGCAGACTAATTTCAACTACAGAACGAAATGCTGTGATATTCTGCACAAATCTTAGTGGACAGCTGTCGTTCACTGGACTGACGAGTTCGGTTAGGGCCAGAAACACCACCCCCGCTGACTCATAGCTAAGCTCGAGCCGTCCTGCTACCTGCATATAGAGTTTCCGATTTCGAGGGTGGGAGTCATTGACCCCTTCACAGTATCCTTCTTGTGGTCATTAAAAGTTGCCGAGTCCAAGTGTGCCCTACCCGTAGTCCCAATCCCAGGTACATTAAGCAGAATAGCTACTATTAGTATGAAATGTTAAATTAAACACTGAGAGATGGGTTATCTACATTGCTACAAGCAACGTCATAACCACTTACAGTGAGTCCAAAAAGTATTCGTCTAGTTGTAACTTTTTTTAAAAAAACTTAGTATATGTCATGTGAAAAGAAAGGAACATAAAATGTGAAGATCCAGTCATATTCAACGAACCTTGGTAAGTCACTTTTATTGATGGACACGGAAATGAGTACATCCAAAGCAATAACAAATTTGACAAAATGGAGAATTTATTCAAGGGCTACTTCAAAAAGTATTCGTCCACTCATATTTTTTTAATTTACAATCTGAAAATATTATTTCAATTACAAAAATTAATATTTACTGGGGTTTCCCTTTGCAGCTATTACTGCTTGTAGTCGTCTGGACATCGACCTGACCAAGTTTGCAGTCAGAGAGGCTGAAATTTTGTCCCATTCGTCGTGAAGTGCTTCCTTTAGGTCTCTCCTGTCAGAAACGTGTCTTCTCCAGATGCTATCTTCCAGTACTTTCCAAAAGTGTTCAATAGGATTAATGTCTGGGCTCTGAGGACGGGTGTTATGTTGTTTTGGCGTATTGTACAGGAGCCACAGCCTTGTATTTAGAGCCGTATGCTTTGGGTCGTTATCTTGTTGAAAAATGTAATTTCCTTGCAGACCTAATTTTTCGGTGCTAGGATTCAGAGTCCTTTAAAATGTTGATACACATATGGTGATCCATTGTACCTTCTATGAAATGTAATTTTCCAACACCTGCAGCACTCATACAGCCCCACACCATCAGGAAGCCACCACTGTGTTTAACCGTTGGCACAAGATTACGTGGCAACATCTCCACATTCTTCTTACGCCACACCATTCGCCTGCCATCCGACACGAATACGTTATATTTACTCTTATGATAAAATATCACTCTATTCCAGAAGTCTTTCTTTTTGAATCTGTGTTCCATCGCAAAATGAAGACGTTTCTTTCGATTCTGTTGATCCAAAATTTCTTGCGCGCTACCAGGCCGTATACATTTTGAAGGTATTTCTGATTGTGTTGGCGAAAACCTTCTTTCCCCTAGACTCTAACTCCCCAGCCAACTTAGGAGCGCTGATTTTAGGTTTCTTCTTCATGATAAATCTCAGGTTTGCATCAGTCATAATGTGGTTCGAATGGTTCAAATGGCTCTAGGCACTATAGGACTTAACTACTGAGGTCATCAGTCCCCTAGAACTTAGAACTACTGAAACCTAACTAACCTAAGGACATCACATAAATCCATGCCCGAGGCAGGATTCGAACCTGCGACCGTAACAACAGCGCGGTTCCGGATGAAGCGCCTAGAACCGCTCTGCCACAGCGGCCGGCAGTCAAAATGTGAGGGGGTCCGGTACGTGGTTGGTTTCTTAATGATTTTGTTGCGCAAAATCGATCTATTATCGACTGAACCGTGGATCTAGATCTACCGACTACTTTAGCAATCCCGTAAGAAGATATACACCCATTATGTAAGCGGAGAATAAGTTTCCTTTCGATCAGCGTCGTTTCACTATCCTTACGGCCCATGGCGCTAACTGCACTGATTCTGCGCTGCTCAGAACCACAACAGGCAATAGAGTAGTGGAGCGCACGGTTAACTCTAGGTTGAGCCAGGGGTCAGCGTTATAGTTTAATAACCGCACGCACAATTTCGGCATGTTCAGATGGTGGACGAATACTTTATGAACTAGCTCTTGTATTTCATTTTCTATTTTGTTAACCTTGCTTTCGATTTGGATGTATTTCTTTCCTTGCTTGTCAACAAAAATGACTCACCGAGGTACTTGTTACGTGACCGGCTCTTTAGATTTTGTAAACATTTCTTTTCATGTTACACAGACTTTGTTGTCTAAGAGATATGCAGCCAGACGAATACTTTTTTGCCGGCCTGAGTGGCCGAGTGGTTCTAGGCGCTACAGTCTGGAACTGCGCGACCAATACGGTCGCAGGTTCGAATCCTGTCTCGGGTTGGATGTGTGTGATGTCCTTAGGTTAGTTAGGTTTAAGTAGTTCTAGGTTCTAGGGGACTGATGGCCTCAGTAGTTAAGTCCCACAGTGCTCAGAGCCATTTGAACCACTTGAATAGTTTTTTGACTCACTGTACATAATCAGCGCGTAATGATAGTGACATGTCTGCAAATGAAAACCGAATCGGAAAGTAAATGAAGTACGAATAATCTTACTAATTAAACTGCCGCAACACGACACAATTTGACGTTTGTTACATGCCGCATTGACGGTGCTGCAATTTTAAAAGTCAATGTACATTTCGAAATGTACGTGATCTGTAAACTTCATTTAAGTGGTAGGTGGTGTTGTAATTTCCAAAAGCATTAGTGTAATGAAAGCTATTGCCGCGTAAGGCGACAGGGTTGTGCACGGCGGACGGATCGCTGCCAGAAAGGAAGCACGCACAAGCCATTACGCGCCGCCAGCTGCCGGAAGGCTCGCGAATGACCCATCAACTACTGGCCGCGAGCCGTGGGCGGAGGACACGGGGACTGAAACGTGGCAACACGCAGCTGCAGAGGACGTCGCTGAAGGAGCGACGTCATATCTGCCCTTGTTAGTGACTCTGGCTGAATAGCGTGAGCGATCGGATAACTGATCACGAAACGCATGTTGCTGTCTTCACTAACGAGGCAAGTGTGTACCCTCTAACAATCAGAACCACACGAAAATTTGCTTAGCATATGCATGGTCCAGCCACAGTAAGCGTTTTGTTGTTCTTCATGGCAAGCTATTCTGGGCTTACATTTCAGCAAGATAGGCACGCCCGCACATTTCGATAGAGTTTCTACTGTTTGTCTTCGTATATGCTAAACCCTACCTTGGCCAGCAAGGTTGCGGGATCTCTCCCCAATTGACAACGTTTTGAGCATTTCAGAATCGTCCAACCAGCTGGGTATTTTGACGATCTAATGTGCTAATTGGACAGAACTGAGCACTATATCCCTCAGGAGGACATTAAACAACTCCTTCAATCAATGCCAAGCCGAATAATTGCTTACATAAGGGCCAGAGGTGGAACAACGCGTTATTGAATTGTTCAGTTTGTTAAACTCTCTCTCTCGAATAAATCATTCAACTTTTCTGAAATTGTAATTATTTGTTTGTCTGTACATTACATCACATGTACCGATTTATATCACATTCGGACAATTACTTCGTGTTGCATCGTGTTTCATCTCTTAGATTGTACTTTCCCTGCCTGGTGACGTGTCGCGAACGTGCCCACAGCCGGTCATTAAGTGTCGCGATGGGTAGTGGTCATAAGATTTTCGCTCATTATTGTAGCTCAGCATTGCTCTAGAGAGCCTGTGACGAATCTTGCAGCTCACACAAGAGAAGATGTTTCACTAGGTTAATATGCTGCTGTACTTCTTCAGGCTTTCCTGAGTTTCTTAGGCGTTACGTCTCATGATGATGAGGAAACTACACAATATGCCAGCACTGCAGCCGACCGCGGTGGCCGAGCGGTTCTAGGCGCTTCAGTCCGGAACCGCACGACTGCTAGGGTCGCAGGTTCGAATCCTGCCTCGGGCATGGATGTGTGTGATTTTCGTACGTTAGTTAGGTTTAAGTAGTTCTAAGTTCTAGGGGACTGATGACCTCAGATGTTAAGTCCTATAGTGCTCAGAGCCATTTGAACCATTTGAACCAACACGGCACCTGCTCCTCATCTCTTTTGATATGCGACTGGAATATTGTACTGTTTACACAACACCATCCGACACAACACCAGCGAACCTTTCAAGTTGAGGTATTGTTATTGGGCAACCTGTTCAGATGTTTTATTTATGAAAATTAAAGGACTTGATCAGCTTCGAAATTATTATAATTTTATCTTTATATGTGCTTGTAGTATTCGATCTCAGTTGAAACCCTGAAGTATATGAAGTGATCCAAAACGTAACCATACGGAGTTACTCTATTTTTGGTCTTCATATTGGGTGCACACAAGAATTGGAATGTTCTACGTTCATAATTCGCACAAAATAACGTAGGACCGTTGCAGAAATGCATTCTCGTCGTGAGCGCTGAGAGAGACATCCTGTTGTTAGGAAGGGGTGATCTCTTCAGTTGACTGTCACCTGCCGACCTGCACGCTTTGAGCATTCTAGTTGCTATCTACTTACTATATAACATGACACTGCAGTCTTCAGACACCAGAGATGCAGGGAAAGTCTTCATAAAGAGCATGTGTAATTACGTTGGATAGTCACGTCTATGTCACGACCACCTATGCTCCACGTCAATGTGCAAAAACCACTCGCAAATGGTATATGGCAGCATCAGCATTGGAGGGTATATAAAGTGTGGTCGGGAGAAGCCGAAAACGGAGCAATCATTGTCGTAATGCGTAAATGGAGCGATTTAGCTGACACCCAAAAAGGACATGATCATTGGCTTCCGGGCCAAAGGTCGAAGAATTTCCGAAATGACTAAGTTTGTAAACTGTTCTCGAGTCGCCGTGGTTTAAGAATGCCGTGCATGGCAAAATGACGCTATTCAAAACTGTCGCAGAAGCAACTGTGATGCACCACGGACCAAAGATTGCAGGAGTGAACGACGGCTGTGGAAATTTCTATGGGCAAATAGACGAGCAACTGTTCAGCAACTGACTGCCCATATGAATCTCGGGGCTACCAACAAAGTCCCCTCAACGACGGATCGGCGATCGTTGCCGTGTATGGATCTCCAAAGCAGGCGCCTGATTCATGCACCCATGGTGAACCGACGAAGGCTGGAATTTGCACGCCAACTGGACGACCACTAAATGGCGACAGGTGGCCTTTGCAGATGAATAATGTTTTATGCCCCAACGGACATATGGCTGTTGGCGCGTACGGAGTGAAACGTCTGAAAGCGAACATCCTGCAACAATCGTCAGAAGGTTCCAAGCCCATGGAGGGAGCGTTATGGTCCGGGAAATGTTTTCGTGGCATTCCTTGAGTGATCTCGTCATTCTGGAAGGCATAATTGGATCACCACAAGTATACATCTATCCTTGGGGACCATGTCCATTGCTACATGCAACTCGTTTTCTCCTCGGCACGATGGTAGTTACTAGCAGTGCAAGCACACTGCACCCAGCGTACGCGTGTGGTTCTAGGAACACCAGTATGAGTTTACGCTATTCCTTTGGCCAACAAACTCCCCGCGTTTAAATCCAATCGAGAATTTGAGGAACTACTTCGATCAGTCTTAACGCGCCACGGATCCTCAACCGTGATACCTAGCGCAGCTGATCACGGAACTAGAGTAGACATGGCTCAACTTCCCCGTCGGTATGTTCCAGAACCTCACTGACTCTTCCTGCATGTCTTGCAGCTGCCCGCACTGCAAAGGATGGTTATTCAGGTTTCTGACAGGTGGTCTCATTAATTTGACTGCACAGCGTAAATTGCTCATTCCAAAAACAGTGGTAGGAAAAACAGAAACGAGAATTAGGATTTAACATCCCGTCGGCATCGGGGTCATTACCGACAGAGCACAAGCTCGGATTGTCGCAAGGATGGGGAAGGAAATCGGCCGTGCCCTTTCAAAGTAACCGCACCGGGAAGTGATTTAGGGCAATCGAGGAAAACCGAAATCTCGATGGCCGCTTTCGGACTTGAACAGTCGTCTTTCCGAATGCGAGGCCAGTGTGCTAACCACTGCTTCACTTCGCTCGGTCAGTGGTACGAGACATTCGCATGAAAACTGAGCTTCTTATCACGAGAGACTTTTAAAAGATCACCTATTCAAGGTCTAACAAGGGGAGGACACGACGTTCGGAACACGAATTTACTTCGAACTTTATACGCTTTTAGCAGTCTATTACGACAACATAAAGTGCAAGTAGCAAGGCGTACTAATAGGGCGATTTCGACAAAATCGCAAGGGAAGCTTCAAGCGTCAGTTTTGTACCGGTGCGTTGCGACCCTGAGCATGAGCAGGCAGCAGTCATGTGGTTAGCATTCAAGCTCCGTAATTAGTGGATCGCTGTATCGAGTCCTACACATACCTTTTTTTAAAACTTATATTGTTTTTTAACACTTATCACATTATTTTATACATATTACATTTGAAAGATAACATGATAAAAAGAGACGTGTATTTGAATTAACTTTTATTGAATTTCAAATGGGTAAGGTCCCGAGAACTGCTTTGCACCTGGACGCTTCGATCTGCAGACACAGGTTTCAAGGACAAGGGACAGGCTCGGAAAGCCGAAGTCAAACATAGATAAATAAAGGCGTAAATAACTTTACTCAATAATACAATGAGTTACAACACGCAAGAATATGAGAGTAACGTATGATTTATCATCGGACGTACTTTCGACACTGCGAGTTGCAGGATTTTTTCATATAGACGTGGAAAACACATTAAAACGGTATCTGCTGCATCGAATGAATGCAATTTTCCCGCACAAGTTCTAGAGAAAAACAAAGCTCGCTGACAATTCCAAAAATTTCTTTATCTTTCTACCGACAATTTGTATGCAAATTACGCGTAACGCAGCATTTTCGTAATTATTGGCGCCGAAAATTGGCGATGTACGATTCAATATAATATAACAGGATCTTCACGAGAAGCAAATTCTCGTTCGATGTCAATCAAATACGAACAAGTTTGAAAGCGTTTGATAAAGTTTTTAACTTGTTCATAGAAATAAAAGTCGAATAATATTTGTTGTAATACTAAAAATTAGTCAACAGCGAAATAACATTGGAAATTCAATCAAGTGCATGCAAATACACGTATATTTTAATCATATTACCATTCAAACGTAATACTGCATGTAGGAAATGATATGACTAGTGCTGAAAAAAGTATAATTTTTTTTAAAAAAAAGGAAGAGAAAGATGAGCGGGACTCGATCCATCGGTTACGGAATTTGGCTTTCGCAAAGTGCCCCTACAGCCGTTTCAACACTGGAGATGCAATACTAGAGTTTGTTTTGACAATTCAGAGTATATATTAGCTGGCCCGCATCTCGTGGTCGTGCGGTAGCGTTCTCGCTTCCCACGCCCGGGTTCCCGGGTTCGATTCCCGGCGGGGTCAGGGATTTTCTCTGCCTCGTGATGGCTGGGTGTTGTGTGCTGTCCTTAGGTTAGTTAGGTTTAAGTAGTTCTAAGTTCTAGGGGACTGATGACCATAGATGTTAAGTCCCATAATGCTCAGAGCCATTTGAACCATAAGCAACACTGAGAAATGCTGTAAAATTCAGTTCGCTCTGTTCTTCCTAAATGATACCGTGTTCCTTGACGTCTGGAATGTATTCTATAATGTGTCGCACTCTAGATTATGAAGAAAATACAAGCTTAGGGAATTTCGGATAAGTTCTATGACTAGATTCAGGATTTTAGAAGAGACAGAACGCAAGATATGAACAAATGTTTGGGGATTTTAACTACTACATGTGCGTATATTTAAAAGCAGTTATACTCATGAAAAATAACCTTCATAATTACTGCACAAATAGATATCTCCATGACTGTGTAACAAAATATAGACTGAATTTACATTTAGCGAGACAGGACAAACATAGAACTCAAAACACCATTTTCTATCTTGAAATAAAGCCGTACAATAAATTGCCGAAGGAGATCAAAGAGATTACTAAAACGAACTTATTACAAAAGGGAATAATAATAACAATAATAATGATCTGTCATTTCACAATTTCCTGAGACCCTTACTCCCAAAGTTCTGCCATGTATATATAGTACTAATACCTTTTAATCTCTCTGAGCTCAATATCTCACTCTTTGTGGAGGGATGCTGACGCAGCGTTTCAGGCAAGCAAATAAGAAGTTGCGGAACAAAATATGGAAACCGGACATCGTCGCTTATGATCCAGATGTCAGCTGATAGTGCGTTTAGTGTTGCATTATGAACTGATGTGTGTGTGTGTGTGTGTGTGTGTGTGTGTGTGTGTGTGTAGTGTGTTCGGTGATCGTAGTGAGAAACGAATGAAGAGTGCCGCACTAACATTTTGCACCATTGTATAACTTCTTTGCAAAATAGGGTTGTACACTAGATATAACAGAAATGAGGCTGTAATCTTTTAGGCTGACTGGGCCTGCATTCGGAACGATAAAGGCTCCGATTCCTATCCGCCCATGCTGATTCAAGTTTCACGTGCTTTTCCTAAATCATTTCAGGTACATGCAAGACTGGTTCCTACTATAAGATCACAGCTGACCACCTCTGCCATCCTTGTCACACTATCCTCGCAAATAAGTAGCAGCGTGCAAATATAAATGTTTTTTTCTTATTCTTAAATTTTAATACCGTGACTCGTTCCTTGTAAAAGTGATCCGCGGATGATTAAAACTACTACTACCACTACAACTAAAACGTCGTTCTTAACGGGACGAAATATTCAGATGTAAAAGTAACTTCAGTGTTTTGGACCCGTTATTGTTGGCGTAAGGCATAAAGCCTCTCCTGGAAAAGTCGTTAGCCTCGTGAGGTTGTTAACGGACGGTGTTGTTGCGAAATGCAGAAAGGCTTGAAGATCGACGAGTGGGGCAGGGACGGGCAGTTGACCCTCAGCGTTAACAACTGTAGCGCACTGTGTTATAAATACGCGGATGCACAATAGTATTTGGATGCACAATTTGTCATAAATCACCAATAGCAGTAACAACGATAAAATATCTAAGACTATCAGTGTGGCAAAGTGAAACAACCAGATAAAACTAGTCGTAGCAAAAGCAGGTGGGAGGTTGACATTCATTGCAATTATCTTAAGAAAATGCAATTTATCCGCGGATGACGTGGCCTACATAAAACTCGTTCGTTTTTTTTACTGAAAAAAATGGCTCTGAGCGCTATGGGACTTAATTTCTAAGGTCATCAGTCCCCTAGAACTTACAACTACTTAAACCTAACTAACCTAAGGACATCACACACATCCATGCCCGAGGCAGGATTCGAACCTGCGACCGCAGCGGTCGCTCGGTTCCAGACTGTAGCGCCTAGACCGCTCGGCCACCCCAGCCGGCGTTTGTTTACTGAGTATTGCTCGTTAGTCAGGGACTCTTACCAGGTAGGAGCTAACACAGGAGACATAGACGATCGAAGGAAGAGTGGCACGTTCTGTAATGGGCTTATTTGGTTAGTGTGACAGCGTCCCTCACTGAGACGCCGACGAAACTCCAATGATAGAGCAAAGGTGTTGGCAGCACGGAGAGGCTTACTTGTGTGTGACAAGCTAAGCCATCAGCTCTGTCCCAAGGCCAGCCAGTATCAAGGACATTGAGGATAAGTTACAACAATTTTGGACCACCTTGTCTCGGGAGAGCATACGACGGCTTTATGACATCCTTCACAGCCGAATCAGTGGATAGATCTACAACAGGAGGGTGAACGACATACTGATAATTGGGTTCATGCTGCCACTTTTTTTTTTTAATATGAGTTGGTTTTGCCTAAAATGATATCACATACACTCTCAAACCGTCAGATTTCGTTTCGTTTCCCTCTTCCCATCTGGGAGCTTTACGGCTTTTCAGGCAGTGTAGATTGCATACGGTGGAAGAAAATAAATTAGCAAAATGTTATTGTGCGTGTTACAAACGCGCCAGAAAAATGATGAAAACAGATCCCACTGCGGTGAACCGGGTGTTCTGTGCTGCTGATGCTTGCTGGCAGCGAGGCTTATCTCTGTCGTATCGCGCCAGAGTTTAAATTACTCGTCGCTGTTTTCGCAGAGGCCTACGCTGCAGCCGGCCGCGGTGGTCTACCGGTTCTAGGCGCTCAGTCCGGAACCGCGCGACTGCTACGGTCGCAGGTTCGAATCCTGCCTCGGGCATGGATGTGTGTGATGTCCTTAGGTTATAATATTTTAAGTAGTTCTAAGTACTAGGGGACTGATGACCACAGATGTTAAGTCCCATAGTGCTCAGAGCCATTTTTTGAGCCTACGCTGCCCCACTGCGTCACATCGCGTCCTGGAAAATACACCATGTTTCCCCACGCGGTCAATACAAGTGGCATTTTCAGAGCAGTCATGAACGAAATCACTGTTCCTCTTACTGCCACAGGAATAATTTCTTTGTGTATGGCACCATGCGTCTACTTCCAAATTTCACCCATTATATGCGACACTATTTAGTGGTTTATTCCCTTTTACAAGCAATATCGATGAAAAGTTTATCATCACCTCGAATGGACGTAGTTCAGTAATCAGTCATTAATTATATGTTTGTTTGCGAGTGTAGCAAAAAAGAAAAAGTGCGGTCCTCGGCCCATTGATGAAATTGAGTATTGTGGGGTAATTCTTTCTCGCCAGTAGCGGAAATTTTGCAGCCGTGTCAGACCCATCCGGATGACTTCCTCGGGCGTCTGTATTGGCCCCACACAGCTGCAGAATCTCCATTTTGTTTTGGCTTCCCTAGCGGCGTGAGACGGTAGTATCAAGGGGTTTCAGTGTCTACCGGGTCTACAGAGATGTACAGGGTGGAGCACGAACTGTGTCACCATTACGTTTTTGGATAAATATTTACCTGCCAAGATATATTCAAAGGAACATACAGTGCGAATCAATTAAAACCGGCACCGCAAATATTGCGAAAGCAAAAAGTGCTATAGATGTGCGGTTTTTACAGAATGGTTTGGTCGTCAGGGCGTAAGATTAGATTAGATTAGATTTACTTTCATTCTAATTGATCCGTAGTGAGGAGGTCCTCCAGGATATCAGAAAAACAAGAATACATGACAAATATTTACAACTCAAACAAATAAGCTAATGTACCTTCCACAGGTCTACATCTACATCTACATCTACATAGATACTCTGCAAATCACATTTAAGTGCCTGGCAGAGGGTTCATCGAACCACCTTCACAATACTCTATTACTCCAATCTCGTATAGCGTGCGGAAAGAATGAACACCTATATCTTTCCGTACGAGCTCTAATTTCCCTTATTTTATCGTGGTGATCGTTCCGCCCTATGTAGGTTGGTGTCAACAAAATATTTTCGCATTCGGAGGAGAAAGTTGGCAATTGGAATATCGTGAGAAGATTCCGTCGCAACGAAAAACGCCTTCCTTTTAATGATTTCCAGCCCAAACTCTGTATCATTTCTGTGACACTCTCTCCCATATTTCGCGATAATACAAAACGTGCTGCCTTTCTTTGAATTTTTTCGATGTACTCCGTCCGTCCTACCTGGTAAGGATCCCAAGGATCCCACACCGCGCAGCAGTATTCTAAAAGAGGACGGACAAGCGTAGTGTAGGCAGTCCCCTTAGTAGGTCTGTTACATTTTCTAAGTGTCCTCTCAATAAAACGCAGCCTTTGTTTAGACTTCCCCACATTTTCTATGTGCTCTTTCCAAATTAAGTTGTTCGTAATTGTAATACCTAGGTATCTAGTTGAATTTACGGCTTTTAGATTAGACTGATTTACCGTGTAACCGAAGTTTAACGAGTTTCTTTTAGCACTCATGTGGATGACCTCACACTTTTCGTTATTTAGGGTCAACTGCCACTTTTCGCACCATTCAGATATTTTTTTCTAAATCGTTTTGCAGTTTTTTTACCTTCTGATGACTTTATTAGTCGATAAACGACAGCGTCATCTGCAAACAACCGAAGACGGCTGCTCAGATTGTCTCCCAAATAGTTTATATAGATAAGGAACAGCAAAGGGCCTATAATATTACCTTGGGGAACACCTGAAATCACTTCTGTTTTACTCGATGACTTTCCGTCAATTACTACGAACTGTGACCTCTCTGACAGGAAATCGCAAATCCAGCCACATAACTGGGACGATATTCCATAAGCACGCAATTTTTCTACGAGCCGCTTGTGTGGTACAGTGTCAAAAGCCTTCCGGAAATCCAGGAATACGGAATCGATCTGAAATCCCTTGTCAATAGCACTTAGCACTTCATGTGACTAAAGAGCTTGTTGTGTTTCACAGGAACGATGTTTTCTAAACCCATGTTGACTGTGTGTCAACAGACCGTTTCCTTCGAGGTAATTCATAATGTGCGAACACAATACATGTTCTAAACTCCTGCTGCATATCGACGTTAACGATATGGGGCTGTAATTTAGTGGAACGATCGTCATTTTTTTTAATGAACAGATTCTAATAATACATAAGAACTATATTTTATGTGCAAACATACACTTTTAAAGTAGAACAAGGCCTACTGACATTAAAAAAACTAGGGTAAATTAGAATGTCAGTGGTGTTTGTTACAGGATTCTAGTGCGAGTCGTTTACGGGGTATCGTATTTTGTAAAGTTCCCACACCGTCACTTTTACAGTACCTGTGGCTGCACACATCAAAGAACAACACAAGTGCATACAACAGTTATGTGGATTCCCATCCGTAACAAGACAATTGCGCACGGTTCCTGTCTGGTATGGAAAGACTGCTGCGCACGTGCTAGCATTTAATATCTAAGCAGGCTGCAGTAATACGTCGTTGCATCTCATCAGGTGTAGTTGGTATGTCCTCGTGGACAGCGTCTTTCAGTTTTCCTCACAGAAAAAAGTCTACAGACGTCGAATCCGGGGACGGTCCGGCCAGTGTACAGGTCCTACAGGTCCTCTACGTCCATTCCAACGATGTGGAAACAGTTTGACAGAACAAGATGTAGTATTTCGTGCACTATGGGCTAGACAGCCATCATGTTGGTACCATAGGGTCCTTCCAGTCAGAAGAGAAACGTCCTCTAGTATCCGCGGAAGATGGTCTGTTAGGACGCTGAGATACTTGTGAGCGTTCAGTGTTCCGTCTATGAAAAGCAGGTCTTTGAGCTGATAGTTCACTATCCCATATCACACGTTTACATTCCATGGACGCAAACGTTCCAACTGACGAAACCGACTAGGATTGTCAACAGACCAATAGTGCATGTCCCGGCGATATATCTGGTCATGATTAGTGAATGTGGCTTCATCACCAAAGACGATACATGATATATCTCGAGTATCTGACTTAGTGCCCATGCACAGAAGTTAACACGAGTCTCATAATCGTTTCCGTGCAGCTCTTGACGGAAAGAGATCTTATAGGGATTGAACCTATGCCCTGCAAAATGCGTAAGACACTTTCCAAACTCATTCTGCTTTCTCGTGCGATTGTGCGGGAGATAACACGCGGATCAACTGCAACAGCAGCAAGAACTTTAATTTCCGCCTCTTCTGTCGTCACTTGATTGCTTCTGTGACGTAGTCGAGGTGTTACACTACCATTTTCACGTAACTGGTTGAAGAAGTTGATAAATAACTGCCAAGACGGTTGACGTCTGTTGGGATACCTTGTCGTATACGCCATACGAAAACGAACTGCATTCTTCCTATACTCTGCACACACCATGAAGATGTCGGCTTTTCCTGCAATGGAAAATCTCTTCGTCAACTCACGACTTACTTCTAGGAATGTCAAACACTAACTGACTAACAAGTCGCGATGCAATCAAGTAACACAGAAGCACATGTAAGGAAACATAACAACATCTCACCTACCAACTAAGCAGGATAAAAGGCGCAAACAAGTATTGGTGTAGAAACTTTTCAAAATACGATATCTCGGAAACGGTTCACACTAGAATCCTGCGACAAACACCACTGACATTCCAATTGACCGTACTTTTAGTTTGTTGACGTCAATAGGCATAGATCCAATTAAAAAGTGCACATTTGCACAAAAAACACTTTCTAAGCATTATTAAAATCTGTTTAATGGTTAAAATACCAGCCCCTGACTACCAGTACATTCTGTGCAGACAGCACATCAGTAGCACTTTTCATTTCCGCATTATTTGCGGTGCAAATTTTAAGTGAAATTTGGAAATTTGTGGTAAGTTCTTGTGGGACCAAACTGCTGAGGTCATCGGTTCCTAAGCTTAGACACTACTTAATCTAACTTACACTAAGGACAACACGCACACCCATGCCCGAGGGAGGACTCGAACCTCCGAGGGGGGAAGCCGCGCGAACCGTGACAAGACGTCCAAAACCGCGCGGCTTTTTCGGTGATTCGCCTTGTATATTACCATGGAAAACATTCTGTGGAGAATTGTTCAAATTTAGCACATGTCCAATATGTCCACCATTTTGATTCCTAGCTTCCCTCACACGAACACGTTTGTGATAAACCTACGGCACATGTCTTCCGTGATTTCAGTACAAACTTGAAGAATAAGACGTCGGAGCTCCAGTAAATAAAGCGGACGTTTTGGGAAAACTGTTTCCTTTATGTACCCCCGCGGAAAGAAGTGTGGACTATTGGCGAGGAGGGGAGGGCAAAATTGTTCGTCACTGAATATCTGAGTGAAATGACCCGCTTGTCGAAACGCTCAGAAATCCAACACAGTGTTTGCAATATGTGGCCTTGCTCCATTTCGGATGAACCACAACGTGTTGAAGGGTAACGCAGTAACAACAAGCTGGGGAACGAAGTTATTGTGGATTGTGCTCAAATAACGCGCACTTTTCACAGTTTCTTCAAAGAAAAAAGGATCAGTACGTCCGTGACTGGAAACTGCGACCATCATTGTAATCGTCGGAGCGTGATATTGTCGTTCATGAGGCACTTGCGGATTTTCAGTAGCCCAAAAGCGTACGTTTCGTTTGTTAATGCGCCTTGTCTGAAAACCAAACGTTATTGAGGGTTTGTCACATATCCTCCGCCCACTGCGTCGTGTTCTGTAGTGAGCCTCCGAGCAGAGCTCATCTTGTGCGGGTACATGAGGAGGTCATTTATAAGAATCCATTGAACGGAAAGTCTGCGTATGCCCTTTGCACTACTGCTTTTCTGCACGATTTGCCAGGGCTTCTCTGTGCAGCAACTCGTATCGCTTCAGTATTCTCCAGTGAACTAACAGGCTTCGGCCGAGATCGCTTCCAGTGTTGGTTCTTGCCGTACAAATTGATCATACAGCCTGTGATCGGTTGTCCTGCAAGGGGCCCACGAGTGTTGAACAGCTGTCGAAACCGCCTCTGAGCGCAACAGTACTTTTCGTTTCGTGAAGAAGTAACACAACTGCCGATCGCTGCTGCGTTGTTGGTCGTCCACTGTCGCCCATGTTGTAAACAATGTAGTTCGGTTAAAATCACTTGATACTTAGATGTCGGTCACTTGCTGCTATACAGTATTGCCACATCACTTCACAAGTGTTGCTAATGTGTGACGCGGAGCAATGTTGGAAGTGGCTGCCGCGAGGTACGGCTGTCAACGCGTTCTGTAGCCCTGAATTTAAACTCATATCCTAAGCTAACTGTAGCCTCGTGATACGCAATGTAACCGAGAAAACAGCGGTCAACGATCTGTGGCAGAACTAAAATCACGATCACTTTGTTCACGAGCAAGCTCAGGACAGAAACAACTCCGTTTCACTGATAAAAGCAAGCTGTAGCTTCTCCCTATTATTGTTTGCTTGAAACTGTCCTCACACTGATTACATGAGCTGTCGCGTTGCCAAACGATGAGCAGTACACGTTGACACTCGGCTGCATATTGTAGGTGAATAGACAGATTCCGAACAAAACAAGAATGGTAGGAATAAAAATAAGAGCAAATAAGAAATACGCTATTGAAAATGACGCAGCAAATAATTAGAAATGAAAAAATACATCGAGATCAATTACCTGAATAAAAATAGTAATCTAACTCATTTGATTAGATTTAGAAATAAAAAAATTTCGGCGCACATGATAAAATTCGAACCTACGATCTTCTGCTTAACAGAAGTAAACACAAACTGTTTGCGCTCTGGCATACCACTGGGATAAATAGTGGACTGCGACTGTAGTTGCCCAGTCGCAACGATGGATTCCACTGTTCAAAACTTCGGTTTCACGTAATGTCGGGTGAAGCTTATCTAATGTAATCCGATCTCTGTGATTATAATAACTGTGTATGTGACGCTGAATCGCGTCTTGTGTGGAAGTATCGAGTGGCGTTCGGTTAGTGCTAAACATGAAATGTATAGCATCTTTGTGTGTGTATGCCGGCCGGAGTGGCCGAGCGGTTCTAGGCGCTTCAGTCTGGAACCGCGTGACCGCTACGGTCGCAGGTTCGAATCCTGCCTCGGGTATGGTTCTGTGTGATATCCTTAGGTTAGTTAGGTTTAAGTAGTTCTAAGTTCTAGGGGACTGATGACCTCAGATGTTAAGTCCCCTAGTGCTCAGAGCCATTTGAACCATTTTTGTGTCTGTATGTGTTGTTTTTGGTGTTGTTATCATGTGTGAAGAAATGCGAAATACAAGTGCCACACCCATGATTAGAGATCCAGACACATCAAGAAAGAATGGCAGACAAGCAGTTGGAGGTGAACTGACCAATTGTTGTCGGGCTAGTTTGGCAACGGCGAAGGTTTCGAGCGTGACATTGAGCGCTCTGATTGGAGAAAACTAGTTCCAGCACATGAAGCGTCAACTGTCAAGCTATTTTAATCGGACTGTAGGCCCCTAGCGACGGTATCGTGAATTACGCGTCATTTCGTAACTCACTTGTTTCTCCAACCTCTACTGCTCTGGTGCGACTCATAAATTACACTCCTGGAAATGGAAAAAAGAACACATTGACACCGGTGTGTCAGACCCACCATACTTGCTCCGGACACTGCGAGAGGGCTGTACAAGCAATGATCACACGCACGGCACAGCGGACACACCAGGAACCGCGGTGTTGGCCGTCGAATGGCGCTAGCTGCGCAGCATTTGTGCACCGCCGCCGTCAGTGTCAGCCAGTTTGCCGTGGCATACGGAGCTCCATCGCAGTCTTTAACACTGGTAGCATGCCGCCACAGCGTGGACGTGAACCGTATGTGTAGTTGACGGACTTTGAGCGAGGGCGTATAGTGGGCTTGCGGGAGGCCGGGTGGACGTACCGCCGAATTGCTCAACACGTGGGGCGTGAGGTCTCCACAGTACATCGATGTTGTCGCCAGTGGTCGGCGGAAGGTGCACGTGCCCGTCGACCTGGGACCGGACCGCAGCGACGCACGGATGCACGCCAAGACCGTAGGATCCTACGCAGTGCCGTAGGGGACCGCACCGCCACTTCCCAGCAAATTAGGGACACTGTTGCTCCTGGGGTATCGGCGAGGACCATTCGCAACCGTCTCCATGAAGCTGGGCTACGGTCCCGCACACCGTTAGGCTGTCTTCCGCTCACGCCCCAACATCGTGCAGCCCGCCTCCAGTGGTGTCGCGACAGGCGTGAATGGAGGGACGAATGGAGACGTGTCGTCTTCAGCGATGAGAGTCGCTTCTGCCTTGGTGCCAATGATGGTCGTATGCGTGTTTGGCGCCGTGCAGGTGAGCGCCACAATCAGGACTGCATACGACCGAGGCACACAGGGCCAACACCCGGCATCATGGTGTGGGGAGCGATCTCCTACACTGGCCGTACACCACTGGTGATCGTCGAGGGGACACTGAATAGTGCACGGTACATCCAAACCGTCATCGAACCCATCGTTCTACCATTCCTAGACCGGCAAGGGAACTTGCTGTTCCAACAGGACAATGCACGTCCGCATGTATCCCGTGCCACCCAACGTGCTCTAGAAGGTGTAAGTCAACTACCCTGGCCAGCAAGATCTCCGGATCCGTCCCCCATTGTGCATGTTTGGGACTGGATGAAGCGTCGTCTCACGCGGTCTGCACGTCCAGCACGAACGCTGGTCCAACTGAGGCGCCAGGTGGAAATGGCATGGCAAGCCGTTCCACAGGACTACATCCAGCATCTCTACGATCGTCTCCATGGGAGAATAGCAGCCTGCATTGCTGCGAAAGGTGGATATATACTGTACTAGTGCCGACATTGTGCATGCTCTGTTGCCTGTGTGTATGTGCCTGTGGTTCTGTCAGTGTGATCATGTGATGTATCTGACCCCAGGAATGTGTCAATAAAGTTTCCCCTTCCTGGGACAATGAATTCACGGTGTTCTTATTTCAATTTCTAGGAGTGTATATACGAAATAAATGGTGATACATTTCATGTGCCACCGTTTGCTTACAAACAAACAAATAAATTTCTGTAACATAAAGAGCAACCTCCTTCAGTAAAAATCATGATTTTATTTCAAAGCATGATGCATTTGAGCCCCGGGGACTCATCTTCAGGTGCTTTGACAGTCTACAGCGACTATTTTTCCAGAGTTATGGTAATTCTGGCCCTCGTGAGATTACATTGTATTTTTCCAGAGTTAGGTAATTAATCTAACTCTGGAAAAATAATCGATTTAGACTGTCAAAGCACCCGAAGATGAGTCAATAGTGCTCGATATTCATCGTGCATTGAAATAAAAACACAATTGTGACTGAAAGCGGTTGTTCTTTATTTTACAAAAGTAATACAGTCACGAACAAAACACTGACAGAAATGGATAAAATTAAGTAAAATAATTAATTAAGTAACTTTATTCTGTCGAGGTGACAATTAAAAATTCGTGACCACCCCTCATATTTATGTATTCTTTGGACCAAATGTTTTTGTCTGTTTGCATTAACTTTTGAACCCGGTAAGTGTTTCTAAATAATTCTGATTATAATCACACAAAATATTAACGAAATTAATACAAAACTGGCTTTATACGTGACATAACAGTAACGTCGATCTAAGAGGTAAAGTGGGTACCCTGTAACAAAACTTCTGCCAGCTTTACTAGATGGCTTCCTCTTCTCTTTTAGCAGTACAGTTCACTATTACAGACATCAAATCTGTAACAACTCGAATAAGCATCCGACACAGATATTGTTTATCTAACCAGAACTACCGGGACACCTATTAGTGGACATTACTGTAAGGTGTATTCACGGTTCGCCTCTATGACGACTTGATCTCTGCTGAGACACTTTCAGTCAGTTGCCTGAATGCCTGTGGAGGAATGGCAGCCCACTCTTCCTCAAGAGCCGAACCCAGAGAAGGTAGTGATGTTGGACGCTGGAATCTCCAGAGGACGACGTTGTAACTCATCCAAAAGGTGCTTAGTTGGCAAGATTTTAAACATGGCTGAAACAGCAACTGTTGAAATTCCTCAAGGTAAATGATGACAGCCAAAACAGTTTCAGGATAAAGATTTATTAAAATTCTTGACCACGGTTTCGGTGTAGATGATGTTTTAACTACTGACGACGCCTTTGGCACAATTGTTTTATGAATCTCCATTGCAGGATGTGATTTTAGTATATTTTACTTCTGATGATATACCGAAACCGTGGACAAGAATTTTAATAAATCTTTATCCTGCAACTGGTTTGGCTGTCATCATTTACCGTGAAGTACTTTGGTGAGTAAGGGCGCGGACTCTGGGCAGGGCAATTAGTTTCAGAAATGACACTGTCCACAACCCATTGTCTCATAGATGTTGCTTTATGACAGGGTACATTGTCATGCTGATGCAGTCATCTTCTCAGAACTGTTCCTCTACTGAACTCAGTACGCATTGCTGTAAAATGTGTATCCTTCTGCAGCTAGCCTTTTCTTAAGCGCAATGACGGAACTACATTCTGAAAACGAAAAGCACATCCATGCCGTAGCACCACCTCCTCATACTTCACTTTTGGCACTATACTTGAAGCCAGGTAACGTTCTCTAGGCATTCGCAAAACCCAAACCCTTGCAAAGGATTGTTGCTTAGTATAGCGTGCTGATCACACGAAATCGCTCGTTTCCAGTCATCCGTTCTCTTTTGGCGTTGCTCTTCACGCCACCTTAAGAGTCGCTTAATGTTGGCTGTAAATGTGTGTGGCGGAGACTTGGGACTGTACGGACAGTTATACGACGAACTGCCTCATTTTCCGATTACTCGAATAAGTGATTGCGCCGTAGCAGTAACGTCAGTTGTCGTGCTATAAACTGCCACGTCACTGCGCTTAACCGTGCGATGCCAGAGGATGAAGGAGTATTGGGCGCGGTCAGCAAGCTGATCTGGGTTACGCAGATGAACAATAATCACATTGGATTCGTAGTTGAGTGGCAGGGATGTGGCGCTTTTCCTGGCCAGGCGAATCACTCTGAGCTACGCACTTGCTGAAAACATGCAATAAAAACCTTAATCGCGTAAACCTGCCGTCGACTGCCGTGCGCAAGTGCGACCTGTTGCTTTCCTGTAGATTTTCGTGCTTGATAGGTTTCCGGCGTGCAACACTCGGCACGCGGCCTGCATTGCCTATTACAAGTGATATCAGGCGCCTGACATGGCACTTACTTTTCCAGGCAGTCCCGCAAACCGGATGCGAAAAGTGGACTCTTTGCTTATCTCTCTGAGGTAGCAGTGGGGAGAGGAAGAGAGGAGGAGGAACATGGAGGAAGAATAGCTTCCCGGTGATGTCGCTGTGCCGATAAAATTAATTCACACGAAGAATTAAAAAAAATTATCCCTTGCACCAGCAACGTGGATACTTTTTCCTACCTGCTGGAGAGGTTTGTGTCCTATGTTTTTGATAAGAGTGGATTTCCTACTTACCGTGACGTACAAGACATTGGATATCTATATATCACATATAAATATGATCCCTGTTCCTCTCTGGCCTTATGTCGTCTTGTTAGCCAAGCCATTAGGCGTTTTTGACTCAAGTATGATACTTGCGGGTTTGTCGCTTTAAATGTCGACGCATTTTACACATTTTAAAGTGGCTATAAAATGGAAATGGGGAAAAAGCTCACCCGTATTACGTCCGTCTTCTACGTTGGTGTGCGTCTTTTAATCGTAATAATTTTACTTGAATTTTATAAAAAAAAAAGAGTTTTATTGTTAGATAGAAGTTCTAGATCCGAATGGCGCAGTATTGCGTGTTATAGGGGGCCTATTCATCTAATTTTTTTTTATCTTATGGGGCTTAACTGCTAAGGTCATCAGTCCCTAAGCTTACACACTACTTAACCTAAATTGTCCAAAGGACAAACACACACACCCATGCCCGAGGGAGGACTCGAACCTCCGCAGGGGCCAGCCGCACAGTCCATGACTGCAGCGCCTGAGACCGCTCGGCTAATACCGCGCGGCCATCTGAAATTGCGGTCCTGTATTTTTAATGTTCTCGTTCTGGTGATATATGATACGTAAAATCTGTTTAGGTACTGCACCAGTGTGTTGTATTATACACCCTGTTTTCTCATTTTAAATTCACCGCCTTCATTTGTATTTTACTTCGTCAAAATTTTAGGATAAGTTATTCCACAGGTGCTGCTCCTAGTAATTCCATCTTATTAATGTTTTACGTGCATTACATTTATAAAGTTTTACCGGCTATGTATATCCAGTTTACGATCTCTCATTCTTACCAGCAGCTGCGTGGCAGCGCCACCTATTGAGGTGATTCTGTATTAGGTGTCAGTACTAGCACACGACGCTGTGGTGCATTATGCTTACTACCTGAGCCCCATCTTATTCTGTTACTCGCTCCTGTGAACGGGAACGCGTTATGCAGGTCTTGGAGTCACTCACGCCCATCTAGGAAGGTAAGTCCTTATCATAAGGCTTCGGCAATATGATTGCATTTCTGAGTGTCTGATCACTGGTGAATTCTCTTATCTGTTTTTACTGAGTTTAACGAAGGCGATGTTGGCCTGATGTATTCGACGATGCCCTTTGGCTACACTGTCTAAAGGATCGTTCTAAGAAATACCAAATTAAATTATTTGCTCTTTCAGTATTTGATCTGTTTATACATGCTTTTAGGTTATCTAAATCTGCGCAACGCGATCGCGATTCTTAAACAGATGTATTTGTTCTCTGTTTTCTATGTAGATCAACCTGAAAATGCCTGAATAAGGTGAAACGCGTAGTTGAAAAATAAAAACTAAAATTGCAACCAAGACTGTTTTCAACCAGAAAGGTGGAAGGAGTATACAGAGGGTCTATACAAGGGCGATGTTCTTGAGGACAATATTATAGAAATGGAAGAAAATGTAGACGAAGATGAAAAAGGAGATATGATACTGCGTGAAGAGTTTGACAGAGCACTGAAAGACCTGAGTCGAAACAAGGCCCCGGGAGTAGACAACATTCCATTAGAACTACTAACAGTCTTGGGAGAGCCAGGCCTAACAAAACTCTACCATCTAGTGAGCAAAATGTATGAGACAGGCGAAATACCCTCAGACTTGAAGAAGTATATAATAATCCCAATTCCAAAGAAATCAGGTGTTGACAGCTGTGAAAATTACCGAACTATCAGTTTAATAAGTCACAGCTGCAAAATACTAACGCGAATTCTTTACAGACGAATGGAAAAACTGATAGAAGCTGACCTCGGGGATGATCAGTTTGAATTCCGTAGAAACGTTGCAACACGTGAGGCAGTACTAACCCTACGACTTATCTTAGAAAATAGATTAAGGAAAGGCAAACCTACGTATTTAGCATTTGTAGACTTAGAGAAAGCTTTTGACAATGTTGACTGGAATACTCTCTTTCAAATTCCGAAGGAGGCAGGGGAAAAATACAGGGAGCGAAAGGCTATTTACAATTTGTACAGAAACCAGATGGCAGTTATAAGAGACGAGGGGCCTGAAAGGGAAGCAGTGGTTGGGAAGGGAGTGAGACAGGGTTGTAGCCTCTCCCTGATGTTATTCAATCTGTATATTGAGCAAGCAGTAAAGGAAACAAAAGAAAAATTCGGAATAGGTATTAAAATCCACGGAGAAGAAATAAAGGTTCGCCGATGACATTGTAATTCTGTCAGAGACAGCAAAGGACCTGTAAGTGCAGCTGAACGGAATGGACAGTGTCTTGAAAGGAGGATATAAGATGAACATCAAGAAAAGCAAAACGAGGACAATGGAATGTAGTCGAATAAAATCGGATGATGCTGCGGGAATTAGATTAGGAAATGAGACGCTTAAAGTAGTAAATGGGTTTTGCTATTTGGGGAGCAAAATAACTGCTGATGGTCGAAGTAGACAGGATATAAAATGTAGACTGGCAATGGCAAGGAAAGCGTTTCTGAAGAAGAGAAATTTGTTAACATCCAGTATTGATTTAAGTGTCAGGAAGTCGTATCTGAAAATATTTCTATGGAGTGTAGCCATGTATGGAAGTGAAACGTGGACGATAAATAGTTTAGACAAGAAGAGAATAGAAGCTTCCGAAATGTGGTGCTACTGACGAATGCTGAAGATTAGATGGGTAGATCACATAACTAACGAGGAGGTATTGAATATAATTGGAGAGAAGAGAATTTTGTGGTACAACTTGACTAGAAGAAGGGATAGGTTGGTAGGGCATATTCTGAGGCATCAAGGGATCACCAATTTACTATTGGAGGGCAGCGTGGAGGGTAAAAATCGTAGAGGGAGACTAAGAAATGAATACACTAAACAGATTCAGAAGGATGTAGGCTGTAGTAGGTACTGGGAGATGAAGAAGCTTGCACAGGATAGAGTAGCATGGAGAGCTGCATGAAACCAGTCTCTGGAGTGATGACCACAACAACAACAACATTCAGTTGGATATAGGTTGAGTAGGTACTGGGAAATGAATAAGCTTGCACAGTATAGAGTAGCATGGAGAGTTGCATCCAGTGCGACCGCTACGGTCGCAGGTTCGAATCCTGCCTCGGGCAGGTTTAAGTAGTTCTAAGTTCTAGGGGACTGATGACCTCAGAAGTTAAGTCCCATAGTGCTCAGAGCCATACGCTCTGGCTACCAACTGTAGCGATTGTTACCTGAACGAACCACCTCTGACGTTTACCTTGCAAGAGCCAAAGGCAAGCTTCTCCTTTAGCTGGGAAGACGCAGACACATTGTATCGAAAGCAACAAACATTCCTGAGATTCTCTAACGGCCTAAATTCTCACCTCTGTTCCCACGCTAAGACTTTCGAAGCAGCTTTCCTGTATCTATTTGCAATGTAACTGTTAATTTAAATTCAAAATGACTCAAATGGCTCTGAGCACTATGGGACTTAACTTCTGAGGTCATCAGCCCTCTAGAACTTAGAACTACTTAAACCTAACTAACCTAAGGACATCACACACATCTATGCCCGAGGCAGGATTCGAACCTGCGATCGTAGCAGCTGCGCGGTTTCAGACTGAAGCGCCTAGAACCGCTCCGTCACCCCGGCCGGCATTTTAAATTCACTTGACATCTTGTGCATGAGGTTCACCATAAAATTAAAATGTTTTACAACAAAAGATTTTAAGACCTGAAGATGACATCAAAGTCTGTTGAAAGCAGTTGTCTTAAATTAAGAAATAAGAGGGTTCGAACTTGAATAGTGGCAAGTATTTATTCACAACAGATACAAAAAGTTACATGTTTGCACCTGTTACTGTCTCCAGCGTTGTGTAGAACCCGTTGCCAGCGATGTGGAAGGCGTAGTATACCGTTAGGAGAGCCTCTTCTGTTGATGCGTGCGAATGGAGCGGTCTACTGCCTGTCGAATCTCTGGAACAGTTCTGAAGCGAATGCCACGAAGTGGTTCCTTCACCTTCGGAATCAAATCAAAGGCACAAGGACTTAATTCCGGGGAGAATGGTGGATGGTACAGCACTTCCAGTCCCATCGACCGAACCGAGCCACAGCTTGCGCTGTATGCGCCCCTGCATTGTAGTGCAAAACGATGGGTGGGTTGCGCAGAAAGTGTCGCAAAGCTGGTGGCAGGTAATGCTCCAAATGATGATGATGATGAAGTCCCATACTCCTTGACAGAGCGTAGGGGACGATGCGGGAGACCCGCACCGCTGTACTAGGCAAAGTCCTAGCGGAGGTGGTTTGCCATTGTCTTCCTCAGTCGGTAATGGGGATAAATGATGATGATGAAGACGATACAACAACATCCAGTCATCTCGAGACAGGTGAAAATCCCCGATGGGGATAAATGATGATGATGAAGACGACACAACAACACCCAGTCATCTCGAGGCAGGTGAAAATCCCCGACCCCGCCGGAATCGAACCCTGGAGCCCGTGCTCGGGAAGCGAGAACGCTACCGCGAGAGACCACAAGCTGCGGACAATGCTCCAAAAACGAACAGAAATACTGTGTATTGACGGTCTGCCGTGGATGAACGTATTGCGTTAGGATAACACCATCACAGTCGTACACGAGTATCACCATAACTTTCACCATACTGGGGCACTGACACACTTTCGACTTTCGCGGCGACCCATAATGACACCATTCGTTGGATTGGAGTTTCAGTTTTTGCTTCGTGGCATTCGCTTCAGAACTGTTCCAGAGATTCGACAGGCAGAAGACTGCTCCACCATCAACAGAACAGGCTCCGCTAACGGTATACTACGCCTTTCACATCGCCGGCAACGGGCTCTACACAATGCTGGTCACTACTTTGAAGGACAGTAACAGGTGAAAACATGTAACTCTTTTGTATCGGCTGTGAATAAATAGTTGCCACTATTTAAGTTCCAACCCTCATATTTTATGCGATACTGGCTCTTGAATGTATTTTACAATTAAAACAGATCGCCATTCAGTATTCTCAAAATGAGAAAATTCAATTTAATTTAAATAGAAGTTCAATCTGTGTCACGTTTAATGGTCATGTTATACGTTTCAGTTCTGACATACAGTAAGCTGCCTGGAACAATAAAATCTCCCGCTAACTGTGAAGTGCGTACTGTCATTCGAGTTCTTCATACTGAGGGGTCCGGCCGACTTCATGCAGCTCGCACGACGTAACTGTCCTGCGTGCCACAAAAGTGAGGCAATGGAGCAGCAACTTTGAAGCAGGACGAACAGACCTTCATGATGCGGGTGCTCACGGAAGGAAAGGAGTGTCACAGTCGATGATAATATTCAGTGAGAGGGTAGGCGACTCAATAAAATCGTCTACGAAGGGCAGTTTCTGGTGAAGAAGAATGTTGTCATCAGGCATTGTGCTTCTTCATGACAGCGCTCGGCCACACACTGCAGCTGCATCGTTGCCGGCCGGAGTGGCCGAGCGGTTCTAGGCAATTCAGTCTGGACCCGCGCGACCGCTATGGTCGCAGGTTCGAATCCTGCCTCGGGCATGGACGTGTGTGATGTCCTTAGGTTAGTTAGGTTTAAGTAGTTCTAAGTTCTGGGGGAGTGATGACCTCTGCTGTTAAGTCCCATAGTGCTCAGAGCCATTTGAACCATTTGAACCTGCAGCGTTTTCGATGGAAAGTGATCACCCCACCACACAGCCCGGACTCGACTGTCCCTCTGATTTTCATCTCTTTGTTCACATGAACTGCGTGCCATGTTGACAGCATTATGGTACAGTCAGCGAGCTGCTGACCAGGTACAGAATTGGCAGAAAACACGGGCGACTGCCTTCTGCGACAAGGGTATTGGAAAGTTGGTACCACACTATGACAAATGTGCAATTTGGAGCAGCGACTGTGAAGAAAACTAGTTGCACACAAAACTGTTTTATTTTTACTGCGGTTTCCATTTCGCGATCGATCAGACCTTGAAAAAAAAGAAAAGTAGTCCTCGTGTTTCAATCTTTCACATGAAGAGTGCTCTATCCTGGAGCGTATGCCGTCACGCAATAGAGGAATGTCGGCCGGGCTGCCTACACAGCAGATGTCAACGTCAAAGCAAAAACATGTTTACAGTCTGGCCTGTGGAAGACTCCGCTCGGACCGGCGGCACCAACATCGACACAGGCTGTGTTTGAGTCGCTGTACTATTTTCCTACACTTATCACATGCCCAAAACGAAAGCGAGACGCGTAACCTTCCTCCCAGCTAGTATTTACGAAGTCACATGGCACCATGCCAATAATTCCGGTTGCAGACGCAGTTCCGATTGCAGCTCCACTGCGGAGAGTCACCTCCACATTGAGCAAGCAGCTAAGCCTAGTCGTCGGGAAGCCATCTATTGACCGTCAACCTCTGACCTTAAACAGGTCCTTGGACTTTGTGTCTATGTGATGAGATATCTCTCTTAGATTGTACTTTGCGTCTAAGTGATCCTTTGACTCTCAGTCATTTAACTCTCTTATTTTGGACTTAGTGTAAAAACTTATGATTTGATTGTATTGCTTGGATTTTTCACCCATTTGATAATTAAAGGACCAGTATAATTCGCATTTCGACTGTTCTTACGAGTTAAACTGTATCTACTGTGACTTTATTAAATGTTTTGGTTTTGGTGACACTGTCATTTGTAGTTATGTAGTCACCTATGGAGGAAACGGAAATTTTGGGCATGCAGTATAGCACTCAGAGACTGATTCTCTCCCAAGTAGTACTTTCCTATTAATTTGTACGTTTAAGTCATGGAGGAGGGTACCTACAGTCGGTCGCACCCGTTCTGGAAACAAAGTACTGCTACACCTTCCCCAACTGTCTTCCATCTCCTGTGGCACTACTGCGTTCAACTGATGACACTGAACTTCTTCCAGGGGCTGAGCGCTGTTTCCCCGTTGTATCTCTCGGTGATATACACAACAGCATAATTCGGAACAGAGCTGGACATCGGATTAGATTAACTAGCGAGAATTCCCGATTAGTGTGGTTCCTCCAGTTACCTCCGGTACTACCGAAGGTGCCAGCGAGCAGTCGGAGCAAACGAAAGGAGTAGTTATCTAAGCAGCGCACACATAGTTGCAGAGTCCGTTAACCAGCGAGTAAATCGGAGCTTCCAAACATCGCGCTTCCTTTAGTTGTCTACAATGCTGTCATTGAAGGCGATGGGGAAAACGGTGAGGCGGTGACCTGATGAAACACAGAGCAAGTGTAGTGACACTGTGTGTTTTAACGGAAGTGGAGCTGCATACGCTACAAGAGAGGTATTCTGCATCACTGTGTGGTTTACTTGAAAATTCCGAATGTGAACGTTCCTAGAAGAGTTCTTACTATGTATATACTATCTGCTCACAAGTATGCAAACACCTATTAGTGGAAGTCAGTATGGGATTGTCCACCCTCTACCATTATGTGGCATGAACTCTACTGGTGACACTTTCAGTGACGTGTCTCAGTGTCTTTGGAGTGGCAGCTCATGCTACCACTAGAGCCGTATCGAGAGAAGGTGGACACTGGGATATGGAGAGATGACGATCTTGTCCAAAAAACGTTTAATTTGGTTGAGGTCTGACTCTGCGCTCTGCACAGGCCAGTCCATTACAGGAATGTTACAGTCCACAAACCATTGTCTCACAGACGTTACTTTACGACAGGGTGCATTGTTGTGCTAATACGTGTTCAAAAAGTCTCTGCGCTGTTCCGTATGATTGTTAGCGGCGCGTGCCGTATGCCGCAGTGAATATACCGAAATGAAACTCAGTGAAATATAAGTTATTAATTTATTGAATACTCATTTTTACTTACAAATTTTCACATCAAATGTTGAAAGTGTCCCCCCCCTGTTGTTGAATACACAATTCAATTCGTGTAATCATGTTTCCAAACACAAGCTGTAACATTTCTTCCGTAACAGAAGCAGTGAAAGTAGATATTACAGTTTTCAAATCGATGGATTTTGGACGGTTTTTATAGACAGTTGCTTTCGCTGCACTCCATAAGAAAAAGTCAGGTGGTGTTAGGTCAGGCGATCGTGGAGGCCAAAGTCCCTGTGAAACTATGCGATCACCAAAAACATTAGCAAACAGTAACATTGAAACGCGAGCTATATGCGCGGTTGCACCATCTTGTTGAAAATAACCGTTCAGTATTTCACTTAACACAAGTTCTCCTATGAATGGGTACAGAATATCACTGCAGTATCGTTGTGAGTTTATTGTTTCGTTGAAAAACATGGGACCCACAATCCGACGTCTAGAAATAGCAATCCAAACACCTATTTTCACAGAATGATGTGGTTCCTAATGAGTACACTATGGATTTGCAGTACTCCACATACGAGAATTTTGCGAGTTCATGTACCCGGATAAATGGAACTACGCCTCATCAGTGAAAAGCGTTTCATTAAAAATATCCCTTCCATTTCGTTGAAGGAAATTTTTGAACCATTGACAATAATGCAGTCTCTTGCCATGATCAGTATTTTTCAGTTATTGCACGAGTGTTACTTTGTATGGGAAAAGTTTTAATTTTTTCCTTACAGCTGCGTGGGCCGTTCCGACACTAACATCGATTTCCTGGGCGAGTTTTCTTACTGATTTGTTCAAACTTACTGACTTTTATCGGAAATATCGAGTAGTTTATCCTCAGACAAAACGCTAGGACAACCACTTCTCGGTGCATCTACCATTGAACCCGTACTTCGAAATTTGTTAATCAAATCTCGCACAGTATCGCGATGTAGGAGTGTTGTCTCCGGGAAAACTGAATTAAATGTTTGACGAACTGAAACTCTGTATTTACAACCAGTTTTGAACACCTGTTCTACCAAAAACACACTTTCTTCAATGGTTATCATTTTGACAGAGACAAAAACGAAACAAACGAACAAAGGAACTAAAACGTTCACGTCGACACGTAACGACACAAACCAACGATACTACTGACGCTGGTTGAGATAAACGAATCAGTGGAATGTTGGGAGAGTCCACTTGAAGGGAAGTAATCCAGGCAGGCGAACAGTCATACGGCACGCGCGGCTAATCATACGGCACCGCAGAGAGACTTTTCGAACACTCCGTGCAATCATCGTCTCCGCACTGTTCCTGCGGGATTAGCCGAGCCGCCAAAGGCGCTACAGTCATGGAATGTGCGGCTGCTCCCGGCGGAGGTTCGAGTCCTCCCTCAGGCATGGGTGTGTGTGTTTGTCCTTAGGATAATTTAGGTTAAGTAGTGTGTAAGCTTAGGGACTGATGACCTTTAGCAATTAAGTCCCATAGGATTTCACACACATTTGAATATTTTTGCACTATTCCTCTATTGTACGCAGCACACAATGCTGTTAAATATGCTCATATCCTTCTGCGTTTAGCATTTTCATAGGCGCAATAAGAGGCCCGCACCCTAACAACGAAAAACATTCCCATAGCGCAACACTGTCTCCTCTGTACCTCACTCTTGACGCTACACGTGATGGCAGGCAACTTTCTCCAGGCGTTCGCCTAACCCACGTCCTTACATCATATTGGTATCCAAATGACGCTAATACCGAGTTCAATGAGTTTTAAATATTTATGAAGGAGCTCACTTTCTGATATCACCCAATTTTTCAGAGAAAAATTGAAAGTGGCTGTGAAAAAAATGAATCTTGAGGCTTATCAGTGATTTATCATTCCAAATTACGAGGTGAGCGTGAGTCAAATGAAAACCTTAAATATTTTTTTAAATATTGTTTATTGTGGGGAAGTGGTACAAAGCCGTATCACTTTTCAACATAATCTCCCTCACGCTCAATGCAAGTCCTCCAGGGCTTACAAAGTACATAAATTCCTTTAGAAAAAAATTATTTTGGTAGTCCGCGCAACCACTCATGCACCGCGTGGCGTACCTCTTCATCAGAACGGAACTTCTTTCCTCCCATTGCGTCTTTGAGTGGTCGAAACATATGGAAATCACTTGACGATGAGGAATGGCGCCATTCCTTGCTCGCTCTCTTCGTTTCCGGTCGGTGGACGTGAACCCAGGTTTCGTCCCCAGTAACGATTCTTGCAAGGAAGCCATCACCTTTTCGTTCAAAGCGCCGAAGAAGTTCTTCACAAGCATCAACAGGTCGTTCTCTCATTTCAGGAGTCAGCTGCCGTCGCACCCGTCTTGCAGACACTTCGTGAAACTGGAGCACATCGTTCACAATGTGGTGTGCTGACCCATGACTAATCTGTAAACATACTGCAGTGTCATTCAGTGTCACCCGGCGGTTTTCCTTCACTATGGCTTCAACTGCTGCAATGTTCTGTGGATTCACAACTCGTTGTGCATGACCTGGACGAGGAGCATCTTCCACTCAAGTCACACCATTTGCGAACTTACTACTCTATTTGTAGACTTGTTGCCGTGACAAACATGCACGACCGTACTGATCCTTCATTCGTCGATGAATTTGAATAGGTTTCACACCTTCAGTACGCAAAAACTGAATAACAGAACGCTCTTCTTCCCTGGTGCAAGTCACAAGTGGGGCGGCCATCTTTATACTGATACTGCGACGGTATGAGTGCATCTGCACCATGCTGCTACCTACAGGCCATTCTGCACGCTGTTTGTAGCACGCTTACCAACTTACAGGATAACGGCGCGAAATTTCGATTTGTTATTACTAATTTAAGGTTTTCATTTGACCCATCCTCGTACTTGTTTTCAGTCGTCCACTTCCCAGTGTCGTCGCTCTTTTCACTACCGTAGCAATGACTTGGGAAATACTTGACTCACAAGGAACTGCTCGACCACTGTACCCCATTTTTCTCAACTCCCTGAGCGTCGCCGTTGTGCTAGCTGGACTGCTAGTAGCACTTTGGAAATCACCAGTGACTGCTTCCGTTGATTTTGTGTGACTTCTTACAGCTTCCAGCTGCAATGCTCAACGGTTCCTGTCCGCTAGTACTTGCGGTCTCCCTGGTCTTGGTGTAGCTGTACTTGATCCTTCCCGTTTCCACTTCACAGTGACTTCACAAATAGTCGACTCGAGCAGCTTTACAGGGTCTGAAATGTGCCTGATTGATTTATTGCAACAGGTAACGTCCAGTGACTAGTTCACGTTCAAAGTCACTGAGTTATCCTCACCGAGCCAGTCTGCTGTTACTGCTTCTCTCCTGATAACACAGTACTCCCTACGTCCTTTAATACTGGCGCGTCCGCTTCTCATGACATCTAGTCGTCAACTCCGCATTACATAGGGTTGTCCGGATATTTTTGATCAGATGTTGCATCTCGTGAAAAGACCAAGAATTTAAGATCAGGTAGGTTCGAGATCACAATTAGCGACTGTAACAGGAAAGGGAATAAGCTATACTGGAACACAAAGTACTTTTCGTGACACACCATAAGGTGGCTTGCGGAGTATAATTGTAGACGTACGTTTGAGACTACTGCCAAGTTTTTAATCGTAAAAGACACCGCCCTGCAAAACATGAGAACGAGATGAATAAAGCAATATAACATTAATTTACTCGGTGCGAATGAATGAAGGTGCGGAAGCGTATTCCCAGAGGTCTCCAAGGTGAGCGTTCGCCCCCATTAGCGTGTTCGGTCAGAGAGCTGGCCGAGTGAAAAGATCAACAACGAGCTTCGACGGATGTCATGTGACGTCCGCTACGACGAAATACAACGAACCATAACGAACAAAATGAAAAAAAAAAGAAACAAGTGGACAGTGAGGCGGAATGCCACGCCAAGGGGGGCCAGGGTTCGATTACCGGCTGGGGCAGGAGATTTTCTCCGCTCGGGGACCGCGTGTTGTGTTGTTCTCATCATCATTTCATCCCCATCTCCGACGAGTAAATCACCAATGTGGCGTCGAATGCAATAAGTACTTGCCCTCGGCGGCCGAACTTCACCCGAATGGGGGAGTCCCCGCCCACCATGCCGTATGCTCATTTCCATTTTTTTCCCCAGGTGAGCACAAAAAGTTGAGCGCCACACGGTGAGAGGTAAGCGTATAGGGTCAAATGGGACTGGCCCCATAACACGAGGAAATTAACGGAATGGGAAAAAGACAGTGTGTGTCTATCAGAGAGCAGTTACGGTACACTGTGGTGGTGTTTGTTGTTGGTTACAAGTGTGTGTGTGTGTGTGTGTGTGTGTGTGTGTGAATTCCTAATGGACCAAACTGCGAAGATCATCGGTCCCTAGATTTACACACTACTTAAACTAACTCATACTAAGAACAACACACACACACACATGGCCGAGAGAGAACTCGAACCTCCGGCGGGAGGGGCCGCGCAGTCCGTGATATGGTGCCTCAAATCGCGGGAACACTCCGCGCGGTTCTTGGTTACAATATGTCCAGAAACTATATCTGGATGTCTTCTCACGGGGAAGAATGATTGGGAAACTAAAACAGGACGAAGTGTGACGATTGTAGCCCAGAGGTTTGGTATTGCACACAGTATTTTTCAGGTTCATGGGGAGCTTTCCGAAAGACAGGCACTGCTCCCGGAGGAGAGGAGGTGTCACAGTGACCACGTGGGGGTGGTATCTTTGTCCGACGACCACTATGTTTTGTTCTGTTCACACCAGCACATCTGCGGCACATTTTGCGACGGTGCCAAGAGCATAGGAACTGGATCACCGAGGAGTGGAGTGACGTGCTCTTCTCGGATGAGAGTAGATTCATTCTCAGTAATTATTCCAGACGTGCGCTCGATGGCGAGAGGTGAGAACACGTAATGTACACAGGAACGTTGTCGAACATTATTGTTTTGGTGGTCCAAGTGTAATGGTGTGGGGAATCATAACGTTGCACGGGTGTACTGACCTTCAAATCTTTGAACAGGTACATTCACTGGTCAACATTATTGTGACACTGCATTGCTTTCCCATGAGCATGTTTTCTTCATTTTTATGGGTGACAATGGGCCACAAAATCGAACAGCGCAGGAGGAGGGGCTCTTGAAACTACAGGATATTCGGAGAATGGACTGGCTTAACCGGTCCCTCGACTTAAGACTCATAAAGGGTTAGGGAGAAGTATGGCTGCCTACAGCAATGGACGTCTGGTAGTTCTCTTGCAGACGTGCGTGACTGGTTTGTGGTGACTGACAAAAGTACAGACATGGAATGTGTTGACACTTCTGCGGAGCCCAAGACACTGCGGGTAGCTTTTTTTCTGTCTCATTCTTTGGCTTCGCGAACTCACGACCAAACTATCGCCTTCCAACCTAAACCATATCTCGGTCTAGCCACAGATCAGTGACCACAATCAAGTTTTTTGCTTTAACCTTCGTTCGCTTCGCCGTCTCACAGACCTTCCAACCTAACCTAGACCTTGGGCAAAAGATGCCGGCCAGTCACCACAACTAGGTTTTCGCCAACTGACATCCAAACTGTCACATTCCAACCTGGAGACCTCGCCTGAAACCTTTAATGGCAAAATAAATTATCATAAAAAAGTGAGTGGTTGTAGTTTTTTCAGCATTTCAATGTACATCAAAACTAATTCCTAGTAACACATGTCGTAGACTACAGCACACTGCGTTACGTTGGCAGACACGAAACAAATACTTAGTGTCCTTTATGCCACATGCTAAATGCTGCTTATCCCAGCAACAGCTGCAGGCTTCGCAGGAATGTCTCTCCGCACGAGAGTTCCACATCCGGTGTGCAGTATGACATGTGCTTTTGTCTGAGGAAGCGAAAAGGCAAACTGAGCCTCTGGGTTAGGGCTGTGGATAAAATGTTCGATATATCGATATTACTTCAGGGGAACGTACATTGGAGTTACTTCCTCCACCGATATATCGATATCAAAATGGTAATATCGACAACCGATATTTTTTATTTTATTTTTTTTCACAATTTTTGGCAAATATTTAAAGTTGCTTCTTTTGAAGTTGTAGTAGAACATAGTTTACTTTCGCTCTGTGAAGGAGTCTTATTACTTTTTGAGCTTTCAACACGCCCAATCTTTTCTGTGGTCTTGCAGACTGTGTAAAGCAAGTGTACGTGGCACAAAAGAAGAAGTCCGATTGCGCTGGGGGAGGGCGACACCTTTCATTGTGCCACTTACATGCAGTTACCATTGTTAGCAAAGTGGTCATAGCCATGTGCGAAGGTGGATATTTTTCCTTTCAAGTCTCTAAGGGAGATAGGAAGGCTGATGTACATAGTACGTAATAATAAATATAATAAATCAGTAAATATGCAGCTCTAAAACCGACTGCATATTTACAATGTGCAGCCGATATTTTTATAGGCATATACTTTGATATTTTTTCCATCGATACATCGATATTATTTTTCGATAAATCGAGAGCAGATTTATTTATTTATTTATTTATTGTTCCGTGGGACCACATTTAGGAGAAGTCTCCATGGTCATGGAACGAGTCAATACATGAAATTATAACACGATTGTAGAAACAGATAAAATGAAACATAAGAAACATATTCAGGCGACAAGTCGTTAGTTTAAATAAAGAAAATCAAGAATGTAACACTGGAATTTGCTTAATTTTTTAGCTCTTCCAGGAGCTCCTCGACAGAATAGAAGGAGTGAGCCATGAGGAAACTCTTCAGTTTAGCCTTAAAAGAGTTTGGGCTACTGCTAAGATTTTTGAGTTCTTGTGGTAGCTTATTGAAAATGAATGCAGCAGAATACTGTACTCCTTTCTGCACAAGAGTCAAGGAAGTGCATTCCACATGCAGATTTGATTTCTGCCTAGTATTAACTGAGTGAAAGCTGCTAACTCTTGGGAATAAGCTAATATTGCTAACAACAAACTACATTAAAGAAAATACATACTGTGAGGGCAATGTCAAAATTCCCAGACTATTGAATAGGGGTCGACAAGAGCTTTTCGAACTTACACCATACATAGCTCGAACAGCCCCTTTTTGAGCCAAAAATACCCTTTTTGAATCAGAAGAATTACCCCAAAAAATAATACCATATGACATAAGCGTATGAAAATATGCGAAGTATACTACTTTTCGTGTTGAAATGTCACTTATTTCAGATACTGTTCTAATGGTAAATAAAGCGGCATTTAGTTTCTGAACAAGATCCTGAACATGGGCTTTCCACAACAGCTTACTATCTATCCGTACGCCTAGGAACTTGAACTGTTCTGTCTCGCTTATAACATGCCCATTCTGTCTGATTAAAATGTCAGTTCTTGTTGAATTGTGAGTTAGAAACTGTAAAAACTGAGTCTTACTGTGATTTAGCATCAAATTATTTTCCACAAGCCACGAACTTATATCATGAACTACATTATTTGATAATGTTTCAATATTACACACAAGATCCTTCACTACCAAGGTGGTGTCATCAGCAAACAGAAATATTTTTGAATCACCTGTAATACTAGAAGGCATATTATTTATATAAATAAGAAACAGCAGTGGCCCCAGCACCGACCCTTGGGGAACGCCCCATTTAACAGTGCCCCATTGGGACTGAACATCATTACCACTCTCAATATTGCGGAGGATTACCTTCTGCTTTCTGTTCTTAAAGTAGGAGGCGAACCAATTGTAAGCTACTCCCCTTACTCCATAATGTTCCAACTTCTGCAGTAATATTTTGTGGTCAACACAGTCAAAAGCCTTCGTTAAATCAAAGAAAACACCTAACGTTCGCAACCTTTTATTTAATCCGTCCAAAACCTCACAGAGAAAAGAGACTATAGCATTTACAGTTGTTAAGCCATTTCTAAAACCAAACTGTACATTTGACAGCAAATTATGTGAATTTAAATGCTGCAGTAACCTTGTATATACAACCCTCTCGATAACTTTAGCAAACACCGATGGCATAGAAATAGGTCTATAATTGTCAACATTATCCCTGTCTCCCTTTTTATAAAGTGGCTTCACTACCGAGTACTTTAATCGGTCAGGAAACTGACCACTCCTAAAGGAAAAGTTACAGATATGGCTAAGTACTGAGCTAACATACGTGGAACAATACTTCAGTATTCTGCTAGATACCCCGTCATATCCATGAGAGTTCTTGGTCTTTAGTGATTTAATTATTAACTCAATCTCCCTCTTGTCAGTATCATGGAGGAGCATTTCAGGTAACAGTCTCGGAACACTTTTTTCTAAGAGCGCTATATGATTCCCTGTTGGGACTAGGTTTCTATTTAGTTCACCTGCTGTATTCAGAAAGTGATTATTAAGTACTGTAAATATATGCGACTTATCAGTAACACGGACATCCCCACTACGCACTTATTCTATATTCTCGACCCGTCTCTGCAGACCAGCCACTTCCTTTACGACTGACCATATGGTTTTAATTTTATCCTGAGACTTAGCTATTCTATCTGCATACCACATACTTTTTGCCTTCCTAATAACTTTTTTAAGCACCTTACAATACTGTTTGTAATGGGCTGCTGCATTTAGATTTTGACTGTTTCTAACGTTTTGATATAATTGCCACTTTGTTCTACAAGATATTCTTATCCCTTTAGTCAGCCACCCAGGCTGCATGTTTGTGCTAGTACCCTGTTTTGAACGTTCTAACGGAAAGCAACTTTCAAAGAGCACGAGAAAAGTCTTGAGGAAAGCATTATATTTATCGTCTACTGTATCAGCACTATAAACATCTTGCCACTCTTGTTCCTTGATAAGGTTTACAAAAGTCTGTACAGCAACTGGATCAGCTTTCCTAAAAAGTTGGTAACTATATTTAACATGCGTTGCAGCACAAAAATCTTTTAGACTTAAAATTTGTGCATCATGATCTGAAAGGCCATTCACCTTTTTTGCTAACAGAATGCCCTTCCAATAAGGACGAATGAACAAAAATATTGTCTATGGTTGTTCCACTGTTCCCTTGCACTCTCGTTGGAAAGAATACGGTTTGCATAAGATTATATGAATTAAGGAGGTCTACCAGCATCCTTTTCCTTGCACAATCACTTATACAATTAATATTGAAGTCACCACATATAACTAACTTTTTGTATTTCCTATAAAGTGAACCAAGAACCTCCTCTAGCTTTAGCAAAAATGTTGTGAAATCGGAGTCTGGAGATCTATAAATAACAACAGTAAGAAGTTTTGCTCCACTAAATTTAACCACACCTGCACAACATTCAAACACCTTTTCAGTGCAGTACTTTGAAACATCAATTGACTCAAATGGGATACCGTTTTTCACATACATGTGTATTAAAAATCAATACTTCGGAAACCCGATATTTTTTTAAAAAATATTGTAAGGTGGCATAGTCTCCTGACCTTCAATTTCATACATATTCCGTCCTCACAATCGTACTCTACACATCAAGACGCTTCATTCGAACCCAAATTCGATAAGATAGAGTCTGTTTTGTATGAATTCATGTAAGCGATATGCAAATCTAATAAGTAAATCGCAAGTGCGCACCGACGTTGAAAAAAGTCGAGGCTGGCGTACACAGCATGACGGCCACAGGAATTTTCGTTCTAAAGAGGAAACCAGCCCGCTGGGAAGACTGTCCCTTCAGAGGGCTGGGTCAACAACTTATCTACTTCGGCCGAAGCGATCGCCCAGAGAGAAGACAGCTTTTGAAGGAGCGAAGGGATAACGACCCCCGTGTTCGACTTAAAAGCAAATTCCGCTACATTTTGCGGGAGCACGCAGAAGACGCATTTTTTCACGGACTGACTGCGCAGTTACGGAGTTCTCACAGGAGGACAGTATACGCCTAATGGAGATGCTACAGATTCCTGCATTGGTCGACTCAAACGAAACGTCATTCTCCCGTTTAAAAGAGCAACGCTGATTGGCGGAATATTCCTAACGCAAACAGCCAGAGGAGTGAGGGAAGACAGTGACTGATATATCCTTTCAACGTTACCAGAAAAAGAGGTCACTCCATTGTCGCTCTTGGAGCGGGAACACGTAACGAGAGCGAGTGCACTTGTACGTGTACACAAAGAGCGAGGAACAAAGTCTCTCCTCAGTATTTCACCGGGAGAGCACCTCTGTCGTTAGCGAATCGGATTGACGCTCTATATTGAGTCGCTCGCTATTAAACGTTGTTCACTGTATTGGCCGCCACACTTATTGTACGGTGTAAACACGGGCAGGATACTAGTTAAACGCCTGTGAGCGAGTATTGAGTGGCATCGCGGTGGACTGGTTATCTGACCGGTGTACCACGCCAATAGTTAGACTAGGGCGAATAGGAGTCCTTGACTTCATCAAGGCGTAGGGAGAGTTTGATTGGCGAAGGTCAATCCAGATAGAAAGAGATAGTTGTGTTATTTGTCAGCAGCGAGCGACGCAGGCAGCAGTTTTCGCGGCTCATGGTATTGTGCGCTACAGCGTATGCGAGTCCCATCTGTCCTCCCTAGCAGTGCACTCCACTACAGCCTTCACTGTACCTAGAAAAGTTACTCAAGTTGTGTAGGAGCGGCTCTCAGCCATTCTGCCGAGTAAATAACATTCTTAAAGAAAACGGAGAAAAGAACCTTTCAATACTTTGTAAAATAATAGCATTCCTATCCATAAGAGGCAATCTACTCTTCCGAAAAGAACCGGGAAATTTATTAATTTTTTATAAGAAAAAGTTTCACTTGATTTCTCAGATTTTTTTTTTTTTGCAATAAATAATATTTTTTGTTCGTTTAGTGTTTTTCTTACACTAACTAGGAATACGACTGTACCCAAGTATCCCACTAGTTATGTAAGAAAATAGAGTATTTTTGTGTCTTTTCCTTACAGCGGACGACTCCAGAAGATATTTGTTGCTGAATGTTTTTCAAGCAGTTCTTGTTGGTATATTAGGAGCGTCTGTCTGACTTTTGTAGTAGTGTGAGGTGGAAATTGTTTCTTACAGGAGACAAAGGGTACTTGCTGGATCAATCCATTGCGCAACTTGACAGAATAAAACCCACACACTCACAATATCAACAGTCCCGCTCTGGGCTAGTAGGATGTAGAAGCGCAACAGAACAGGGACTCAAGAGACTGTGCTTAGAGCAGTAGGGACGCGCGGCTGTGCGTCGCACGTGCGGCGCCATGGCGCTTGGCACGGGTGCGGTCTGCAGCACGTGCTGCGGCTGGCATGCGGCCATTCGCTTGTATTAGAAGGGAACTTTTTTCGTTGGCAACATTCGCCGCGGTAGGCGCGCACAAAAACATAACGCGCCGGTCAACGAGCTCCTTTAGGAACTCGGGGCCAACAAATTAACCACTCGGCAGTCACAGATTGAGACTGAGTTTCGAGGACACGTGCAACGGAGAGAACAGACCGACTGTTCTCTCAACGGCAGTCGACACCGCACGCGATTTTCGCCGCAAAAAAAAACTGAGCTACTGCTTCCTGTTACAAGGACGAATGCTTAGTGTTACGGAGTAAAGTCAGCCGCGGCACGCCAGTCGGGAACGACAGAGAAGAGACGGCTGTGAGAAGAAGTCGGCAAATCGCACGCGGACCGACCTGCCTCCAGGACGACAACGCGCCAGCAGCGACCCCTACGTGGAGAGGACATAAGGCCGCGCCCGATTGGTGGGAGCCACTTCGATAGCACCGTCAACGTTAGACTTTTGTTTGTCTGTTCTGAAGAAGACTGATTCTTTTGCTTATTAGATGGATTCGCAGTTGCGAATAATGACTACCACAGCGGTAGAATGGAATGACGACAATGAAAATTTGTGCCGGACCGGGACTCAAACCCTGATTTCACGCTTGTCGTCATTCCAGTCTACAGCTGATGGTAGCCATTATTCGCAATTGCGAATTCATCTGATATGTTTCGTAACGGCTGTGGTCGCCACAGTGCATCGTTATCAGAATAACACAGGCACTGCAATATCGTATATATCTGCCGATACCGTGCTTGCGACTTTCAAGCACAACGTCTGATCTGAACGGGAATACGCATAATGGGTATGCAAGTACAGATCGTAGACGTATGGTTGATGACATATGGAAGTTTGGGTTTGTCCACGAGTCGTGTGCGGATAGCCAAAAGGGTGGCTGGCACGGTACCTCAGCGTGTTCGGTTAGAGGGATAGTCGCCCCTGTAATAATAACAAAAAAAGAAAAAAATCTGAGTGAACAGATCAACGATGGACTTGCACGGGTGTCATGGGACGTCCGCCCCGAAGAAATGCAATAAACAAAATTAGATAAAAAAATGGTAAGGTGACCGCTCACGAAACAGGGAAATCCGTGTTCGAGTTCCGGTCCGGCACAAATTTTCACTGTCGTCATTTCATTCTACAGCTGATGGGAACCATTATTCGCAACTGCGAATTCATCTGATGTGTTTCGTAACGGCTGTGGCCGGTGCAGTGCATTGTCATCAGAATAATATAGGCACTGCAATATCGTAATTATTTTCCATGTCGCCCTTTGCTTGCGACACATAGCAAAGTTACGTAATTGCAATTGTCTTTTGTAATAAAACTCATTAATACGAGTTGTTTGATCCTATGTCTAGCGAACTGAGTATGCAGGATTCCTCGATACAGCACGTACTGTCTCCGCACAAAGGGTTGATTCTGTCAAAGAAGAGAACAGCAAGTGACCACCGTTAATAATACTATTTATTCACTCAAGTAATGCCGTTACCGGTTTCAAACCGACAAGTTCGTCTTCAGACGGCTGCTCACGTTTAGATACACACTTGTTGATGTTTACGTTAGTTTTCGGTTCTTTAATCCCCGTTGTGATTAAAGCTTCTTGAAGTGTTGGTGCATTACACAAAACATGATGTGAGAAACAGTCTGTTTAACTGAGCCCAATAGCGGTTGAATACATTGTAAACAAATATTTAAGGTGGAACTGTTTTCGTATTAGGTTACCTACGTCGAGAACGATCATCCTGGATTTTCGGCCTAAGTAACCGAAACTAAAACGGTTTTACCTTAAAAATTTGTTTACACTGTGTTCAATCTATATTTACAGATAAATAGGCAGTTTCTTACATCTTTTTTCGCTGCAGGGCGCCACCGCGAAGGAGCTTTAAACATAAGGGAGAATAAACGGCTGAAAACTATGTAAACATCAACAAGCATCTCTCTGCATGAATTTTTTTCTTGCTGTCAAAAATGTATATATGTATTGGCTTTTGAGGTTACTAGACGACATCGACAAACAATTTTGAAAAATACGTTGTTTTTCCTAAATGTAAGAAAAGAATGGTTTGGCACATCTCTGGCACACCACGCATGAAACATGCAGTATCTAGCAGTTCAGTTTTGTTTTCTACTACTTTACTATGCAGCTTAGCCTCGTAAACTGTTCAGTGGCATACGATCTACATCAATACTCTTTTATTTACGCAGTGTGGAACATTTTAAAACACATTCTACACAAACGAACCACTATTGGACACTTACATTTATGGGGAAATCGACGCCGACGCAAATTTGCAGAAAGCAAGGACGGATAGATCCTTTGTCCAATGTGTGAGGTGAGTTCATTTGTATGTGCATAACAACATAAACTGTGTCCAAATGTTCCATACTGCATGAGTAAAGGAGAGTTGATGCAGATCATGTCCCATTGGTTACCATGAGTAAAATAATAGTCATGTCATGCAGTACAGCGGTAACAAAAAAAGAAACAATGAACTGGTAATATTGGACCTTACATGCGTGGTGTGCCAAAAATTTGGAACACCAATTATTTTCTTATATTTTGGAAAATTCTCTTCTTCTCACTGAACGCGTGGTTAGGGATACTGGGCGATCAACTCATTGAGCCACACATTCTTCCACCACAACTTAATGGACAGAGGTACCTTAGCTTTCTGCGGCGTCATCTTCTAGGATTGCTTGAGGATGTTCCCCATCAGCAACGTCAGAGTATGTGGTACATACATGATGGAGCTCCGGTACATTTTGCTGCTGGTGTAACACGGCATCTATCACGAGGATACGGCCAAACATGGATGGGTCGAGGCGGACCTGTACCTCGGCCTCCAAGATCATCACCTGATCTAAGTCCTTTGGATTTTTGTGTCTGTGGTCATCTCAATAGCAACGTGTATAGCACTCCCGTTAACACGGTTGAAGAACTGGAGCAGAGAGTTGTACATGCTTGTCAAGAATTCCGGAATGATCCAGGGGTTTTCGAAACGATTCGGAATTCATTGCAGAGACGAGCACAGTATTGCATCCAGATGCAAGGAAAACTCTTCGCAATACCTCATTTAACAGGTACCCCATACGTAAAATGTGAACTAGTCGCGATGTACAACCCAATAGTAACGTCTAAATTTCAAATTAATGCTTACTAACTAGGACGACGTTTACAATGACGTCAGTGGCGGCTTGGAACCATACAGTAGTGATTATCCCTCAAGCGGCTCGTTTACAGACCCGTGCTTACTGGGACTTTTGTGCTTCTACTATCGTGTACTTTCAGCCGTGTAAGTTTGCACCATCCTTTTTTATACACCCTGTATAGGCGCTGCCGACCGCAGCGCCGTATTCTCCCTATTTACACGTCTTTGTATTTGAATATGCATGTTTATACCAGTTTCTTTGGCGCTTCAGTGTAAAAGCCAGCAACAGCTGTAGCTTCATAACAAAATTAAAAGTGTATTACGGGCCAGCACTCTAACCCAAACACTTTCTTTCGGCAGCTATACCGACTGAACTATCCAGGGGCGATTCATCGTCTGCTTTCCGAGCAATCACTTATAAGCTTGACTGCATTGCGAGTCAATTGATTTTCCCACCAATCAGTTGTGGAGTTGGCCGTTCTTGTACAATTTTTCTAACACCATAACTTCAAATTCAGATTCCCCGTAACTGATACTGGAAGAATCCACCTGAGCGCAGAATTAGTGGTGCACTTCGCTAGGGTATTTATCAAGGTATTTTCAATGTTTTATTCTCAGTGAAAATATCTAAGTCGCCAGACTGTCCCCTTCTGGGCGAATGAAAATGATAGATAAATAAGTAAAATACCATAGAACGCAGCAAACTCTCAATTTTAAGATGATTGCACATTAAAATTCCATGTCTCACAGCCAGAGGTTACAATTGCCAGTAAACTGTGGCTACAGACTTCTCGGAATCGATACGTAAGGAACTACGCAGAATGATAGGATAATATTTGTGTCTGCTCGAGCTGATAAGAGTCACTGCCGGCCGCGGTGGTCTAGCGGTTCTAGGCGCTCAGTCCGGAACCGCGGGACTGATACGGTCGCAGGTTCGAATCCTGCCTCGGGCATGGATGTGTGTGATGTCCTTAGGTTAGTTAGGTTTAAGTAGTTCTAAGTTCTAGGGGACTGATGACCACTGCAGTTAAGTCCCATAGTGCTCAGCCATTTTGAAGAGTCACTGTCAGCTCACTTAAAGGAAGTACTGAGAACATTTAAATCGTATCGGGCAAACGCAGAACAGTTTTGATTATAGCTGGAAAAAATTTTATAAACTGCAGTAGATATCTGTCTGTTCCAAGAAAAGCAACAAAAAACTTCAAAGCACCGCCGTTATGTAATGGTTCCAAGCAGAGGCTGTTGCGAAAGCAGACTACTACGCTACCGCTGAAACAGAGATAGCAGGGAAGCTTATGGAGAAAAGTTGTGGGCTGGCTATACGTATTGTTTTGGTTACTCTGTAAATTCTGTTTCTTACGTAAATGAAGCAGGCAAAAAGGAATACAAACGTCTCAAAAATGAGATCGACAGGAAGTGCAAAATGGCTAAGCAGGGATGGCTAGAGGACAAATGTAAGGATGTAGAGGCCTATCTCACTAAGGGTAAGATAGATACTGCCTACAGGAAAATTAAAGAGACCTTTGGAGATAAGAGAACGACTTGTATGAATATCAAGAGCTCAGATGGAAACCCAGTTCTAAGCAAAGAAGGGAAAGCAGAAAGGTGGAAGGAGTATATAGAGGGTCTATACAAGGGTGATGTACTTGAGGACAATATCATGGAAATGGAAGAGGATGTAGATGAAGATGAAATGGGAGATATGATACTGCGTGAAGAGTTTGACAGAGCACTGAAAGACCTGAGTCAAAACAAGGCCCCCGGAGTAGACAACATTCCATTGGAACTACTGACGGCCTTGGGAGAGCCAGTCCTGACAAAACTCTACCATTTGGTGAGCAAGATGTATGAAACAGGCGAAATACCCTCAGACTTCAAGAAGAATATAATAATTCCAATCCCAAAGAAAGCAGGTGTTGACAGATGTGAAAATTACCGAACTATCAGTTTAATAAGTCACAGCTGCAAAATACTAACACGAATTCTTTACAGACGAATGGAAAAACTAGTATAAGCCAACCTCGGGGAAGATCAGTTTGGATTCCGTAGAAACACTGGAACACGTGAGGCAATACTGACCTTACGACTTATCTTAGAAGAAAGATTAAGGAAAGGCAAACCTACGTTTCTAGCATTTGTAGACTTAGAGAAAGCTTTCGACAATGTTGACTGGAATACTCTCTTTCAAATTCTAAAGGTGGCAGGGGTAAAATACAGGGAGCGAAAGGCTATTTACAATTTGTACAGAAACCAGATGGCAGTTATAAGAGTCGAGGGACATGAAAGGGAAGCAGTGGTTGGGAAGGGAGTGAGACAGGGTTGTAGCCTCTCCCCAATGTTATTCAATCTGTATATTGATCAAGCAGTAAAGGAAACAAAAGAAAAATTCGGAATAGGTATTAAAATCCATGGAGAAGAAATAAAAACTTTAAGGCTCGCCGATGACATTGTAATTCTGTCAGAGACAGCAAAGGACTTGGAAGAGCAGTTGAACGGAATGGACAGTGTCTTGAAAAGAGGATATAAGATGAACATCAAGAAAAGCAAAACAAGGATAATGGAATGTAGTCTAATTAAGTCGGGTGATGCTGAGGGAATTAGATTAGGAAACGAGGCACTTAAAGTAGTAAAGGAGTTTTGCTATTTGGGGAGCAAACTAACTGATGATGGTCGAAGTAGAGAGGATATAAAATGTAGACTGGCAATGGCAAGGAAAGCGTTTCTGAAGAAGAGAAATTTGTTAACATCCAGTATTGATTTAAGTGTCAGGAAGTCATTTCTGAAAGTATTTGTATGGAGTGTAGCCAAGTATGGAAGTGAAACATGGACGATAAATAGTTTGGACAAGAAGAGAATAGAAGCTTTCGAAATGTGGTGCTACAGAAGAATGCTGAAGATTAGATGGGTAGATCACATAACTAATGAGGAAGTATTGAATAGGATTGGGGAGAAGAGAAGTTTGTGGCACAACTTGACCAGAAGAAGGGATCGGTTGGTAGGACATGTTCTGAGGCATCAAGGGATCACCAATTTAGTATTGGAGGGCAGCGTGGAGGGTAAAAATCGTAGAGGGAGACCAAGAGATGAATACACTAAGCAGATTCAGAAGGATGTAGGTTGCAGTAGGTACTGGGAGATGAAAAAGCTTGCACAGGATAGAGTAGCATGGAGAGCTGCATCAAACCAGTCTCAGAACTGAAGACCACAACAACAACAACGTAAATATCGATGTGCATAGCTCTCACAGAGTAAAAGCATGTAGCTAAGTAATCTTTGACCATTGCTACAATATCTTTGTGTTGCTACTCCGGCTCTGTCTGAGAGCGCTAGCAAAGTTACACACATTCTAAGTTTCGCAGTGTTGAGTAGTAGACATATTTTGAAGAATGGTCAGGAAATTTTCTTTATAAATGTGACATGAGATTGATGGAATTAGTGAATAGTTTTGACGCCATTATGGAGAGAGAAGCTAAGGAGATTATTCGTGAGTTTTTCCGGAATGTTGAGAGATTAAGGTAAGCCCTCACGTGGGTAGCAATATTTTATGTTTTTGAGATTGTAGTAACGTAAGCTCAAATAGTAGGGTTGTCGTATGGATTGCTCTGATAGGAAGATGATATTCCGCTTGTTTAAAGTTATTTCTTGAAGCCATATTATATAAATACTAGTGTGAACATTTTTAAAGCATTACTTTTGAATATAGAGTTTCATTTGAATTTTGTCAGACGACGTTTCCTACCAGTTAAAACTCCCACTGTTTATTCAGTTAGTTAGGTATGTACGCACATCATGGCGCAGAATTTTATGTCGCAGTTTCTAATGCTGACTTGCTGCTGTACGCTGCTTTTAAGAAATCAGCAAAAATGTGAAGACACTAGTAAATATAAATACAGTTTCGGGCCAGGAATTTCTTTGTAGGTTCAGCTGCGCATTTATTTCGGAAGTCAGGCTGTATCCAGTGAAGTACTGCATTTTTACTGGAACAGCTAGCTTCAGTGTTGAGCAGACCGTATTAAGTCTTTATATAATTCACTATAGGCAGAGTTGTGCGTAGTTCACGAGTTTAAGTTAGGAATTAGTTTGTCTGGTGACCATTTGAGAAGTTTTGGTACACAGTTTTAGGAGGATTCGCTCAGACAGAGAGAAGCAGACAAGCGCTTAAGTTACGAAGTTAATAGCAAATCCTTCATACATACGAAGAGCAATAAAGTCTACAACAGCTATCTTAGATCCCGGCGAAAAATCTATTAGAAAGTAGTAGCAATTCCTGGTCGTACGCAAAGTCAACGAATGGTCCCAAACATTCCAGTGAATCTCTCGTGGACCCATCTGGTTCTGGAACTGAAGACAGCAGACAGAAAGCAGAATTTTTAAATCCCTCTTTCAGCAATTAGAAGCACAAGGATACTACCGTAGCAATGTTTGAGCGCCGCGGAGACCCACTAATGAGAGATTTCGGTTTTAGCACTCGTGGTATTCAAAAACAATTACGACTACGTAAAATGAACACGACACCAGATCATGAAAGAATTACAATTAGCTTTTGCGTTGAATATGCCGCGGAACTGGCTGCTTTCCCAGCTTATTTCTATCTAGAATCTGTAGCGGAGCGAACGGTCGCGGGTCACTGCTCTTTACAAAAAGAGTAGAAGATCGAATTCTTAGAATTACATATCAGTAACGACGGTGACTGTCTGTTTCAGCAAATTCTATGTTCAAAAGGTATGACGTTCGTGGAGGAAACAAGTTCTCTCAAGGAGTCAGGATGTATTCAGAAGAAACCACTCGTGTGAAATACAGTTTGCGTTATTCATACACGACATCTTGCAAACAGTAGATGCTGATGAACAGGTAAATCCCGTCGTCCAAGATTCACGAAAGGCGTTCGACAGCGTACCACGTCGTCAGCTGTTAATCAAGATATGATCAGCGGGGAGTTTCTACGCAATCATGAGATTGGCTTGATGAGTATTTATGAACCTGAACATATACATAACCCGTTAAGCTATAGAGGATGGTGAATATTCCACAAAAACAAAAATAACATTAAGCGTTCCCCGAGGCAGCGCAATAGTTCCATTACTGTTTCCAGTGTCGCCCCACGAAAAAAGTGATGCGCCCAAAAGACATCGTCGGATGTCAATGTAACTCTGTAGCAGGTAGAACAGCCACTAGTGGTGTTGTTCGTGTTTAGTGTCGTAATCAGACCTGACGCGGTATATAATGAGCCTGAACAGCGTCAGACGTTCAGAAATCACTGAACGACGCGGATATGCCGCCTACTCGTATGCAGGACTGTTGATATTTTTGAAAATACTGGGAACCCGTTCATCGATATTTAAAAAACATCATTATCTGCTCTCGTTATATCGTAAAAACTATTGATATACCGACGGAAAAAATATCGACGTACTTGCCTGTAAAAAAAATCGGTTGCACACTGTAAATATACTGCCAGTTTTAGAGTTGTACATTTCAGTATTGATTTATTGTGAGATATTCTATAAATCAACAAGCTAGCAGCTTACCTATCCACCTAAGAGCAAGAGTTGAAACGAAAACGATGCACGTTCACGCTTGGCGATAACGACTTTGCTAACAATGGTAACTGCCTTTAAATGGCACAATAAAAGGTGCCCGATGGGTCCATCGTTCGGTTTCGTCACACTTCATGTTGACTTCCCTGTTTCTTCATTCCCGCCAATACCAGCTGTAGTGTCACAATTGCGTACTGAAGCTAAATGTTGCAGTCTCTGTTGGTAGCGTCGGTTACGTCAGCATTTCCCCTCGCACATCTCCGCTCACCGCAATGACCAATCTTGTCATGTAGATTTTTGTTAATCATTATCAGCAACTCATTTGAAGAATGTAGATGTGAAGAAATGGCACACCAGTTGCGTTAAAAATTGTTTGTAACGCAACTGGTGTGCTGTTTCTTCACATCGGAAATCTTGTTCATTCCATTCGCACCACCGACCCCCAGTGCAGTCGGTGTTCTTCTTTTGTGCCATATATACTTGCTTCACAAAGTCAAAGAGAAAGACTGGACGTGATGAAAGTTCAAAAAGTAGTAAGACAGTGAAAGTAAAATTATGTCCTACTACAATTTCAAAAGAACAACTTCAAATATTTTTCGAAAATTCTAATATATGTATAAAATAAAAATATCAGCATTCGATATTGCTATTTTGGTATCAATGTGTCAATATGTCCTGAGAAGAAATATCGCCTATATATATCGACATTTTTCGGAAAAAATATGGATATATTGATGTTTTATCAACAGCCCTACACGTGCGAGGCAACGTCATGAGCTACTGACTGAGTTTTAAAGGGTCCTCATTTTGTGTCTCCATCTGGCCGGCTGCTCGAATCATGCAGTACCCAGATTTGTGAGGCATTCGGAAGTGACAGTGCTTCGATTTGGACTGAAGTAGAAAGGCGTGGGAAGGCATACTCGTCGACAAGGCTCCAGACGACCATTTCTGAACACCACGAGGGGGGATCGCCGTACTGTGGACCAAGCTCATTGCAACCTCTTCACAGCTGCGCCTGCCATCCGAGAATAAGTAATAGGACCCTCTGCAGCATTGTCTCATTCCAAACCATTGGTCTGAGACTATCAGCAGCCGGGCTAGAGGAGTTCTGTCCCGTGCATAGGTTGCCATCAATACCACAACACAAACGGCCGCATCTGGAATTGTGCCATGAACGGGAAACATGGACTGCTGGTGAATGGAGTTGGATTGTGTTCAACGATGTCACTATTCTATACTGCCCCGGACAATTATCGTCGGCCAGTATGTCGGCGACCAGTGGAGACGTCCCATTTTTGAAATGTTTTGATGAGGCACTGCGCTGTTACCCCCGGCGTCATGGTGTGGAGAACCATCGAGTATGACTTCAAGTCATGGGTCGTAGAGATTGAGGGAACTCTGACTGCACCACTGCACATCATGGACATTCTGCGTTTTCTTGTAGTACCTTTCAAGCGACAGTGCTTGGTGTCATTTTTCAAAAAGACAATGCTCGCCCATGCATTGCACTTGCCTCTATGAACTGTGTGCGAGGTGTTACAATCGTCACCAGCAAGATTCCCATAACTGTCCCCGACAGAAGATGTGGGACGAGCTTGGACGTCAACTCTGACCCAGTGCAGTATCCAAGGTATCAATAACAAGTTACATCTGTTGGCCATATGCCGCAGGAAAGGACAGCAGCGTTATACACTGAAGCGAAAAAGAAACTGGTATAGGCATACGTATTCAAATCCAGAGACATGTAAACAGGCAGAATTCGGCGCTGCGGTCGACAATGCCTATATAAGACAACAAGTGTCTGGAGCAGTTGTTACATCGGTTACTACTGCTACAGTGGCACGTTGTCGAAATTTAAGTGAGTTGGAACGTGGTGTTATAGTCGGCGCATAAGCGATGGGACACAGCATGTCCGAGGAACAGATGAAGTGGATATTTTCCCGTACGACCATTTCACGAGTGTATTGTGAATATCAGGAATCCGGTAAATCATCAAATCTCCAACATCGCTGGGGCCGGTAAAAGATCCTGCATCAATGGGACCAACGTCAGCTGATGTGAATCGTTCAACGTGACAGAAGTGCCACCCTTCCACAGATTGCAGCAGATTTCAATGCTGGGCCATCAACAAGTGTCAGCGTTCGAACTATTCAACGAAACATCATCGATATGGAATTTCGGAGCCGAGGGCCCACTCGTGTATCCTTGATGACTGTATGATACAAAGCTTTACGCCTCGCCTGAACCTGTCATTGGACTGTTGACTCACTAGAAACATGTTGCCTGTTCAGACGAGTCTCGTGAATCCATGAACCCAAAATGTCAGCAGGGGACTGTTCAAGTTGGTGGAGGCTGTGTAATGTGTGGGGCGTGTGCAGTTGGAGTGATATGGGACCCCTGATACGTCTAGATACGACTCTGACAGCTAACACGTACGTAAGTGTCCTGTCTGATCACCTGCATCCATTCATGTGCATTGTGCATTCCGATGGACTTGGACAATTCCAGCAGGCCAATGCGACATCTCACACATCCAGAATTGCTACAGAGTGGCACTCTTTTGAGTTTAAACACTTCCGATGACCACCAAACCCCCCCAGAGATGAACATTATTGAGCACATCTGGGATACCTTGCAACGTGCAGTTCAGAAGAGGTATCCACCCCCTCGTACTCTTACGCATTTATAGACAACCCTGCAGGACTCATGGTGTCAGTTCCCTCCAGAAATGCTTCAGACATTAGTCGAGTCCATGCCACGTCGTGCTGCTCCACTTCTGCGTGCTCGCGGGGGCACTACACGACATTAGACAGCTTTAACAATTTCTTGGGCTCTGCAGTGTAAGACTGTTCGCTTACAGAAGTATCGTCACTGGTCGATAGTAAGGAACTACAAAATTACTTGTACAGAACTTACACTTATATGGATAAATACAGGACAATGGCTATTACAGAGAGAATGGAGGTCATGGTATCCGATTACTGCATTCCTGGGTAACATCGAGTAACAATTTAGTGCTAATACCAAGAAGTGGACTGAAACCGACTTTTACAAATATTGTTACAGTAGCGTCTCCATAGTTCGAGGTGAACGGGACTGGAACCACCTCGAACTATTGAAAGCTCAGACTATGGAAATTTACGTGAGGAAAAAATAAAAATAAAACGACGTTGAAATGAATGCAGGCTTCAAAATATGAATTTTATTCAAACGCAGTGTTTACACAGGCATTTACATTGACGGATCGAAGGGTTTAACTTAAGTCCGGTAGCAGTTTACTTCGTGAAATAAAGATGGAGTGTCTTTTGATTGACGAAGCTGCGATGTTTCTGCGCGGCTACATCACACCACCGTCTAAAAAGGGCATGGTTTCGTTTGGTGTCACCTCAAGGCTGTTGTTCTACTTAGCACATGGCGGCTTCAGGTGCAGCGCAGCCACTGGTGTATAGGTTCGGCTTCATCATCTTATCGGTGTCACACTGCACTGGGTGTCAAACGTCTCAATTACAGAAGAGTCTGTAACTTCCAACTGTTCGTCTAAATTTAACCACTCAGTAATTTTCCCATTTTCTGCCTCTTTACAGCCTGGCAACATTCTGATTAAATCACACAAAGGGTAATCGTCTTCGTCGTCTGTCTGAGGCCTGCTTTCCTGTAGAATTTTTCTACGTGACTTAGAAACCGCCGGCCGGGGTGGCCGAGCGGTTCTAGACGCTACAGTCTGGAACCAGCGACCGCTACAGTGGCAGGTTCGAATCCTGCCTCAGGTATGGATGTGTGTGATGTCCTTAGGTTAGTTAGGTTTAAGTAGTTCTAAGTTCTAGGGGACTGATGACCCACAGTGCTCAGAGCCATTTGAACTTAGGTACTGTATCTGACTTTATCTCGCTCCAAGACCCACTGATCCAGTACACAACTTCCTTCACAGTCACTTTCTTTAAAGCTCCAACGATGCTTGCATTGTCTTTCGGATGCAAGACTGAATCAGCCAATGGATAAGGACGTTCTAGAATGGCTGAAGAGAAAGTAACGCTTAGTGGGAGAAACAGGGCGCGGATCCTGTCGCACTGTAGTTCGTCTGCGCTTGAATGTCACGACGCATTATCCATTGCCAAAATAGCTTTGCATGGCACCCATTTGCGGTGTGTGTACAAACAAAAACAATCAACAAAGAAAACGAAATTCAACACTGTGCTGTACTGACAATGACAAACCTCCAACACTCTTTCAGCAAAAGGATTGCCTGTGTAAACAATTGAACACCGGGACTAGGTATGCGTGGTTTCACCGACACATACATAACTAAGGGAATTGAGTATTTCGACAGGTGTGCTGTGAGCGGGTCGGGGAAACGGATTGAGAATCGATACGCTCTACAGTTGTTTTATTTATTTACGTTTACGAGGTTCCGATTAATGGAAACCTCGAAATAGTGAGACTCTACTATATAACGGAAGGCAAATGGAACACTTAGATTTGTAGCAAGGTTTCTGAGCAAATACAGTGCATTTGTAAAAGAAATTATATATATATATATATATATCGAAACTCTACTGCATTAGGGAAGGCAAATGCAACGCTTCGCTTTGTAACAAGTTTTTGGGAAAATGCATTGCACCTGTTAAGGAAATCTCTTACAAGGCACTAGTGGACCAGTTCTAGAATATCATTCCGTCTTTTGGAGCCCTTATTAAGTAGGCATGACAACAGGCACCAAATGAATTGAGAGACACATCCTAAGAGTTCGGTACAGCCCATAAGAAAGTGTAATAGAAATTCTCTGGAACGGTCCACATAGCGATAAATTATTTACGTTTAAATAAATATTTAATTAAAAATGGGAAATAAACAATTTATTGCTATCAGAACTGCTTCTTATTATTATTCTTATTAAGATGTTAAGTACGATCACTTTGGTTCCTTAATGACATAAAAAATTGTAAATTTAGAGAAACTATATTCGAAGAAGACTGTGCGCCCATTATACAGCACATATCTCGCATAGCGGTCATGAAAATAAGGGAACGTGCAGAGGCACATACATATTTTTCCTCGCTCAAAACGAGAACGGAGTAAGACGATATTGGTTTAGTGGGTTGACATAACACGGTGCTGCAGAGCCAGTCCTATCAACAGACTCCTTTTGTTTTCAAGACATTGTGGAAAAGTAAATGCTGTGAAGATTTGAGGTACACTTTACTTGTTGGGGATTAGTGGAGCTCCACCAAAGTAGCTAGCTAGTCCTTTGCTTTGAGAACACACATGCTGCTTATCAGTAAATGTGTCATCTTGTCTCTGAAGTAACACGCGTTACGCAGCGGGTGGCGGCACACACAAGAAATACTGGCTTTGTTTAACTTCATGGTTCTCGACCGGTTCCCACAGTTCTGGCTCTAATAGTTACCAGGGCCACCGTTATATGTGCTTCCGCGAAACGACGTATTTTACGTCCTCCTGATTCCACAGAAGGCAGCTTGCACTGAGCTCACGAGTAACAAAAATACATTACACTCGTAGTATATACAAAACACAATTGTAAGCATACCGAACAAAAAATTAATAACCACCAGCTACATCGCACTAACACTGTGTGACATCGCATCTAGCCTTGATAATAACCTCAAAGCGGACAGAAACGAGGCCCTCGGGTTTTTTCGGGTATATCATATTCAGCTGAAGCGACTAATTAACAGTTAAATCCCTAGAGCTACCAAATTGCTTGAATACTGACTGTTACTTTGCACTCGCTGTACCGAACAGTCCCAGGCATTCTCTATGGGACTGAGATCGTGCGATTTAGTGTATCCGTCGAGGAGCTTCAGGGTGACTGAGTGTTCGACGAAACAGAAGCGTTTGTGTGTGGTCCTCTGAGCACGACTGCTGTCAGCTTGTGAGACGGGAGTCCACCTCATACGCAAGATAAAGATGTAGAAAAAAACGGCAAACTTGGGCATCAAGAATGTTGAAATAAATATTCTGACTTAACAAGAATGAAATTACGCTCTGCAGCGGAGTGTGCACTGATTTTAAACTTCCTGGCAGATTAAAACTATGTGACGTACCGGGACTCGAACCCGGGATATTTGCCCATCGCGGACTAGTGTTCTACCGACTGGTACATCCAACAACGACTGACGTCCCACGCTTCATTCCAGCAATATTAATTCTCTCACCTTCCGAACTCCACAGACGTTCTCCAGCGTACCTTGCGAGTCTATCACTCCCGGAGGAAATTAGATCATTTGTAATGTATCTAAAGAATTTTTGTGTGAAACTTTGTAAGAGAAGTTTATGAGTTTCACTACAAAAGAAATAAGCTTCATACTCCTATCAACTGGAGCGTGTATTATGACTCTTTTGAAATCGCGACAGTAATTTAGAATAGACCTGCATACAAAGCGTCACGTCATCTCGACCAGCCAAAAATAATACCAGCGTGAACGGTGTTACATTTCAACCTGTATATGAAATCGCAGAGTATGTACAGACTTAACGCATGATACCAATCAGTAATACACAAAATAATATAACACGCCAATAAACAATACTGTAAACAGTGATCACATTCAGAGAATGAAATAAAACTAAGCAATTCTTGCTACCTTGATACTTGTTCCACAGCACGGCGCGCTTTACATACCATAAAACGTAAAAAGATTCAAAATACTGTTACCAGCTTTGTGACTATATTCGATACTACCAAACATACACTGAAGAACCAAATAAACTGGTACACTTGCCTAATATCGTGTAGGGCCTCCGCGAGCACGCAGAAGTGTCGCAACCTGACGTGGTATGGACTCGACTAATGTCTGAAGTAGTGACAGAGGGAACTGACACCATGAATCCTGCTGCGCTGTCCATAAATCCGTAAGAGTACGAGGGGGTGGAGATCTCTTCTGAATAGCACGTTGCAAGGCATCCCAGATATGCTCAATAATGTTCATATCTGGGGAATTTATTGGGCAGCGGAAGTGTTTAAGCTCTGAAGAGTGTTCCTGGAGCCGCTCTGTAGCAAGTCTGGACGTGTGGGAGGAATTGCCCGTCGAAATGCAACAATGGACATGAATAGATGCAGGTGATCAGACAGCTTCGTATGTGTCACCTGTCAGAATGATGTTTAGACATATCAGGGGTCCCATATTACTCCAACTGCACACGCCTCAACCATTACAGAGCCTCCACCAACTTGAACAGTCGCCTGCTGACATGCAGGCCCCATTGATTCATGAGGTTGTCTCCATATCCGTACACGCCCATCGACTCGATACAATTTGAAATGAGTCTCGTCCGACCAGGTAACATATTTACAGTCATCAACAATCCAATGTCGGTGTTGACGGGCCCAGCCGAGGCGTAAAGCTTTGTGTCGTGAAGTCATCAAGGGTACACGAGTGGGCCTTCGGCTCTGAAAGCCCATATCGATGCTGTCTGTTGAATCGTTCGCAAGTTGACACTTGTTGATGGCCCAGCATTGAAATCTGTAGCAATTTGCAGAAGGGTTGCACTTCTTTCACGTTGAACGATTCTCTTCAGTCGTCGTAGGTCCCGTTCTTGCAGGATATTTTTACAGCTACAGCTATGTCGAAGATTTGATGTTTTACGGAGTCCTGATATTCACGGTGCACTCGTGAAATGGTCGTACGGGAAAGTCCACAATTCATCGCTACCTCGGAGATGCTGTGTCCCATCACTCGTGCGCCGACTATAATACCACGTTTAAACTCACTTAAATCTTGACAACCTGCTATTGTAGCAGTAGCAGTAACCGATCTAATAATTGCGCCATACACTTGTTATATACGTAGATATTGCCGACAGCAGCACCGTATTCTGCCTATTTACATATCTCTGTATTTGAGTACGCATGCCTATACCAGTTTCCTTGGTGTTCCAATGTATCTTCCTAATGAGGTGAAATCATTAGCTGTCAAAGTAACATCAGGATTCTCCCGAGGAGATGTTAAAGGGAGGTTAATGGTATATAACAAGGCATAGAAGCACCGAGACGTGGAATTTTAATGAAAAAACAAAAGCTGTGTATGCCTTGGAGAGCAGCACAGTAGCGTTCAGGGTCGCAAAATCTAGTTGGTGGAATGAGGGAGGTACCTACTCTCAGTTCGAATTCTGTTGTGGACAGAGGAAAGATGATTGTGTCGCGCACAGTTCCTGATAGCCTATGGTGCGCCCATGTGACTAGCAACTTCCAAACCTCTCTGTTGTGATCTATGAGAATGTGGCGCGAGATATTGTCGATGATTCACCTGATGTGGACGAGGGACTCTGCCCCCTAGTGGTTTTGCAGAGCAGGGGAGTCTGAACTCACCGGAAAAATATTAGTTCCCCCCCCCCCCCCCCTCCCTTCTTACCCGACATTGGTCACTTTGGAGCGCTGTAGATGGTGTACGACTGGTACCCAGCGGTCATACGACCGTGATTCAAATGAAAAACTTAAAAGTTCCACTATATTTCTAAAATTGTGTGATGGGATTTGTAGATAGTAGTAGTGTTCCTTGAGGTTCAGAAAGTGACCCACAGGTGGCAGAATGATGCTACAGCTCAAGGGAAGCAGCAGCGTCCACAACACGATGGCCACCCCACTGTCCGCATACACCGAGCGATCTGAGATGCGGTTTTTTTTGTGCCAAACCAATTGAAATTATAACACAATGACAACGCATTACAGTGATTCGTATTTGTCGTTGCAGCAAGTGTACGAGTGGTGTAGGAAGTTTAAAAGTGGTTGAACTTCTATGAAGTATGCCCCAAGACCAGGGCAGGCTCACTGCGTATTCTCGGGCGGGAAAAAAGCATTAATGGAGGAAAGGCGCGTAACTCTGACCGAAATAGCCACAAGTTTGAAAATTAGTAATGAGTCGACACAGAATATTGTCCATAATGTACTGCACTTAAATATGGTGTCTGCAGAATGGGTGCCAGGCCAGTTGACTACCGAATCGAAAGACCGTTGCGTCGATGCCTGTGAAGAACATTTGCATCGTTTCCAAGTCGAAGGTGACGCACTTCTGGGAAAAAATTGTTACAAGTGATAGACTTTGGTCCAGTATCACTAACCAGAAACGATAAGGTCGGGCAAGTAATAGCGCCATAGCCCATCGCCAAAACTAGAAAAATTCCACACTCGACCATCAACTGGAAGTGATGCTCATTCTCTTCTGGGATGGAAATGGAGTAATTTTGGAACATTAAAGAGCGACGGTAACAAGTACGTCTCATTCAGACATGATGACAAATGAACTTTGCCCTGCGGTCAGGAGTAAACGACGCGGACTTCTGACTTAAAGAGTACTGCTATGACATGACAATGCCCAACCGCATACAGCTGTAACACAATTGAGACTATTCAGGAAATTAAATTTGAATATCTGGTACATCCTACTTATTCACCACACCTCGCTCCTAGTGACTTTCCGATCTATTCGGCGCACTCAAAGAAGCAATGGTAGGCAGGTATTTCAGAAATGACGAGCAGGTGAAAACGGCAGTCCATGATTGGCTACCAAAAGAATTCTTTCATCGTGATATCTATGCGCTTCTGAAGTGGCGGAATACATACATTGAGTTATGTCGAAAAATGACATATAAGTTTTTTGTTCATTGCTACAGTTAAAAATATCATAACACTTTTAGGATTTTCATTTGAATCAGCCTTGTACAATCTCCACAACTGACAAACTCATAGTAGTGAAGTGGTATGTATCTGTCGTTCAGTTGTATTGTAACAGCGCAGTAAAACGTGTCGGCATGGAGGCGTCACAGAATGGCAGGAAGGAGAAATCGTCTCTGGAGGTGTCCACAAATTACAACACGAGTGAAGTTGCCTGATTTGGTGGTGTACCAACGCAGACTCTCCGACAGGTCTACAAGGAATGCTGCAGCACTTCCAGGCACATAACGAGGCGTAAGAACGATGCTCGCAAAAAGATCTTAACCGTCAGGGACTCGAGACGAGTGTCACGCTTTGTCAATGAAAATCGACTTCAAACCCCACAGGAACTGCTGTTGCCTCAACCAGTTTCCGAGTGAACATTCCATGCAATGGACATCTGGAGTCAGGTACCTCGCAAAATTTCAGTGCTCAAGAGGCACATAAAGCTTCAAGTCTTTATTTGAGCAGATGGCACAGGAACCTGACAGCAGTTGACTAGCGGTGTGTACTGTGGTGCGAATAGCCATGTTTTTAAATCATAAGGCGTCGGTGGCCCAATGAAGCATTTAACCTGTAACGTGTGGAGGCTGTAGTTGATACCGGAGGTGGTTCTGTGATTTTTTGGGGCTGTTTTTCGTACCATGACTTGGGTGCACTCATTCAGGTTATCATGAGCATGAAGTAACATGTTTAACTTTCTCGGTGTCCAGACGTTGCCCTTTCTTCTAGATCTCAATGTATGTTGTGGACAATCCGATGTTGACAACTGGTGCTTTCACAGGACACACTGCTGGTTTGACAAACGCCCACACACCCTGTCACACGCTACTAGTACACTAAATCGTCCGATATCAATCATACAGAGAATGTCTGGGGCTATTTGGAACTGAGGGTGAAACGTGGCAATGAACATACTAGTAACTTTGTAGCTCTGCGGGATCTAATGAATGAGTAGATTCAGCTGGATGTGGCTTATCTGAAGAAACTTACGGATTCTTTTCCTTGTCAAATAGAGGCCATTATCAAGGATATAGGCGGTTTATTAGTGTGATGTCTCCTAAGTGTGACTAATATCGTTTCAGGTGTGCTTATGTGCTGGTGTCAGACTTCATTCTCTCCCTTCCTTAAATACAGAACTCGTCCCTAGCGACACGGGCATAGTATTAGCTTGTGCAGAGATCTACCCCAGTCGTCCACGGGATACAACTACACATCTGAAGCAGCATTTAAAGGTAGGAGGAACGCAGCAGTACATTGACGCCTTAAAGGAGATATATATGCGGTGTTTTCTCTTTCGGACATGTCTGAAGACACAGACACCATATATAAATAATTAAGGCGATGACAGCCAATGATCCCTTCAGTGCAAATGCACATTACGCTCGAACTGTAACAGGAATCGGCTAGATGCCGCAAGCAATGAAGTTAGTGAGCAGGAGCGCTACATCAGTAATGTGTGGTATAAGTTGAGAATTTAAATCTGACGAGAAGCGTGCTAGGATAGTCCATGCAGTTGTCGTGACCACTGTGTGCAGATGGCGTAGTAGTCAGCGCATCTGCCTAATAAGAAGCAGACCTGGGTTCGAATCCCCGTCAATCACAAATCTTCAACCTGCCCAATTGAGATAAATCAAGGCCCACTGGCAACTTATGTTTTCTAATTCCTTTGCGTCTTCCTTAAAGAAGGCCCAACAAATCTACATCCAATTCCGTTTGATTCAGACAGCTCATTCATGTTTATACGAATTGTGAAGTCTCTCAGCTCCTTTTGCTGGTCGTAAAAATGTAAAAATCACGAACAGAAACTATGTGTGACGAATTTTTACTGAGCATATCTGTAAGACGCCTCGATTAGTGTGTGAGTGAGAAGCACCTGTCATAGCAAATCTCTAACAATTCAATGCGTCTACGCTGAAGAGATTGTAGATTTAAAAAAAGAAGCATTTGACTACGTTGCCTGGAGTATGCTCATTGAAATTCTAAAATTACCGCGTGTTAAAAGGGAGCAAATGTTATCTATAATTTGTACAAAAACCAAAGTGCAGTTCTAAAAGTCGGGGGACGTGATTTGGAGGCAATAATTGAGAAAAGTGCATCCGCTATGTTATTTAGCGAGTACATGGAGCAAGCAGCAAAGGAAAGTGAGGAGAGATCTGGAAATGGAATTAAAATTGAAGGAGCAGAAATAATAAATTTACGGGTTTTCTCGGAGACGGCATAAGGCTTCGAAAATCAGGTGGACAGAAAGATTAAGTGTCTTGAAAGGAGCTTGTAAAATGAATACCTGTGAAAGAGAAACATGAGTAACGGAAAGTAGACGAATTAAGTGAGGTATGTTAATAGAATAGGATTAGGAAATAAGACACTGAAGGTGGCTGACGAGTTATGTTGTTTGGGTAGCAAAAGGACGATAGTGGAAGTAAAGAGAATTTGAAATTCAGGCTGCGAAGAGCAGGAAAAACTTTCGTGAAAAACAGAATTACTTTAGCGTGAGAGAGAAATTTAAATGTTTGGAATAGTGATGGGCTAAACTGCGATTTTCCGATATCAGTGATTTCTGTGAATGCTACTTTTCAGTATCTGTTATTCTTAACTGTGATTTGTCGCAGTTAAGGAACGTAGGTCGTGTATCCCTCCGCCACTGCTATTTCTGCGATTTCTGCTACTTCCGCGATTTCTGCTACTTCTGCGACTTCTGCGATTTCTGTGACTTCTGCTACTTCTGCGATTTCTGTGACTCCTGCGACTTACCACCGTATGAAATAGTTACATCTGTCAACACAGAAAATTGCATCTCAACAAACCTGTCATTGGCGAGTATGTTTTACGTTTTTTCTTCCGTTGGCTTTAATTTTGTATTAAAGAAACAACTGTGAAAATATTAATAGTGTAATTAATATGTAAGTAGCCGCACAGTACCGTAATAGTTCGTGTTTAGAAAATGAATTCTAACATATTGTTATGTTCACAGGTACCTGAACTACATTTCAGTCACTCAGTAAAGTGATAACTCAAAATATCATTGTCAACAGATCTGAAGAAATTGCCACTGCGTCTCTAGACCGTTTTCGTCAGACGAGAGGTTAGTTTCTAAGCGTTTCGATGGACTTAATTACTTCAGTGAGATCGTTCTTCCAAATGTGATATTCCTTATAGCAAATATTAGCAATCTACTCTGTCAATTATATTGCTAGTAATTAGTGACAGCAAAAATTGTTTAATAATCCTTGTGTTTTTGCAGACGCAGTTCTGACTCTGATTACTGGTTGCTGTACGTATCTATCCACATCAAGGCAGTTGAGAGAGACTCGTGAAGATTCAAGACAGCTCTTAGAGGATTTGCATTTTAAAAGTGAAATAATTGTGAAATAAGTGTGTGAATGATTAAACTGTGTTTTATTGAAGTTGTTGTGCGATTTTAAAGGAATAATAAATGTTAAATACAGTGAGTGAATAAGAAAAATCTCATTTTCCACATGTTAAGCCGTCCAATACCCATAATTTTCCGCCACTTACTTATTGGGAAACACTTGTTGGAGAGTGACATGCCGCCCCCCCTTTCTCCACAATCTTGGTGTGACACTGACCTGTAACATATCCCGAAGTCTACAATATGCATTTTGAGGCTGTTGATATGAAAGTGGGAAGTACAGATCTTCCAGTTAAATCAGAAATAGCTTAAGTGCATTACTTGAAAGTAACACAGGAAAAGCGTACTTATGTAGGTGGTAATAGTGTCGGCAAAAAGTTCTTGTGTGTAAAGTTGCCATGTAGAACACCAGGTGTAAAACTTCATATGACTGTTTTCATTTCACTACACTTAAACAGATGTCTAAGTTCTGCTGTGTTAACCATTACCTCCACTTTTCTGTCTATAATGCTTCTGAAATTAATGATCCAAACAAACATAAATAAAGGTTCATCTCTAGCAAGAAGCCATATGCTTGAATATTTCTGGTATCTCAACTGCAGATTTTTCAGCGCTCATTTAACTTTACGACTCTGTATCTCAAAATGAACAAAAATGGGCTTGTACCACTATTGAAATAAGCCCTTCATATGCACACACAGCACATCGATCTCGTGAGGCACAAGGCTCTCATAACGAAGTACGTACGTCGGTCGACAGATGGCACTAGGAAAAGTATGTTAACTGCGCTTTTTAGTTGCTACTTGCGACTCTTACTGTTAGTTGCGATTTGTCACAGAAATCGCAGTTCGACTCGGTAGCGAATATCGTAGTATGAACTTTGCTCAATAGATGGCAGAGCTAACTGCGCTTTTTAGTTGCTACTTGCGACTCTTAGTTGCGACTTGTCACGGAAATCGCAGTTTGACTCGATAGCGTGTCGCAGAGATCAGGGTAGTACGAACTGTGGCCTACAGATGGCACTGTTAACTGCGCTTTTTAGTTGCTACTTGCGACTCTTGGTTGCGATTAGTCACAGAAATCGCAGTTGGACTCGACAGCGTGTCGCAGAGATGAGCGTAGTACGAACTTTGGCCAACAGATGGCACTGTTAACTGCGCTTTTTAGTTGCTACTTGCGACTTCTAGCCGCGACTTGTCACTGAAATCGCAGAAAGGAGTATGGAATTCGACCCACAGATGGCTCACGGCGTTGAATGTGAAATGCTACTTTCGACTGCTAACTGTGACTGAAATCGCAGTTAGATTTTGTAAAGTTGTTATTGTGATATCTGTGACTTCTCAATCACTGTGATTTCTAACAGATACGCGATTTCCTGCCCACCACAATTTTGGAAGCATTTTCTGAAAGTATTTTTCTGCAGCCAAGCTTTATATGGAAGCGAATCGTGGACGATCAACAATACCTAGAGGAAGAGAAAGAACTTTTGAAATGTGGTGCTGCAGAAGAATGTTGAAAATTAGATGGGTAGATCAAGTATGTAATGAAGAGGTCCTCAACTGAATTGAAGAGAAATGAACTCTATGACTTGATGTGTGTGAAACTGGAGTGAGACATCAGAGAATAATTAATGTGATAGCGCAGAAAAACTGTGGGGATAGAAATCAATTTTTGAGTACAATAATCACGTTCAAATGTAAGTGGAGTGCAGTAGTTGTGCAGATGTGAAAATACTTCCACAATATATAGTATCGAGGACAGCTACATCGCATCACACTTCTCTTCGGATGACTACAATAACAATAAGATCGTCGTCATGATCATTAGTATTCTGTCCAAAGGCAGGTTCTCACATGGTAACTATCCAGGCTCACCTGTTCCTGCTATCCTCTTCAGGTCCGCATAATTTCCGCTTCCGTTTATGTCTATCGTCTTTTACCTACTCCTTCCTTTTAATCTCCTCCAACAAAATAGTCGTTCCAAAGCGTCTCTTATCAAGCACTCCCGTCTCAATGAGAGCCCCATCTAGTTCGTCTTCCTTTCTCTTACAACAAGCAGCAACCTTTTCCAACACTCTTTCGTTACTCGCTCTTGCTATCCAGCTTATCCTCTTCATTCTTCTCCACACTCAAATGCTTCTAGCTTTTTTTCGTCCTCTCATCTCAGTGTCCAAGTTCCTAACCCGTAGAGTGGCCCACTCTAGACAAAACAACTGCCAAATCCTTTCCTAGGATCTTCATCTAGTTTGCCACATGATAATCTCCTTTTTCTATTACATGGCTCCTTCGCTATAGCAGTGTTTTCACCTCCTGATGAAATCTCAATTCTCCAGTGATCTTTCTCTCAAGATATTAAATGCTCTTGCTTGAGCGATAATAATTTGTCCTATCTCAACAATTGGTGGTTTCCTTCCCATACCGATCACAATACTTTTTCTTTTTACTACACTGGTTTTCATCCCTTATTCCGCACTAGCTGCACTCGGATCTTCAGACATTTTATTCATAGTTTGTTCAACTTCTGCCACTAGTAACATGTCATCAGCAGATCTTATACGCCCTATTCTTCTCCCATCTAATCCTTTCGCAATAGTGTCCTCCAGGTGTAAGTTGAACAGCGAAGCGGAGAAGCAACAGCCTCGTCTAACGCCCCTTCCATCCGGCATTACGCTTACATTGCAGACGCACAGCTGTACGGTATGTGTCGGTCTCAGCGGCCTGTCTCCTCCGGTATCAGTTTGCAACTGTGCAGCAGATTCCGAAGGCTGCGTGTTCAGCTTTGCCATACGCCACAGACGAGCTTTCATTTTGCGGCTAGCAAATCGCTCTCTAACGAAAAAATACATATTTACATATGATATCAATTTTCTTACCTTAAGCAATACATTTACGAGGGTGAGTCAAATGAAAACCTTAAATTTGTAATAACAAATTGAAATTTCGCGCCTTTATCCTGTAAGTTGGTAAGCATGCAACAAACAGCGTGCAGAATGGTCTGTAGGTGGCAGTACAGTGGAGATGCAGACATACCGTCGCAGTATCAGTATAAAGATGGCCGCCCCACTTGCGACTTGCACCAGGGAAGAAGAGCGTTCTGTTATTCGGTTTTTGCGTACTGAAAGTGCGAAACCTGTTGAAATTCATCGATAAATGAAGGTTCAGTACGGTGATGCATGTTTGTCACAGCAGCAAGTCTACGAATGGAGTAGGAAGTTCGCAAATGGTGTGACAGTGGAAGATGCTCCTCGTCCAGGTCAGGCACAACGAGTTGTGACTCCACAGAACATTGCAGCAATTGAAGCCATAGTGAAGGAAAACCGCCGAGTGACACTATATGACATTGCAGCATGTTTACAGATTAGTCATGGGTCAGCACATCACATTGTGCATGATGTGCTCCAGTTTCACGAAGTATGCAAGATGGATGCCACAGCAGGTGACTCTTGAAATGAGAGAACGACGTGTTGATGCTTGTGAAGAACTTCTTCGGCCCTTTGAACAAGAAGGTGATGCCTTCCTTGCAAAAATCGTTACTGGGGACGAAACCTGGGTTCACTTCCACTAACCGGAAACGAAGAGAGCGAGCAAGGAATGGCGCCATTCCTCATCACCAAAACCAAAGAAGTTTCGAACAGAACCATCAGCAGGGAAGGTTATGCTGACTCTCTTTTGGGACGAAGAAGGCGTCACTTTGGAGCATTACATACCTAGAGGGACCACTGTCACCAGTGCATCATACACAGATCACCTAAAAAGTCAGCAAGACCCCACACTGCCCGTTCAACAGTTGCAACAATCACAGACCTGCATTTTGAGTGTCTTCCTCATCCGCCATACTCACTAGTGACTAGACCGTGCCCCAAGTGATTTCCATATGTATGGACCACTCAAAGACGCAATGGGAGGAAAGAAGTTCCGTTCTGATGAAGGGGTACGCCACGCGGTGAATGAGTGGTTGCGAGGACTACCAAAAGAATATTTTTCTAAAGGAATTTACGCGCTTTGTCTGCTCTGGAGGACTTGCATTGAGCGTGGGGGAGATTATGTTGAAAAGTGATACAGCTTTGTATCACTTCTGCACAATAAATAATATTTATAAAATATTTAAGGTATTCATTTGACTCATCCTCGTATATTGCTTTGACATATATTTTGTTTCGACGGAAAACGCCGGAAGACTTTAGATCAGTGGTCGTCAAACTGTGACCCACGGGCCGCGTCCCGCCCCAATCGAGTGTTCGTTCAGCCCGCGGTTCTCAGTCGTATTTTATGGCAATACGCTTCTAGCAACTAACAGCAGAATCCTAAAAGGGCCAACTGACTTTAAGAGCTACTTATTTTTCTTTCTCAGTAACAAACAAAAATACTTAGAGCGACAGTAATATTTTAAGAATGCTTAGTTTTAATTGACATTGGTGAATTCGGCAAGTTAAGTTAGCCGTTCATGTCAGGGGCATAGTGGTATGTAGGGAGTCCACTGCATATTAACAGATGTGAGAGGGGTATATTTTAATGTTTGTCTTCCAATGCTGACAACTCACAAACGTGCGCAGCTCGAACCGGTCAGCTGCTGTGGTACAAATGTCAAACGGAAGTAAAATGCGTCCTTGAATGCGCAGACGGTCATCTTGAAATGTGTACATGTTTGTACCAAGTACTACGAAATCAAATTAAGGTTGTTGTAATACAATGCAATGAGTAAAAGAAAAACTGCGTTCAAAACATTTAGTACACACTTGTGATCGTGTGTCATACAGCAGTTACTGTTATTGATTAATATAAGATACTAATTTTTGGAAGTTACCCATCAATAGTATGATCTGTAGGGGATGGTGTTGCAAAGAGGTCACGACGGTAACAGTGGCCATTGCATATTTTTTGCCCTAAACAGTGCTGCTGCCTGCCGAGAAGTGTTCGGACTATTTCTAAGATACACCACCATAGTTATCAGTGAGATTGACAGAGGAAACTTTTTCCGTTATTTTTTAGTAGAAACTTTTTGTTTTTGAATAGTCTGATGCGAGGTAAGCCGTTTTATTATTCGCTTTACCTCACTTGTATGGAGAGTAATACCATATCGACGTTTAAACAACGTCTTTTGGCCTACAAATGAAAGTCCTTCCTATTTACCTCACTTTGATAGTTTCTTCTGTGGATCGCTAATGCCGATATGCTGTCCGATCGGAAAAACTGGCCCTACTGCTCGTCAGGAAAAGACGCCAAGGTGTTCACCCGAATAAGAGTTACTTCCAACAACACGTATAACACAATGGATAAAACTGACATTTAATCCAGTTTATATACAAAGCTATCATCCGTCATTTTATCCCTTTGTGACAATTTCTAATTAATTTATATTATTTACAGCCGTCTCTGTTCAGTTACATTTGGCCTTTACAGAAGTCCAATTGAAAACTGTTTGCATGCAGCCACAGGGTATTCTTTCAGACACTAGGGCGTCAAGCCACCTAGAAAATATACCAGGAAATCAGAGATGCAAACACGGGATACTATTGTGGTGGCAATGCCACAGCACCCGCTTAGGTACGGAAAAAGGACACTATGTAAGCCTTAAGAAAAGTGCATTTAGTTCCAATACATCATTTTCTTATACCGTATATGTAAATTCAAAATGTCTAAGTGATAACCTTCTATCAATCAAAGAATTTGAAGCCATTTTGACTATTTTTCGACCTTGAATGTCTCAAGAAATATGTTTTAAAAAAACCTTTACATACTTCTATCAATTACCATGGTTTAGTGAAAACTGATCCCCCCAATCACTCACTTTCCTATGTGGTACGAGGCGTCGCCCTACAATGACAGTATTGGTTCTTACGCAAAAAAGTTTGACGACGACTGTTTTAGATGAATCAAATGTACTACATTTATTTCACTATTGAGCACAACCTTAATTTTTTACCAGTGTGACGCTCAAGAACGCATTCGAGCACAAAAAGAGAATTTCTGGTCATGGCGTTGATATAAAGGGAATTATGTTTTCGTAATAGTGATATACACGGAGAAGTCGTGCTCTCGGACAACACAGCGCGATTCCTTGAATACTTATAGTACAAAAATATCGGTAACAAAATTTCGTGCGGTGCATGTTTTCGGCAGAAAATGCGCGTCAGAGAACGGCAATTAGGCAACATTGTTGTCACCTGTATCTTCAAGTAGCATTGTGTAGCTGAGTCGAACAGTTAGTGCGCTGGGTACAGTTCTGCGGTGAAGCACTCGAATCCATTCCGGATTTTGGTGTATTTTTTTTTTTTTTTGTAATATTAGACTAGACTGCTTCATATGGTATCTGGCTTCTTCATCGATATACAACTGCTACAGGAAGACTTGCAAAAGTGACGGGCAGTTATTATCGTTTTCAGTATTCAACACTTTTAAAGACGTATTTTGCTTAAACTTTTACTTTGTTCTCTTCGATGCACAATACTAAAAGAAAAAAAAAATACACACTTCGTCTCTCTTAAGGTTCCTACACGCGCACTGATCGAGAAATTGGACGTGTGTGGCGTTTTCGCCAACCGACTGACAGATTTTTCGTGTCGGGAGGTCGAGTGGATATGACCACATGACAGCCGAGCCCCCCCCCCCCCCCTCCCGGGGAAATAAAATCTAAAACCGAAAATTAGACAGTCAGGGACTTTTATTCATAAAATGTACTTGCTTCAATGTTAAAAATATTAAAAAAACATCAGCCTTCTGTTTACGAAGAGCGAGTGTAGGACACTTTTATAGTTCTACTCTGTCTTTCATTTCTTATGTATCTATTTCGGTATTTGTCAGATGATCTGCACCACCGCCATTTGTATTTTTTCTTGTTCTCATCTAAAATGAGTCAAACTTATAGAGGACATGAATATTGTTTTATTTATTTTGCTTTACCATGATTTATTTCCCCAGGCAATTATAAATTACGTTGCATGTTTCACGAATCATTTTAGGTAATTGTGGGGATACAATCGCACTGAATTTGAGGTCCTCATAACTTCTGCCGGTGGCTAGAAACTATAACAGCTTCTACTTGTAACTTGTAGTTTCCATCATGAGTGTATTCCTCTTTGTCAAATATAGTTTAAGACACTCAGCAGCTCGGAAAAGCATGTTTCATTCATTCTTAAATAATTTCGAAAATCATTGGTTCTCAGCTCTGTAAATGACGGTTTGTTACTGCTGTGGTCTTCAGTCCAGAGACTGGTTTGATGCAGCTCTCCATGCTACTCTATCCTGTGCAAGCTTCTTTATCTCCAAGTAACTACCGCAACCTACAGCCTTCTGAATCTTGGTGATCCCTTGATGACTCAGAACATGACATACCAACCGAGCCCTTCTTCTAGTCAAGTTGTGACGCAAATTCCTCTTCTCCCCAATTCTGTTCAGTACCTCCTCATTAGTAACGTGATCTAACCATCTTCAGCATTCTTCTGTAGCACCACATTTCAAAAGCTTCTATTCTCTTCTTGTCTAAGCTATATATCGTCCATGTTTCACTTCCATACATGGCTACACTCCATACAAATGCTTTCAGAAACGACTTCCTGACACTTAAGTCCATACTCGGTGTTAACAAATTTCTCTTCTTCAGAAACGCTTTCCTTGCCATTGCCAGTCTAAATTTTATATCCTCTCTACTTCGACCATGATCAGTTACTTTGCTTCCCAAATAGCAGAACTCATTTACTAGTTCAAGTGTCTCATTTCCCAATCTAATTCCCTCAGCATTGCCCGATTCAATTTGACTACGTTCCATTATTCTCGTTTTGCTTTTATTGGTGTTCATCTTATATCCTCCTTTCAAGACACTGTACATTCCGTTCAACTACTCTTCTAGGTCCTTTGCTATCTCCGACAGAATTACAATGTCATCGGCAAACTTCAAAGTTTTCATTTCTTCTCCGTGGCTTTTAATTCCTACTCCAAATTTTTCTTTTTGTTTTCTTTACTGCTTGCTCAATATACAGATTGAATAACATTGAGTACAGATTGAATAACATAGACACGACCGTATGTGGGTAAATCTGTTCCTTTGCATTACCCATTTGTTCACCCACAGCTTTCTCTCGATATTTTTTGCCTTCTTAGCTTTAAAACACACAAGACAAATCCCAATATTTGTGTCTGTATAATACCTAGCAGCACTTCGTAGAACACATCCTCAGCGAACTCACTATAATGAATTCGCAACCAGCAATAGGAACAGGGTGGCGCTGTTATCGTTGATTGAAGTCAGTCGGGGCGTGTGTAGGTCGCAACGAAATTGGTCGGTCGGTCGGTCGATTACGGTTTATTGAGACATAGTTCTGAAATTGTGCAGCGCACGTATTACGGGGCCAGCGCACAAAACGTTGATAGACTCATTCTGGATTATTGCTTGAGTACTAACGGTTTAATTCGTCTTTCCTGATGCTTGCTCACAGCGATGGTGACTAAGCATGATTAAAACTAAGGAAAGGAGAGAAAAAGCACACCTATACCTAAATAAGAGTTGACTACAGACTCAAACTTATACACGATGTCTCAAAATGAATATCCGGGTTTTAAGGCTTTGTAGCATTTATTACAGTCAGCCTACAATTTTAAATAGCACATCAAATGCAAGAGAAGCTTAAATAGTTTTTATTACGAATGTTCAATGTGAGCACCATTCCTCACTCCACACACAGCGAGTCGATAGGCGAGTCCTTCCCAAACCTTGATCAGTCTGTCTGGAGTAATTGTTGCAACAACAGTTTCAATCCCGTTTCTTAAGTCAAGTGGATCAGTTGGTAGCGGAGGTACATACATACGCGTCTTTGTGAACCCCCAAAGACAAAATCGCATGGCGTCAGATCGGGCGAAGGTGGAGACCATGCAAAACAAGCCCTGTATCCGGCCCCTTAGGCCAATCCTGCGGTCGGGTACAACGTCGTTTATCAACAGCGTATCGAGTTATGCAAGTGCAGCGTTACACCGTCTTGCTACCAAATAAAGATTTGTGGATCAGCTTCTTCCATTTGAAGAAAGAGCCGTAGTTCTAGCACATCAAGATAACAGACACCAGTTACACCTACTTCACTGAAAAAGAAAGGCCCATAATCTTTACGCCGGCATATAGCACAAAAAACATTCGGTTTAGGAGAGTCTCGTTACAACTGTACCATATTGTCTAGTAAAGTCATGAAAACAAATTGCAAAAATATTAGTAGAGATATCTGTATGGTGCGACAGTTGGCAGTTGACCCTAAATAATGAAAAATGTGAGGTCATCCACATGAGTGCTAATAGGAATCCGTTAAACTTCGGTTCCACGATAAATCAGTCAAATCTAAAGGCCATAAATTTAACGAAATACCTAGGAATTACAGTTACGAACAACTTAGAAAAAATGGAAATGAGCGTATGGCAGCAATGGCCGGATGGCCCCTATTCGGGGAAGTTTGACCGCCAAGTGCAAATCTTATTTCAGTCTACGCCACATTGGGCGACTTGCTCGCCGGTGATGAGGATGTAATAATGATGAGGACAACACAACCCCCAGACCCCGAGCGGAGAAGATCCAACCCGGCCGGGAATCGAACCCGGGCCCGCTTGCATGGGAGGCGAGCACGTTATCAACCAGCTAAGCAGGCGGACACGAACAACTTAAATTTGAAAGAACACACAGAAAATGTTGTGGGGAAGGTAAACAACAGACTGCGTTTTATTGGCAGAAAGAAGATGGAACAGATCTACTACAGAGACTGCCTACTCAACGCTTGTCCGTCCTCTTTTCGAGTGCTGCTGCGTGTCTGAAATCCTTACCAGACAGGATTAACGGAGTACATCGAGAAAGTTCAAAGAAGAGCAGCACGTTTTGTATTATAGCGAAATGTGGGAGAGAGTCGTCACCGAAATGATAAAGGATTTGGAGTGTACATCATTAAAACAAAGGTGTTTTTCGCTGCGGCGGAATCTTCTCACGAAATTTCAGTCACCAACTTTCTCCGCCGAATGCGAAAATATTTTGTTGACGTCTACCTACACAGGTAGAAACGATCATCATAATAAAATAGGGGAAATCGGAGCTCCGGAGCTCGCACGGAAAGGTATAGGTGTTCTTTTTCTCCGCTCGCTGCCGGCCGCGGTGGTCTAGCGGTTCTGGCGCTGCAGTCCGGAACCGCGGGACTGCTACGGTCGCAGGTTCGAATCCTGCCTCGGGCATGGGTGTGTGTGATGTCCTTAGGTTAGTTAGGTTTAAGTAGTTCTAAGTTCTAGGGGACTTGTGACCTAAGATGTTGCGTCCCATAGTGCTCAGAGCCATTTGAAGCCATCTCTGCTCGCTGTACGAGGCTGGAGTAATAGAGAATTTTTGTGAAGGTGGTTCGATGAACCCTCTGCCAGACGCATGAGTGTGATATGCAGAGTGTAGATGCAGATCCGTGGATTTGCTGACTCCCAGAAAGGCACATTATGTGTGTTCACATTTCCACATAGGTAAAGTGTCGATACGTCACTGAAGACGACACAATCTACAAAGCCTTCATCGTCAGGCGGAAACATTTCATTTGCAAAGTTGGCACGTATCAGCTCGATGTGTGCCGTGTCGCGAATGATACTCACCTTGAACGCTCGTAAGAAAAACTGAGTTGCACTTTCATTCGATGTGTTATTTGCAATTGTAAATTGAATGTAATAAAAAACCGAATATTCGTTTTGAAACACCAGTATATTGTTTCACACAGTCCCATGAATACATTTGCAAGAAGGCTCACAATTTAATAAATTAAAAATAACTGAAATGAGTTGGTTGGTTGAGATGGTGGAAGTGACCAAACGGCGAGGTCACCGGTGTCAGCGGATTAAGGGAAGGATGGGGAAGGAAGTCGGCCGAGCCCTTACAAAGGAACTATCCCGAAATTTGCCTAAAGCGATTGAGGGAAATCACGGAAAATCTAAATGACGAGGGCTGGACTCGGTATTGAACCGTCGTCCTCCCGAATGACAGTCCAGTATGCTAACCACTGCGCCACCTCGCTCGGTATCTGAAATGATTAAAAAAAAGTGCTGTCACTGTAGAGAAACATTGGTAAAGTGACCAGCAGACAACGGTTGGTGAATAACAAGAAATCATGGAACATACACTTAGCAAAGCGAAAAATTAGAGCGAGCGAGAGAGATTCTGTATAGTGATGGTACAGGGCAATAGCGAGTTACCATCGAAATTTCGATGTATATTTTGTCACTACTAGCTCGTTTGCTCGACAAAGACGGCAGTCCATTCTGAACTTCTGGTTGGTCAGGCACTACTGTAGAAAGGCGCCCAGAGATTAACTGTACGAACTGCTGAAGAACATGTTCCCTGTAGAAGATTATAATAATAACTGCGTGTGGCTCAATGATCGGATGCAAGTCTTTCCATTCGACGCCACTTTGGTGACTTATGTTTCCCTAATCTATCGCAGTTATCCCACTAAGGAAAGGAGAGCTACAATTTAACATGAAACTAGAACAACTTATCTTTCCTGGCAACTCCTCAAATTGTTCAGAGGTGAAGATTAAAGGCAATTTCCCTGATCTGGACAGGATTAGGTCAGCAACCTCTCAGCTTTCAGCCATGTGATTTATCGCTGAACCTTCAGGCCAGGGGTCTGTAGGTCAAATTAGCAAAATGACGGCGACCGTTAGCTTTGAGTACTATATAAACCTTTGCACTCAAATAAAACGGTCGTCTGTAAGGATATTTGCTACACTTTATAGCCAACCTTCCTGTTTTCAGCTTTGGGAGGGCTGTTCAAACTGTTAGGTTGTCAGACACTAACGTCTTCTAACGGCTGAAACCGTCTGTCTGGTATATCCATACGCGAACCATTCTTCTAGTTCCCATTATAGCTTACTATTAACAGAAAACACCGGCTCAGTACAAATTAGTAACTTCTTAATAAAACAGAACCTTCTTCTTCTTCTTCTTTTGCATACCCAGTAATGGATGTTAGCGAACACATGATGCATCTTAATTCTATGAACCGCAGTACAAAATAGCGGATCCGCCTTGGTAATCCTGACCACTGCTTAATGTTACCTAACCAATATGTTCTGTTTCCCTCAATCTTCCCCTCTATTATCAATTGCAGAAGCATATCTGATTTGATCCATTATAAATTGTTCTAAAGCATATATTTAATGTTCCGAAATACACTACTGGCCATTAAAATTGCTACACCACGAAGATGACGTGCAACAGACGCGAAATTTGACCGATAGGAAGAAGATGCTGTGATATGCAAATGATTAGCTTTTCAAAGCATTCACACAGGGTTGGCGCCGGTGGCGACACCTACAACGTGCTGACATGAGTCAAGTTTCCAACCGATTTCTCGTACACAAACAGCAGTTGACCAGCGTTGCCTGGTGAAACGTTGTTGTGATGCCTCGCGTAAGGGGGAGAAATGCGTACCATCACGTTTCCGATTTTGATAAAGGTCGGATTGTAGCCTATCGCGATTGCGGTTTATCGTATCGCGACGCTGCTGCTCGCGTTGGTCGAGATCCAATGACTATTAGCAGAATATGGAACCCGTGAGTTCAGGAGGGTCATACGTGACGCCGCGCTGGATCCCAACGGCCTCGTATCACTAGCACTCTTATCCGCATGGCTGTAATGGATCGTGCAGCCACGTCTCGTCGATCCCTGAGACAACAGATGGGGACGTTTGCAAAACAAGAACCATCTGCACGTACAGTTCGACGACGTTTGCAGCAGCATGAACTATCAGCTCGAGACCAAGGCTGCGATTACCCTTGACGCTGCATCACAGATAAGAGCGCCTGCGATGGTGTTCTCCACGACGAACCTGGGTGCACGAATGGCAAAATATCATTTTTTTCGGATGAATCCAGGTTCTGTTTACAGCATCATGATGGTTGCATCTGTGTTTGGAGACATCGCGGTGAATGCACATTGGAAGCGTGTATCCGTCATCGTCATACTGGCGTATCACCCGGCGTGATGGTATGGGGTGCCATTGGTTACACGTCTCGGTCACCTCTTGTTCGCATTTACGGCACTATGAACAGTGGACGTTACATTTCAGATGTGTTACAGCCCGTGGCTCTACCCTTCATTCGATCCCTGTGAAACCCTACATTTCAGCACGATAATGCACGACCGCATGTTGCAAGTCCTGTACGTGCCTTTCTGGATACAGAAAATGTTCGACTGTTGCCCTGGCCAGCACATTCTCCAGATCTCTCACCAACTGAAAACGTCTGGTCAATGGTGGCCGAGCAACTGGCTTGTCACAATACGCCAGTCACTACTCTTGATGAACTGTAGTATCGTGTTGAAGCTGCATGGGCAGCTGTACCTATAAGCGCCATCCAAGCTCTGTTTGACTCAATGCCCAGGCGTATCAAGGCCGTTATTACGGCCAGAGGTGGTTGTTCTGGGTACTGATTTCTCAGGATCTATGCACCCAAATTGCGTGAAAGTGTAATCACATGTCAGTTCTAGTATAATATATTTGTCCAATGAATATCCGTTTATCATCTACATTTCTTCTTGGTGTAGCAATTTTAATGGCCAGTTGTGTATATGTCCAAGGTACGCATTTTTTCTTGTTTTAAACGTTGCTAACAATTCTCGCTGTTTGTATATTCATCGCAATACTTCAGTGTTACATATTCTTGCTGCCCGCGCTCTTTTAAGCATTCTGTGGTAAATCCACATTTCAAAGACCTCTCTATCTTCGTTGCTGTTGGCATTTTTAGGGTCCATTCTTCGGATCCATATTGAAGTAGAGACCGGATACACCATCTTACAAACCGAACTCCAATTTTTAAGTCTGTACCTGTGAGAATTTTATGAAGGTGTTATGGGCGTTCTCTATGCGGCATTTTACGTCCAGGTCTGAATTCCAATACTTCACACAGCCGTGTTCGAAGGTCTACTCATGTCTAGTCTTTGTGGTATGGAGCCACTGTACCAGAGATTTTTATATGTAAAGGACTTGGGCTGTCGTCTGACAATCATGAAGTTCGACATTTTGATGTAAATATTCAGAACTAGATTACTGTTGTAATCTCCTATTATTCTGAGGAATTGTTGAAGATCATCTAAACTACGAGAAATCAATAATGCATCAGCAGCATAGCGAATATTGTTGACGAAGACTGGAATGATAATTAAATCGACACCCTAGCTGCAAATAGGCGTTGATATACATCATTGGGGACATGCTGAAAATGTGTGCCCCAACCGGGACTCAAACCCGGGATCTCGATCGGGGCACACATTTTCAGCATGTCCCCAATGATGTATATCAACGCCTGTTTGCAGCTAGGGTGTCGATTTAATTATCATTTTATTATAGAGAAGCGGGGTTCTGAGCGCTATGGGACTTAACTGCTGAGGTCATAAGTCCCCTAGAACTTAGAACTACTTAAACCTAACTAACTTAAGAACATCACACACATCCATGCCCGAGGCAGGATTCGAACCTGCGACCGTAGCGGTAGCGCGGTTCCAGACTGTAGCGCCTAGAACCGCTCGACCACTCCGGCCGGCTATAGAGAAGCTGCACGGTCATCAATGGTATCTGTTCTTTCGCGAACAGATACTACCTTCATATATAGTTGACCAAGACTCTGTTAATCTTTACGCCTTTTTCTATTTTACAAAGTGTTTCCTGAAAGATACTCTTCAGTATGAATTGTATAACAGGGGTGACAGGTTGCATAAGAACAGAGTAACGACCCATAAAAAAATTATAGAAAAATAAACCTGCGCATCACCACTAGCTATTTAATCTCTCTAGTCTTCCCTCATATCACAAATGAAATAAACAACAAAAATTAAGCACCTGTTAACAAAACCAAAATTCCAGGTTATATAAGGCCTCAGAGGCATCCTACGCTTTAATTACTTTAATTATTTGTTAAATGTCGCCAGGCCTAGAGTATGAGGCACTACAATCTCTAGTAAGGATCATAAAGGCAAAATAAGGGAGTTTAGGGCTCGTCAAGTAGCTTATAGGCAAGCAGTTTTCTCTCGCTCCGTTCGCGAGTGGAACAGTGAAGGGAATGACTAGTTGTAAAAAGTACGCTCCGCCATGCACTGTCCAGTGCCTTGCACATTATGCCTGTAGATGTACTTACGTCGATATCTTTATTCAATATTTTTTAACCATTAGCAGTAGTTTATTGCCATGGGACTAACAGAACAGTTTGCTTCCTCTGACTACGACAGGAAACAGCGCGAAACTCTCGTTGCAGCACAGCGACGCAATTGCAAAGCGAGTTGCCGCCATTGTTCCTGTGTCCTCACACGGCAGCTGGCTCTGAATACAATATTAACAGCGAGGCGTGACAGGAAACACTCAGCAGCCGGAAGGACTCGGCATGGAGCTCAGTCAAATCTGAGCGGTACTAAATCAAACGGCAGAGCCACCAATTGCTTTGTCACAGTAGATTTTTGTTGTTCTTTTGCCGCCAACGTTCCATTGTGCGCTTGCTCACTGTGAGTCCATACGGAAAGCTTGACTGTTATTCGTCTTCGTAGATGAGATCTCAGGGGCATTCAGCCACATTTCAGTAATATACTATTACTGTATAATCCATTAAGCGGTTGTATTGATGGTATTTAACTGAAACGATGTCCGCCCCCTGTAGCTGAATGGTCAACGTGACGGGTTTTCAATCCTCTGGGCCCGGGTTCGATTCCCGGCTGGGTCGGGGAGTTTTCTCCGCCCAGAGACTGGGTGTAGTGTTGACCTCATCGACTGCAGGTCGCCGAAGTGGCATCAAATTGAAAGACAGGCACCCGGCCAACGGTCTGCACGACGGGGGGCCCTAGCCATACGATTAAATAAATAAAAACTTAACGATCAGTTCCGAGGTTATTTCAACATCAGATGTCATTGTGACAATATAACTCAACTCAAACAGTGTGATACAAAAAGTAACCACATCAAAATCAGGGGCAGAGTCCACGCAAAGTAACTTGGCAGACGCAGTGGTATGGAGGGGGCAGTGCTAGTGGTGACCTAATTTTGAATACTCACCGTGCGTTCCGAGAGATGAAGCGTATGCACAGACGTATATCTTGCATAACTTGTAAGCTACAGCCAGTGACTGTGCAATACGTATTCACATGTTACGTAACTTTGACAGATAATGAGACAATAGTTTCTCACAAGAGAACCGAAAAAGAAATATTCGCACAAACAAAGGCTCAACCAAAGCAAAGAAGATCGGCGACGTGCTACCAGAAATATAAAACAAAACAGGAGTAAAAAGTGTAGTGTAGCTTACCGCAATAATGGCAATGTAAAATAAAGAGCCATGTGTCATGTGAAAATTGTGTGTCAGACTATTAGCCTATCCGGCAGTATTGTCTAAGTATGAAATTTCCTTCCTCTTCATCATCATTCAGGAAGTAAGGAAGTTTGGGAAGTATAAGCGGCAGTCAAAAAGTTCCGTTTGAGAACGTTGCTGCAGCGAACGAGCATAGCGCTACTCCGATGTGGGTATATAAGTATCCATATGTAGTGGCACTGGTGTCTTTCCGACGTGCGTGTACTGAATGAGGAAAAGGAACTATGGCGACGTTGTTATCAAATGCGCCCAAACAATTCCAACATGCTCTTACTCTTTTACTAGCTGCCGAAGGACAAACACCGGTAGGCAAGCACTGGAGAATGAAGAATGTGTATGGGGCAGCATGTCTGTCGAAATCCATCGTTGTCGTACGGTGCGATAGGGTACCGCCGCTGCTACTGCTTCATAACGCACGGAACCATAAAGCAAATGTAACGCAGCAGTTATGGCAACTCAAGTAGGAGACACTCGAGCAGCCGCCCTATAGTCCTCTCTCCATGCGATTGTCACGCCTTCGGTCCCTAAAAAACAGGTCTTGAAGGCTCAACGATACTTGTCGGACGATGACGTGCAGCAGGCATTTACAAACTTCTTCACCCAGTAGGCTCAAATGGCTCTGAGCACTATGGGACTTAACATCTGTGGTCATCAGTCCCCTAGAACTTAGAACTACTTAAGCCTAACTAACCTAAGGACATCACACACATCCATGCCCGAGGCAGGATTCGAACCTGCGACCGCAGCAGTCGCGCGGTTCCGGACTGAGCGCCTAGAACCGCTAGACCACCGCGGCCGGCACCCAGTAGGACAAGATATTTACCAAACGGCTGTCATCAACCCGATCCGTTGCCGGAATGATTGACTCACGGCGATTTTGCCAGATTGGCATACCAATTCTGGAATGCACGGCCTTCGAGTGGTTTTCCCACTAATTCGTGCTCTTAGTTGAACATGTGGAATACCTTGCGCTTCCTTCAACCCTTTCAAGCACAGTTTTTCTTATTGAGATTTTTGCCTCTTTTGACGACAGTTTAATGGCATTCCATATACACTGTCCAGTCACATTAATATGACCACCTGTCAGAAGCCTGAATAACAACCTTTTGCGGTGCGGACCGTTGCGAGACTTGCAGGAACAGTGCCGCTCAGGTTCTGGATGGCACCGACAGAGATGTGGAGCCATGAGAACTCCTATCCTGTGCCCAGCTGCCCAAAGTTTCTCGGTTGAGTATACATGATGTGAATAGCTCAATCGAGGTCGTCCCACAGATTCTCCATTGGATATAGATCCGGGGAGTTTGGTGGCCAGGGAAGAACGGTTAACTCACCCTGGTGCTCTTCGAACTGTGTGCCACATTGCGTTGTCCTGCTGGTAGAAACCATCGTGCTGATGGAAAAAAAAGCTGCATGTGGGAGAGGACATGGTCCCCAAAAATAGATATATACTTGCACTAATCCATTGTGCCTTCCAGAATGTCACAAAAAATTTTCCCAGATCATAACGTTCCCTTGATTGTGAAGGGTGTTTGCTTTCAGACGTTTCACACCGTACATGCAAACGGCCATGTGTCCGAAAGACCATACAACGTGATTCATCTGAAAAGGCCACATGTCGCCAATCAGTGGACTGGAGTTGCGAAATTGGCGTAAAAATTCCAGCCTTAGTCGGCGATAAACAGCAGTCGGTATGGGTGCATGAATGGGGCGCCTGCTGTGGAGGCCCATACGAAGCAATGTTTTCTGAACGGTCGTCGAGGCAACACAGTTGATAGCCCGTTGGCGGTCAGGTGTTCGGCAGTTGGACCTTTGTTCGCCCATAGACATCTCCGCAGCCATCGTTCACCCATGTTCGTCTGTAGGCCGCAGTGCATCACACTTGCCTCGCCACCAATTTTGGATAGCGCCATTTTGCATGCACTCTACACTTTAACCACTGTGGGAAGCGAACAGTTTACGAACTTAGCAACTGCGGAAATGCTTCCACCCTTGAACCAAAAGACAATGATCATGCTCTTTTGGACGTCAGGTAAATAGCTCCGATTCTACGTCACCACAACTACTGCACTTTTGTTCTTTTTCCCCCCTAGGCTTTATATACCCTACACTACTTGTGGTGTCACCAGCAGTCTGAGAGTGGTTATCGCACGTTGACATTGATGAGACTGTCCAATGTAACTAAATATGCTCGTTATGAAGACTTTCCCTGCACCTATAGTGTCTGAAGACTGTGGTATCATGTTATGTAAGCAGATAGGAACGACAATACTCGAAGCGTACAGGTCGGCGGGAGATATTCAACTGAAGCGATCACCCCTTCCGAACAACAGGATGGACTCGACCAGCGCTCATGACGAGAATGCGTTTCAGCACCGATCCTACGTTATTTTGCGCGAGATGTGAACATACAACATTCCAGTTCCTGTGTGCACCCAATATGAAGACCGAAAATACAGTAACGGAAGTTTAACATCCAAGCAAAATTACACATTTTACTGCTTTGCCATCTGGTTACCTATTGGATCACTTCATATACTTCAGTGTTTCGACTGAAATCAAATACCCCACGCACAAATAAAGATAAAACTAATAATTTCGAAACCAATCAAGTCCATTATTAATCATAAATAAAACAGCTGAACAGATTGTCCAATAACAATACACCATGTGATCAAAAGTATCCGGACACACCAAAGAACATACGTTTTTCATGTTAGGTGCATTGTGCTGCCACCTACTGCCATATCAGCGACCTCATTCGTCATTAGACATCGTGAGACAGCAGAATGGGCGCTCCGCGGAACTCACGCACTTCGAAAGTGGTCTGGTGATTGGGTGTTGCGTTAACCAGTGCGCCATCCGAGACGCAGTGCTAGCGCAACTCCGCGGACTATCTCGGAGCAGCTCACGGCAGACCCACATTCCCATCGAATGCCATCTATCCGCAGTTCCTGTCCATTCCCACCATGCTCGCTACTCTTAGAATCCTGTGAGAGGTCGGACGTACCCGTGCATCCACACTGAAGGAAATGGATCCATTGATCTCCGAGGCGAATCCATTAAGAACAGACACAACACATTCACATAAAATCAGACACTTCGTACACTAACAATGTTATTTTTCTGTTAAGTGGGTCGCTGTAACGTCTCACGTACGCCAGATAGTACCGTGAAACAGTGCACTTGAAGGCAGGACTGTGTAAATACGCCACAATGGGAGTCAGTTTGCATTTATGATCATTTACATTCATCAGAGAAAAGCGAACAGGTGTTTACAACGCGCCGGCCGAAGTGGCCGTGCGGTTCTAGGCACTGCAGTCTGGAACCGCGAGACCGCTACGGTCACAGGTTCGAATCCTGCCTCGGGCATGGGTGTGTGTGATGTCCTTAGGTTAGTTAGGTTTAACTAGTTCTAAGTTCTAGGGGACTAATGACCTCAGAAGTTGAGTCCCATAGTGCTCAGAGCCATTTGAACCATTTTTTGTTTACAAAGCAGCGAAATCAAGGAATGAGTATTGCGCTGCCCGAGTCAACAGCTTTCGCCTTGTCAAATGTTTCCACACACAATGCAGACTGATCTCGATTCCACGGTTTATGTGTTTGCTCGTTTACATTTCCCAAGGTCCATTTTAGAGGCCGCGTCGACATCCGGCGTAGGAACGAGCAGATTATATAAACACAAATGTTTACAAGCTGGAATTTAGAGGGGCAGCATTACAATGAGCTCTTTGTTGTCTTTCTCTTATCTCTGACGGTAAAAAGAAATAACACTATTGATAATTAATTTTTTCTCGACGACTAAATGCTTTTTCTTATATTTTGTTTGTAACTGACAGCTTGTCGTGTCCAAAACCTTCTTGACGAGAAATCGATGAGGAAAAGGATCTGTGTTAAAACCGACAGAGGCGGCGCTGTGCTTAAGGTGCTACTCTCGCATCCGGAGGACGCCGGTTCAAATCCCCGTCATTCGTCCAGATTTCGGTTTTCCGTGGTTTTCACAATCGCTTAAGGCAAGTGCCGGGATTCTTTGAAAAGGACACGGCTGAAACCACTCCTTCCGTGTCCACTGAATTCATCGTCAACAGGACGTCAAACACTTACTTTTTTTTCCTTCTTTGTTATAGGAAGTTACTTGTGAAAACTATTTGAAGCGTAAATCGGAGATTTCAATCCGGTTCGCCCGCAATATTAAGCCTGCTGCTACCATGTTTTAGTTCAGGTTTCGCTGCGAGACTGCAATGGTTTTTAAGTTATCCAGAATTTCGTTAAAGGATGGTGACACTCATTTACTTGAAACACAAATACGAACAGAACAAAGCCAATACAATTACAGAAAGACTGTGTACATTTCTCAACGTAAAGAATATGCCAGTTTGTAAGATTGTTGTCAGTAATCGGCGTAATTTTCCAGCGGTGAAACAATTCATGAAAAAAAAAAAAAAAGATCTTGCACTAATCTTTCTCATCCGTTATCTATACCTCTTTCCCAAATTCAGGCCGCATCTGCGATTACCCCTCTGAAGAATTATTCAAATTCAGGGTTGAAGATGTCATCTAGTCAAGTTTGAAATGTATCTTCATTATAGAAAAAGTTTTTTCGAAGATTGTTACAGTGAGAATGAGATGTATGGATTTCTGAGAGTGCGTGAAGGGGGAAGTATGAAAGAAGTGAATCTGCTGGCTAGCTACATATCAGTGTGCACTATCATCTACCACCACCCACCTGAAACAGTCGCACCGCTCGTACCGGCTGATTGTAATTAAAGTGCAGCTACTCACAGAGATTCACTGTGGGCTGTAATCATCGTATGGCAGCGAAACTTGGTAGCTATTCTAATGCATTAATGTGGACTCGATTTACGCTGTAAAAACTTACTTTCAATTTTGGCCACCAGATGCAAAGCTAGCACTGTGAATGGGAGAAATACATATAGAAATCTTTCCGCAAGTGAACGAGACGTGGGCAGAAAAAGACAAACAGGTAAAAAGGGCATAATGTTGAATTTATTATTAGCTGCTGCTTACATAATTTGTTAATATGAGCACTGGAGACACCGAGGAGATGCTGTACAGCGCCAGATTTGCCCCTGATGGCCAAAACTGGCAGTAATTTTTTTTCCAGCGTAAATCAGTTCCACATTATTGCATTAGCACAGCTACCACGTTTCGCTGCTATACGATAATTACCGCCCACATGGGTCTCCCTGTGTAGCTGCACTTTAATTGCAACCACCCGGTATTTCTTCAATTGAGACGTTGTCCACTTAATAAAAGTAGCGCAAGATAGTTGACTGGTCCTAGTTCATAGCGTCTGAGAATGCCTGGTTGATCTGAAGTGGTTCTCGTGGTTTAAAGTAATCTGGAGTTGCTACAGCATAGCCCGATGGTCTCTCTGGATGTTTTGATTCACTCGCGTCAAATCATCCCGCTTTAAACGACGCAGCTGTTTTGCTGGCGCGTTTCCACCAATAGCATTAACTTTATAAACCATCAAAATGAATTGCATCTTCACAGGTTCGCTTGTTAGAGAATAGTAATTTATCTGCAGCGCTGACTTTTTTTCTTCTTTTAGATAATACTCCACTTCGTTAGCTTCCAAGTAATTCAAATATGTTTGAAAAAATTGTATGCTTTAGTCTATAGCCGTCGCAATTTTTTCCCCTAGCGCCTACGGTTACGGTACCAAGTACAGTCATCAAGCCACCCTATGATCAAAAAATTAAAGTACATACTTGAAATATTTCTTTAAGAAACGTTTGCACAAATTTTTTTCTCAAAGACAGCAAAAGCGCAAACTTAACTTAAAGAATAAAAATACCACACAATATGAAATGTGAGAAAACAAAGAACAAAAGTCCCCTCTCTAATAAAACATTAAAACCAAAATAACAGATCTAGGTTGGTATCTTTTCATTCTCCGTTTTTATACGGTTCATACTACTGTAAAACATCGATATGACCATGAAGCTTAACTGTCAGTTGGCCATGTTTAACATCAATTGTACCCTACACAGGCCGGCTGATGTGGCCGAGCGGTTCTAGGCGCTACAATGTGGAATCGCGCGACCGCTACGGTCGCAGGTTCGAATCCTGCCTCGGGTATGGAAATGTGTGATGTCCTTAGGTTAGTTAGGTTTAAGTCGTTCTGAGTTCTAGGGGATTGATGACCTCAGATGTTAACTCCAATACTGCTCAGGGCCATTTGAACCATTTTGATTTTTACCCTACACACAAAATAACAGAAACTTGCCCATGTGGTGATGTAACTGTTTTGGTAGTTGTCACTTCCTTTCTCGTTATCGTATCTTGAATAACTGACATAAACAGGCAGTTTAAAGTACAGGTCCCATCAACGTGACATTTCACTTTCGTAAAATAAATTATTGTCTGCTGTTTAAAGTTCCTTGAATATTCCGTTAAATGTGAAATGTTTCAGGCATCACGTCCTCTGTCCATCACATTATTCCGAACAGGAGCACCTATGTAACGTGATGGTCAGACGTGGCCCTTGTACTTCCGAGTATTGTCACACAAGAAAACAGCCATAGGATAATGAATTGGTGTGCAAAACATAAGGACGAAAGTAACCTTCGCACACTGTGTCACAGCCGAGTAACATAGCTCTATAAAACGTGGACCATACGTAGAAAGATGGTGAGTGTTCATCGGAGGTGAGGGTATCATCTGGAGTGCCCCAGGGAAGTGTGGTAGGTCCGCCGTTGTTTTCTGTCTACATAAATGATCTTTTGGATAGAGTGGATAGCAATGTGCGGCTGTTTGCTGATGATGTTGTGGTGTAAGGGAAGGTGTCGTCGTTGAGTGACTGTAGGAGGATACAAGATGACTTGGACAGGATTTGTGATTGGTGTAAAGAATGGCAGCTAACTCTAAATATAAATAAATGTAAATTAATGCAGATGAATAGGAAAAAGAATCCTGCAATGTTTGAATACTCCATTAGTAGTGTAGCGCTTGACACAGTCACGTCGATTAAATATTTGGTCGTAACATTGCAGAGCGATATGTAGTGGGACAAGCATGTAATGGCAGTTGTGGGGAAGGCGGATAGTCGTCTTCGGTTCATTGGTAGAATCTTGGGAAGATGTGGTTCATCTGTAAAGGTGACCGCTTATAAAACACTAACACGACCTATTCTTGAGTACTGCTCGAGCGTTTGGGATCCCTATCAGGTCGGATTGAGGGAGGACATAGAAGCAATTCAGAGGCGGGCTGCTAGATTTGTTACTGGTAGGTTCGATCATCACGCGAGTGTTACGGAAATGCTTCAGGAACTCGGGTGGGAGTCTCTAGAGGAAAGGAGGCGTTCTTTTCGTGAATCGCTACTGAGGAAATTTAGAGAACCAGCATTTGAGGCTGACTCCAGTACAGTTTTACTGCCGCCAACTTACATTTCGCGGAAAGACCACAAAGATAAGATAAGAGAGATTAGGGCTCGTAAAGAGGCATATAGGCAGTCATTTTTCCCTCGTTCTGTTTGGGAGTGGAACAGGGAGAGAAGATGCTAGTTGTGGTACGAGGTACCCTCCGCCACGCACCGTATGGTGGATTGCGGAGTATGTATGTAGATGTAGAAAGAACTGCTGTTGTGTAGTACAGAAGGTGACTGAAAGAAATACGCAATCAGACGAACAGTATGACTCCTGTATCTAAAGAAGTAATTAACTAGCAGAAGGCCGGACATGGTTCTTAAGAGGATGTGTGATCACCAGCGCATGCTCGGCATCGTGCTCTTAGATTGGCCACACGGTTGGTAAGGAGTCATTGTGATAGGGCGTTCCCTTCCTCCACCCGTGCGGCTGGCAAATGGTGGACGGTCGTTGGTGCACGCGCACGTGCTGCAATACGTCTCCCCAAGGCGTCCCAAACGTACTGGATGGGATTTAAGTCGGGGAAATGGGCAGGCCAGTCCGTTCACCGAATATCCTCTACTTTCAAGTGCTCCTCCACCTGCACAGACATTATACACCGAAGAGCCAAAGAAACTGGCACACATGCCTAATATCGTGCAGGGCCCTCGCGAGCACGCAGAAGTGTCGCAACACGAGGTAGCGTGGACTCGACTAACGTCTGAAGTAGTGCTGGAGGAAACTAACACTGTGCGGTTAGTCCCGGCGGAGGTTCGAGTCCTCCCTCGGGCATGGGTGTGTGTGTTTGTCCTTAGGATAATTTAGGTTAAGTAGTGTGTAAGCTTAGGGACTGATAACCTTAGCAGTTAAGTCCCATAAGATTTCACACATTTGAACATTTAGGAAACTAACACCATGAATCCTGCAGGACTGTCTATAAGTCAGTAGGCGTACGAGGGGGTGGAACAGTACGTTGCAAGGCAGCCCAGATATGCTTAATAATGTTCGTGTCTGCGGAGTTTGGTAGCCAGCAGAAGTGTTTAAACTCAGAAGGGTGTTCCTGGGACCACTCTGTAGCAATTCTGGACGTGTGGGGTGTCGTTTTCTCGTACTGAAATTGCCCAAGTCCGTCGGAGTGCACAATGCATATGAATCGATGCAGGTGATCGGACAGGATACTTACGTACGTATCACATGTCACAGTCGTATCTAGACGAATCAGGGATCCCACATAACTCCAACTGCACATACCCCACACCATTACTGAGCCTTCATCAGCTTGAACAGTACCCCGCTGACATGCAGGGTCCAAGGATTCATAAGGTTGTCTCCATACCCGTACACGACCATCCTCTCGATACAATTTGAAACGGTACTCGTCTGACCACGCAGCATGGTTCCAGTCATTAACAGTCCAATGTCTATGTTGACGGACCCCGGCGATGCGTAAAGCTTTCTGTCGTGCAGTCATCAATGGCAGACGCGTGGGCCTTCGGGTCCGAAAGCCCATGTCGATGATGTTTCGTTCAATGGTTCGCACTCTGACACTTGTCGATGGCCCAGCATTGAAATCTGCAGCAGTTTGGGGAGGGGTCGCACTTCTGTCACGTTGAACGATTCTCTTCAGTTGTCGTTCGTCCCGTTCTTGCAGAATCTTTTCCCGACTGCAGCGATGTCGGAGATTTGAAGTTTTACCGGATTCCCGATATTTACGGCATACTCGTGAAATGGTTGTACGGGAAATTCCCCACTTCATCGCTATCTTGGAGACGCTGTGTGCCATCGCTCGTGCGCCGACTATAACACCACGTTCAAAACTCACTTAAATCTTGATAACCTGCCACTGTAGCAGCAGTAACCGATCTAACAATTGTGCCAGACACTTGTTGTCTTATATAGACGCTGCCGACCGCAGCGTCGTATTCTGCCTGTTTACATATTGCATTTGAATACGCATGCCTATACCAGTTTCTTTGGCGCTTCAGTATAACGTCTTTATTTCGATAGACTCTTACCTATGCTGTCCTATAAACTTCGCGTTTGCGCCACTCTGCTGGTCTCATCGTTTTGCATTTCATGATTATATTCAAGGCACTGCTTCGTTGTTTTAGCCGTGTGTGTCGCTGCTGTTCGTTGCACCTCTCCACCACAGTTCTAATTGCCTGCCCCACGTAAGACGGTGGTTGGTTGAGTCGGGGTGGGGACCAGGCAGCGAGGTCATCGGTCCCATTGGATTGGGACAGCGCTGGTTGGCATGGTTATGCTAAAAATACAAGTGAGAATTGGCCATGAGCTTCACAGTACTTTTGGACCAAGATATATCTTACTTCTGCCATACTTATCCACGCGCCTCCAATCTTTTTTTGTATAATTAGCGATGCAGTCTGACAGGTTTTTGATGTGTGTAGGTTTGTTCCGTTTATACTACTTAATGTCTCGTAAATGCTTCAGAGAATATATACCGGAAGATTGTTACTTCCATTTCGATATTTCCTGTTAACTTATTTGTTTCTGATAGTGGAACTTTGTAAGGCAACGTTTCTAAACCACTTGCGAAGGATTAAGTGCTATAAACGAAATAAACTTACCGAGACATCCAAAACCTGTATGAGTACACCACTAATCACACAGTCCGCAGCTCGTGGTCGTGCGGTAGCGTTCTCGCTTCCCGCGCCCGGGTTCCCGGGGTCAGCGATTTTCTCTGCCTCGTGATGACTGGATGTTGTGTGCTGTCCTTAGGTTAGTTAGGTTTAAGTAGTTCTAAGTTCTAGGGGACTGATGACCACAGATGTTAAGTCCCATAGTGCTCAGAGCCATTTGAACCATTTTTGAACTAATCACACAAAGAAAGACTGGTATGGCAGAAGTAAGGTATATCTTAGTCCAAAAATTCTCTTTAACTCATGGCCAATCCTCGCTTGTACTTTTTACAGTATGATTCCGTTTGCTTACATTCACGCAAAGCGCTGAAAGGGAATTTATAATCGATTACGAGACCTGTCGCGCGCCTGGATCAGAGGTGTACACATTCCGCTTTCAACCTGCCCATGCTTGTCTATTGTCAACGGCCTTGCCGCAGTGTTAACAGCGATTTCCGTCAGATCACCGAAGTTAAGCGGTGTCGGGTGGGCTAGCACTTGGATGGGTGACCATCTGGTCTGCCGAGCGTTGCTGGCAAGCCGGGTGCATTTAGCCCTTGTGAGGCAAACTGATGAGCTACTTGATTGTGAAATAGCGGCTCCGGTCTCGTAAACTGACATAAGGCCGGGAGTGCGGTGTGCTGACCAGCTGTCCCTCAATATCCGAATCCAGTAATGCCTGTGGGCCGAGGATGACACGGCGACCGGTCGGTTCTATTGGGCCTTCATGGTCTGTTCGGACGGAGTTTTAGTATTTTTCTACGCTTGTCTATTACCCAGGCAGTCCGCAGCTCGTGGTCTTGCGGTAGTGTTCTCGCTTCCCGTGCACGGGGTCCCGGGTTCGATTCCCGGCGGGTCATGGTATTTTCCTGTCTCGAGATGACTGGGTGTTGTTGTGTCTTCATCATCTTCATCCCCATTCCGGTCAGAGGAAAGCATTGGCAAACCACCTCCACTAGGACCTTGCGTAGTACGGTGGTGTAGGTCTCCCGCATCGTCCCCTACCCTCATCATCATCACTTGGGGATAGGCAGCCGGGCTGTCGCATGTTATCAGCAGAGCAGGCGGGGTGCTTTACTTCTATCCAAGCCCAGCTTTGCTCAACCCAAGCAGGCTAAAGGAGTCTTGCTTGCCTCCACTTCCTCCAGCTCTGCTACACTACGTAGCAATTTTTTTCAGCGTGCTTTCATTGTAGTGTTAGGGTACAATTTGGAAGTTGATATAAAGTCTTTTTTTTACCTGAGCATTAAAGGGTGAGGCTCAATGAAATACTTATTCGTTTTAAATCGATGTAGGCTAGAAAATGGAGTTTATGTGTCCATTTTTTGCCGGCCGGAGTGGCCGTGCGGTTCTAGAGGCTACAGTCTGGAGCTGAGCGACCGCTACGGTCGCAGGTTCGAATCCTGCCTCGGGCATGGATGTGTGTGATGTCCTTAGGTTAGTTAGGTTTAATTAGTTCTAAGTTCTAGGCGACTGATGACCTCAGAAGTTAAGTCGCATAGTGCTCAGAGCCATTTGAACCATTTTGAACCATTTTTTTTCCTTTTTGGCGTATTTCGGGCTTATTTATTTATTTCGATGTGAAAGGTTTTTCCAAAACTTCACCCTCTTTCGACTAGATCTGGTTATTCTCAATTCGAACCACCATCAGGTCACCTTAATACATGTTGTCTTCTGTAGCCAGCAGAACCATCTCTGAAAACCCGAACTACAGAAAGATTTTGGAAATCTAGTTTCTGTAATCTTAGTGTGTTTCAATTAAATGTGACTACAGTTATACCAATTTTAATTATTTTTTCCACGATATTTACGGCGCGTTTGCCGAATTCATTCTAAGTGGCCAAAATAGTTCATTCTAAATTCCCCAAATGCATTTTAGCAAACACGAAGTTCGTTTCTTGTATAACATTAATCTAAAAAGTAAATGTCTGGAAGAAGAAGCAGCCGGCCGCTGCGGTCGAGCGGTTCTAGGCGTTTCAGTTCGGAACCGCGCTGCTGCTACGGTCGCAGGTTCGAATCCTGCCTCGGGCATGGATGTGTGTGATGTCCTTAGGTTAGTTAGGTTTAATTAGTTCTAAATTCTAGGCGACTGATGACCTCAGAAGTTAAGTCGCATAGTGCTCAGCCATTTTTGACAGCAATCCGTGCTTGGTCTTGGGCCGTGTGGACAAAGCCCGCGGTGACGAGCTTCGCGTGCGGCTCAGTGCTGTTTTTCTGCAGCGCCTTCCAGGGATCCTAGCCAGTCAGCTACGGCGAAACGAGGCAATTACGAGTCGGTCGCATTCCTGCCAGGTCTACCGCTTCCTGTCGGCCACCAAATCGCCTTTGAAAATGTTAAACGCCTGTAACTGCTGTACTTCCTGTTTTCGGTAGGCCTGTTCCAAAGCGCTGAACCGCTACAGGCTGTGGCCACAAGCCATGGCTCTTCACTTCTCCGTCCCTTCCCCCCTCCCCCCTCCCCATCTCAACTTATGAAAAGAGCGTCCGGCATGCTTTGTTACTTGAGTGACAAAGCTGGGAGGACAGAATATCCTGCCGTCTCACTGAGACGCTACAAAAGGTGGACGTAAAATTCAAAAGGTTTGTTACCTCTGCAACTGTGTTGGCTGTGTGAGTACAATCAGACGAGCTTTGTTACTCGACACACCACAAAGATGGGATGGTACACTTGCTGTCCCTCAGTTGCAGCACGGGACAACAGCACTGTTCACGGTCTGAAGAAGTGGAAACATCCAGCCTGTTAGATCCAGCATGCCTTTCGCCTCATCAAGAAACACCGCGCGATATATTTAACCCCAATTTTAGCTCCGTTAGGAAGTGGAGTGAAGGAAAGTAATTTCCCTTTAATGTTCTCGAGTGGTTTCACATCCAACTATGGAAGACGACATTTGGTAGACGTAGTAGGTTCGAACCTCAGAAAGTAAAATACACTTATAAGTGGAGAGAAGGAGATTAGTGTTTAACGTTCCGTCGACAACGAGGTTATTAGAGACGGAACAGAAGATCGGTTTAGGGAGGGATGGGGAAGGAAATCGACCATGCCCTTTCAAAGGAACCATTCCGGCATTTGCCTGAAGCGATTTAGGGAAATCACGGAAAACCTACATCAGGAGGGGCCGGACGCGGGTTTGAACCGTCATCCTCCCGAATGCGAGACCAGTGTGCTTACCAGTGCGCCACCTCGCTTGGTAGTAAGTTACATATTTAGTCCCACGCTACGACTAATGTGCAACAAGACTGGCACAGCCAGGAAATAGTACATTTTCCAGGTCTCCAGCAGTCTTAGTTGTGCTGCGGTACTCATAACAGGTACTCCACAGTGTGAGATTGAAATGTCACAGCAATTGGAAGCGTACTCCAAAGTTGAAGTGTGCGGGTCAGTACGATCTGTGTGGACAAAACGTCTGAACTGCACACAGATTCACCGTGAAATTCAGGTGTTGTAGAAAGCAAATGCAATGCCGCATCCACCCGTAGTGAAATGGTGCCAACGGTTTGACCGAGGCCATACGGATGTAGGCGACACTGGTTCGGGAAGTGCAGATCTTGCATCATGCGATTTCCATCTTTATGGCAAGCTAGAAGAACATCTGGGGCGAAAGAGATTTTCCGATGATGAGGGCGTTCACAAAGCGTTTCTCGAACGGCTCCATGGCAAAGAAATGTATTTCTATCGTCGACGAATTGAACGAAAGTTACTTGGCCTGCCATAGTAATATGTAACTTACTTGTGTAAGTACCCCTTAGTAGCAGTAATGAGTCAACCTCGGTTCGAAGACTACCTCGATGCAGGTCTCCAAGCTACGTTATCCTATGCAAGACTCTTCGTCTTTACATAAACACTGAAAGCAAATTCCATTTGAATATTATTACTGTTTTCGAGCCTCGCATTACAATATTTAATCCTCATACTCCCTCCACTGCCAAATTAACTGTTCCTTGATGCCTTAAGACTATTCCTAAAAAAAAGAAAAGAATCCGGTCTCATAACTCAAGTTATGCCTTAAATGTTCCCCTCTGATTAGATTCAACACCGCATCATCATCTTCATCATCTTCGTCATTATAATATTCTTGGAGATGTGTTTTGTCTATGCAACTAAATAAAAAGGTGTGTGTTTGAGCCACTCGCGCATTTTGTTTCATTTTACTTACGAAGCCTTGTAATATACGTTTCTATGTGTGTATAACAATTACTTTATATACTATTTCCAGCTACATTACCATACTACAGTTTTTTCGTTATTCTCTTATTGTTAGGTAAGAAACTACTTTTTGGAGCGTAAGTTTCGTAAGGGTAAATTACTGTTTAGTTTTACCTACGGTTTTTCGATCTTATTTAGTGCACATGTGTCACCCTGGAATTGTACGTCGTGCCTTACTTACACCAGGAGCCCGATTTTCGGAGTTTGCGAGCACCTTTCACTTGAATTCTTCTCTTTCTCTGTATGTTGGTTGTATATGTTTACTGTATATGGTACTGCCAATTGTCAGTATTTGTTTCTCGTCCGCCGTTTGTTTGGGTTGTGCTGCCTGTATGCAGTTTGATATGTTTGTTTCACTAATTAAAATGCTTCGGCGTCTCCAAGGGGATTTGCACCTATTCCAAGGTCTGATGCACAAACTAACTCGCAACCAAAAGTGACGTTACATGTTGTGAATCGCGGCCAACGAGATAAACGGGCCCTGGGGCGGACAGGTACGTCACAGCACGTGACACTGCACTTGTGACGAGTTCCAGCGACCCTCTCCTGGAGGGAGCGAGTTACTAATTGAAAACCCATCATAGCTGCGTGTTTAGGCTGACTCACGCTCTCTACAACATATGACAAAGTTAAGGACTTTATTACGTACCTTTCCAATCAATGATTTTCCGCCTGGCTCCGAACATAGAAGAGCATTTGCGACAAATGTCTTGCAGGGCAACTAGTGTGACATCACAAAACTATTGCGACGTCACAAGTTCGTTGCGGGGCCTGTATTTCGCGTGGTTCTCGTTTCGAATAATCGAGCACAGTTGTCCATTGTATCAGTCTTCCACCTGAGGTGACGGCAATACCGGACGATACTAACCGACAAAGGCCAGTAGCACTCGAGCGTTCAAAACATATGACATCACGCCTCTAGACAAGAACACGCACCATGCGGAGACTGAATTTTACTTCAGCTAGTACCGAGCCAGGGTGTGCATCGTACCTTCAAAAAAGCTTAAGCCCTCTTTGAAGATGTCCTCCACAGATGGGGACGGAACGTCCGGTTTCAATAAGAAAGTCAGCGACCACGCCGCGCGGTCTATGGGCGTCTTGCCACAATTCGCGCGGTTCCCCCCGTCGAAGGTTCGAGTCCTCCATCGGGCATGGGTGTGTGTGTTGTCCTTAGCGTAAGCCAGTTTAAGTTAGATTAAGTGGTGTGTAAGCCTGGGGACCGATGACCTCAGCAGTTTGGTCCCTCAGGAGCTTACCACAAAATCAACGACCACAGCATAATAGCCCGGAATATTTTAGTAAGTATGCCATCCCTGGTCGTTAAAGTTTACATTTTACTGTTAGTTTCTTTTATGTTGGAGGATGTTCTTGGGAAGAGAGAAATGCATATAGAACTCGGTTGCCACCAATTGTTGAGAATTGCTCGAGTGTTTGGGATCCGTGCCAGGTCGGAGACAACTAAGACATCGAAGCAATTCAGATGGGGGCTGCTAGATTCGTTACCGGTAGGTTCGAACAACACGTAAGTGTTACGGAGATACTTCGAGAACTCAAATAGGAGTCCCTGCCGGGAAGGCGACGTTCTCTTCAGGGAATACTCTTGAGAAAATTTAGAGAACCGGCATTTGAAGCTGACTGCCGAACGATTCTACTACTGCCAACGCATATTGCGCGTAAGGTTCATACGGAGGCATAAAATTATGGCTCATACAGAGGCCATAGAAAGTCGCTTTTCCCTCGCTCTATGTGCAAGTTGAACAGGAAGAGAAATGACTAGTAGTGGTACTGGGTACCCTCCGCCACACACCATTACAGTAACTTGCGGATTATGTATGTAGGTGTGGGAGGGAGATATTTGAGTGGAGGGAATCGTAAACATCAGACTTTTTCTTTCTTTCAAATCACACTATGTAAGCAAAGGTGGCAACAAAAGAATAATTTCCGACTTTTATTTGTGAAATCGAAAGCACCAGAAAATTTCGCTTCATTACTCTACTTGGTGTAACGAAGTACCATAAATTTTTGACACCAAGTTTACGATTTCGCGACAGACCAGTTGCTTCGTCCCGAAACTGGAACTCTAAAATTTCGCGGGCAGTGTTCCTACCGATTCGTGATCCGCCCTTACAGAACATCTTGTGCCAGAAGTTCTCACAGCTGGTCTCATAGCAGGCACGGATCCAGCGCTCAGTACTAGTTGGAAGGGGGGGGGGGGGGGGGGGCGGGGGTGCGTGCCATAGTTTGTTACAGTCTCTCGCCCCCTCCCCCCGCAGAAATAATTTGCAACCCCCGCCCGCCCCCCACCACACACACAACACACATAAGCACATTTTTAAGAAGCTGTGAAGGAGGGTTCTGAATCGTTCTTGGATAGCTCAGTCGGTAGAGGCATTGCCCACGAAAGGAAAGACTCCAGATTCCAGGCTCTGTCCGAAATCTATCCGAGAAATTTGGAAATTACTATCTGTAAAAATATAAACGTTCTACATAATTTTTTTGCGGGAGGTGGAAGGGGGAGGGGAGAGTGGGACGCTCATGGCGTCCATGAAACCCCGTCTCCCTTGGATCCGCGTCTTTGTGATAACCCACATGCTCCTCTTGTGATACCACATCGTTTTAGGAGGGAACTAATACATTCAACACTGCTATCCCTCCTCTGCGACTGCGTTGGTGAACTGGCGATTTTCTTGCACATTTGGAGAATAAGTACACAACAGTCAGGTATCTTAGAGGCATACACCTAGCGTCACTTTAAACCCGTTACTTTATAGATCAGGAAATATGCTTGGACATATACATTCGCATCGGTACTGGTGTATTAGCGTTGCTGAAAACAAGAAAAATGTCTCCCCTCCCCCTCCGCCTCATCCCGGAAAAAAATTTACATTTGCTTGCAAAGACTTGAAGTAGAAATAAAAACAAAAAATAATTTCACGATTGCGTATTTGTTTCGTATTTTACAACAAAAAAGATTAAATGTAATTTATAGATAATTTACTTACAAATGGTAGTCTTGAAAACATTGATACACAAAGTCCAGCAATTGCAGTCTTTGTACCTCTGCTTTCTTTCCTTATTCCCTTGCCAGCCTCTTTCTTTCCTTTGTCAGTGGCACAGGGTATTTACCTTGTTGACAGTCGGTGATACCTTTTCTGGAAGATGTCTTAGGAAAACGCGAAAGAACGAAAAGTTTTATCACCACACGATTGTTTTGCTTGCGAATGAGTAGTTGATTGACATGGTCTACACCAGTCTTGGTCATATTATAATGTACGACAATATTTGGTTTTACTGTTCTTGTAAAATATCCTTTTGAATGTACAGAAACCGCTTTGGTGGTTGCCTGACGTTTTGTGGAGAGACAACATATATCACGTTTATTTTTGCACTTGAACGCTATAATACGACCCTTCCCGGAAAAAAAATTTAAAAATATTGCTTCATCTTCCTTAGCTAGTGTCTTATGTTCCTACAACATATTCAGTAAAGGCGTACTTACATGTCGACTCCTGCTGCATTTTGTGGACAAAATGTGAACTGCTACAGCTATCGTATACTCGGAAGTCGTGTAGCTTGCGCGAAAACACATTTCAGCGAATGAAAAGCTCCTCCAGCCCAAACAGATCTGAAGATTTCCCTCGCAATTCGCTGGTAAGACAAACGCAGCTATTTGTAGGAACGGCCGTTTAGGTTAGCATTAGGAACTAGTGCGTACTCTGACAGTCTGCTTGCTGGGACCGAGTAGTTAAATAGGGCTCAGCAGGATCACTCATCCTCAGTTTTGTCAGTGTTCAACACGTAGCGTAGCGCCAGCGTCCTTCAGCAAAGACCTCGCGGACAATCGCCAACCGCCGTCGCCACAACACGACGAGGTGCTACGGCCCATAGACTCGGCAACGCGCCATGTGTTCCACTGTTGCCCCTCATTGCTAGCATTTTTCTCTCTCTCGCTCTTCTCGAGTTTATAGGTGCCTCGTTGATTACGTTTTTGTAACTTTTGTTTTAAGTGATGGATGATAACACGTGAACTAGATAGTGGACATTAGTGCTCTCTTTCTTCCTGAATTCAGTTCTAAATATCCGTTTTCTGTTGTCTTGTAAGGCTTGAATGCAGAATATATCGCATTTAAGGAGTAGAATTTTGGCTCTTCTCATTGATATAACTGTGGTACTGCCCTTCTTGTCAACCATCTGAATGGCTAGCTTCGATTAATCAAAGTGACTGATTGATTCACATCTGCAAATAGGATGGAGTCGATAGCTTTGTAGGCCACACGGTTTGGCATCACCTTCATTGGATTCTATTTGTTAGCGGAAGTAGTGCACAGAGAAAAGTAACACTGAAAGGTCTCTAGATTATTTTTGATACTCGATGAGAGTGCTATGAGTTCTCTTTATGTACGACGGGTCATACTTAATACTTGTACGCTAGATATTTACAAGTCTTTAATAGTCGACATGTTACGCTACAGAGGTTCTGACTTCAAGTAACATGATCTTTGCTTGTCAGTAGTATTGTCGTTGCCAGTGAAGCATTCACGATTATTGTTAAGGGGCGCAGTCTGGTGTCCGTCGCGCTGCTGTGCGGATTGACAAAATAACTAGCAGAGCACGGAGATGAAGGCGCAGAAGATGTTTGTTTTTGGAAAAACTGTTTCGTAAAGGTTGATTTTAGAAGACAAGATATTCAGGTAATATTGACGCTGCATAGCTTGCTCGTCCGTAATTTATGATGAGATGAGAGACGCAAATTTTCTGTATGATTGTTCTTAATTGATTCGGATCGGTTAGTTCGAATCAGGAGACGAGGTTCAACAAAATTATCTAGTCACATACCTTGAACTCAGAGTCACAGATTGCCACTCCTTTACCATTTCATTAAAGAGTTTCATAGCAGAGTTACATTTTTTTACAGTAAGTGAATTTTGTAAAGATTTTTGTAATCGTTAAGAGTCAGCTTCATAACACAGTTTTTAAAGGCTTTTGTGTCACTCAGTAGGTTCAGCTTCTTTTGCCGGCCCCTTGCTAAAGCTTTATTCAGTAGTCGAGTGTTACCGCATTGTAGTTACCGGAAACAGATACTTAAAGCTTAAAGTGTAATATGCTTATCATAGTTGCTTTTCCTTGCACTGCACTTGATCAAGGTTTTCTTTAGCTGGTCTGAATCTGAAGCAGCGCTGCATTCTAACATCCACCACTTTCGAGCAGTGCCGAGTTTCCGTTGCAACGGGTTAAGTTACGAAAGTTTGTTGGGACCAGTTTAACATCACTGTTAGGACACTGTTCTGACGATTACAGCTGCGATAAACTTTACGAAGTACATGCGCATTCTGCGACTGTGCACTGACGTCAGCAGTTTGCGTCAAATGACTTTTGCGTAACATATGGAGAGTTGTATCGGTCCTGGAGGCGTGCTTTTAGCCGAAGTGGTTAAGGCGATCACTCGCGATAAGAGGGAAATATGGATTCGAGTCCCGGTGCAGCACGAATTTTCATGTGTCGCACACAGTTGACTGACGTCAATACGCAGTCGCAGAATGCGACTGTACGTCGTGAAAACTCTGTTGTTTAGGCGACAGTGCGAAACCTACGAAACGCTTTCTGGAAGTCACGTAACATGCAAACTACCTAGGCGCAGGCATGTACATCTCACGACAGGTTGCATCGCGTATGCTGTGAGGGGGTCGTGTGACTAAAATGTGGACGGTATTACCGAGTTTGGCTGAAACCGGAAATCGGCCACGTGATGTCCCTCGCTCACAACTTTTGGTACACCACACTGGATTTACTTATTTCGTCGTTTTCGTGTAATAAGTTGTGTTCTATGAGAGTATGCCGCTTCAAGGCAATGGTGCATTGAAGAGGCACATTTTGTTAGATTTAAATGCCGGTTAATGACACATCGTCGATAAAAGCCTTGAGGAGTTCCTAATATGAACGATAGTAGTGTTCAGAGGTGTATGTATTCACCTTGGTCTAGTGGTTAGTGACGTACTGTTCTGGAGTCTAAAAAAAGTAGTTTCGTGTTCTGCTGCATGCTCATATTTTTATCTTCGCATTTGTAACACAGTCTGGGGCTTCCTTATTCATGTAATAGAAGTGTGTTGTGCAATATTGGATGCTATTTATGTACAGGGTACTTATAAATAAGTAATCTTTTACTGTGAAAAAGGTGCATAACTTACAGACATCTTTCATACAGCACTGAATGCAGTATATGTTCAAGTTTTATTTGCAAATTTTCATTGTGGCTACCTTTTGTAACACGACAATTGTCCTATTTGTGATCAGTTGCCTGCCAAATACTATGGAGCAAGTTTTGATATACGGTGGCAGCTGCTTGTGTTATCCTTTGTCGCAGCTCGTCGATGTTCCACGAAAGCGGAGGAATAAACACTCTGTTTTTAATGTAACCCCATACACAGAAATCCACTGAAGTTATATTAGGTGATCGTGGTGGCCAGAATATTGGTCCGTCACCTCCAGTCCAGATCGGCACATTGCTACGGAGATACGAAACAACTTCACAAGGGCAATACGGTGGCGCGCCCACTCGCTGTAAAATAAATTCTGTGTCCATATCCGTATTGTAATTGAGGCATTAGACAATGTTCAGGCATATCTAGGTATGTCGTAACACCTTCCACACTGTAACACTAGGTGTATTCAATTCTAAGCTGGCAAGTTTCGTTGATTTACCCGGAATACGAAAGTAACACAGCCAAACTTCACTGAAGCGCCAAAGAGACTGGTAAAGGCATGTGTATTCGAATACAGAGGTACGTAAACAGGCAGAATACGGCGCTGCGGTCGGCAACGCCTATATAAGTCAACAAGTGTCTGGTGCAGTTATTAGATCGGTTACTGCTGGTACAACGGCTGGTTATCAAGATTTAAGAGAGTCTGAAAGCGGTGTTATAGTCGGCGCACGAGCGATAGGACACAGCACCTCCAAGGCAGCGATGAAGAGGGGATTTTCCCATACGACCATTTCACGAGTGTACCGTGAATATCAGGAATCTGGTAAAACATCCAATCTCCGATATCGCTGCGGCCGGAAAAGATCGTGCAAGAAGGGGGGCAACGATGACTGAAGAGAAAAGATTCAACGAGACAGAAGTGCAACCCTTCCGCAAACTGCAGCAGTTTCAATGCTGGGCCATCAACAAGTGTCAGCGTGCGAACCATTCAACGAAATATCATCGTTATAGGCTTTCAGAAACCAGATTGCAGTTATAAGAGTCGAGGGGCATGAAAGGGAAGCAGTGGTTGGGAAAGGAGTGAGACAGGGTTGTAGCCTCTCCCCGATGTTATTCAATCTGTATATTGAGCAAGCAGTAAAGGAAACAAAAGAAAAATTTGGAGTAGGTATTAAAATTCATGGACAGGAAGTAAAAACTTTGAGGTTCGCCGATGACATTGTAATTCTGTCAGAGACAGCAAAGGACTTGGAAGAGCAGTTGAACGGAATGGACAGTGTCTTGAAAGGAGGATATAAGATGAACATCAACAAAAGCAAAACGAGGATAATGGAATGTAGTCAAATTAAATCGGGTGATGCTGAGGGGATTAGATTAGGAAATGAGACACTTAAAGTAGTAAAGGAGTTTTGCTATTTAGCGAGTAAAATAACTGATGATGGTCGAAGTAGAGAGGATATAAAATGTAGACTGGCCATGGCAGGGAAATCGTTTCTGAAGAAGAGAAATTTGTTAACATCGAGTATAGATTTAAGTGTCAGGAAGTCGTTTCTGAAAGTATTTGTATGGAGTGTAGCCATATATGGAAGTGAAACATGGACGATAACCAGTTTGGACAAGAAGAGAATAGAAACTTTCGAAATGTGGTGCTACAGAAGAATGCTGAAGATAAGGTGGGTAGGTCACGTAACTAATGAGGAAGTATTGAATAGGATTGGGGAGAAGAGAAGTTTGTGGCACAACTTGACTAGAAGAAGGGATCGGTTGGTAGGTCATGTTTTGAGGCATCAAGGGATCACAAATGTAGCATTGGAGGGCAGCGTGGAGGGTAAAAATCGTAGAGGGAGACCAAGAGATCAATACACTAAGCAGATTCAGAAGGATGTAGGTTGCAGTAGGTATTGGGAGATGAAGAAGCTTGCACAGGATAGAGTAGCATGGAGAGCTGCATCAAACCAGTCTCAGGACTGAAGACCACAACAACAACAGCAGGCTTTCGGAGCCGAAGGCCCACTCGTCTACCCTTTTTGACTGCACGATACAAAGCTTTACACCTCGCCTAGGCCCGTCAACACGGACATCGGACTGTTGGTGACTGGAAACATGTTGCCTGGGTGGACGAGTCTCGTTTCAAGTTGTATCTAAGCAGTTGGACGTGTACGGGTATGGAGACAACCTCACGCATCCATGGACCCTGCATGTCAGCAGGATTCAAGATGGTGGAGGCTTTGTAATGGTGTGGGTCGTGTGCAGTTGGAGTGATATGAGACTCCTCATACGTCTAGATACAACTCTGACAGGTGACACGGCCGGCCTTGGTGGCCGAGCGGTTCTAGGCGCTACAGTCTGGAACCGCGCGACAGCTACGGTCGCAGGTTCGAATCCTGCCTCGGGCATGGATGTGTGTGCTGTCCTTAGGTTAGTTAGTGTTAAGTAGTTCTAAGTTCTAGGGGACTGATGACCTTGGAAGTTAAGTCCCATAGTGCTCAGAGCTATTTGAACAGGTGACACGTACGTAAGCATGCTGTCTGACACCTGCATCCATTCATATCCATTGTGCATTCCGACGGGCATGGACAATTCCAGCAGGACAATGCGACAAACCACATGTCCAGAATTGCTACAAAGTGGCTCCGGGAACACTCGTCTGAGTTTAAACACTTCTGCTGGCCACCAAACGCACGAGACATGAACATTATTGAGTATATATGGGATACCTTGCAACGTGCTGTTCAGAAGAGATCGCCACCCCCTCGCACTGTTACAGATTTATGGACAGCCCTGCAGGATTCATGGAGTCAGTTCCCTCCAGCACTGCTTCTGGCATTAGTCGAGTCCATGCCACGTCGTGTTGCGGCACTTCTGCCTGCTCGCGTGGGCCCTACGCGATATTAGGCAGGTGTACCAGTTTGTTTGGTCTTCAGTGTAGTTCAGCTGCTGCGTCAGAGATTGTTGGCCAATCCTGACGCGGGATCCTATGTGATACACAGCCATTTTCGGTGGAACGATCGTACCACTTAATAACAATTTGTCTCTGAGGTAGTAGTTTGCGATATTTATAATTGGAGTAACGAACGATGGTTGTCAAGTTTAGGCTTGTTGCGTTCATTTGCGTCACGTGTTATTCGACGACCAATGAGCGTTCATTGGTGTTCTCGGCGCACTGGTGTGAAAGTCGTAGACAATGAGGGCATTAAACGTGATCGTTGCGAGTTATTTAGTAAATTTTTATTCCACCTGTTGCGAGCTCTCACGTCTGACGGCGGTGGTAAGCGATAAATTCTGCACAAGCACGGTAGTTACATAATTTGCAGTATCCACGCTTTCTTAAAACGCACAGCGTATGCGCGTTCCGCAGCCATCACTTGGAACCGGCAATAATGTAATCCCCGTCCCCGTCTCGAGCTGAGCGAACCGCATCGTTCGTGGATGGGACTATAGTCGCGAATTGTCTCTGAACTGTTATAGCGGATTTGGATTCATGAGACTATAAACGACAAGGCGCACGCTCTGCGTCGTTGTACGACTCGATGATGACTGCTGGAATAACTGATTCGCGCTTTCCACCTGTCGGGAACGTCGGGAGCTAGCAGGGTTAGGTGGGAATAAAACTTGGAAGATGTACTGCATTCAGTGTATGAAATATTTCTTTAAGTTTTTACCTTTTTCACAATTAAAGGTTACTTCTGTATAACTAATTTATAAACACTCTATGTCGGAGCGCGCTGTCTCAGGAATGAGTGTATTCCATTTTGTCCCTTCAGTCTGATTACAAAACGAAAGATGAATTGGCTTGTCACTAGCATTTGGCTGTTTCTTCCGAGGGTGCGGGTGGGCCGGAACCTAAAAGCACAGCTTAAATTGCTCAGAGTGGAACGAGCAGCAGTGACTTATATATTGCTGCTCGTCACAAATATTTAGCCGCGATCGAATCCATATCAACGCTTTCGTAATTTCGGCGGCCAAGACAAACACTGAGCGAGGGACGTCATATGAGGCCGGCCGGTGTGGCCGTGCGGTTCTAGGCGCTTCAGTCTGGAACCGCGTGACCGCTACGGTCGCAGGTTCGAATCCTGCCTCGGGCATGGATGTGTGTGATGTCCTTAGTTTAGTTAGGTTTAAGTAGTTCTAAGCTCTAGGGGACTGATGATCATAGATGTTAAGTCCCATAGTGCTCAGAGCCATTTGAGCCATTTTTGAACGTCACATGACACGAACGCTGTTCTTGCGTCCTCATTTCAGTCACTCGCCTGAGGGGCGCGCCGTGGTTTAATTGGTTGGTTGACTTGGGGGAGGGAACCAAAAAGGGAGGCCATCGGTCCCATCTGATTAGGGAGGGATGGGGAAGGAAATTGGTCGTGCCCTTTCAAAGGAACCGTCGCAGCGTTTGCCTGAAGCGATTTAAGGAAATCACGGAAAACCTAAATCAGGATGGCCGGACGCGGGTTTGAACCGTCGTCCTCCCGAAAGGGGGTCCACTGTGCTAACCACTGCGCCACCTCGCTCGGTGCGGCGCGGGTCGCGCCCGGACAGCTCACAAGGTAAGAGCAGTACCTATCTCTAAGGTAAGGTTCTCGATTTGAGTCCCGATCCGGCACACATTTTAACTTGCTAAAAGTTCTAAAACAACTGAAGAGTGAATTTTAACTGTGTACCTTACAACATGTAGACTGCACATACATACACGACGCTGGTATTTTGAAGGAAGAAAGAAGAATGAAATGTTTCTTTTAGGCAGGGGACGTCTCAAGCCACAGCTTTCTCTCGCGCCGTACTTATCTCCTAGCCACGGGAATGTCAGCTTATCTCTGATGGTAATAAAGTTACAGAGATGAGTACACGTAACGTGCAGCTTTCTTTCCAAACCTGAGTCGAAGTATGTGGAACGTCGACCCTAGCCATTCTGATGGTACGGAAATATTCAAGGTTCTAAAACTTGTCTCAACCATTTTTGAGAACATTGCTGCATAGGTTTTTAAAAACATACGCCAAAATTATACAGGATGTTCTGGAGGAATGGTTAGTATTCAGCGATATGACAGCAACGATCATTCGAAGGAAAAAAGACTAGTAAACATGGGCTCTAAACCGCATATCTTAAGACCTATAACCTCTAGTGCATCTTCACTACTGTGAAACACATCTCATCTACTAAACAAGTGCTCGTAACTCTTAAGTTTGCATTTCAGAGCTCATTTTTAGAAGCCTTTTTGTTCCGAATGGTCGTTCTTGTCACATCCCTGAACACTGACAATTCCTCCTGGGACATCTGTGTAGCTAAAACTCTGCGCATATAAGAAAAGTATTATCTGCACCACAGGACTGCCGAATCCCGTACCAGCATCCGAGAGTCTTTTATGCGCAACTGTGGATATAAAAGTTTTGAAAACTACTTCGACCTATTCGATTCGACGGAACACCGAGGGTAGGCTTCCGTTTTGGCTTACAGTCTTCTGTCGCTGCCGGTTCGTACGAAAGAGCTCATCGATCAGATGTAACAAAAATCCTGAAATTGGCACTGTCCTTTAACTCTCAATCACAAAGTAAGTATTACTGTGAATATCCTCCGATATAACCACAGATATGCCCCAAAATAATCGTTACTGTGTCCACAAAAATCCGCATCTGTGCAAATATCTACAAGTGTTGGAACTTCAACAGTGGCAACTATTTATTTACGTCTACATCTACATTTATAATCCGCAAGCTACCCAACGGTGTGTGGTGGAGGGCACTTTACGTGCCACTGTCATTACCTCCCTTTTCTGTTCCAGTCGCGTATGGTTCGCGGGAAGAACGACTGTCTGAAAGCCTCCGTGCGCTCTCTAATCTCTCTAATTTTACATTCGTGATCTCCTCGGGAGGTATAAGTGGGGGGAAGCAATATATTCGATACCTCATCCAGAAACGCACCCTCTCGAAACCTGTCGAGCAAGCTACACCGCGATACACAGCGCCTCTCTTGCAGAGTCTGCCACTTGAGTTTGCTAAACATCTCCGTAACGCTATCACGGTTACCAAATAACCTTGTGACGAAATGTGCCGCTCTTCTTTGGATCTTCTCTATCACCTCCGTCAACCCGATCTGGTACGGATCGCACACTGATGAGCAATACTCAAGTATAGGTCGAACGAGTGTTTTGTAAGCCACCTCCTTTGTTGATGGACTACATTTTCTAAGGACTCTCCCAATGAATCTCAACCTGGTACCCGCCTTACCAACAATTAATTTTATATGATCATTCCACTTCAAATCGTTTCGCACGCATACTCCCAGATATTTTACAGAAGTAACTGCTACCAGTGTTTGTTCCGCTATCATATAATCATACAATAAAGGATCCTTCTTTCTATGTATTCGCAATACATTACATTTGTCTATGTTAAGGGTCAGTTGCCACTCCTTGCACCAAGTGCCTATCCGCTGCAGATCTTCCTGCATTTCGCTACAATTTTCTAATGCTGCAACTTCTCTGTATACTACAGCATCATCCGCGAAAAGCCGCATGGAACTTCCGACACTATCTATGCGTACAAAATTGATACGCGTTTCAAAGTTTTACTGACCTTCAAAGTAGTCACCAGCATTGTGTATGACACGTTGCCAGCGATGTGGAAGTCGCAGGATACTCTTAGCAGTGCCAGTTGTGTTGACACTTCGAGCGGCGCGGTCTATTGCCCGACTAATTTGTAGCAGTTCTGAAGCGAATGCCGTGAAGTGTTTCCTTCAGTTTAGAAATCGAGCTGAACTCACGAGGGCCTAAGTCAGGGGAGTGTAGTAGGTGGTATAGCACGTAGCAGCCCCATCATTCAAACAAATCAGTAACAGCTTGCACTGTACGTGCTTGAGCATTGTCCTACAAAATGATGATCAGGTCGTGCTGAAAGTGTCAACACTTCTGTCTCGAAGCTGGTCATAGGTTGTGCTCCAAAAATGAACAGCATAGAGACAGAAGTTATGACACTTTCAGCACGACCTGACCATAATTTTGCAGGACAATGCTCAAGCAGTAACAGTGCAAGCTGTTACTGACTTGTTTGACTGATGGGGCTGACAACCTACTGCACTCCCCTGACTTAAGCCCTCGTGAGTTCAGCTCGATTTCTAAACTGAAGGAAAAACTTCACGGCATTCGCTTCAGAACTGCTGCAAATTCGTCGGGCAATAGACCGCGCCGCTCGAACTGTCAATGCAACTGGCACTGCTAAGAGTATCCTACGACTTCCATATCGCTGGCAACGTGTAATACACAATGCTGGTGACTACTTTGAAGGTCAGTAAAACTTTGAAACACGTATCTATTTTTTTCGAGTTGTAAATAAATGGTGGCCACTGTTAAAGTTCCAACCCTCGTATAAATGGTACATCAGAGACTTTTTGGCAGTATAAATTTTGCGATCCAGGAGCTGTCTGCATTAACTGGAAAAAAGTAGTGGCAGTGCCATGAGGGAATTCTTTCATCGGCGTAGGGCAAATTTACTGAACTCAATAACGACACAGCCGGCCGAAGTGGCCGTGCGGTTCTAGGCGCTACAGTCTGGAGCCGAGCGACCGCTACGGTCGCAGGTTCGAATCCTGCCTCGGGCATGGATGTGTGTGATGCCCTTAGGTTAGTTAGGTTTAATTAGTTCTGAGTTCTAGGCGACTGATGACCTCAGAAGTTAAGTCGCATAGTGCTCAGAGCCATTTGAGCCAATAACGGCACAGTAACAAAGCACTAGCGACACATCGGAAATGAAAGAAATTACACCATTCAATGGAGAACACTCTATAATAAGGAGCACGTCAACGGTTGGCGAAACGAGTCCAACTGAAAGTACAAGTCCGTAATCAAAGAGTGGCAACGTCGAGAATCGATGGTGAAGGCAGGCGAGATTGATAGAATTATTTTTTTTTCCTTGCTTGTAATCACTATACCAGACAGCAGCATTCTAATGTGGGACGTGCTTCCACATAGTTATAGAAATTTGTATACGACGGTAAATAAACATTCACTTCAAGATTTCTAATGTAGTTTACCAATTGCCGAGAATTGGTGAAATTGGGTATAATACGAGGAGCGTTCAATAAATAATGCAACACATTTTTCTTCGGAAAGCAAGTTGGTTTTATTCAGGATTCCAATACACCATGTTGCTCCCTACTCATTTGGTTACAAAACCCATTTTCCAACATAATCTCTGTTCAATGCGACGGCCTTACCCCACCTAACATGGAGAGCCTGTATAACCGCACGGTGCCGCTTTACTGGTCGACATCGGAGTCAGCGTCTTGCTGCATCAATAACTTTTCCATCATCCACGTACTGCTTCCCTTGGAGTGCGTCCTTCATTGGGCCAAACAGATGAAAGTCAGTAGCCGCGAGATCCAGGCTGTAGGGTGGACGAGGAAGAACAGTACAAAGAATTTTTTTGAGCTTCTCTTGGGAGCGCAGACTTGTGTGAGGCCTTCGTTTGTCATGGAGAAGTAGTTCACTTGAATTTTTGTGGTTAGGAACACGTTAAAGTCGTGCGGGAATCACAGCAGTTTGCGGCCGGTCGGCGGGGATACCGGCTGGGTTTGCGAGGATGGCAGAAGCCTCACCCAACGACTCATCGTGCTTTTGTTCACTGCCACGTCTCCTTAACCACTGACCAAGTGCCTATGAATATCTACGATGCTCTTGTTTTCCACCGAAAGAAATTCAATGACTGCTGTCTGCTGGGAACGCACCTCTGTTAGAGACACGTCTTTGAAGGCTACGTATACATCGGAACGTCATGAAATACATCGTAGTAAAGCAAAATGAATAAAACGTTTTTAATTGATTTTTGGACGTAGCATAAATTATATCCCCCAGAAGATTAAGAAACTCATTTTAAATAAGAAGGAGAAGGGCTACAAGTGGTGAACATCATCTAATAAATACAGCAACAAATACATAAGAAATAAAGCATTTAGCGACTGTTGAAACTGTAAAAAAAAAAAAAAAAAAAAAAAAAAAAAGCGACTGAAGTGGCAATATTCTACGATGTCCCACAACAAATTCCGAATTTTTCCAACTGAAATTGGGCGAGAAAATAATGTTGCATTTATAACTGAATACCCTCGCATAGAAAAGAAAAACCCTTACACCATGATATATTTCTTGCTCGCCTACGCTATCGTCGCAGCAGATGGCTTACAGCCAATTCCTGATCTTAACCGCTGGGACATATCAGGAAGTTATATTCTTTGGGAAACACCTGTTGCCGAATTCTGCATGTATGACCTATGCTAGCATTACTTCTTTGAGTGTGGATTCCCCGGGAGAATATGCTAAATCTCTGGAACCGGAGTTCGAGGATACCCCTACTATCCGCTAACAACCCTAAACTCAAAGCTCTGAGATGGGGGCCACAGGTGGTCTAATTCCGACTTCGTGTCAACCAATGGGGCTAAAGAGCCATACAAACGCACCAACCGACCGGCCAATTTCGTATGCAGTCTAAAATACCCCGATTACAGCTACGCCTTTTCCAGTCGCTGGTTGCGAATTGTTTGTAGTGAGTTCATTGAGCTTATGGACGACGTGATGCTGCTTGGTATGACACAGAAATAAAAACCGGAATTGTTTTGGCTGCTATAGATGCAACAAGGCTAAGAAAGTCAGAGAAAGCTGTGGGCAAAGATGTGGCGAATGCGTTGAAAGAAATTCACCAACGTTCTGTTACTTCAGGGGATGGGAGCCAATCATTTTCGTTAATTATCTAAGATAAGCTGGAACACGATTTTCGGAGCTGCTGAACATCATCAAACCATTCTTAACAAAAATGAATACAGTCATAAAAGAGGCAGAAGCTGCGAGGAGAGGCTATTAGCTACACTGCGTTTTCTAGTCACTGGCAGAAGTCACGAGACTCCCAAATTCAGTGCAGGTCTATCCCTACAATTGCTATGTAAAATGATTGTTGAAACCTTCAGCGTGATTTATAATTTCCTGGGGAAATACATCGTACTAAAGCAAAATGAGCCGGCCGCGGTGGCCGAGCGGTTCTAGGCACTTCAGTCTACGTTCTAGGGGACTGATGACCTCCGATGTTAAGTCCCATAGTGCTCAGAGTCATTTTGCCATTTTGAAAGCAAAATGAATAAAACGTTATTAACTGATTTTTGGACGTATCATGAAATACATCCCCCAGAAGATTAAGAAACTCATTTCAAATCAAAAGAAGGAGGACTACAAGTGGTGCACATCATCTTATAAATACAGCAACAAATACATAAGAAATGAAGCATTTAGCGACTGTCCTTTGTAGCACATTTTGTCCTTTGTAGCAGAGGGCATGACGACAGCCTGGATTTTTAATACTTCACAGAATGAAGCAAGTATATTTTTCGAGTAGAAGCCCATTGACAGTAGGTATTTTGGTTTTAAGGTTTTATTTCCGAAGCGTATCGAAAGTAAAACCTAAAATTTAATCTGTCTCTACTTCAGTCTTTTAATTTCCGATGCATCTGAAATCCAATAAGTACACTTCGGCTGTTAGATTTCATTTTCGAAAATCATCGGAAATACTAAAAACACAAACGCTCGAAGGACTTTTATTCAAAAAATATATTTATCTTTTAGTGGCTTGTGACACATGGAACAATTATGGATTCGTTAAAAAATGAAACAAGTGCTTCATATCTTACATCTCTGTTAGTGTAGTGGCTCTGAGCACTATGGGACTCAACTGCTGAGGTCATTAGTCTCCTAGAACTTAGAACTAGTTAAACCTAACTAACCTAAGGACATCACAAACATCCATGCCCGAGGCAGGATCCGAACCTGCGACCGTAGCGGTCTTGCGGTTCCAGACTGCAGCGCCTTTAACCGCACAGCCACTTCGGCCGGCTCTGTTAGTGTACTCCTCGCACGTTGTGTCTCACAAATGTCTGCAATCCTTAAATTTCTCCAGAAATTCTGTGGTCAAAGTTCGTACTCCTCGCACTCTCCCATGTTGGTCATATCTGAAAAGCGTTTAATCCATGCTGACATGAGACCAACTTTTGTTCGGCGAATAGCGCGATAGCGCTGTACACGGCAGATTGGTTCAAATGGGGGGTGATTTGAAGGGGAAGGGGGGGGGGGGTCGTCTGTCAGTTGTTCATATCCAACAACCAACAACTAATCTGCTGGTCGGTCGGCCGATTGGTGGCGCGTGTAGGGCCCTTGAACGGATCCACCACAGCACAACACAGAACACAACACCCAGTAATTAGCTCTGAATGGGAGAGACGCACATATAATCACCTACAACTTCTCATCCGTTCTGCTGGTTCTGCCACAGTTCCCATATTGTTGGCCACATATACACACATTGAAGGAACACACACACCATCAGAACTGCCTGTAAAAGGCTGCGTGAAGGTAGATACAGGCCTCTGATTGCTGGTGGTTGGCTACTTACAGCGTCACGCTCCTGACGTCGCATTTTTCAAAGCTTCCAAGACATTTTTTATTTCATCGCTAAACAAAATAATATCCAGCTCTGTAGATTTAAAATCTTTAAAACAACCATGAAACTTACTGGAGCCTTCACCAACAGTGGAAGTAAACCTTGAAAAATTTGCTTCCGTGTATTCTTGCTACAAATCGCAGCTTGTTCACCACTGGTACCAATTGCAGAGCATTTTTTAAGACCACCAATTTTATCAACGCACTTTTTAACTCCATTAAAAATATCCAAACCTTTTGTTCTGTGTATTGGATCTAAAGCGAGTAACTCTTCATGTACAGAAAAGTCGTTCTCCATCACGCGAAAAAATTTAGTAAAAAATGCTGTTTTCAGTCTGGAGTCTACATCTTCCCTGCTTCTAACGTCGCCATTTATTTTGCTGCCAAAATGCTTATTTTAATATGAATCACTGTGTCAAACGTATAATTGGTTCTAAAATGGCTAGGCCACTATGGGACTTAACATCGGAGGTCATCAGTCCCCTAGACTTAGAACTACCTAAACCTAACTAACCTAAGGACATCACGCACATCCATGCCCGAGGTAGGATTCGAAACTGCGACCGTAGCAGTCGCCCGGTTCCGGACTGAAGCGCCTAGAACCGCTCGGCCACCGCGACAGGCCAAACGTATAATTTTACTTTGCTTTTTTTACTGAACTGTACAGGAAGTAAACGTTTCCTTTAGTGCAACGGATTGACCTAACAAGCCTTGTTGACACTGGTAACGCCTCTGGCATTCCGCGAGCAATGGATGATCTCACATCTACGCCGGCGTCTCATACACTGTCCTGGGTCAGCCGAGGGTCCGCCAAAATTCAGTTAACTGGCTCTCCCACGCCCCTACTTCTACATAGCAGGCACCCGGGCAGAGCAGAGGCAGCCGTAACGTTGTGCGGCGGGGAGGGAGAGGAGGGCAAGAAGAGGCACTGCAGGCAGTGGAGGGGGATTGTCAGTTGCTGGCATTGTTTGCTGCCGGAAGCCCCCGTCGCTGCGACAGCAGCGCCGGCCGCTGGTGCTGGAGAATTGGCGCGCAGCAGAAGGGACCGCAGCACGCACCCAAGACTTTCATTACAGGGAGGTCACAGTTTACTCACGTCTTAGGGTGATATTCAGAACATGTTTTTTTCTCATCGGCCTACCTATTATTTTTGGAGTTGGGAGGGGGCTGAAACTGACAGCTATAGCCTCTAGAAATCTTTTCCTTCTTCAGCATGTACTCTAGTTTCAACATAAATTCTCCATGTCCACAGATATTGTCCTCTCCCACCCCCCACCCTCTCTGGGCAAGTACAGGTTGTTTTAGCAGAATTAGTAAATATTTGGTAGTTTAGCAAGAATGGAGGACAAAGGAACGCTTGGCTTAAAAAGGATGTAATACAGGGATGTAGTTTGCCGTCTCTGTGTTCAATCGATATTTCGAAGATGCAGTGCTAGAAACGAAAGAAAGGTTCAAGAGTGGGACTAAAATTTAGGGTGAAAGGATTATCAATGATAAAGATTCGCTACTGACACTGCTATCTCCAGTGAAACTGTATAAGAATTAGAAGACTTGCTGAATGAAAAAATATAGTCAAATGATTACAGAAGACGAATTAAGGGTGAATCAAAAAAAGACGAAAGTAATGAGGAGTACCAGAAATTATATTAGCGATAAACTTAACATCAAAACTGGTTATTACGAAGTAGATGAGGTTAAGGAAATCTGTTGCCTTGGAAACAAAATAACACATGATGGACGAAAGGACACTAAACGCAGACTAGCACCGGCAAGGAGTGAATTCCTCGGCAAAGAAATCTACTAGTATCGAACATGGACCTTAATTTGTAGAAGAAATTTTTGAGAATGCATGTTTGGAGCACAGAGTTGAATGGCACTGAATAATGGTTTGTGGGATAACCGGAAAAGAAGAGAATCAGAGAGTTTGGCGTGCGGTGTTATATAATTTAAGTGGACTGATGAGATGAGGAATGAGATGTTCTGCGCAGAATCGGTGAAGAAAGGGACATATGGAAAAAATAGACAACAAGGGGCAGGATAATAGGACATGTCTTAAGATATCATTTTAATGTGCGTAAGACATATATTCGATATAGGAAAAAATCCAAAATCATTAAGTGATATGTATGGTGGCAGTGGTAAAGTCTTATGGGACCAAACTGCTGAGATCATCGGTCCGATATGTGTAATCCACAAGTTGTGGAGAACAGAAATTTCAGAGAGAAACGTACTACAAAAAGTTTGCTTTTAAGTAAGCTGTATGTAGCACGCAGTTAAATTTGCGCTTTAAATATACTGTCTGTTACATGGATCAAATACAGAAACACTGACTCAGTTATCAGGTATAGCACGACGTAACCTACCCAGCCAGTCGAATAAGCAACGAAGTTGTTGGCTCATCGTAAGTTTATGAAATTACGACACTACCCCGCTCCCAGCCAGCAGTGACATTTGGTTAAAAAGAACAAAGTCATGTTCTACAACGGCCCGCCAATCTTTCATGAGTAGCCTATAAAAACAAAACATACAATCCTATTATTTTGGACAGGCAAGGAATGCTGTTTAGCCCCGCCTCACACTGTTATCAGAAAGAGGAATTTCATGCCAACTACGTAACATAAATTAATCAGCATTTACGTCCGAAGCGCCTTTGTAACGCAATTAGAACAGCGCGAATTTTTTAAAACAAGATTGGCCCAGTTACTTACTTGCTAGGCAGAGCACTCATAATTTTTGCGGAATGCTGAAACGGTGTTATAGACAAAAAGAGTCAACACTACAACTTTATTTATAGCCTCAAATTATATAACCTATCCAAAGATGGAAATTTAACCAATCTCTGTTGTAATGACCACCTCACGCAAAGAGCATTCACTTAGGTCGCAAATAATAAGGGTAGCGGATTTGATCTATGTACGCACAAACAGAACTGTTACCTCACACTTGGAACAGAAAATTTATGCTTCTCAGATTTTCTGACCAGACTGCTTTTTTTCCTTATAAATAGCAAACCATACGAAAAGTATATAAACTGCGAGGTCTGTGGCATTTGAATGTAAGTCAATTAAAGAGCGACTTATTACTGATACAAAAAGAAAACATTGGGAATTTCGTGTCGATTCTTGTCCTAAGTTTCAAAAAGGCGTTGACAGGTCGTTATTCTAACCCAAACGAAAATTGTACGCATATTAAAGCAATTTTCTACACACGCTGCACCGCTCAGATAGCTTTATGACGAGACTGGAGATATACAACACAACGTAGCGAAAATTTAAAAAAGCTAGAACAGTACAGCTAACACATATCGCTAAACTGGAATATGTCGTAAGATCAACGGATCACGCAGCCAAATCCACAAAATATCATATCATAAAAGACCAATTATCAAATATAGCAATACATCATAAAGTCGCTAATTGAATCCGACAAGAGATAAAAATACATTTTACGACCTTTCCAGGGTCTGTACACTAATTCGTCAGCGCCAGGAATTCATATCCCGAATTCCACACCAGCATTACTTCCTCGGCGCCGATGATATATCCCACAGAACTGTATAAATGCTATTGGTATCAGATAGGACCAAAACTGACACAGGTTTCTAACGATCTACTACGAACAGACGTGTTGGCAGGTAATTTTACGGAAGGGATCACCGTTTTAATTGAGTATAATCTTTTCAATCATCATCTTCTTCCTGTAACGTGTTTCAGTACTGATTAGAGACTTTACACGTGCGTCGTCAGCTCACGCTTACACCAAGTTGTTCACCGAGACTTGGGTGATTATCAAAAAAATGTAACTCCTGGACGAATACAATCAATGTAGCTGGCGATGGCCTCGAACCTAAGTTTCCCTATGGTATTTGCGATATTATATTTTAAAACGCATGCTGTCGGGTAGGTCGTTCCTACACCCTTGAGTGCATGCATCAAAACGGTAAAGCCGATTGGTCTGTCAGAATAATCATGCGATGTGTTGCTAATACTACCACCAAAATTAAGATTCAGAAATCCCCAATCCCTCACTGCAGTAATAATGTTACTAAAAAGGTTTCCGGCAAGAATACCAGTATCAGCTACATTATTTATTTTGGTTGTAGAGCTGCTGCTGCGAATGTCACTCTGGTGAACCAAACGTTATGGTCACCTACGAGGAGCGTTCGTTAAGTAATGCAACACTTTTTTTTCCTTGGCCAGTTTCGTTTGAGAAATTTCTTTTGAGACATCGTGGAATATCCCCGTCTGCTCCTATAGTTTCGGGAAGTTCCGGAAGGTGGCAGCGCTATACGTATCCTTCAAAATGGCGTATGCAACGGATGTGTTTTGCAAGCAGAGAACTGTCAGTGCCTTTCTTTTGGCGGTAAACCACAGCATCGCAGATATTCTTCATAGGCGCTTGCAGAATGTCTACGGAGATCTGACAATGAACAAAAGCAAGTGAATCGTTGGGCGAGGCGTTTGTCGTCATCGCAATAATGTCGCGCAATCCTGTCCGACCTCCCGCGTGCCGTCCAGCCACAAAAACTGTGACTTCTGCAATGTTGGTGCGTGTGTACACTCTCATTCGAGGTGATCTCGCTACACAGCTAGACGTATTTGTTGGTAGTGATGACATATTCGTCCATTAACAAAAGGTCGGCTCCGACATCGACCAGTAGATTGGTACAATGCGGGCGTACAAGCCCTCCCAGTAAGTTGGGATAAGGTCGGCGCATTGAACGGAGATTATGTTGAAAAATGGGATTCTGTACCAAAATAGTTTAGAATGATAGGATATATAGCAATCTTGAATGAAACTTATCTATTTCCCTTTTTAAATTTTCTAACCTACGTGCCCGATTAAGGGATCTGACATTCCACGCTCAACGCAAGTTTTCTTTCTTCTGATAACAACGTCCTCCGAGTAGTCGCCACCCGGAGATCCGAATGGCGGACTGTTTTACCTCCGGAATATTTTACCCAAGAGGACGCCATCATCATTTAACCATACAGCAAAGCTGGATGCCCTCGGGAAAAATTACGGCTGCAGTTTCCCCTTGCTTTCAGCCGTTCGCAGTACCAGCACAGCAAGGCCGTTTTGGTTAACGTTCCAAGACCAGATCAATCATCCAGACTGTTGACCCTGCAACCACTGAAAAGGCTGTTGCCCCTCTTCAGGAACCACACGTTTGTCTGGCCTCTCAACAGGTACACCACCGTTGTGGTTTGCATCTACGGGGCGGCTATCTGTATCGCTCAGTCACGCAAGCCTCCCCACCAACGGCAAGGTCCATGGGGTGTGGTGGGGGATGGGGGGGGTGGGGGTGGCAAACCCATATAACTACAAATTGTACCCGTGTAAATTGATGAGCCAAAACAAGCTTAATAGCTTGTTTGTCCGTCTTTGGAACTAAATGGTAGGTTCTAAGCACTATGGGACTTAACATCGGAGGTCAGCAGTCCCCTAGAACTTAGAACTACTTAAACTTAACTAACCTAAGGACATCACACACATCCATGCCTGACGCAGGATTCGACCTGCGACCGCAACAGCAGCGCGGTTCCGGACTGAAGCGCCTAGAACCGCTCGGCCACAACGGCCGGCTTGGAACTAAATAGATCACTAATTCTGCGTACCGGGGACCCGACAGTTTGTTGGTAGGTTTGTGGAGGTATGTGGCATTAGATGTCTACGCACAGGTCATGTAATTCGCGTAAACAACGGGTCGCTGATTTCCATACGCGGAGATGGCCCCCGATAGCGAACGAGATGGGTTCCATAGGTTTTCCATGTGGCGAAATTGGTCGCGGAGACATCGACGTGAGTTCACTATAATGCTCCTCAAAGCACTATAGCACGGTTCTGGCTCCAAGACACGGACAGTTATACTGCTCAAAGATGACATGGCCGTCGAGCAATACATCAAACATAAAAGGATGCAGGTGGTTGGCAACTGTCAGCGTGTCTTCTATTACTACCGCAAGGCCCATTCAAGTGCAGGAGAATATCTCCCATAGCATAATACTGGTCCCACCTGCGTGTCTCCGTGGCGCGCTGCACGTTTCGAGTTTTGCGCCGTTCATTTCGATGACGGCATTTGCGGAGACTAGCATCAACCTAGTGCAGGAAAAATGTAATTCACCAGAAGAGTCGACACGTTCCCATTGATCGACTGCCGAATCCCGATGGTCTCGCGCCCACTTCAGTCGTAATTGACGGTGCAGTTGGGTCAACATATGAACACGTAGGGATGAACATATGAACACGGTGAACGGTGTGCTCCGACGCACTTGTTTGTCCACCAGCAGTCTTCTGTATCGGCAGAGATGCCACAGATCACCACCTGTACTACTTCACAGAGGAGAAAAGCCTTCGAACCCCAGGTCGTGGACGTTCAACCATTTGGCGCCTAGTGGTAGTTTCACCGTCCTTCTACCTCTTTCTGTAGATACGCACGACAGTAGCACGTGAACATTCGACCAGCTTCGCCATTTTCTAAATACTCGTTCACAGGTTGTGCATAATGATAATAATCAGTCCTTTGTCAAAGTCGCTTCTCTCAATGGATTTCCGCATTTGTTATCGGATCACGTGATCGCAACACCACCAGACAGCATCCAACGTCCCGGTGAGCAGTGGTCATATATATACTACTGGCCATTAAAATTGCTACACCACGAAGATGACTTGCTACAGACGCGAAATTTAGCCGACAGGAAGAAGATGCTGTGATATGCAAATGATTAGCTTTTCAGAGCATTCACACAAGGTTGGCGCTGGTGGCGACACGTACAACTTGCTGACATGAGGAAAGTTTCCAATCGATTTCTCAAACACAAACAGCAGTTGACCGGCGTTGCCTGGTGAAACGTTGTTGTGATGCCTCGTGTAAGGAGGAGAAATGCGTACCATCACGTTTCCGACTTTCATAAAGGTCGGATTGTAGCCTATCGCGATTCCGGTTTATCGTATCGCGACATTGCTGCCCGCGTTGATCGAGATCCAATGACTGTTAGCAGAATATGGAATCGGTGGGTTCAGGAGGGTAGTACGGAAAGCCGTGCTGAATCCCAACGGCCTTGTAACACTAGCAGTCAAGTCTCGATCCCTGAGTCAACAGATGGGGACGTTTGTAAGACAACAACCATATGCACAAACAGTTCGACGACGTTTGCAGCAACATGGACTATCAGCTCGGAGACCATGGCTGCGGTTACCCTTGACGCTGCATCACAGACAGGAGCGCCTGCGATGATGTTCTCAACGACGAAACTGGGTGCACGAATGGTAAAACATCGTTTAATCGGATGAATCCAGGTTCTGTTTACAGCATCATGATGGTCGCATCTGTGTTTGGCGACATCGCGGTGAACGCACATTGGAAGCGTGTATCCGTCATCGTCATACTGGCGTATCACCCGGCGTGATGGTATGGGGTGCCTTTGGTTACACGTCTCGGTCACCTCTTGGTCGCATTGACGGCACTTTGAACAATGGACGTTACATTTCAGATGTGTTACGACCCGTGGCTCGACCCTTCATTCGATCCCTGCGAAACCCTGCATTTCAGCAGGATAATGCACGACCGCATGTTGCAGGTCCTGTACGGGCCTTTCTGGATACAGAAAATGTTCGACTGCTGCCCTGGCCAGAACATTCTCCAGATCCCTCACCAACTGAAAATGTGTCGTCAATGGTTGCCGAGCAACAGGCTCGTCACAATACGCCAGTCACTACTCTTGATGAAATGTGGTATCGTGTTGAAGCTGCATGGGCAGCTGTAACAGTACACGCCTTCCAAGTTCTGTTTGAGTCAATGCCCGGGCGTATCAAGGCCGTTATTACAGCCAGGGATGGTTGTTCTGGGTACTGATTTCTCAGGATCTATGCACCCAAATTGCGTGAAAATGTAATCACATGTCAGTTCTAGTATAATATATTATATATATATATATAATTGGTGTTTTGCCCTTAAAGAGCGCAGTTGGACTAAACTACATGGCCAATTCCTTTTGCTGCCTTCCTTGCTGGGTGTGATCTTGTTTGCGTTCTTCGGTCCATTTTACGCCTGTTCGTTTGTCACAGTGTATCTCATGTAGTTTTCTTTTCTTAATGATGTTTCTGAATTTTATTCTGTCGTTTACTGTGTCTGGTGTGATGATGAGTTGGTGGAGGCCGTTTTTTACCTCTGCCACCAATTTGTTGTTTCTAGTGGTTACCTAGCCAAAGATCTGTTTGGTCGGTCTGTGTGATGGTATTCTGTATAGGTGTCCATAGAATTGTAGTCTGCGTTTTCTAATCTTTTCTGTGATTGTCTACGTATGTTTGTATAGTTCCTCTGTATATATATAAAATTCTCCTGTTCGGAAAATATTTGGCCCAACTAACAGCAATGGAATATGAATCAAGAGACCTACACTGTTTTCAAATTTTTTAACATAAAGATATGAAAAATAACGATGTAAGTTCTTACTATTAAACATTTGGGCTGGCAGGATCAAATTGCCACCAACTGACTGATGGTGCTTGAAATGCTGGGCGGTAGATAGCTCGTGGGATGTTGCACTCGGAAGTGAAGTTACACGTTCGTGAGTGTTATACTTAATTAAGAAAACATTTACATTTAACGCAGTATTTCCTGACACATAATATGCTTTACTTCGACTCTGGAAGCATTGTGTTAATAATTGTTTTTATTTTGATTTAATTATTGCCACCTGTACAAGAGCATGATAGTTTTGTTGTTGCTCTAAGAAAGATAACTCATAGCATTTTTTTAAAAAAAAGTCAGATGGTACTGAACAATACTGTATCTATAGATAGTGAAAACTGGCTTACGTTTTTCCACGAATTCATATGTATAATGACACTATGAAATAATCAACGTACTTATCACTCTGATCAGTTTCTTTTCCTACAGCTTTCCATGCCTTTTCCACAACAATATTGTTCGAATACTCTGGCAAACTTTGATTGTATAGACACAACTGTCTCTCCCCTGCTTGGCGCAAAAACTTGGTCTGAGTCTGACGTAACTAATAAGTACGAAAGAACACACAATGCGGGGAGAGATGACACTAGCGTTGCATCAGAGTCACGACAACTGCCAGAGCAGTTGCATCGCATGTGCTTGCATAGGAGTTGCACGCAGGTTGCGTTGCAGTTGCGCCAGTGGACGAGGTATAATACAGTGTAATGGGTCAGACTCGCAAGTGACTTCCGTTCGACGCTGACACGACATTTCGTTGAAGTTGCGTTGCGCCAGTGGACGAACGGCCTTTCCTCGCACGACTTAATTAAATAGTCTGCCTAAGCAAGGGAGATAGGAAACTTGATAAACAGCACGGAAGTTTAGGTTTAAGTAAAGCCGGGAGCCGGAACTTCATTTATTAAAGTACTGCCGGCCATCTCAACCTCCAGAGTCGGCTCTGCTGAGGGAAATTAAGTATCATGGAACGCATGGACGCCGTAAACTAAAAGTGCAGCAAATCATAGCGTAGTGGGCACCGGAAGTCGAAATGTAGTGCGAAAAGCGTCGGAGGTAACAACGAGAGCACAGTCTGAAGTCGGTGAAATAACACTTTTAACAACATCACCCGTTACAGCTGAAGAAGATGGCGAAGTCAGTCACAGAAATATTATACGGAAATACATAAGCGCCAAGCCGACTGGGTAGCTGGAAATACACGATGTGATCAAAAGTATGGCTAATGGTTCAAATGGCTCTGAGCACTATGGGACTTAACAGCTATGGTCATCAGTCCCCTAGAACTTAGAACTACTTAAACCTAACTAACCTAAGGACATCACACAACACCCAGTCATCACGAGGCAGAGAAAATCCCTGACCCGTCGGGAATCGAACCCGGGAACCTGGCGGATCAAAAGTATCCGGACACCCCGAAGAACATACGTTTTTCATATTAGGTGCATTGTGCTGCCACCTACTGCCAGGTTCTCCACATCAGCGACTTCAGTAGTCATTAGACGTCGTGAGAGAGAGGAATGGGGCGCTCCGCGGAACTCACGGACTTCGAACGTGGTCAGGTGATTGGGTGTCACTTGCGTCATACGTCTGTACGCGAGATTTCCACACTCCTAAATATCCCTAGGTCCGCTGTTTCCGATGTGATAGTGAAGTGGAAACGTGAAGGGACACGTACAGCACAAAAGCGTACAGGTCGACCTCGTCTTTTGACTGACAGAGACTGCTTACAGCTGAAGAGGGTCGGAATGTGTAATAGGCAGACATCTATCTGGACCATCACATAGGAATTTCAAACTGCCTCGAGATGCTCTGCAAGTACTATGACAGTTAGGCGGGAGGCGAGAAAACTTGGATTTCGTGGTCTAGCGGCCTCTTATAAGCCACACATCCCGCCGGTAAATGCCAAACGACGCCTCGCTTGGTGTAAGACGCGTAAAGATTGGACAACTGACCAGTGGAAAAACGTTGTGTTGAGTGATGAATCACGGTGAACAATTTGGCGATCCGATGGCAGGGTGTGGGTATGGCGAATGCCCGGTGAAGCTAATCTGCCAGAGTGTGTGCCGCCAACAGTAAAATTCGTAGGCGGTGCTGTTAATGGTGTGGTCGTGTTTTTTGCATGGAGGGGACTTGCACCCACTGTTGTTTTGCGTGGCACTATCACAGCACAGACATACATTGATATTTAAGCAATTTCTTGCTTCCTACTGTTGAAGAGCAATTCGGGGATGGCGGCTGCATCTTTCAACATGATCGAGCACCTGTTCATAATGCACTGCCTGTGGCGGAGTGGTTATACGACAATAACATCAATAACATCCCTGTAATGAACTGGCCTGTACAGAGTCCTGACCTGAATCCTATAGAACATCTTTGGGATGTTTTAGAACGCCGACTTCGTGCCAGGCCTCACCGAACGTCATTGATACCTCTCCTCAGTGCAGCACTCCGCGAAGAATGGGCTGCCATTCCCAAGAAACCTTCCCGTACCTGATTGAACGTATGCCTGCGAGAGTGGAGGCTGTCATCAAGGCTAAGGGTGGGCCAATACGGGATTTATTTCCAGCATTACCGATGGAGGGCGCCACGAACTTGTAAGGAATTTTCAGCCACGCGTTCGGACACTGTTGATCACATAGTGTGTATCGTGCATTCCTAATTTTTCTTTCGATTGTTGGAGTCCACTTCCATTCATCCGCAGGTTAATTTCAATATTCAGCTTTGCGTTCTTGTTCTTTTATGTGTGTTACACTTTTATTCGATAATTTTGCCACACGCGTTTGGTATTTTGTAAGGAGGTTTCTTGTGAACGTGTCCACGGCCTTGTCGCAGATCGCCGAAGTTAAGTGCAGATGGGCTTGGCTAGCATCTCCACAGGTCACCGTCCGGGTCTGCCGAGTGCTGTTGGCAAGCAGGGTGCACTCAGCCCTTGTAAGGCCAACTGAGGAACTACTTGATCAAGAAGTAGTGTCTCCGGTCCCGTAAACTGACAACGGCTTGAAGAACGGTGTGCTGACGACATACCCCACCATTCGGCATCTAGTGGCATCAGTCGGCGAGGATGACACGGTGGTCAGTCGGTACCGTTGGGCCTTCCGAGGCCTGTTCGGACGCAGAGGGAGAGAGACAGAGTGACTGCTTTTGAACACATTCCGAGGCGGTGGATCTGTGGTGTTAGACTACGGGCACCATACACCGTACATCTTGCAAGAGAACAACGAGCTGAAATCTATATTCGGATTAAAATTATTATGTGATAGACGTTTCAGCGAGTCTAGTGGCAGAGGCCAGCCCCTATCCAATCGTTTTTCGAGTGATACATGCTAGCTGTATTGCCTGTGTCGTAGGCGTGTGAGCGCCTTGTGAAAAGTGACTGGCTGTATGTCCGAAACACTGCCCCCCCCCCCCCCCCCCGCCAACCATTGCTGCCCGTCAGTCACAGTTATTTTAATCAGCGTATAGAAATCCGACAGTGTTGACGGTGTGGCAAAGTACGCAACACGTATTGTGCTACGAAAGAGACGAAAGCAAACAAATAAATAAAAAGCGAATGAAGGCCGCGTTACACACTTCAGTGAGGCGAATGTGCCGTGACCAGCGCACGACTGCACCGGCCGTGTCGCCGCAGCGACGCCTATTCACAGCAGTCAGTGTTTGTTCCGGCGTGTGGCAGTGCACATGAGCGGCCGGGATGGCGAAGTTCTAGGACGAGGATCTCACTCTGACTGCTTCGATTTTGGATGAAGCAGAGGGAAAACACGTGAAGGAAAAAGAAAAAAAACGGAAGTGGGTCCATCTGGCGTGCAAACAAGAAGGAAAATAAGAGGGTTTAGACACTGTGTAAAGTGAATTGATGGACCATGCAGCAAAGTTTTATGAATATTAGAGAATGTCAGGAATACATTCAGCTAACTATTGAGCAAGTTAAAAGTTCACCTGTAAAAGTGAAACACACACTGGAGAAAAGCCATTACAGCGAGAGAACGGCCTCGTCGTTTGCTTGAGGTCAGTTAGTATATAATATAACTAACACAGCCTAATTAAATGTATGAAATCAACATTCATCTTTATTGGCTTGTATTATACTGTCTTGAGTGTTTTCTTCTGTTTCGAGCGATACTGATTCATTACCGATAAGACCACCGCTGAAATCTTCATCTATTACATCCCTACTGTCTACGTTTTTCCAAATATTTGGTCATTGGATATGCGCTAAACACAGTTTCATTTAGTTATCGCGTGGAGCATAGTACAGTTCACAATTATGATATACCTGCAAGATAATTACAGACAATAGGATGGACGAATTGACGCCTACTTCGACAGAAGAAATGTGGAAGGAACATAGCTTTCACGAATTTATGGGAGTTTTAGGTGGGAAACACATTTCTATTCAGGCTCCTTCGAACGGGGATCACTATTCTTAAAGTACGCATTCTCCATAGCTTTGTTGCCTCTTGTAGACGCTCAGACTACTATACACATCAAAAAAAGTTTTGCATCGACTCGGTTCCGAGAGTTCCGGAACCTGTACAGAAAAATGGAATAGAGATCAACATAAACTTTATTTCTGCTCTTTTTATTGCACATGAAAACCACACATTGCATGTTGTACCACCATACAGCGATACCTTCAGAGGTGGTGATCCAGATAGCTGTACACACCGGTACCTCTAATACCCAGTATCACGTCTTCTTGCATTGATGCATGCCTGTATTCGTCGTGGCATACTATCTACAAGTTCATCAAGGCACTATTGGTATAGATTGTCCCAGTCCTCAACGGTGATTCGGCGTAGATCTCTCAGAGTGGTTGGTGGGTCACATCGTCCATAAACAGCCGTTTTCAATCTCTCCAAGGCAAGTTCGATAGGGTTCATGTCTGGAGAACATGCTGGCCACTAGTCGAGCGATGTCGTTATCCTGAAGGAAGTCATTCACAAGATGTGCACGATGAGGGTGCGAATTGTCGTCCATGGAGACGAATGCCCAACCAATATGCTGCCGATATGGTTGCACTATCGGTCACGGTGCCTTCCATGAACAGCAGCGGCGTCGTCGGCCCCACATAATGCCGCACCAAAACATCAGGGAACATCCACATTGCTGCACTCGCTGGACAGTGTGTCTAAGGCGTTCAGCCTGACCGGGTTGTCTCCAAACACGTCTCCGACGATTCCCTGCTTGAAGGCATATTCGACACTCATTGGTGAAGAGAACGTGATGCCAATCCTGAGCGGTCCATTCGGCATGTTGCTGGACCCATCTGTAGCTCGCTGCATGGTGTCGTGGTTGCAAAGATAGACCTCGCCATCGACGTCGGAAATGAAGCTGCGCATCATGCCGCCTATTGCGCACAGTTTGAGTCGTAGCACGACGTCCCGTGGAGCATTATTCAACATGATGGCGTTGCTGTCAGGGTTCCTGCGAGTCATAAATCGTAGGTAGCGGTCATCCACTGCACCAGTAGCCGTTGGGCGGCCTGAGTGAGGCATGTCACGGACAGTTTCTGTCTCTCTGTATCTCCTCCATATCCGAGCAACATCGCTTTGGTTCACTCCGAAACGCCTGGACACTACCCTTTTTGAGAGCCCTTCCTGGCACAAAGTAACAATGCGGACGTGATCGAACCGCGATATTGACCGTCTAAGCGTGGTTGAACTACAGACAACACGAGCCGTGTACTTCCTTCCTGGTGGAATGACTGGAACTGATCGGGTCGGACCCCATCCGTCTCATAGGCGCTGCTCATGCATGGTTGTTTACGTCTTTGGGCTGGTTTAGTGACATCTCTGAACAATGGGACTGTGTCTGTGATATAATATCCACAGTCAACTTCTATCTTCAGGAGTTCTGCGAACAGGGTGATGCAAAACTTTTTTTGATGTGTGTATATCGCTACTGATGTGAAGGTATATGGAAAGAAAATGTTACAACTATAGCGAACACTCTCAAACATTAATGTTTTACCTAGCTGGATGTATTCATTGACGTAAAATAAGAAATATACATTAATGTCCTTATCAGGTGTTCTTATTTTTGCGCCTATTTCATTCCAGTGTGTAATCTTCTGCTCTATGTCCATGTGTTTGGGATTTGAGAGATCATACAACGCAATTCAATAGGTTTTTCATCATTCGTGATAAACTACAGCATGACAACACAACAACTGACCGTGTCGCGGCAGCGAAGCAGGAAAGTGTCGGCGACAAGGAATACGGCGACGACGGTACGGTTTGCACTGTCACGGTCACGCCACAGGCGAGTTCACGCTGCCCCTTGAATTCCCAGAACAATACCTTCAAACACGTCGGCGGTATAACGGGCTAGTCACGGCACTGTCTCGTGTGTGAAGCGGCCTTTGCAGGATTAATCTGATTGGGAATGCAAGCTTGGGAAGAAAAGGTAGAAGGCTTTTTAAATAAATTTCTAATTTTTACATTTTACAAAAAGGACTGTGAGCACACAAGCAGCGGGATGCGGACGATGCAGCTGACGTGAAAATAAGTAATAATTAATTTATCATAAGAATGTGTAATTTTTTTGCCCGAACAAGATGTCATTTCTGATCCATCCTGAGTGGAGATGGCTTGGAACTGTACTAAAGTCTTACCTGTGTTACAGTACGTTCGGGTACTTCCTTGTTCTTTTCGAACCTGCTGGATTGTCTAGCACGTTAAAGCGTTGGATTAACGACAAGAGACCAGTGGATGTGGTATTTAGGTGGTTTTCCATACCCATCTAAGTAAAAAACCACGGTGTTTCACGCATCCCCTTACAGATACACGTTGTGAAAAAACTTGTCACACGATGTCTTATTTGACTACGCGATTACCTAGTCGCAGACAGAAGGAGTAACCGAATCTCCCTTACTCCCCCCCCCCCCCGGAAAAAGTTTTAAACTGCCCCTGGAAGTGGCGACCCCATAATCATAATAGCCTAAACGGGGTCCCGGGTTCGATTCCCGGCAGGGTCAGGGATTTTCACCTGCCCCGAGATGACTGGGTGTTGTTGTGTCGTTGTCGTCATCATCATCATTCATCCCCATTATGGTCGGAAGAAGGCAACGGCAAACCACCTCCATTAGGACATTGCCTAGTACTGCGGTGCAGGTCTCCCGCATCGTTCCCCTACGCTCTGTCAAGAAGATTGGGACTTCTTTTCCTTTTCCACAGGGGTATGATTGTTGTTATGGAAAATAGGACCAGTCCTGACCGGACAATGGCTGGATAATGGGCACTGAACAGGGCGGAGGACCTCTATTGATCTTTTGGGCGTAAAGTAAAGTGGCATTTGTGAATCCGTCTTGATGCAAAACTGTTTTACGAAAACCAGTTTTTAATGAGATTGCATCTTCATAAATTGCTTTTTATTTGTGAAAAGTACCAACCATACGGGAAGAAAAAATATTAAAGTAACTTCATTATCGATGTTGTTTGTTAATAATCGTATTTTGAAATGTATGAACAATTTTTCCTCTTTCATTTCGTAAATATACAAAACTCATGTGCACTGTGTTTCGTAACATAGCATACAGTCTGCTACGTGAGCCTCATTATGACAAATTTAGAGTCAGCGTTAATTAACTTTAGACTTACAAAATTATCCCTTTACGACTATAATGGGATGTAGAAGGGAAACTTAAGTGAAACAGATGTGTTATTGACGTAATTTGTTTCAATTTTGTTTTCTTTTTCATTGGTAAATTGGCCGTACGAACATGTACGAATAGTCCTGCTTCATTTTCATAGCCCTGTGACAAGCGACACCCAGTTTTCTGCGAGTCTTATGGTAGGATTACACCGGAGCAAATGACCATCAGTGAAGAGCTATTCTGGTATAAACGTTTGGCTAGCCGTTTGGCTAGCATGAGCAAACAGCATTCAGTCGTGTTCGGTAAGCATTGGCAGATACTGGTCGGTGTTCGGTTGGTTGTCGGTCTTTCAGCGCGAAGCGTCAAAAGGAGATCACGTTTCCTTCGGCTTCGCGCTCACAGCACAGCGTGCGTTCCTCTGCTGTTTTGAGTGCGAACTCCTTTTATTGTTGGCTTGAGCAATTTCTACCAGGGTAAAGAGATGCGAATATGTATCTATTACACTGAATAATGTAAAATTACAAAATATACGAAACATGTGATCATCCTGGTGGTTTACGTTCAATGAGGCTGTAATTACGTCACCGATGTATAACTTTTATTTTAGAAGCTTTTGATGTAATAACCGAATTTATAAAGATCGTTTCTCCCTCAATGACATCATCTCTCCTCTAGCAAAATATGTAGAAAATTTTATCGAATAGTTGTAAGGTTTCTGTTTTATTTTCAGTGTTCAAGGAAAGTCATTTGAGCTTTATATTTTCATTGGATGTGTCATATTTCACATTTTTCAAACAGTAGTTTTCGATAGTCGACACGTTACGCCACAGAGGTTCCGAGTACATGCACTTTGATCTTTGGTTGCTAACAGCATTGTCATTTGTCATTGCAGTAAGCATTCTAAGAGTATCTGGTGAGACAATCGTTTGTTGACTGTGCTACTGAGCGGATGCTAATGACTTGCAAAGCTCGGGGGTTAAGATACAAAGAAGGATAAGCTGTGAATTACGTTTTTGTAAGGGTTAATCAGGCAAGTGTAAATTTTTTTGAGTAAAGTGTTGCTGCATTTCTTGCTTGCACGTAATTGTGGTGTGTTTGAAAAATGAAAAGTTTTGGTTGAACCTTTTTATTTCTTCGAGTTTTTTGGTTTCATTCTTCAGACGAGAGTTAGTGAAGTATTCTATTCACAAGGCTAGCACTCAAAAGTTATTGATTTTACCACTTCTTTACCGTTTCAGTAAATAAGTTTGGTAGAGCAAAATTTGTTATAAAGAATAAATTTTGTAAATATGATTGTTATAGTCAGACAATTAATTTGTTTGTGTAATATAGTTTTTTTCTGTAGTACAATTTTTAACAGTCAGTTTTCCTTCAATCATTTAAAAAGTTCAAATTCCAGCTCCGTCTCCACATGAAATAATTTTATTTCCTGATTATGTGTGTCATCGCATTGCACTGCGGAACATAGTGACAAAAAGTAACACATGATGTCTTTGCAATAGTTGCACGTTCTTGCATTGCACTTTCACAAGACTTTTCTTTCCTATTTAGCTTTCTTGCTTGCTGCTGCACTGTGTATTTCATGTTCGTCACATCGAGCAGTACCAGACTTCAGTCACCACTTGGAAGCCACATGAAATTTGTTAGGAGCCAGTTTTCCATTACCGTCAAGATAGTTAGACTATTTTCTGTTAGGTTTTCTTTTTTAAAACTCATTATCAGTCAGTTTAAGCAAAGGTTCAGTTCACATTACATTTCACATGCAGTCAGTTTTATTTTCATACTGCAGTGTCACATTTGGTGTGCATTTTCCGTGTTTTGAATTTTGTTTGGTCGGACAAAGTATGTAAATTTACAGGGCATTTTTGTAGAAACTTTTTTTTGTTATTCTTTCGTAATTCAATTGGTAATTTTTACAGCTTTTTCACTTTGTTGAAATAGCAAGTCAGGTATTGTGACGTGACGCATTGGAGCACTTCACTGTACTGCAAAACAGTACTTCACAGAACAGCTTATTTAATATACAGTTAAGTTTCCAGTCACCTTGGTAAGGTTAATAAAAAATACAGTTATACAGTTTTAGTTTTGGCGACTCTCTTTTCTTTTATAGATAGCGTTTCCGTAATTACACTACTTGCATTGTTCAACACTCACACACACACACACACACACACACATCTATGTGTATACAGACCAGCAGTTCAGTATACTCCAGTACACAAAAATAAACAAGTAGAAAGGTTACATAGTTCATGTGATTATATATATATAGGCCTATATACAGGGTGAGTCACCTAACATTACCGCTGGATATATTGCGTAAACCACATCAAATACTGACGAATCGATTCCACAGACCGAACGTGAGGAGAGGGGCTAGTGAAATTGGTTAATACAAACCATAAAAAAATTCACGGAAGTATGTTTTTTAACACAAACCTACATTTTTTAAATGGAACCCCGTTAGTTTTGTTAGCACATCTGAACATATGAACATATACGTAATCAGTGCCGTTTGTTGCACTGTAAAATGTTAGTTACATCCGGAGATACAGTAACCTAAAGTTGACGCTTGAGTACCACTCCTCCGCTGTTCGATCGTGTGTATCGGAGAGCACCGAATTACGTAGGGATCCAAAGGGAACGGTGATGGACCTTAGGTACAGAAGAGACTGGAACAGCACATTACGTCCACATGCTAACACCTTTTTATTGGTCTTTTTCACTGACGCACATGTACATTACCATGAGGGGTGAGGTACACGTTTGACGGGCGTTTCATAGAACGTGGAGGACGCATAAATTGGCCAGCCCGTTCTCCTGATCTTACACCTCTGGACTTCTTTCTGTGGGGTACGTTAAAGGAGAATGTGTACCGTGATGCGCCTACAACCCCAGAGGATATGAAACAACGTATTGTGGCAGCCTGCGGCGACATTACACCAGATGTACTGCGGCGTGTACGACATTCATTACGCCAGAGATTGCAGTTGTGTGCAGCAAATGATGGCCACCACATTGAACATCTATTGGCCTGACATGTCGGGACACACTCTATTCCACTCCGTAATTGAAAACGGAAACCACGTGTGTACGTGTACCTCACCCCTCATGGTAATGTACATGTGCGTCAGTGAAAAAGACCAATAAAAAGGTGTTAGCATGTGGACGTAATGTGCTGTTCCAGTCTCTTCTGTACCTAAGGTCCATCACCGTTCCCTTTGGATCCCTACGTAATTCGGTGCTCTCCGATACACACGATCGAACAGCGGAGGAGTGGTACTCAAGCGTCAACTTTAGGTTACAATATCTCCGGATGTAATTAACATTTTACAATGCAACAAACGGCACTGATTACGTATTTGTTTATATGTTCAGATGTGCTAACAAAATAACAGCGTTCCATTTAAAAAAACGTAGGTTTGTGTTAAAAACATACTTCCGTGCATTTTTTTATGGTTTGTATTAAACAATTGCACTAGCCCCTCTCCTCACGTTCGGTCTGTGGAATCGATTCGTCAGTATTTGATGTGGTTTACGCAATATATCCAGCGGTAACATTAGGTGACTCACCCTATATATATATATATATATATATATATATATATATATATATATATATGTGTGTGTGTGTTTTACATTAATCGTATTTCTTGACTCTGTCTTATACGTACTTCAGTAAAATCCTTCAGTGCTTCGCAGTCGTCAGGAACTAACTGAAGCCATTGAAATGTGAAACAATTGTAACTTGACTACCCCCAGTTGTTAAGAACTTGTGTAAATGCTAGCCTTCCTACAGATTACATTACTCGTCTGTAATTAGTGTCCCGCTTTTGTATTTTCTACAGGTTGTATTAATCATCGGTAATTGGAGTCATGCTTTTCTACTTCCTCCTCAATTGCAATTAGTAACCATCGAAAAGCGATAACTGACGTATGTGCAGATTTTGGAATAATACTGAGGAATGCTGGAACTGCTGTTCAGTGATAAATGCACTACTTAACTGTCTTTGTTTCGAGTGAATATATGCTCAAATGGTTCAAATGGCTCTAAGCACTATGGGACTTAACTTCTGAGGTCATCGGTCCTCTAGACTTCGAACTACTTAAACCTAACTTAACCTAAGGACATCACACACATCCATGCCCGAGGCAGGATTCGAACCAGCGACCGTAGCAGCAGCACGGTTCCGGACTGAAGTGCCTAGAGCCGCTCGGTCACAGCGGCCGGCTGTAGCAACATGCTTGCGACTCTTTCTCGATTTATCAAGCGTGTTGGAGCAGTTTTGTTTCGTTTCGCTTTGTCCACGCAGAGCAATAAATTAACGTTAGAATTTATAGTTGTTGGTGGACCAGGAACTACTCTGAGAAGAGAAGTGGAAGCCCGAATAGCCATTTATATAAAAAGAAAACTAAACTTAACTCCGCCGGAACAGGCTATGTAGGTTGAACGGTACCGACCGGCCGCCGTGTCATCCTCAGTCTATGGTCGCCACTGTATGCGGATATGGAGGGTCATCTCGTCAGCACACCGCTCTCCTGGCCGTGTGTCAGTATGCGAGACCGTAGCCGCTACTTCTCAACCAAGTAGCTCCTTAGTTTTCCTCACACCCCTCTTGCCAACAGCGCTCGGCAGACCGGATGGTCACCCATTCAAGTGCTAGCGCAGCTCGACTGCGCTTCATTTCGGTAATCTGAAGGGAACCAATGTTACCACTGCGGCAAGGCCGTTGGTCCATTTATATTAAGAAGTGATATAAAATATACCATCCGATTTTGCAGTGATTAGCATTTTGAAGCTTGTGTCATAGAACTAGAATTGATGGGGAGTTTATAGTAATAATATCGATGCAAAGGACTCCAGACTTTGATTGATTTATGAAATAATTACACATATTATTAAAGTTTTTAACGTCTAAACAGAATGACATACCTAACTACTGTAATGTTAAAAGGACATCTTAATTTAAATGCTCAGGCAAATTCATTATACAGTTATACTCAAGCCCAGTGTCATTTCATGTAGTCTAATTCTGCTTCACACAATTTATGACAAGACATTATCTCTATAGACATATAGAGTAAATTGTAGTTAAGCTATAAGAGTAATGAGTAAAAAAGGAATGGAGGACCGACTAACGTAAAACGAATTGTGATGGCACACTGGAAAGATGTCAAGATGTACACAACCCATTTGGCGTCAGTGAAAAATGTAATATAGTCTGTAAATTAACCTCCAGTTCCCACGAAAAAGTTTCAAAACAAGCATAATACATTATAATTCTTGTTTCTTTTAAATTTGTGTTTTGCAGGTATTCGTTGTAATACGAAAATTAACTGCAACTGCAGCTAAATACAGCAGCTCGCTCATTTTCCTAAGCAGAATTTCACAACACATTGACGTCCGTAATACCGACTGAAATTGCATGGCAAAACGCTCGTGTGCGGGGCTCGAGGTGAGCGACCGACTACAGGCGATATCGCTTGCGACTGATCGCTCGTATGTGTGGCCCTTTAAAATAGCTCACTAGGAGTTTACGACTGGTTTACAATGAGACAACGCGTGAATCCGTGTATGAAGTGCGATCTCGTGTAAAAGGGAACAATTTGTTGGAAATTGCATGACGTACATGTGCAATCTCATGTTAATCTTATGACCATGTAGAGGAGTCTACGATCGGTTTTTGAAGAGGAGACATGTGGTTTAGTGTGTGAAGTGCGATTCTGCGTGGAGACGACGCACTTTGTTGAGAGCTGCCTCGGAAAACGTGCAAGTGTGATCTCGAGCTGGCCTTACGATCGTGACCAGTAATGTCCGTGGAGTTTTAACACGCTCGAGAAATAATAATTAGTATCCGGAAACTTTTCTGTGAAGCCGGCCGTGGTGGCCGTGCGGTTCTAGGCACTTCAGTTCGGAACCGCGTAACTGCTACGGTCGCAGGTTCGAATCCTGCCTCGGGCGTGGATGTCTGTGATGCCCTTAGGTTAGTTAGATTTAAGTAGTTCTAAGTTCTAGGGGACTGATGACCACAGATGTTGAGTCCCATAGTGCTCAGAGCCTTTTCTGTGAACATTAATGCTAACTGGTTCTCGTTTTCTTGATTTGTGGTTCTGTGAATAAAAGAAAAGCAAGTGGCATCCCATTATTTCACAATTCTAACTTTTAGTAGCGCTGAGATTTTTCCCATTTGACTTTTCGTTACACACTGCACATTGGAGGCTGCGGCCGTCGGAGTAGGAACAAATCGACGACGACTGTGAGTAATCTGTATAAGATAAGAGGAAGCAAGTTACCTTCAGATATGTTTGGATAAGTGGGCGTGGAGGCGTATCCTTTTGGTGGAAAGTGTTACATTCAGGTAACCACCGGGTTTTACGGTATATGAGGGTTACAATTTGCATCTTTTGGGAACGTCATAAATACTGCGCTTGGTCGTAAAAATTACACTTGCGTTACCCCCTTAAATACACTCATTTACTTGTGTTCGCTTCCATTTCGTTCCGCTGCAAACGACGCTTTCATCAGCATGAGCACAGTCTGTTGCAGACATCCCATAGCACATCTTGGCTGCGAGTAAGCATCTAGGCTGCAACGAGCTTACGGGCGATTCTGAAGGCTGAGGTGGCCGGAACTAATACCATGACGTGTGAAGCTTAGTTGTTCCCTGTATTTCAGTCGCTTTATGCACACATTTCCTTTCGGCAGTCACTGAACTAGGCAATGCGTAAGAGCGAAGCCTGTTGTTGACTGTCATGACGTGAAATCAACAGCGTTTGCCCGTGAGACGCAGGGACATCACCGTATCAATCCATACTAAGTGGTCCAGCAGTGGTTGCTTGAGGGTTTCAGAAAAAATTGATATTTTCTGGGTGAGTTCCCTAATCTTTAGTGGACTCGCAAATATTTTAAATTTTTGTTGTTGTTTATCGTTTAGAAACGGCGACCATTTTGGTTTCAAGCAGCAAGCATTTTCTCATTTGCAAGCATCTGTGTTTTTTAAAATTTATTCAGTAATAGGTTGCCCTAGGCCTTTCAAGTGAAAAGCGTTTAGTTCAGCACACATTGACCAACAAATTAAAACTAGTATCACCTAGCTGAATGTATTCCTTAATATAGTCTACTGAAATAGCCCAAATTTACTGGTCGCAAATTAACTTTTTTTTTTTTTTTTGAGGATAGTTTTCCAAAGGAGTGATTTCTCAGCCCTAATATATTTTTGCTATTACGCTATATAGTACAGTTACTTTGTATAGAGTATCAATGGTCAGAAGCTTACACATAACAATACTATTTTTAAAATCTGTTTTTTTGAGTTATTCCATTTTTTGGCCTGCAATATCTTGTTTATTTTTATTTGAAAAGCCTAAGGCAACCCATTTCTGCATAATTAAGAAAACCGCAAATGCCAGGAAATGCTTGTCGAGTGAAACAAAAATGGCAGCCGTTTGTAATAACAATAAAAAGTTTTAAAAAATGTTTTTCAGTCCACTAAACGTACGGGAATTCACCTAGCAAATATCACATTTTTTCTGAGATGGTGAAGTAACCAATTTTTGCTTTTTGCACCACTTGATACGCAGTGACCCTGCCGTGGCGGTTCGCCACATTCGGCGGAACACGTGCGCCCGCATCCTCTCTGCTCGCAGCTGCCAAGGACGCCACGAAACACGGATGGTGGCACACACGGCCGCGCCAAGTTCCGCAAACGGTGAAGCGACAATGAAATATTCATATCCCTCGTACAGCTGTTCCACAAAAATATGGGAACAACAAAAACACAGCACATTACCATACTGTGTAGGAAACACGTTGGCATTCAAAACAGCTACCAGGCGTCTCTGAATGGTCTCCAGTGGATTCTTAAACCATCCTTCCTGCAAAATTGTGCCAAGTTCAGATAACGATGATGGAGCTGTATAGCGATCACACTCCCTTCTCTCCGAAGTAGACCACAAAGGCTCAGTAATATTGAGATCTGGTGACTGGTGGCCAGGGGAGATGCAGCAGTTCATCCCTGTGCTCACACGACCAATCCTAAACGATGCGAGCTGCGTGAAAATGGGCCCTTTCGTCTTGGATCCCAGCGTCACCACTGGGGAACAAATATTTTTCCATGAAATGCACCTAATCAGCCAGAACGGTCACATAACTTTTTGCAGTACTGCGACCTTGCAAAGTAACCAAGGGGCCCATTGAATAACGCGACTTGGTTGCCCAAATCAAAAAAATGGCTCCAAGCGCTATGGGACTTAACATCTGAGGTCATCAGTCCCCTAGACTTAGAACTACTTAAACCTAACTAACCTAAGGACATCACACACTTCCATGCCCGAGGCAGGATTCGGACCTGCGACCGTATCAGCAGCGCGGTTCCGGACTGGAGCGCCTAGAACCGCTCGGCCACAGCGGCTGGCTTGCCCAAATCATTAAAATGTTCAAATGTGTGTGAATTCCTAAGGGCCCAAACTGCTGAGGTCGTCGGTCCCTAGACTTACACACTACGTAAACTAACTTAGACTAACTTATGCTAATAACCACAAACACACCCATACCCGAGGGAGGACTCGAACCTCTGGCGGGAGGGGGCCGCGCAAGCTGTGACACGGCGCCTCATACCGCGCGGCAACTCCACGCGTCCCAAATCATTACCGAATCCTCGTCATGTGAACCCTTGGGATGTAAACTGCACCAAATGTTGGAAACAGTGTGAAACAAGACTCATCCGCCCATAATGACATTCTTCCATTGGTTCATGAACCAGGTTGTAATGGCTTCGGCGCCACCTTTTTTTGTTAGCATCACTGATGAGTGGTTTTGAAATTCCAGCTCTCCTTGATATTCCCAACTTGTGGCGCTCCCCTCATGTTGTTTTGGTGCTGCCAGAGTCATCAAATGGTTCAAATGGCTCTGAGCACTATGGGACTTAACATCATGGTCATCAGTCCCCTAGAACTTAGAACTACTTAAACCTAACTAACCTAGGGACATCACACAACACCCAGTCATCACGAGGCAGAGAAAATCCCTGACCCCGCCGGGAATCGAACCCGGGAACCCGGGCGCGGGAAGCGAGAACGCTACCGCACGACCACGAGCTGCGGACTGCCAGAGTCATCACACTCCTCTTCAATGACTGTCCGTCACGAACACTGAACACGCACTTCCGTCCGCGTTGTGACTTGGCGGACGATGTTTTTTCTCTTTCCCTTAATGCTGTGAATATCTTCGATGTGGTGCCTCTGAAGCACCAAACACGTCAGCTACCTTGGTTTCGGAAGCACCTACTATACGAGCACCAATAAATGTACCCACTCAGAAGTCGCTTTGCTCCGACATATTGCACTCGCAACTACACAAACAGTGATCTTTCCACGACTGACATCTGCAACGTTGAGGGCATTGCACAGATACCGTTCGTGGCCAAATACAACAGTGCAACATGCAGTCTCAGCTGGCATCTCCAGCAATGTTCAAGCATGCATTTCTCGCGGCATTACATACTTGTCCAACACCTGTATCTCATAAAGGTCTGTGAGACATCGAAACGAGATTTTGCCAAGTGATAGTCCGCAAAGAGGAGAGTATTTCGCAACATCGTTAATATGTGAAATTATCTTATACTGCGATAGACAGATTTTTTTCAATGAAGTAGTATAATTTTATAAGGGCCGTCGATAGCTGGTGACACGAGAATTGCTGTGGGTTTTGCAACAAGAAAAGTGTAAAAATTACACTTTTTCTTTTATACCGAGACTGGGTTTTTTCGCTGTTTCACGGTTTAGAATGTTAGTGAGATGGATATTTGTAAACTCTGCTGTGTTTTGACAAAAGAAGCAAACTTTCACGTGGCTGAAAGAGAAGTGTAGGTCTTACTCACAATTCGTCACTGATGATACTTCTTTGAAGGAAAAAAGGATGAACAAGTCTAGAGAAAATAAATCGCCACTTAAATTGTAATTTCGGCAGAATCCTATATCCCAAGTGGGCCTGAAACTCGCCAATGGATTTTATTTCCACACTGACAGAAAGAAATTCTCAACACCAAGAAGGAGTGGTGCGCATATACGAAATATAGTAGGCGTGTCTCTACAACTGAAAGATGATGTCTATTCAACTTTCGCGCCAGCCGCATAAGACTGGCCCCGGCAGCGCCACTATGAGTGTGCAAACCAGGTTTGCTTCAAATACGCCGCGTAACGGTCGTGAGCGTTAGTTACCTTTAAGGCTGGACATAGTGAGTTGATGTTAGACAAGAACGTCTTTACGGCAGGAGTGGGCAAGATTTCGAGTCGCGGGCCAAGCCCGGGCCCGACAACCAAAGCGCTGTCTCTCTTCACCCACTGCCACGTCACGCTCTATGAGCGCGTCGGCGGTGGTATTGGCAATAGAGCGGCGCGGGTGGGGGGGGGGGGGGGCGGGAAGAGGGGACCACAGCGAAAGCGCCGCATATAAATGACAGTAGTACAGGGGCTACTGCATACAACTTGGTTTTGTATTTCACATTTCTCAACAACATAGATTAAAAAAACAAAATAAGTTTTCAGTTGTTGTTGTTGTTGTTGTGGTCTTCAGTCCTGAGACTGGTTTGATGCAGCTCTCTGTGGTGTCACCGCCAGACATCACACTTGCTAGGTGGTAGCTTTAAATCAGCCGCGGTCCATTAGTACATGTCGGACCCGCGTGTCGCCACTGTCAGTGATCGCAGACCGAGCGCCACCACACGGCAGATCTCGAGAGACTTACTAGCACTCGCCCCAGTTGTACGGACGACTTACCTAGCGATGCAACACTGACGAAGCCTCGCTTATTTGCAGAGAAGATAGTTAGAATAGCCTTCAGCTAAGTTAATGACTACGACCTAGCAAGGCGCCATAGCAATTGATAGTTATCGTATGAAGCATGTCTCATCAAGAACGATGTATACAAATGATGGATTAAAGTTAAGTATTCCAGAAGCTACGTACTTTTCTTTATAGCATTCATTACGTATCCTGTTTCAGACCTCACGCCATCCTGCGTGAGCTTATAGCGTGCATTTCGGCCTTCTCTAGCAATATAACACTCTCCATGCTACTCTATCCTGTGCAAGCTTCTTCATCTCCCAGTACCTACTGCAACCGACATCCTTCTGAATCTGCTTAGTGTATTCATCTCTTGGTCTCCCTCTACGATTTTTACCCTCCACGGTGCCCTCCAATGTTAAATTTGTGATCCCTTGATGCCTCAAAACATGTCCTACGAACCGATCCCTTCTTCTAGTCAAGTTGTGCCACAAACTTCTCTTCTCCCCAATCCTATTCAATACCTCCTCATTAGTTACGTGATCTACCCACCTTATCTTCAGCATTCTTCTGTAGCACCACATTTCGAAAGCTTCTATTCTCTTCTTGTCCAAACTAGTTATCGTCCATGTTTCACTTCCATACATGGCTACACTCCATACAAATACTTTCAGAAACGACTTCCTGACGCTTAAATCTATACTCGATGTTAACAAATTTCTCTTCTTGAGAAACGCTTTCCTTGCCATTGCCAGTCTACATTTTATATCCTCTCTACTTCGACCATCATCAGTTATTTTACCCCCTAAATAGCAAAACTCCTTTACTACTTTAAGTGTCTCATTTCCTAATCTAATTCCCTCAGCATCACCCGACTTAATTTGACTACATTCCATTATCCTCGTTTTGCTTTTGTTGATGTTCATCTTATATCCTCCTTTCAAGACACTGTCCATTCCGTTCAACTGCTCTTCCAAGTCCTTTGTGTCTCTGACAGAATTACAATGTCATCGGCGAACCTCAAAGTTTTTACTTCTTGTCCATGAATTTTAATACCTACTTCGAATTTTTCTTTTGTTTCCTTTACTGCTTGCTCAATATACAGATTGAATAACATCGGGGAGAGGCTACAACCCTGTCTCACTCCTTTCCCAACCACTGCTTCCCTTTCATGCCCCTCGACTCTTATAACTGACATCTGGTTTCTGTATAAATTGTAAAAGTTTTCAGTATCAATTAATTATTTTTTGCGCACTGAAGACATAATACAATTTTTATCTGGTACAAACTGTCGACATACGGGCAGTCTAATACAAGTTCACAGAGTTTTGCACTCATGCAATTGTGACCTACTTAAGTTTCATAATCGAAAAAAGGTCTTTCACACAGAAATGTCGATCGAAAGATTGGAGCACTTGTGCAACCTCACTCAGTATGGCGACTTGGAGAATCTACCTGAGGAAAGCCTTGTAGATGTTCTGGATAGTTTTAACGTAAAAAGATTTGTAATTAAAAAGTGGAATTGCCTTGTAGCTCAATCTGTTACATCTGCACATGCACAGGGATGCTTTCAACTGAAACGACAAACGGTCTCGAAAACAGCACGAAAACAGGTGTAAGATTGACAGTATCCTCAAAATACTTATAATACTATCGGTGTAATTCTTGCACGGGCACAATGAATTCTTCAGACTTTGCACTTTCTTTAACGCCAGTGAGCTTACGTAACTAGATTGTCTTTGTCAGAATTTCTTTTTAAATGCATCTCCATCAAATTAGAAACAAGTTACCTCGCAGTGTCTTATTGCGGACAGTGTTCGGTAAATTCCGCTTGAAATGTGAAGTCTGTAATCGATTCCGGCTGGTCTAATTTTAGTTCCTACGCTTTTTTTTTCTTCGTAAATTCAACAATAGAGAAATTTAAATCGAAAAATCGTTCCAGGCATACGCCTTGAGTTAACCAATGTAATCTGCAATAATAAAAGAGGGCTGCAAACTCTTCCTTCCTTTCCATTGAGAAATACAACTCAAAATGAAATAATGGGCGCGACTTCACAAATTTTACTATTCGTCCCATCACTTTCTACAAGTGCTCCATGCCTGCAAATTTAACACAGAGTGCTTCTTGATGTAGTGAACAATGAATCCCATCTGTAGATCGTCGTAATTTTTTGCTCTTTCATTGTCTCCTAAAAATATAAATTCTTTCTGGATGATACTATAAAGGCGTTTCGCAGCGAATAAGCAGAACTCATCGCCTGTGGGACTTGACAATTCTCTTCTCTCTCTCTTCTGTCATTCTCGTTCTTTTTAAATGATTGTGACTATACGTCGCTAGACTGCCTCTTTTTGTGCAAACAGCTCTGGACCTGTGAACGTTCTTCATACCATGAACAAATAGCGGAGGGTAAACAGCGCTGATATCACGATTCTGCCTAACTCAGCGAGCTCAGCCGACCGCAAAATGCCACACCACACTGCTAAATGAATGTCGCGCTACACCAGGTACTTCCGAGAAGGGCCGAACAAAGCCGAGTGACAGCGAGGCCTCGCCCCGCCTGCGGACTGCGTACGCTGCACACGTGAAGTGTGACACGCCCTGACCGGCCCTGATTTAAGGCGACAAAGGCACCATTCTCAACATCTCACTGAGTTTGAACGAGCTCGTGTTATAGGACAACGGGAAGCGGATATTCCTTCTGCTATGTTGCAGAAAGACTTGGCAGGACTGTAGCCACTGTACGTGATTGATGGCAGCAGTGATCACGAGAACTTACGACCGCAAGAAGACCAGGTTCCGGACGGCCACATTACACTACAGAGAAGGAAGACGTTCGCATTCGACGCGTGCCTCTGGCGCATCGTACTGCATCTTCAGCAGCAATGCGAACTGCAGTCGGCACCACAATGACGCAACGAACTGTTTCAAATCGGTTACTTCAAGGACAGCTCCAACCCAGACACCTTGAAGCGTGCATCCTACCGGCCCCAAACCACTGCCATTTGCGACTTCAGTGGTGTCAAGCGAGAGCTCACTGGAAGGAAGGGTGGAGGTTCCTGATGAAAGCTGTTTCTGCCTCGATGCAGTTGGTTCGAAGGAGGCCGTTTGAGTGCCTGCAACCAACGTGTCTGCATGCTAGACACACTGGACATACACCTGGATTTATAATCTGGGGTGGGATTTCGTATGACAGCAGGAGCACTTTCGTGGCTATCTCACGCACGCTAACTGCAAATCTATGCGTCAATTTGGCGATTCGACCTGTTGTGCTGCCATTACAGCATCCCAGGGGGTGTTTTCCAACAGGATAACGTTCGCCCATATACCGCTGTTGTAATCCGACATACTCTACAGACTATCGACGTGTTGTCTTGGCCTGTTCGATCACCACTTCTGTCTCCAATCGAGCACATATGGGACATCAGCGGAAGACAACTCGAGCGTGTTCACGAAAGGCATTAACTGTCCCTGTATTGAGCGACATGTTCACGAGAAGCATTAACCGTCTCTGTATTGAGCGACCAAGTGCAAGAGGCTTGGAACCCCATCCCACAAACACATCCAGTACCTGTACAACACAATGCGTGGACATTTACATGCTTGCATTCAACATTGTGACGGTTACACCGGTTATTAATGTATCAGCATTTCACCTTCGCAATGGCTTATCTTGCGTTAAATTAACCTGTGATCTTGCAATTTTAATCGCTTAAATATGTTACCTAGACAAATCTATTCCCGAAATTTAATTGCTCTAAATGGATTATTTTTTGGTATTGCGATATTTTTCCGTCAATGTATACCTCAATGATCTCAAAAATATCGACTCACAGCACCTGGTGTACATCTTTTAGCTCGTATCCCTATACAGAGTGAAGGAATGTACTTTTTCAAAAGATTCAAATGGCTCTAAGCACTATGGGACTTAATATCTGAGGTCATCACACACATCCATACCCGAGGCAGGATTCGAACCTGCGACCGTAGCAGCAGCGCGGTTCCAGACTGAAGCACCTATAACCGCTCGGCCACAGCTGCCGGCCGTACTTTTTCATTTCAACTGTTTTTTAGTTCGACACAGACACTGATAATTTGTTTTCCCTTGACCATTAGTTGACAGGATTCTGCAAATCATCAGAGTGTCACAGCTTCGCAGCTACGAAATAATTGTATTGTCTCAACAAAAACTATTCCGTTTCTGTAAAGGAGCATGCTTCTATTGGAAAAAAATGTGGTTGATTCCTTTCGTGAGCCGTCAAGATGAAAATAGATTCCATCTTAACATATCGAAAAGTATCTTACTCCTTCATGTTCAGAGAAACGTGATCAGAGGCAAGTTTTGCATAATGCCCACACTGCCGACACGGCAAAGCATTCATATCTCCGTCTATGCAGAACGCACGCCATTTAGTGCTAGAGAAGTGCGAAATTGTTGTAGTTACAAATGGTTCAAATAGCTCTGAGCACTATGGGACTTAACATCTGAGGTCATCAGTCCCCTAGAACTTAGAACTACTTAAACCTAACTAACCTAAGGACATCACACACATCCATGCCCGAGGCAGGAATCGAACCTGCGACCGTAGCGGTCGCGCGGTTCCAGACTGAAGCGCCAAACATTACTCATAAGATTATGTATTAACAACAATAAATTCGTAGTGAATACAAGATATATTGCTCTGTTGCTAGTTACATTTTGTGTAACTCATTTGCATGATTTTTATCGATAAGTTGCGGAACAAGTCTGTTTACAGACTATGTGTTCCTGAAAAGTCTTACAGCTACACGCTGGCCATTTACGGCACAACAAATAGAAATTGCTTATATTCAACAATAATGAACAAATTAGTCTTTAACACTATTCTTGTAGCTTTTGATTCACTTATATGGGACGATCAAAAACTTTCCTTTTGAGGGCGTTGCTGCAGCGCATATGCAACGTTGCGTGACTCCGATGCGGATATATAAGTACCGACACGTAGACAAGGGGTTGGCGTGGCATTCGTGTCTTTTTGAACTCCGTGCGGTAAATGCGGAAACGTGAACTGTCGCGACGTTATTATCAAATGTGTTTAAACATGCCCAACGTGTTGTTATTCTCTTCTTGGTTCCCGAAAGACAATCACCAGTAGACATCCATCGGTGAATGAATGTGTATGGGACAGCTTGCCTATTGAAAACCATCATTGCGGGAAGAGTGCGCAAAGTTCCGTGCTGGTTACGATCCAACACAAGGCGTCGGTCGATCTGGAATGCTAGCTTCATCCATTGCAGACCAACTGGGATGGAACACACTCAGGCACCCGCCATATAGTCCTGATCTATCTCCATGGGAATATCACGCCTTCAGTCCCTTAAAAAAGGCCCTTGAGGGTGGACGATTCCTGTCGGACGGAGATGTGTAGCAGGCAGCTACGGCCTTCTTCAGGCAGAAGGTAATGACGTTTTACCAGACGGGTATGTTCAACCTGGTACGTCGGTCGGATGACTGCCTCAATGCTCACGGCGATTTGTCAGATTTGTATACCGGTTCTGGACTGTAGGCCTTCGAATGGAATTGTTTTTAACGCCCCTCATAATTTTAGTTTCTTTAGCTACACAACACCTCTGAGCACTCTTTCCTAGCTTTTGCCCCTGCGTACGGATTAGGTTTTTTTTTCGTGATTTGGAAAATGTATATTGGTTATTTCATCTTTGTGGACGGATGCCTTCCGCCTCAACATAATCATTTCTTAACCTAAGGGACGGCATTTGTGTGCGCCATCCGTCTGTGTGCTGTCGTATTTTAACTACGTATTCTATGCTTTGACGCGGAGACTGGGAACCAGCCCAGCATTTCGCTAAACGTGCATGAAAAACAATCTAAAAACCATAGTCAGGCTGGTCGCTGCTTCAGACCGACGGTCTTTCATCCACTGCGCGCATTCAGTCCAAGTCTGGTTCACATTCGTCTTGCAAGTTAGCACGCCACGTATTAGGCTGTACGAGCAGGTTTTTAGTTACAAAGACTATCAGTTACTGTTTAAAGGTTCGTCTGTAGTATAAAAGCAGTTATACAAATGAAATTTTTTTAGGCTACATTTGAAATCTGCTTTGATATCTTTCATAATATGAGGTGGATTCAATAAGTAACGCAACACTTTTTTTGTGAAAGCAGGCCGGATTTATTCAAGATTCCAACACACCATATTATTCCCAACTGTTTTGGCTACAGAAACCTATTTTTCGACATATTCTCCGTTCAATGCGATGGCCTTACGCCACATTGCCGCTTGGTACCACTCGACTGGTCCACGTCGGAGACAAAGTCTTGCTGTACCAATAACCTACCCATCAACCACGTACTGCTTCCCGTGGAGTGCATTCTTCAATGGGTCAAGCACATTGAAGTCGGAAGTGCGAGAACCTGGCTGTCGGATGGATAAAGAAGAACAGTCCAATGAAGTTTTGTGAGTTCCTCTCGGGTACGGCAACTCATTTGAAGCCTCGCGTTGTATTGGAGAAGTTCGCCTCCAATTTTGTGGCGTCGAACACGCTGACTACGGTCGCAGGATCGAATCCTGCCTCGGGCATGGATGTGTGTGTTGTCCTTAGGTTAGTTAGGTTTAAGTAGTTCTAAGTTCTAGGGGACTGATGACCACAGATGTTAAGTCCCATAGTGCTCAGAGCCATTTGAACCATTTGAACACGCTGAAGTCGTTTCTTCAGTTTCCTAGGGATAGCACAATACGCTTCCGAGTTGATCGCTGCACCATGAGGAAGGGCATCAAGCCCCTTCAAAGTACGAGCGGACCCTCACCATAACTTCCCCGGCTGAGGGTCCGGCTATGAAGTTTTTCTTCGGAGGAGAGGTGGTGTGGCGCCACTTTATGGATTGCCGTTTTGTTTCCGGTTCGAATTGATGAACCCATGTTTCATCGCCTGTGACGATGTTCGACAAAAAATTGTCTCGATCAACGTCATAGCGCGCAAGCAATTCTGCGCAGCTGGTCATTTGTTGTTTCTTACTGTCTTGTGTTAGGCGGCGAGGAACCCAGCGGAAACACACTCTTGAGTACCCTAGCTGGTGGATGAGTGTGTCAGCATTACCACCCGAGACATCCAGTTGTGCAGCGAGGTGTTTGATTATGAATGAGAGTGTCCGCACGTTCCAACATCATTGGAGTCACAGCTGTGTGCGGCCGGCTGGCACGTGGGAGATCGGACAAGTTTGCGCGACCTTGTTGGCGACGGTGCCAAGGCCCCGCCAACAACAGAACATACTTTTGTTCACTGCCGGGTCTTCATAGACATTCTACAAGCGCCTATGAATGTATGCGACACTGGTTTTCCGCCAAAAGAAACTGTTGGGAACGCAGCTCCTTTACAGACGCCATTTTGAAGGGTACGTATAGCGCCGTCACCTATGGGAACTACATAAACTATAGGGGCTGAAGCAAAAATATCCCAGTATGTCCCACAACAGAAATTGGATGGAAAAAATAAGTGTTGCATTACTTATTGAACGCCCCTTTTGTGCTGTTGAATAAATGATTAAAATTTTTGCGCTGCTTATTGAACTTCTTTCTAAGAAACAAGACGCATTAGTAATGAGCGATAAAACGACATATTTATTGTTCTAGTGTTGTGATGCGAACATCACTACAAATTCAAAGGTTCGGTCGCTTACGAATCTTCGACCTCTATGGAAAAATGCCATGTTACCCAATGTTTCGCAATCCACCTTAAACTGAAAAGTTATTTTTAGCTGGCTACGTAAGCCAGTTTACAAGAAAGAGGAAGGTCAAAAAATGGTTCAAATGGCTCTGAGCACTATGGGACTCAACTGCTGTGGTCATCAGTCCCCTAGAACTTAGAACTATTTAATCCGAACTGACCTAAGGACATCACACACATCCATGCCTGAGGCAGATTCGAACCTGCGGCCGATGCGATCGCGCGGTTCCAGACTGCAGCGTCTAGAACAGCTCGGCCACTCTGGCCGGCTATAAAACAAGTACAACTATTAATTTAAAGACGTTTTGTTTAACACATTTACTTATAAGCTTGTAAGTCATCATTGCATGTAGAATACGTGAAATTAAGGTGAAATCACAAGGCTAGATGTAAAAGTGCTAATGATGGCCCACCTTTTACTCTGTTCGAGATTGTTTTTATAGCTTTGCGTTGCGTTTATCATCACAACATTGCTTTACACGGAAAATAACAACTCTGCAATTCCTAAAAGGTATCGCGACACGCTCAATGGAACCATGGCCGCGAAACACACAGCATCTCTTTCACTTTTCGTCTTGTAATGCAACAACCTGATGATGAATGGAAGTTCGATACCACTAATGGCAAGGAACAATAGAATGTGTCAAACAAAAACGTCCTTAAATTAATGGTTAGTAGTCGTTCTTATAACATGCACTAGTTGAGTACCCGACGCTGCACAGGTACTTATTCATTCCAATCTTTTTTTAGTCCATCTCCCTGCCCCTCTTTCCATCTCCTCCTCCCACCACTCTGCTTCCACTTTCTTCTGCCCTTCTCCCTTTCCATCTGTTCCTCACCCCTCTCTCTGTCCATCTGCTACTCCCTCCCCCTCTGCTCATCTGCGCCTCCCCACTCTATCACCTCCTTTCCCCTTCTTAATTCATGTCCTCTTTCCCCCTCTAAATTCATCTCATCACCCCTGCTACCTGCGCTCTTCTCCTCCCCCCCCCCCCTCTCTATCATTCTCCTCACAGCCCCTCTCTCTGTTCATCTCGTTTTCCTTCTCTATCTCTATTCATTTCACCCTTCCTCCCCTCAGTCCATCTCTTACACCCTACCATCTCTCTACATTATTATGTTATCACCCCTACCCCAAGAGCTGGCTGGTGGTTCTTACCCCCACAGTATTTCTTTCTAAATAGTAAGGAATGCGGTTACCGAGATTGGTTGAAACTGATTCAAGGGTTTAGGAAGAGCTTTTTACCTGCGCCGTTGCCAGGATATGCACATGTCTCACATATTTCACACATATTTAACATATTTCACTCATATTTGTACACATATTTCACCTGTATCTGTATTGAATTTCATCCTGCAGTTTCTTTTCCACGTCATATGACCTGAACTATGTGTCGTACAATGATATAATTTACAGGTACATTCGAGGGTGTTGCGACGTGTGTTGTGAATGGAATTACGTGTCGTACATTGATACAGCTTTGAAGGTTCATTCAACGGCATAAACGAATATCGTCTGTGAAATTTTTTTGTTGCTAGTTATTAGCAGGTAAGTAACAAATTTAAACGTAACGTTTGATACTTAGGTTTTTCAGGTATCTCAGTTTTATAACACAAAATCTCCCTGAACTATGCGTCATACAATGGTATAATTTGGCAAGTACATCCAGTGGTATATATGAATATTGTCTGCAAAATGTGTCGTGAATATAGTTAATAGTGATGAATAATAGATCAAAACATCATGTCTGATCCTTCAGTTTTACTGCATGAACAGCCAAAATATAGTAAGCGATAAATATTTTTTTTTTCGTTTCATCATTTTGTGCGGCTTATCAACTAGAAAAAATTTCGTAAAGGTCTGAAATTGTGTGAAGTTCGCTGCACGTCACTAAGTGTCTCTCGTTCTCAAATGCTGGATTTTTTTATAGCTACGTCGTTCTTACTCCCAAAGTGATTCTTTTCAGAAAGTGAGTGATACATATACCAATTTTGGTTGAAATCTATCCAGTGGTTTCGGAGACGTGGAACATAAATACATACATACACATATAGTGCAGGGTGATCAAAAACAGTCTGAAAAGCTTATATGGGCGTTGAGGGGCGGTTGTACTGAGAAACAATTGTTAAGAAAAAATTGTAGGCCGATCCAATTTATTTACCATCGAAGATAACAAATCAGGTCGTCGCGAGCGCAAATTCAAACACTTGACCGCGCTTAAATGCAGTAATGCATAGGTATCTGTGAACCCGTGAGTTACCACGTGTTCCAGTGCCCATTGCTATTTAAAATGTACCTTTTCCCGAAAAGTTTGTTCGGCTTGAGCAGACCAAACAAATAACGCGTTTGTCGACTCTTGTCTCTAACAGGCTGGTTGAATTTGCTCGTACGACCACCCGATTGGCTAACTTCGATGCTAAATAATTCGGGAACGAGCAACGCCTCGAATTTATTTTCTTAAGAATTATTTCTCAGCCCTATCTCTCCCGCAGCATATTTACAATCTTTTCAAACTGTTTCTGGCCACCGTGTATACGTACATCCATTTTTACAGTATTTGTGGATTTAAGTTAATTTATCGCCGTGTGTACATTAGGCCAATGGAGGCCAGCGAACGGCAAAGTCTGAATTCAGCCGAACGTTGGTCGCCGATGCAATTGCGTTCGGCCTCTCATCCACACCAAACGAAGAGCTTGGGGCCAAGGGATTCGGCTATGTGAATTTGCATTTGACTCCGATAACTTGCCGACGTTGCTCCCGTTTCGTTATCGTTATAAAGTATCATTTTCATTACAATTTCTCCGGCCGATACTGTGAGGGAAGAGGAGGATTTAGCAGTCGTCGCAAGTGGAGCATTTATTTTAGTACAAGGAGCTCATCATCAGAGAAAGAAGAAGAAGAAACGACTCTGGAAGACGCCTGCTTTTAAAAAGTAGGGAGGAGTGTGGTGAGAACAAATTAATGTCTGATCTGAAAACTGAATTAGTGTATGGGCTATTTCATACTTTTTCCCCAAAGAAAGCCAGAGATTTCGAACTTTTATTGAATTGTGTAGGCCCTAAAATTTCCAAAAGATAACACGTCTTTTAGGAGAAATATAATTGCAGCAGAACGTTAATAGTGACTCCCAGTTTTTTTTTCTCTTTGTCATTCACGGCGAAAAGATGTCAATAAAGATATCGTTTTCTTTTCAACATCTCGCATATCACTAAGTAATAGCCAAGTTATTCCCCTCCAAGCGTCTAGTCTTTTCAGTTCGGTTTTGCAGCCGCATTTCTTAAGGGCCCATTAAAATTCCCGTTCACGTTAAAACTCTATCAGCTTTAATGCTCTCTCGATATTCCACGCTATACTCCAGCATTTTTAAACACAAAAAATACACACCTTTAGAGAGAGACGGCATTGTCTACAGGGAAAACAGCGATTGCTGAAATTAAAGTTTTTCAGGGCGGCCACAAGTCGCACTCAGTACGTTTTATTGAGTGATTTAGGTCTTTGATTTAATAGCCAACTAATGTACTTTAAATTATAAATTCCAGAGTTTCTGATGATGCTCTTGTTAAACAAAAAACATTAAGTGCAACTTGTGTCTATCCTGGAAAATTTAGCAGGGCGGCCCATAGATTTCAAGGGCCTTCAAACTTTCTTAGCGCATGAGTTAAATATCACAAATACTGATTCTTCAGTACATTGTTTTCCTGGTAATTAAATTCTGCCTGCATGGAACACTGTGAACAATTTATTTATGCATTGAATGTAGCGTTATATATAAATAATAGTACGCGCAATGTTAATAATAAAAGCTACTAAAAGAAACAAACCCAATATTCACTGAAAAACGTTTGTAGCATAATTCATTATACTGATTTTAAAAGTCTTTTTGAATTTGTCAATGCCAGCTAAACAGTTTCGGGCAACTATAGAATCTTTCATTCTTGCATCAGTGAAGCTCATTTTAGAAGCAAGTTCATGTTCTATTGATAACTGTGCTAGCTGACTAAGTATCTATTGGTTTAAAATTATTGGTAAATGATTTTTGATTAATGTAATTTACTAAATCCTCTCTCAGCTGAAGCAACAGTCATTCGCAGGGTAATGAAAATCCTGAGTGCAATACGAAGTTTTGGATTGTAAATTTCATTTAGGAGAAGAAATGGAAGCCTCTTGTTTTCTGTTGTCTTTGTCCAGTCCAGAAAAGTAGCAGTACTCACTGACTTCAACATTTGTATTTCTTTGATGAGATTATGACTCATGTGATCGGGAAAAGTTTTGATCATTTTCTTAATGGTGTCACGATCCATATGAGAAACAATCTTGTTGGGATCATGCCAAAAATCTCTTATTGAAACAGTTTGTTCATCTGTTTCATCTATGAGTGTCAGGTGTTCCACTAATAACCCAGTCAATTTCATCAATGAAAATCTTCGTCTTCCTTCCTCTCTTTAACGAAAAAATTGACTCAGTCTCAATTTCAGTAGCCTTTTTTTTTTAAGTTCTGCGTAAGTATTCACGCCAGAAAGCTCTTACCTCCTTATCTACGGTAATTGTCAGAGCTTTAATGTTTTTCATTTATCAAGTGAAATAACTTTTGACTACAGAATCAGACTTAGATGGTCTGCATTCCAAACATTCAAGAGGATCAGTGTTCCAAACTTGGAGAAGTAACTGATTAACATTGCCCAAGAAAAGTTGGAGGAGCTATAAAATCTTTTTGTTGCGTCGATATATTTTCTGTTATCTCAATTTATAAACTAACAAAATCATTGACCTCACATGCTTGTACGAACGCCCAGCACAGACAGTTCGCTGAAAATTTCCATCTTAAAAAAAAAAAAAAAAAGAGAGAGAGAGAGAGAGAGAGAATTGAATAAAGATCAAAAGTAGATGTAGAGACATAATCGCAGATCGGACCGTAACCAAGGCCAACCGCTTCGTTGGCTCCGATTTACCGTCGGCACACCATAAGCAAATCTCGGGAAACGAAACGGTTGTCTGTCGTTCGTTGGTCTTTGTTGATTTAGTATGTACGCGCGTTTACAAGCCATTCACACTGTTCCTGACCACCCTGTGTACGTACATCGAGTTTCACAAAGTGTATGTATTCAAGTTATTTGACAGAACCACTTAGTGCGATCATAGGGGTATCAAGTGAAATTTTTGACTAGATTGAGGGCTTTTTGATAGCAAGAACACAGCATGTTATCTTGGATGGAGTATCATCGTCAGATGTAGAAGTAACTTCGGGTGTGTCCAGGGAGGTGTATTGGGATCCTTGCTATTAATGTTGTATTATAATGACGTTGTTCACAATACTAATAGAAACCTCAGACATGTCGCAGATGACGCACTTATGTATAATGAAGCACTATCTGAAAGAAGCTGCATAAATATTCAGTCAGTTCTTGATAATATTTCAAAGTAGCGCAAAAATTGGCAACTTGCTTTAAATGATCGGAAAAGTAAAATTGTGCACTTCTCAAAACCAAAAAAACCATAGTACCCTATGACTGCGATATCAGTGAGTCACTGTTGGACTCGGGCAACTCGTACCTGGGTGTAACACTTTGTAGGTACATGAAATGGAATGATGACATTGGGTCAGTAGTGGGTAACGTAGGTTGTAGACTTGGTACAACACTGAGGAAGTGCAATCAGTCTACAAAGGAGATTGCTTACGAGTCACTCGTGCTACCGGCTCTAGTATATTGCTCAAGTGCGTGGGCCCATACCAGATAAGATTAACAGAGGATATTGATCGTATTCAGAGAAGGCCAACACGAATGGTCACGGGTTTGTTTAATCCGTGGGAGAGTGTCACAGAGATACCGAAGAAACTGCACCGGCAGAATCTTACAGATAAACGTAAACTACCCGAAGAAAAAATTTCAAGAACCGGGTTTAAATAATGTTTAGAAATGTAGCACAACTTCCTACGTGTCGCTGACTCAGGAATCGTGAGGATAAATTGGAATAATTAATAATCATCTTGTGGTGCAGTTCTTCTTGTTGTCTCCGTGCTTGCTAAGAAAATGGGATGAGAAGTTCCGCCTTATGCAAGACACCTTTTTTCTTTTTGTTTCACCCATACATGTTTCAGCACTTTTGTGCTATCGTCAGTGGGTTCTATTTTTATTTTTAACTTACATGATGTTATTGTCCTCTTGTTTTGGTAGCTGTTCTGCTACACAATATACAACTTGTCATAGTTTTGAAGTTGTGGTACGTTTTCCTGTGTTCTTGGCGAACTAAATAGGCTTACTTCTTTGCCTGTGATCGCGTGGCAATGCAGTTTTTCCGATTACTCAAAACATAGGCGGAGTTTTCGCTGCCATTACGTTTTGTACAACAGCGAATGGCAGCGAAAACTCCGCTTATGTTTTGAGTAATCGGAAAAACTGCATTGCCACGCGAACACAGGCAAAGAAGTAAGCCTATTTAGTTCGCCAAGAACACAGGAAAACGTACCACAACTTCAAAACTATGACAAGTTGTATATTGTGTAGCAGAACAGCTACCAAAACAAGAGGACAATAACATCATGTAAGTTAAAAATAAAAATAGAACCCACTGACGATAGCACAAAAGTGCTGAAACATGTATGGGTGAAACAAAAAGAAAAAAGGTGCCTTGCATAAGGCTGAACTTCTCATCCCATTTTTGGAATAATTAAACCACGCAGAGACGCATTCGAACATTCTTCCCGCACTCCGTACGTGAGTGGTTCGCGAATAAACCCTAATAACTGATACTGATGCCATGCGCTTCACAGTGGTTTGCGGAGTAGATGCAGAAGTTTATCTACGAGAAGGATTAACGTGTGCGCTGTACGCGAACCGGCAGGCACGCACCTGGTGACGACGACGTCGAGGTCGAGGTAGGTGCCGCCGAACTTGTAGAGCGTGAGGAAGCGCAGCACGTCGGAGGCGTGCGAGCGCGGCCAGCGCGAGGCTCGCAGCGCGCCGCCGCGGTACCAGCCGGCGAGCGGCGTGCCGCGCACGTAGCGCTCCAGGCTGACGCGGCGCAGCCGCACGTTGCCGTAGTGGCGCAGCTGGCGCGCCGCCCGCGACCACGACGCGTTGGCGGCCGCGGGCGCCGCCGCCATCAGCAGGTAGACGGCCAGGTGCGGGTTGGCGCGCGCCGCCGACTCCACGGCGCACGCCTGCCGCGGCGTCAGCGTCACCTCGCCGTCCGTCGCCGACGCGCACGACGTCTCGTGGAAGAAGATGGCGGCTCCCGCGTGCTCGGCCGGCTCCGCGCCCACGTCGGGCAGCGCCCACGAATCGTCCGCCGTCGGGGAGACGGAGCCGGGGGCGGCGGCGTCGGAGGCGGCGCCGCCGCGCTCGTAGCACGCGATGCCGTCGGCGGAGGCGCCGACGCCCGTGACGTCGGAGAAGGCGGCACCCGCGCCGGCCAGCACGGAGCGCAGGAAGGCGTCGTCGACGGCGGCGGCCCACAGCGTGAGCAGCAGCGCGGCGGCGGCCGCCAGCGCTAGCCCGGCCGCCAGCGTGGAGCGACGCGCCAGCAGGCACGGCGCCCGCATCTCGCGAAGCAGCGCACCCTCCCGCGTCCGCGTACGCGGCGCTACTGACCGCCACCTCGCCGCCGAGGGTCCTCTCCGGCCCGGTGCGCATGCGCGCCGCGCACGCGCCCCGCCACATGACCCTCTGCTTAACAGCTGACTGCCACTTCCCCTGCCGCGGCGACAACCTTTCGCGACGGCTACCTTTTGCTTCCGAAACGCCCGCGTGATCGGCTGGCTGGCTTCCGGCCATCCGTAGGTGTCTGCAGGGGGGTGATTTCACCCAGAATTCGGTCTTCTACACTACTGGCCATTAAAATTGCTATACCAAGAAGAAATGCAGGTGATAAACGGGTATTCATTGGACAAATGTCTTATACTAGAACTGACATGTGGTTACATTTTCACGCAATTTCAGTGCATACATCCTGAGAAATCAGTATCCAGAACAACCACCTCTGGCCGTAAGAATGGCCTTGATACGCCTGGCATTGAGTCAAACAGAGCTTGGATATCGTGTACAGGTACAGCTGCCCATGCAGCTTCAACACGATACTACAGTTCATCAAGAGTAGTGACTGGCGTATTGTGGATAGCCAGTTGCTCGGCCACCATTGACCAGACGTTATCAGTTGGTGAGAGATCTGGAGAATGTGCTGGCCAGGGCAGCAGTCGAACATTTTCTGTATCCAGAAAGGCCCGTACAGGATCTGCAACATGCGGTCGTGCATTATCCTGCTGAAATGTGAGGTTTCGCAGGAATCGAATGAAGGGTAGAGCCGCGGGTCGTAACACATCTGAAATGTAACGTCCACTGTTCAAAGTGCCGTCAATGCGAACTAGAGGTGACCGAGACATGTAACCAATGGCACCCCATACCATCACGCCGGGTGATACGCCAGTATGGCGATGACGAATACACGCTTCCAGTGTGCGTTCACCACGATGTCTCCAAACACGGATGCGACCATCATGATGCTGTAAACAGAACCTGGATTCATCCGAAAAAATGACGTTTTGCCATTCGTGCACCCAAGTTCGTCGTTGAGTACACCATCGCTGGCGCTCCTGTCTGTGATGCAGCGTCAAGGGTAACCGCAGTCATGGTCTCCGAACTGATAGTCCATGCTGCTGCAAACGTCGTCGAACTGTTCGTGCAGATGGTTGTTATCTTGTAAACGTCCTCATATGTTGACTCAGGGGTCGAGACGTGGCTGCACGATCCGTTACAGCCATGCGCATAAGATGCCTGTCATCTCGACTGCTAGTGATAAGACGCCGTTGGGATACAGCATGGTGTTCCGTATTACCCTCCTGAACCCACCCACTCCATATTCTGATAACAGTTATTGGATCTCGACCAATGCGAGCAGCAATGCCGCGATACGGTAAACCGCAATCGCGATAGACTACAATCCGACCATTATCAAAGTCGGAAACGTGATGGTGTGCATTTCTCCTCCTTACACGAGACATCACGTTTCACCAGGCAACGCCGGTCAACTGCTGTTTGTGTATGAGAAATTGGTTGGAAACTTTCCTCATGTCAGCACGATGTAGGTGTCGCCACCGCCGCCAACCTTGTGGAATGCTCTAAAAAGCTTATCATTTGCATATCACAGCATCTTCTTCCTGTCGGTTAAATTTCGCGTCTGTAGCCCGTCATCTTCGTGGTGTAGCAATTTTAATGACCAGTAGTGTACTTCTGCACTTTCCGTATTAGGCCTATGCAGTCTTTTAGGCTACGTTCGCAGTGGCACTGACAACGGTCGCCCGACGCTATCGCCAGTGGTCCCGGATAACACCAGCCGACAGCTTGGTCACAATACTTCCCATCGCCTTTGTCAGTTTCTGGCGTGGTCAAAAAGGTTAGGTTAGAACCTACACTGACAAAAAAATCGCAACACCAAAAGATAATTAATGTAGAGTAATAAAATTTCGGGAATACCCGCCATGGTAGCCGAGCGCGATGCCGGCACGGTAGCTCAGCGTGTTCGGTCAGAGGGCTATCTGCCCTCTGTAATAAAAAAAAAACTGAGTTATTGGATCAACAACGAACTGAAACGGGTGTCTTTCGACGTCCGCCCCGAGCAGATACAACGAACGAAAACGAACAAAATGAGATTAAAAAAATGAAAAAAAAGCGCGCTAACGCGTTGCTTCATGCACTCGGGTAGGCGCGTTGGCCCCAGATAGAATCCGCGGATTAACGACGAGGGCCGGTGTGCCGGCCATCGTGGATGTGGTTTTTAGGCGGTTTTCCACATCCCACTAGGTGAATACCAGGCTGGTCCCTACGTTCCGCCTCAGTTACACTACTCACAGACATTTGACAATACGTTCGCACTATTTCGCGATTTACACTAGACACAGACAATTGGGGTACACTAATTCCATCCTGGGGGGGGGGGGTACAGGGTGGCGGCAGGAAGGGCATCCGGCAACCCCTTACCATTATCATGCCAAATCCGTTTAACTATGGCCGGCCCAGCGTAACTGCTTGACAAGCCGCAAGCAATAGAATAAATAAAATTTCGGGAATACATTTGATTACATAACATATTTAAGTGATTCATGTTGCAAGAAGTCATGTTAATGTAAGCGCAAGGTAAGTCATTGCAAATGTGGATCGCTGGTACATTAATAATCTGTGTAACCGACAGAATATTGCATGCAAGCAAGCAAACATGCATGCACTGTGTTGTGCAGGTGCCGGATGTGAGTGTGTGGGATGGAGTTTCGTATCTCTTCCACTTGTCGCTCAGTGGAGGGGCGGTGAAAGCTGGTTGTAGATCTCGCTGAAGTTGTCGTTCTATGATGTCCCATATGTGTTCGATTGGAGACAGTTATGGTGATCTAGCAGGCCAAGGCGACATGTAGACTTCTGTAGAGGATGTTGGGTTGCAACACAGGTATGTGGGCGAGCGTTATCCTGTTGGAAAACACTACCTGGAATGCTGTTCATGAATGGCAGCAAGACAGGTCGAATCACCAGACTGGCGTACAGATTTTCAGCCATTGTGCGTGGGACAACCATGAAATTACCCCTGCTGTCTTGCGAAGGAGCTCTCCAGAGCATAGCCCCAGACCGAGGTCCATTATGTCTTATGAGCAGACATGTTGACTGCAGGCCTGAAACGGCCTCTTTCTGACCAAAACGCAGCCAATCATTCCACCGAGGCAGAACCAGCTTTCATCAGGAAACGCAACAAACCTCCACCCTTCTTTCCTATGAGCTCTCGCTTGACACCACTGAAGTCGCAAGCGGCAGTGTCTTGGGATCAGTGGGATGTATGGTTCTAGGCGTCTGGCTTGGAGCTGTCCTTAAAATAACCGATTTGTAGCAGTACGCTGCGTCATTGTGCTGCAACTGCTGTTCAAATTGCTGCTGCATATACAGTACTATTCGCCAGAACCATACGCCGAAGACGATACTCTTCTCTCTCGGTAGTGCCACGTGGCCGTCCGGATTCCGGTATTCTTCCGACGGTACGTTCTCGTGATAACCGCTGCCAGCAATCGTTTAGCCAATCAGTGGCTACATTCCTGTCAACTCTTTCTACGGCTTCGTAGAAGGAACATTCAGTTTCTTGTAGATCTATTGAAACCGAGTGAGGTGTTGATAATGGCGTATTTGTCACGTTAAAAGTATTTTTGACTAATATCACCCCATAATCTCCAATCTGGAAGGTAATTAATGCTCAAGGCCGTTACAGCATTTATTTAAAGCAAACCTGATTTGCATCCCCATACTGGCGCTGCGCTGCTAGCGCCACTCTTGTGCGACTGGCGAGAAATTTGAATAGACATCATCTTTCACATGTAAAAACACGCCTACAAATTTTCGTTTGTGTCGCAAAATTCCTTCTTGGGGTTGGGATTTTTTCTCCGTCAGCCTTCGTTAGACTTCAGCCTCCAAGGGTGGAATGGATACCACGACGCCTCTGTACTTGCAGACGAGTTCTGCAGTGCGACGTCTGCCATTAAAAAGCCCCGACTGCATGTGAATGAACTATATCTGCCTCGAAAAGAACGTGGCGAGTACTTTGTAATCTATTTCCAGTTCCTGGGATTACCAGTCAAATTTTAGAAATATATGAGATGAACGGAAAAACGCCATGCGACAAAAGTTGCCCCACCACTTTCTTTTTCCTACCATCGATTAGCGCCAGAACGGGACCCCACCTTTGAAGCTTAACATGCCGTATTCTATGTTTTTCATATTTATATGTGTATATTACGAAAACACGTAGTTTCTGTGATACATCCCATTAACAATCTCTCCAAAACATGTTGTTCCGATTATGGTTCATTATGGTACAGTGGTGGGATGTCCGACTTCGGTCTATAATGGTTTTGTCAATGAGGTTATCAGCGTAAGATGGTTAATTAACGTGGTGAAAGTAGTCGATGTTTCTATACAGTATATGACGCATGGGTAAAATCTGTGCGTGAGTAAGCATTTACCATTTAATTAATGAAAGGTACATTTGTCGTTTCACAGCAGCTCTCTTTATTCTAAAAATTAATGTGAGAACTGGATTTTTTGGTAGAGCTCGAATCACACCGGTAGCCCCAAAATTCAGTAAAGAACAGGTTTAATATTTCGTAGTACTTGGAGCGCAATAGTGGCAATATATTCAGATAATCAGATTCTGGTACTGGAAACTTCAATGCTCTTTAAAAACCTGTCCAGTGAATTTAAGAAAGGAAGTAACAAGGTTTCCGGTGGCACTTTTATTTCAGATTGAATGTAGTTTTTAACAAAGAAAATCAGCTATAGGTCTACTACAATGTCGTTCATTGCAGTTCCTCGATACTACCGGTAGCCCCAAAATTCGGTAAAGAACAGGTTTAATATTTCGTAGCACTTGGAGCGCAAGAGTGAAAATATTGGCCTTTAAATTAATCTACACGGCATCGTCAATAACATCCAATGTTTCATACAAAAATTTTGTAATGGTAATTTTCAGAACGTTATATAGGCCTACATATTGGAAAGATGTAAACGCCTGATTTTAAATATCCAAGTGTCACTTCTAGTTTTACTTGAGCCAGAATGGACCTGTAATGTGAGAACTGGATTTCTTAGTACAGCTCGAACCACACCTCGAGTAGCATTTGAAAAGCAAAATTACAAACACTCTGTTCTGCTGAATTTATCTCAAGTCGTGCCGACATACGCCAATTAATCTTTAATGATTGTCATCCAGCATACGTGCGAAAGACAAAGATGAAGTTTATAATTAGATACTGTGAATACATAAAGCACTGAAAAGGGGAAACACATTACACCACATTTGCAAACCACTTCATGTAAAAGAATCACCACCCTGCTCGCATAGCCGACCGCGGTGGTCTAGCGGTTCTGGCGCTGCAGTCCGGAACCGCGGGACTGCTACGGTCGCAGGTTCGAATCCTGCCTCGGGCATGGGTGTGTGTGATGTCCTTAGGTTAGTTGGGTTTAAGTAGTTCAAAGTTCTAGGGGACTTATGACCTAAGATGTTGAGTCCCATAGTGCTCCGAGCCATTTGATTTTGCTCGCATAAAAACGCCAGTAAGTAGTAATAATAATTATTATAATTTGCAGCAGTTAATGTCTGCCTACAACAACTCAAAAAAGATGCACTTCAGTTTTAAGGTGCCAGGACATGGGCACTTACACGTTAGCTTACCAATATTACTATTAATAATAAAGGGACTGGCAAGGGCATCAGATCAAGACTCTATTGAATTATGATAAATATGAGGCACTCTCGAGCGGTATTCCTTGCATGTCTGCATGATTGAGCCACTAACTTAAAGCGCTGGTGAAAAGTATCGGAAGTTGAGAATTGTGGTATATGAGTCTGCAGCTGGCCGTAGCTCGCCGGGCCGCCGTGGGTGGCAGGTAGCGCTCACCGGCAATGCGGGATAATACGGAGCTTTTGGGGATAGCCCGGGATTCGGAGCCACCTGTGCTGGGCAACACGTGGCGAAGACAGGAATTTCGTTTGCCTAGGAGCGTTATGACCTACTCGATCATCGATCATTGGGTAGATCTCAGTGAAGGGATTTCGGCGATAATAGAGCGTTCGACATTGGCCGAAACTGAGTATTCTTCAGCCGCGTTTTCGTACGCGTGGGAGACGAGAGAATTGTGGAGGGACTTCGCCTTCAGCCATCGAGCGGTACGGACTTGGAGACGGCGTCTTGGCCATCGTCTTCGAAAGGAGATATGCGGTCTGTATCGCAGCGTTGCACCAACGATGTTCCGTGCAGAGTTCTGCGGTTAGAGCTCTTTGTGTGCTCAGAAGCGAGATTTTCACCAACGCCTAACCACTTCCAACAACTTACCTAATATTCTCGATCTAGAAGTTATCCTTGCAAGATGCCGAGTATTTATCAACGCAGCTGCCGGTAATAGGGGCGCGTAATTGCAAATTGTTAATGTGCCATTCTCAGGTGTGTGTGGGTGGACAAAGAGATTCACTTTTTTTTGTTAATTTTATCAGTTGTGGGGAATATCAAATTAAAATGCCAATATTACGATCGAATTATCGACTTCATTGTAACTAGCATTTACCCTGTTCCAGTAAGCTTTACATGTACTCTAGTCACTGCACAGCTTGCCCAGACGGGAAGGAAAGAACGTTTGTAGTCTTCTGTGTCAGCGACGGACTGATAAGCATACACAGTAACTTAAAGCGGTAAGATAGGCCATCCTTCTCACTTGAACAAATTATTTTTTTAATTTATAATTTACACCTAAAATTACCGATAAAGATCTTGCCTACTTGTGGTTTTCGGTAAACCTGCTATTTCGGTTCGCTGATTCCGATCTGTATCACGATTACGATATTTTTCGTCTTCAGCGTGCCCCAAACTCCTTCTTTGACCAAACTTAGGTTTCTCTCAGTCCATAATTCATGTTATGTCGGCCGATATGACCGAAGAAAACAAACTGATTTGAATTTCACCGATTATCATCTGATATTTGTACGTTCGGTAGATCAGATCGGCTGCATTGTGACGCCGTACATAGTGGCGCACCGATTTTAAAAAACCGGCCATCTTCAACCGACGTCGGTCATCGCGGAATCCGCTGATGTCGGTGCCACTGTGACCGCAGCCTTACGGTTCCCATCCTTTTCTCGGTCTGCCAGGATCTCTTTTGGTTTAATGTTCTTTATCTGACGTGGAAGCCCCTCTGGATCCATTACTTGTAGATCTTCCTTCCATTTATTTTTGTTTTCATCTAGCTCGACTTTCATACTCCAAATTTTCAACTTCTTTAGAATATCTTCATTTCGTATTTTATCCACCCTTTTACATCCCTTCATCGGTCTAAGCAATCTTTTTTCTGAAACTTCCTGGCAGATTAAAACTGTGTGCCGGACCGAGACTCGAACTCGAACTCTGCCAGGAAGTTTCAAATCAGCGCACACTCCGCTACAGAGTGAAAATCTCATTCTGGAAATCTCTTTCCTATTCCCTGTATTTGATTTTCTTGTTTTATATCACTACCTGCGATTCACTTCCATATAATAGAATTCGCAATGCGACTTCCATAAAATTTCAGTCGTGTTTTTCTCCATGTCTTATTCTTTAAAGTTCTGTTTACTGTTTCACAAATCTGATCAAATTAATATCCATGTCTTCTTCGTATTCATATGGTATTGGCCCGCTGAAAAGTAATGCTTCCGATTTTTTTATATGAAAATTCTTAAAACTTTTTAAACAAGTTAAACGTTCCTGACTTTCTACATCTTTATTCTGCATGTATATACATTTATTTCTCAACATATTAACCCTGTTGACCATCACATTTCTCCCAACGAGAGACCAGTGTGTTGATACCGTCATTGTAAAATGCTAGCCTTTGTTGAAGGTGCGACAACCTCAGCTCTGCTTGCACTACTTCATAATCATCAAAGTAAAGTCCTTGAAGATATTCCTTAAGTTTTCGAAACACATGAAATCGAATGCGGTAAAGTCGGGATTGCATAGAAGATGATCGGTGACAGTGAACCCAAGGCGTCGGACTGTTGCAGATGTTGCATCGCGTTGTGTAGTCTGGCATTGCCATGCTGAGGGAGAGGCTGCTTAACGTGTGAATGAACTCTTCGAATTTTAGATTCTATTACAGCACACTGTTTCTCACGCATCGACAATTTAGTTACTCACCGCCATGTCATACGCTACAATTCGGAGCACACTAGTGGCAGAGTGCTGCAAATATGTAGACATGGAGAGTAACGATGTAGAGTATAAATAACGTTTGTTTTATTTAAAAGCTTTGAGTTCTCACATAAAAAAATCGGGGCACTACTTTTCAGCACGCCCTTGTACATCCAAGATAGTTAAAGTGTTTTACTTGTTCAGTTGTTTTTCCCAATAACTATCTTAGTTCTCATTGAGTAGTTTCCAAAAAATGCCATTGACTTAGATTTACTAGAAGAAATTTTTATATTTTTTCACATATTTTATTTTGTTAGTAAATCCTTTCCAGATCGGGAAGGAGCGCCTGGTCCTCGGCGCGAATCCGCCTGGCGGACTTGTGTCGAGGTCCGGTGAGCCGGCCAGTCTGTGGATGGTTTTTAGACGGTTTTCCATCTGCCTCGGCGAATGCGGGCTGGTTCCCCTTATTCCGCCTCAGTTGCACTATGTCGGCGATTGCTGCGCACACAAGTTCTCCACTTACGCGTACACCACCATTACTCTACCACGCAAACATAGGGGTTACACTCGTCTGGTGTGAGACGTTCCCTGGGGGGTCCACCGGGGGCCGAACCGCACAATAACCATGAAAGAGTGGTTCGATGTGGGGCGGCGGAGGGGTGAAGTGGACTGCGGTAGTCGTCGTGGAGTTGTGGACCACTGCAGCTGCGGCGGGGACGGAGCCTCTCCGTCGTTTCTAGGTCGCTGGTTAACATACAATACAATACAAATAGTTAATAAATTCCTTTTTTAAACCATCATCCCTTCAGAAAATAAGTTGAAATCATCAGCACATAGGAGTGATTTTAGCTTTATCGAATTATTCAGTTATACCTCAGTGTTTATATTAGATTTCATGTGCGAACTGCATCGTCAGTGTCAATACTGAATAGCATAGGAAGTAAACAACAGCCTTGTCGCATCCCTTAATTTTACTTATTTGCATCGGTCGTGGTGTAAATATCTTCTGTATCTACGATTACCGAACTTTCTTTACACAGACTTTTGACAGATGATTTAAGCTATTGATGGTAACCTCTGTGCTCCATTATTCCCTATAACTTTTCTCTGACCACACTGTCGAAAGGCTCCTCAAAATCTACAAAAGTAATAGGCGTCTCTTTGTTAAAGTCTCTGCTTTTCAAAAAGTTATCCTAAAGTAAAAACCGCATCAGTCGTTGATCATCCGTTTCTAAATTCGACCTGTTCTTCCACAAGTAAACTTTCCGCTGTCGTTTTCAGTCTTGTGTTTAAAATTCTTGCATAAAGTTTGTATGCTGTGTCAAGTAAGCTACGGAGTGTAGCTTTCACATTTTCCCCTCCTTCCTTATTTTTCGTTATTACTTTTGCTTTATTCCAATTTCGCGACACGTCTTTATGCTTCCGGCATATGTTGAACAAATGTAACAATTTCAGGCGTATTTATAATCCTCGATATTTAATTATCCCTGGATTAATTGCGTCTAGATCTGTTGCATTTCGACTTTTTGTGTTCTGCGAAGTTGCTGTAAATTCTCTTATTGTTATGTCATCTGGTCCTTTTGCTTCCATTTCCGGATGTTGTCCTTTCTTCTGTTCCCTGTTAGCATCATACCATAGGCTTTTGTAGTACTTAGCCCACTAGTCTATCGTAATTTTGAAATGTATCCTTTTCTGTTTTATTAAATGTTTTCGGAGCTTTATGTGATATCTGTTGATGCCCATGAATATCATGTGTATAGTGTTATTATTCATTATAGACTCTTCACACACTTCTAGAACTGAGTGAATGACCATCGATTCTCTGGGATATAATAAATTTTTTGTGCAATTTAATAAAATGTAGTTCTTGTGACATGACACGTTTCGAAACTGATCAAATCATTTATACAAAAAAATGGCAATTTTAGAGACTGTTTGCCCCTCCTCCTCATGGATAAATTTCTGCGGACGCTCATGCATCCACCGAACCTCTCCCCCAAACATTCACGCTAAGCCTCTCGCCGCGGCTACGTGTACTTCGCGCTGCCCAACTAACTCGTTTAGCACCCGCGGTGTAGAACAACGATTGTGATTTATCGCCAGTTGACAAGTGCCAAACGGGACTTGTTCTAATTAGTAATGACACCACTGGGCTCTACTCGACGCAAATGGTCAGCTGACGACTAAAGCAATGAAAAATGAAAAGCAACAGTACAAATCGCTATTTATTTTTGTTCTCTTTCATGTAACCGGTTTCGGTTACAATAACAATCATCAGAGTAAGATGTGAAGTGATATAAGGAGCCGGTCTGGGCCCAGTTGGTAAGAAGGTACCTTACGGTATTACACAGCATCGGCCGGGCACCGGCTCTATATGTCATCTCGTATCTTGATCAGATGATGGTTTTTTAACTGGTCACCTCCAGCAGAACAGCATAAATCGCTTTTTTGGGACGCTACTGTTTGTTTTTGTATCTAGTACAAGCGCTGAAATTCTAACATGGTACCAACATTACTTTAGAAGGAATTAGTTTCATATGAGAGGAAGAAGAAACACAGAGCAAGCCTCGAGGCGTTTGAGCAGTGGGCGGGAAAAATAATTTGGATGGGTGACGAGGTACTGAGAAGAGTGTGGTAAAAAGAATGAAGGGAATTAAATAGGACTAATAAAAGTAGGGGCTCATAAAAACAGTCTTAGATGAGTACACGGAAGGGAAGGAGAGACGAGGGAGAATAAACAGACAGAAAGAGTTATTATTGGATGATTAAACGATTGCATAAAAGTTCCTGGAAGCAGTCACATCCATTAAATATCTGGAAGTACGCATAGGAAGCCGTTTAAAGTGGAACGACCACACGTAACTAATCTCAAATAAGGTAGATGCCAGAGTCAAGATTCGTTGGAAGAGTCCTCAGATAGTGTAGTCCACTCACAAAGGAAGTAGCTTACAAACCCCTCTTACGACCAATACATGAATATTGCTCGTCAATCTGGAATCTGTACCAGGTAGGACTGGTAGAAGAAGTAGAGAAGATCCAAAGAAAGGCAGTACGTTTCGTCACAGATTCATCTAGTCAGCACCAAAGCGCCATGGAGATGCATATCAAACTCCAATTGCAGACGCTACAAGAGAGGTTACGTTCCTACAACAGTCAACCAAGATATTGCGAAAACATCATGAAGATAAAATTAGAAAGATTCCAGTTCACAAGGGAGCCTGCCAACAACCGTTCTTCCCTCGAACCATCCGTGAATCGAACAGGGAAAAGGAGTGACAGTAGTACACAAAGTACCTTCCGCCACGCGCCATAAGTAAAAATTCAAATGTAGACGTAGAAGAGAGTCCAGATCCTACAAGATGTCCTGCACGGTACTCCGTGCTGTAACGGAACGAAGCAAAAAAAAAAAAAAAAAAAAAAAAGGGTGATAGCCGGTGTCAGGTTTTGTGGTTGCGATGAACATTGGTGTGAGGGCAGTTAATGGAGTGTAAAGACGCCAGCCGGGCTTGACGGGAGTCTGGAGTGAAACAATAGCGCTTTGTAAAAACGTGGGTGGAATGCGACACGGCGAATTCCAGACTGTTGCCAGGCCAGAAAAGCCACTGCCCGCTGCACAAGGCAACGACGTGTCCAGCCCGGCACGCCTTAAAAAATAGTGAAGTCTACCAAAATGTGGAGTCGACGAATTGGAGCCCTGTGTTTAAATTGTGTATGTCCTCTTTACTGTGAAAAACAATCCATGTGTTCAACATACACGCTAAGACGAGGAGGAACAAACAACGACGCTCCACGGAGGAGTTTTTCCGAATGGGAAGGATATCGGTTAATGTGATCTAAATGTACAGTCAAACAAATGATTACAGTTCCAGAATAAGTGGATGATTTATTCAGGAGGAAGAGGTTCACAAATTGAGCAAGTCAATAATGTGTTGGTTCACTCTAGTCCCTATACAACCAGTTATCCGGCTTTGCATAGACTGACAGCTGATGGAGGTCTTCCTGAGAGAGATTGTGCCAAATTCTGTCCAACTGGCGCCTTAAATCTTCAAAATCCCGAGGTAGTTGGAAGGCCCTGCCCTGACTACTCCAAACGTTCTCAATTGGGGAGGGATCTGGTGACCTTGCTGGCCAAGGTCGCCATGAAGACAAGCCGTAGAAACACTCGCCGTGTGCGGGCCGGCGTTATCTTGCTGAAATGTAAGCCCAGGATAGCTTGTCAACAAACGAGGTGTAGAATATCGTCGACGTACCACTCTGTTGTAAGGGTGCAGCGGATGACAACCAAACGGGGGTTTCTGTGCTATGAAAAGAAATGGCACCGCAGACCAGCACTCCTGGTTGTCCAGCTGTATGGCAGGCAATAGTTGGTTTGGTAATCCATCGCTGTCTGGAGCGTCTTCAGACACGTCTTCGCTGGTCATCGAGTGCAGTTCGAAGAGAGACTTATCAGTTAAGACAATTCTACTCCAGTCATGAGATTTCGGGCCGAAATTACCTTGAGACTACTTTTTTCATGCAACACGTTGCACGTTGGCAGACATATTTACTACAGGTAAGTCGATTACACTTTGTTATTGTATAAAGATGGGAACGACTGCCTGCAAGAGATCCTTAAAACTTTCGTTGCCCATCACTTTAATAAAGCTTTCATATACAAAGTTGAAGAGAATTGCAAGATTAATTTTTAGATGTTTTTATTTGTAACGATGACAGGCATAAGTTCAACATTTTTAGAAAGCTGATCACTTCTTGATGCAATTATACTCTTTCCATTAGTGTACAGAGAAAAATATAAGATAGCTTTCGTTTACAGTATGATCAGGAGAGCCGTCCGAGGTAGCCGAGCGGTTCTAGGTGCTACAGTCTGGAACCGCGCGACCGCTACGGTCGCAGGTTCGAATCCTGCCTCGGGCATGGATGTGTGTGATGTCCTTAGCTTAGTTAGGTTTTAAGTAGTTCTAGGTTCTAGGACACTGATGACCTCAGAAGTTAAGTCCCATAGTGCTCAGAGCCATTTGAACCATTTTTTGATTAGGAGAATGGTTAAAATCTCACTAGAAGAAAATACATGACCTGAAACTTATAGCTGTCAATGTCAGGTTTCAAACAGGCGTTATCGACTACGTGTACATGAAAGTCATGAAGAGAAAATCAAACTTGTTACACAATATCACGCTTCAGTGGGATACTTAAAAGAAAATAAAAAGTTTTTTGAAGTAGGTGCTATCAAGGCGGAGTGGATAGCTCAAATACTCTGGAAGGCAGAGGTTTGTGTCGGATTCCGAAACAGTAACACCTTGACTAGAGTACTGACGAACTCAATCGAATAATCTGATATTTATTCAAACTCTGGAATATCTAAGATAAAGTACAATAAATGCGATTTCTTAAGGAGCCATAAAGGATACATAACGATCAGAATGAATCGAAAAATAATTGAGTACTTTAGAAAGGTCCTTAGTGAGGCAGGTTAATCTGTTATCTGGAATCTCTATCCCTTTCTTTGCCGTCCCCCTTTTCCCCATGTTTTCCCTCTCTCCTCTCACTATTCTGTAATAGAGCATTTTGTGTGTCGGTTCGTATACAGGTCCTTTCTATTTCAATGTACTGCCTGTACACATTTTATTTACATTACACCACCGTAGTAGTATTCGTTTTCAAGTTGCTTTTACTTATGACTTTTCCTGATGGCGCTTATACTTTCTGGTTATTCTGTTTTAAATATCTAACGTAATAGGTCTTTCGCCATTGCATACGGTGTTTATCTTCTACCAATGGAGACTCCCCGTCCCCCTCCCCCCCCTCAGATTTAGTTGTAAAATGGCCCAGTGGATAGCCTGTCAAAAACTGAACACAGATCATTACCATCTCGAGTAGATGTTTATATGCCGTGACGTATTTCATATACATGGATTTTATGTCTGTGCGTTCGCGGCCATGTGGCTGAGATTGTGCGGCGACATGATACACAGCTAAACGTTTCTTACTGAGGAACGTAAATTGCTGCACACGTGTTTTTTTCTATTTATGTGTGATGCTGTTCTATAATATGGATATAATGGGTGTACTTTATGCGCATTATTTTAGCTACGTGTACATCGTGGTTTGCAGCTACATATAAGTGTTATCGATAGATAATTCGCTCCCTTTATAAGATATTTCTGGTGTTTCTGTTATTTCTGAGATGCTTTGATTGGAGGATTTTTACCCTGTACCACGTCTGTCTGCTACTTTGTAATGTTGAGCAGTGTATCTGACTGTTAGATTTCGATGTTGTGTCGTACACACAAGCAATGCTGACGCAACTGAGATGCTGTGTTATTTGTTTTAGTGAATTTGGTTTCCTTAACCAGATGTTAAGAAATAAGTATATTCTTGCGCTCGTATAGAATTTGTATCCGATCAGGATTATCTTTTTCTGACACCACACACTGCATTCGACATGAAGCTTTGTGTGCTATAAACTGAATACTCTATTTTCTTTTAGCTGCGACTTACATGGAATTGTATAACTCTATCTCCTCATGGTTACTCACACATTAATTTTTGTGATTCGCTGCTTTTATTGGTCCAGATTTTAGAATGATGGTTTTATTTTATTCACATCTTATTTTATTCCTTTTAGTATCTAATATATTGGGAACCTACACATATTGCTGTAGTGGTGTAGTACTACTTTTAAATTTTGCCAGTTTGTAACGTTTAGTTGTAGGCTTCTTAATGTAATTATGTATAATGATAATGTGTAATTCATATGAAGTTTGTTACCCATAATTTTATACGCCCTCAAATGTTCTCATTGCTGGTGTTGCGTTGTTCATAGGGCCTGGTGACGGCATAATAAAATGCCGAAACCGGTGGCTTCTGGGATACATCAGAGGTGAAAATGTAGTTGTTGATTTATTACTGGTTATACTCTGTCAGCTGTCGTCCCTCATAGTAAGGATGAATGAAATTAAGTTACATTGTAACATATTTTGCCCTACAAAACAGCCAGGCTTCCCTGAACTTCTGAAAGACACTGAGAAAAACCACTGCAACATAGCACCTACACTGATCAATTAGAACATAATGACAACCTACCTAACAGCCGGTATGTCCACCTTTAGCAAGCATAACAGCAGCGACACGTCGTGGCACGAAAGCAATGCGGCCTTGGTAGGTCGCTGGAGGGAGTTACCACCACATCTGCACACACAAATCGTCTAATTCCCGTAAACTCTCGGAAGGGGGGCGATGAGCTGTGACGTCACGTTACAATCACATCCCAGATGTATTTGATGGGGCTCAGATCTGGCGAGTTGAGGGGCCAGCATATCAATTGGAACTCACTATTGTGTTCCTCTAACCACTCCATTACGCTCCTGGTCTTGTGACATGGAGCGTTATCTTGCTGAAAATTGCCACAGTCGTTGGGAAACAAGATCGTCATGAAGGGATGTACGCGGTCTGCAACCAGTGTACGGTACTCCTTGGCCGTTATGGTGCCTTGCACGAGCTCCATTGGACCCTTGGATACCCAGAGTAATGTTCCCCAGAGCATAATGAAGCCACCACCAGCTTATATCCTTTCCACAGTACAGGTGCCAAGAAGCTGTTCACCTGGAAGACGGCGGATTCTTGCCCTCCCATCAGCATGACGTAGAAGGTATCGGGATTAATCAGGCCATGCACCGCTCTGACACTGCGACAACATCCAGTGTCGATGGTCACGTGCTCATTTCAGTCGTAATTGCCGATTTTGTGGTGTTAACATTGGCATGTGCATGAGTCGTCAGCTGTGGAGGTCCATCGTGAGGAGTGTTCGGTGCACAGTGTGCAGACAAACTTGTACTTTGCCCAGCATTAAAGTCTTATGTTAGTTCCGCCACAGTTCGCCACCTGCCCTGTTTTACCAGACTGTTCAGTCTATGACGTCAGACATCTGCAACGAGGAGTGGCCGCCCAACCCCCACGACGTCTAAACGTGGTTTCACCTTCGTTACGCCACATATTGAAGACACTCCCCACAGCACTCTTCAAACACCCCACAAGTTGTGCAGTTTCCGAAATGCTCGTGCCGAGTTTCCGAGTCATCGCAGTCTGCCCTCCGTCAAACTTGGATAGATCGCTGAGCGGGGTAGCCGCGCGGTCTAGGGCACCTTGGCCACGGTTCGCGGCCCTCCCCCCGCCCCCCCCCCCCCTCCCGTCGGAAGTTCGAGTCCTCCCTTGGGCATGGGTGTGAGTGTTGTTCTTAGCGTATTTAGGTTATATTAAGTAGTTGTAAACCAAGGTACTGATGACCTCAGCAGTTTGGTCCAATAGGAACGTTCCACAAATTTCCAAAAGAGATAGTCTGCCTTCCCCATTCTACACACGTACAGCACGCTCAATGTTACAACATGCACTGTACATGTGTCTAACTAGCAGCCATTCCTCGCCAGGTGACGCTGCTATCTCCTGGACAGGTTTATTTCGATAGCAGGTCGGTGGTTGTAATGTTCTGGCAGACCAGTGTAAGCCGCAGGTCCATGTGGCTTTCAGGCTGACTCCACTAACGGTAGGAGATACGCTTTTCTGTAGTGAATCAACCCAGCAACATGTGACCAACCACTAGCTTTGGGTGCTGTTTAAAAGTGCAAAGGAAACAGTGGACTGTCCAGGGAGGCTGTACCCTTTGCAGCCAACGTAAATGTGTTTCAGCCGTGGCGCCATTGAATTAGTAGACTGTTCTGTCTGGTGCCACTGGCTCAGGTGTAGTATCGATTATCCCTCTAGCGGCCCCATTGCCAATATCTAAGAGGAAGAGTTAATATCTGTGGGTTGTGTCCTTAGAAGGCCTTTGCGGCCGAAAGATATACGGTGTTCGCCGGCCCGAGAGGAGGCACCAAGTTTGGGGATTGGCGGTAGCGTCGCGACAAGAGGTGGTCACGAGGTCCGAGCGGCCGAAGCCAGGAGCTGCGCAACGAGGGTCTGGGCAGAGCGAAGATACCGGAGTACTTCACCGGTGTCAGCATCGACTTAAAGCAGCAGGCCGACATTCCGTCGGTTGGTTGGCAACATTCGTGTCGGACGACCGCTCGTGGCCTGGCTGCCCTCTTCTACCTGGCTTTCATCGGCACCACTCAGTAACAGCTGCGACGCACCGAGGATTCAAGGAACTGCTTGCTGATAAAGGGGAGTAACATTCTGTAATCCTCGAGGTGATTTATGTCATTGTCTACCTGCCGTCCTTATTATTTTCTGGTTTCTACCCGACCCTCAGAGTTTCACTCGGTCGACTCTTTGATTGTAGATATAGACCATAGTATTGTACTAAGACACTAGTTGTCGTTTGAAAATTTGTCCCGCTATTATATTGCCTTTCCTTTCTGGTTTGTACCCGATCATTAGTGTTCAAATGTTCAATTGTGTGTGAAATCTTATGGGACTTAACTGCTATGGTCATCAGTCCCTAAGCTTACACACTACTTAACCTAAATTATCCTAAGGACAAACACACACACCCATCAGCTCCTGGTCGTAAATACAGCCGGAACAATTGTAGAAAGGTACAGGTTGCCGTTAAACAAAAGAGGGACCTTGTGGTTAGATTTGGATGTTAACTGGTTCTATTCTTTGATTGTAATTACAGTTTTCAGCCATTAGTTACAATGTGAACAACCTGTTGAAATAAGCCGTGCGTTCCTGTGTTTGAAAGACCGGGTCACTGTTAGTGTGTTTTAGCTGGATCTTGTGGTTCCGCCGAGTGATTTCTCTTGTAATAAGTGATCACAAATAATGTTCTAAAACGTTCCTTCAGAGCGGTCTTAATAACTGACAATCAATTTAACTTTGAAAATATTAAAAAAAGAAACTAAAGGTTATGGTTGTATATTGTTAAATAAACAGGTTGTGTGAAAAGAAAGTTATATTGGTGGGTCGTCCCACTTTTTCCTTAATTCCAGCAAGTACCACGTTTCAGTGTTCTTTTTCATTGCTTGGGTAGGCTGCTTAGACCCACGAATCGAAGAAGAAATGACGGAAATAAAGCATAGGTTCAAGAGTGGGATCAAAATTCAAGGTGAAATGATACCAGTATTAAGATTAACTGATGACATTGCTGTCCTCAGTGAAAGTGAAGAAGAACTTCAGGATCTGTTGAATGAAATGAACTGTCTAATGAGTACAGAATATGGATTGAGAGTAAACTGAAGAAAAACGAAAGTAAAAAGAAGTAGCACGTATGAGAACACCTAGAAACTTAACATCAGGATTGGCGATCACGAAGTAAGTGAAGTTAATGACGTCTGCTACCTAGGCAGCAAAATAACCCATGACGGACGGAGCAAGGAGGATATCGTAAGCGGACTAGAACTGGCAAAATGGGAATTTTTAGCCATGAGAAGTCTGCAAGTATCAAACATAGGTCTTAATTTGAAGAAGAAATTTCTGAGAATGTACGTTTCGAGCCCAGCATTGTATGGCAGTAAGACATGGATTGTGGGAAAACCAGAACAGAAGACAATCGAAGCACTTGAGACGTGGTGCTACAAAAGAATGCTGAAAATTAGGTGATAAGATACGGAATGAGGAGTTTCTCTGTAGAATCGGCATGGAAATTAATAGATGGAAAACACTGACAAGAAGAAGGGACAGAATGATATTACATATGTCAAGCCATCAGGGAATAACTTCCATGGTACTAGATGGAGCTGTAGAGGGCAAAAACTGCAGAAGAAGGCAGAGATTGCAACACATCCAGCAAATAGTTGAGAACATTGGCTGTAAGTGTGAAACATCGTTCTAAATCCCAAAACGACCTTCACGTAACGCAAAATGACTTCTTAGTGAAAGCACTAGAACCTGTCCCTGGTGCCAGCCGGTGTGGCCGAGCGGTTTAAGGTGCTTCAGTCTGGAACCGCGTGACCGCTACGGTCGCAGGTTCGAGTCCTGCCTCGGGCGTGGACGTGAGTGATGTCCTTAGGTTAGTTAGGTTTAAGTAGTTCTAAGTCCTAGGGTACTGATGACCTCAAATGTTAAGTCCCATAGTGCTCAGAGCCATTTAAACCATTTGCACCTGTCCCTGGAGGTTCCGGGTTTCTGAGGTGTCTTCCTCGTTCATGTCCTTGCACCATGGTCTCATGTCCACTCAACTTCGTATCAAACAATTAGCGGAGATTGCTGCCAGCGCTTAAAGGTGGCTGGGGCCACGGCCCTGCCTCCATTCCTCTCCAGTGCTACGGTGAAGAATGGTTTCTTGCAATCTACCTGTGGTCAGGCCAATACCCCGGTCACGGGCTTGTGCCACAGACTTTAACTTTTAAGCACACATTATTCATTTCAGATATCTGTTAAAATACAAAGGAAAAGTTCAGATATCTATTAACACATAAAGGAATTACAGACACTGGCCGCAAGCGGGCATTGATTGAAATCAATGGAGGAGTTGAAAATTTGTGCTGGACCGGGATTCAAAGCCGGGTCTTCTATTTAATAGACAGGTGTTCCCATCCCCAAGCCATCTGGACACTGCACGGTCTAGCCTAGCATGCCTCCTGTCAAACCCAAATTCTCAACTTATCCACACACTACTAATGGCCCTTACCCATTATCGTTATTACACACGAAATTTCGCCGATTCCCGTAAAAGTTCGAGCCTGGTGTGCATCTTCGCTGAAGAAATCATTGGCCGTCTCGCCTTCATTATACACTGAAGCACCAAAGAAACTGGTATAGGCATCCGTCTCCAAATACAGACATATGTAAACAGGCAGAATACCGCGCTGCGGTCGGCAGCGCCTATATAAGACAAGTGTCTGGCGCAGTTGTTAGATCGATTACTGCTGCTACAATGGTAGGTTATCAAGATTTAAGTGAGTTTGAACGTGGTATTATAGTCAACGCATCAGCGATGGGACACAGCATCTGCGAGGTACCAATGAAGTGGGGATTTTCCCGTTAGACCATTTCACGTGTGTACCATGATATGAGGAATCCGGTAAAGCATCAAATGTCCGACATCGCTGCGGTTGGAAAAAGTTCGTGCAAGAATGGGACCAACGACGACTGAAGAGAATCGTTCAACAAGACAGAAGTACAACCTTTCCGCAAATTGTTGCAGATTTCAGTGCTGGGCCATCAACAAGTGTCAGCGTGCGAACCACTCAACGGAACATCATCAATATGGGCTTGCGGAGTCGAAGGCCCACTCGCGGACACTTGATGACTGCACGAAACAATGCTTTACGTCTCGCCTGGGCCCATCAGCACCGCCATTGGTCTGTTGATGACTGGAAACATGTTGCCTGGTTGGACGAGTCTCGATTCAGATTGTATCGAGACGATGGACGTGTACGGGTATGGAGACAGCCTTTTGAATCCATGAATCCTGCACGTCAGGAGGGGACTGTTCAAGCTGGTGGAGGATCTGTAATGGTGTGGGGCGTGTGCATTTGGGGTGATACGGGACCCCTGTTACGTCTAGATACGACTCTGTTGGGTGACACGTATGTAAGCACCCTGTCTGATCTCCTGCATCCACTCATGTCCATTGTGCAATCCGACGGCCTTGTGCAATTCCATCAGGACAATGCGACACCCGACACGTCCAGAATTGCTACAGAGTGGCTCCAGGAACACTCTTCTGTTTAAACACTTCCGCTGGCCATCAAACTCTCCAGACATCAACATTACTGAACTTATGTGGGATGCGTTGCAACGTGCTGTTCAGAAGAGATCTCCACCCCCTCGTACTCTTACTGATTTATGGATTACCCTGCAGGATTCATGGTGTCTGTTCCCTCCAGCACTACTTCAGACATTAGTCGAGTCCATGTGACGTTGTGTTGCGGAACTTCTGCGTGCTCGCGGGGGCCCGAGAGAACATATATGTTATTTCTGGCCTCAGCCGGTTTATCTGCTTTAATGACTCTAATCAAGCCTTAATAAGTAAGATGGTACCGGATAACCATGCGTCTTAAAGCGCCGCTGCCGGGAAAGGGAGCAGCGGCGGGCCCTGATGGAATTCGCCTGGCAGATTAACGTCGAGGGTCAGTGTGTACGCCAGCCTGGATGTGGTTTTTAGGCAGGCTCCCACGTTCCACTAGCGAATGTCGGGCTGATTCCCATGTCTCGCCTCATTTACAAGATTTGAAAACATTTAGATAAACTTCTGCACTCTTTCACATGAATAACACAGCATTCAGACAGCTAGGGTCCACATAGTCCGTACCGGGGCGTAACGGGGTGGCGACAGGAAAGGCATCCCCTGCGCTGATGCGAGAAAAAGGCACAAGAAAATGACGAATGATGATGCTCCTTTACTGATTAAATTGTCTCACCTGTAGATAATGGCGTCACAGTAGGTGCAGGGTAGGCGGTATCCTGGACTTCCCAGCCGTGGACTTTACGACCCGTGGCGTCATCGTAGTGATTCTAATAACAGATGCTTTAATCGTGGGTTTCCGACCGTCAAAGGAAACTGCAGTCAGTGGGGAAGTCCTGCCTATCGATTTTTGATAAAAGCATACCTTCACATTTTATCCATGCTTTGGACTGGCTATGCATATAGCCATTTGTTTATATTTATCTTTTTATTTATTTTTTATTTTTACTTTGTTTCTTGATAACACATTACTGCCGCAAATGATGAAACTTCTTGTCTTACTTTATGCATTTTAATTTTTTCACCCAATTTCTTGTAATAACGCCAGAGATTTTAAACATCTTCTTACACAACGCGAGTCCATATATATCCTTATAAGGTCTTTTAACCTTTTTTCGAGATCTATGCGACATTTTATTCTTTTTTAAAGAGACAGGCTAATGATTTTTTTTTCATTTCAAATATAGCAGTTACTGCTTCCACTTTCAGCTTATTTATCATGTAACATATGTTCGGATGGTCTTGATTCATTGACGATTTTAGTTTGCAATGCCAACTAGTCCTTATATTTTCTTCCACAGACATTGGCTGAAGTGAAGATTGCAACCAGGAAGAGATGTCTCGGGGAACACTGTTTTCGTAGCTTCAATTGTAGCGATTTCAAAGTCTAGTACTACGGTTTTCGGTGACGATCTAGGCATCTTATCTTTCAGTCCAGAGGAAAGTCTTCCCTCGTTTTTTTACTTTTGTCTGGCACCGTAGCAAATAATAAAGGAAATACCTTCGTCTCTTCTTCTGTGTTTCCAGCGTTAACGTGTATGGTGTACAGTTGATTGAATTGTTTCGAACAACTGTCAAATGCCCCGCCCAGAAGAACAGTCCCATTTTTACACTGGATTTTCTTCGCTTGTTCACCGACCGAACAACATGATCCTTTAGTCAGGAACAGACCAACCGTAAATTTTCAAAAAACTATTATCTTCAGTCAGTTTCAAAACGTCTTCTCTCATTTGAATTTTCGAACTAATGCTAGGATTCTGGGTCGTCCCACTGTAGTCTTGTAGTTCTTATAATTTGCCATATTTGTGACGAAATCTAAATCATTATCTTCCAGATCTTGAAATTCCTCTTGAAAAATTGGGAAAACAGGCACTGTCTTTCCTTCGTGGATTCCTTTCTTGCAGTTATGAACTAGTTGCTTAATCATCACGTCTGCTTATTCAGGCGGGCAAGATTCTGGCATCTGCAATTTTTGAACAGCCCTCGGCGCTAATTCCGTTCGGAATTCACTTACAACCAGTTCGTTGACTCATCAGTTTTTCGGTGCACCCTGTAGCGATGACATCCTTGTATGTTGTAATTATTTCCATTACTCACAGTGTGCAGAACTGAAGGCCTATGAAACTGTACGGAAACGGACACTGTCGGAGAGGGCACTGCATAACTGACGCTGACAGCACATCTGCTGCTGGTGAGCGATTGGTTAAAATCAGCAATGGAGGAGACTCTGGTCGAAAAGTACACGGTGCAATTCTGGTTGGTCGGAAGTCCCACGGTACCTACGACACCCCCAAAACGGTCGGAAAGACGACGTAGCCGGATAGGCTAACGTGGAGAGTTGCAACAACCAGCTTGTGGGCTGAAGATCGAAACACATTCTTCTACCTTAATCAGACCAAGCAATCAAAGAGTGTATAAGAGGACCCCCTATCATTTCAGATAGTACGTGCAGGGTGTCCCAGGAGGAATAGTCAATATATCAGGGTTACGACAGGAACGCTAGTTGGAAGGAAAAAACTTGATGTGGACATACATTGTACTCCGAATGGTTTCCGATATAGAACATATTTAACATAAATTTGTTTTCGGGCTAGTGGTGCATGCGAATGTATCTTACTCGGCCAAACTATTTGACGTTTAATCTAGCCAAACCTACCTCGTTGCTTTCAACCTCTTTGCTCGGAATGTCTTTTTGCCATTAAACTAGTCCATTGAATGCGCAGCTGTCCGCGGTATATCGTGAATGAAGTAGTGCGAGGAATTGAGATTGTATCAGAGAGAAGCTTCAGTTAACTGTGTTTGTACACGCGCTGGCTAAAATGCCACTGTTCTACACTAATGAAGAATATGAGGTATGGCGTATGTTTACAGCTTCTGCGATCGTAGACCTACTGCTGCTATCGAAGAATATCGTCAGCGCTTTACGACACGTCGAATTCCTGATCGGAATGTTTACCAGAATTTTCAGCACATTGCGTGAAACAGGTAATCTTCCAAGTTCCCATTTTTCTTCTGAACCTGCAGTTCAATATTCTGTTCAGGAACAGCAGCAGTTTGTTGAAATGTTGCAGCGTAGTCCTGTTACCAGCAAATGGCGACTTTCAACTTTCTGAATGTATCAGTGTCCCACGAACACATGTACGGCGATTATTACATGAGGAAAACTTGTACACATACAGCGTGTCCTCAATCTCCAAATTGGCGACAGTGCCACACGACTTGAATTTTCTCTCTGCCTGCATTTGTTACCATTAATACAATCCACTGATAAAGCCACGTTTACACGGAACTGAATCAACAACATACATAATAATCACCTATGGTCGCAGAAAAATACACACGCTACTGTGAAAACCAATTTCCAAGTTCGTTTTTCGATCAATGTCTGGTGCAGCATGATCGGTAACATCAGTCGTTTCTGAAAAGCGAATGACGGGACATAATTACTTGCATTTTTTGAAAAATTCGATTGTTGAACACCTTGAGGACGTTCCTTTGGCCACGCCGACTGCAGCGCACTTTCAGTGTTACGGAGACCCTCCAGATTTTATCAGACGTGTTTCCGTTTAATGTCCCATTGCTGCTGATAGCAGTGATCCCCCTTCACTTCTCATACAGTGTTTCACAGATGCTGGATCTGCGTAGTGTCTGTTCTTCCGAAGGAACGGACACTGCGCATTCAAATAATTGATAAGCCTGTCTGGGGAATGGATCCACTTTCTTCAGTGCCAATGCACAAATAGGTCCGAGATACTGTGGGAATCTACAAGTAGCGAACAGTAGTATAATGGACAGGGACTGTGGATAGATGGCACTCGATGGAAGTACGGATTGGCCGTGAGGCGTACCGAGATAGTCCGTGCAGTTGCGGTAACGCTGTCTCCCTGATGAGGCAGTGGTTACCGCAGCTGCCTAGTAAGCAGGAGATCCCGGCTTCGAATCCCAGTCGGGCACACATTTTCGCTCGACGCCACTGATTCCGCTTAATGTCCCGCTGCAGCTGATAGCAGCCATCCCCCTTCGATTTACATATAGTGTGGGAAAACGCTCAACCGCACTTATTCTATTCGCTGGATTGGTAGCGGTAGTGCAACTAACTGGCCACAGAAGGCCATCAGAACTCACGCCATTAGATTTTTGTGTGTGGGGTTGGTTGAATTCGGAGGTGTACAAACTTAAGGTGAATACACGAGATGAACTGCTTGGTCGCAACAGAGACGCTGCTGCCGTTATTAATGAACGTCCAGAGGCACTCAGATAGGCCCACATGTGCTCCCAAGAGTGTTTGTAACGCCGCTTCCTTTGGACGAAAAATGAAGAATATAAAAATAGTGCCCCAAAGCCCAAAAGTCCCAAAAATCAAGTTCCAAATTTCATAAATGAAAAAAAAAAACGAAGTCCCTTTTGGAATAATGTTGCTTGAATAGTAGCACGTAGATAGAAAAGAAATTCAGTACCAAGTATCTTAGCGTTTTGAAAAAGAAAAAAGATAGAATCCCATTAGTTTCAAAATAAAATACTAGTAGATCGCAAACTACCGTAATTAGAAATCACGGAGTAGGACAAACGATCTCAAAGAATACTCCTTATGAGTACTCTTTGAGAATCGTATGTAATACCTGAGGAAGCGTCATGCATTGTTACTGTGTTACGAGAGTTTGCCGGAGCAAGTCGTACTTCAACGTGTGCTTGTATACGTGGGCGCGACGAGATTGTTTTTTGAACGCTAATGATTTGCGATCTACTACGACGCATTGGACTTGTAAGAAGTAAATCAGTAACTTCAAATAGGATATCACGTAGAATTCAGATAGTGAAAGATTCGAAATTGTCTTAAATTGAATATTTTCAATAAAAGACTGGACATTACCCAAAGTTAGAAACTATTAATGATGGACCGATATAGAGACTAAACTTTGAAACCGAATTGTGAGAAAAGAATTAACTTTCGTAAAATCAGTTAATGGACTCTGGAACTTGCGTAATATCTTGGACTGAAGTATACATCATTAATTACACCCAGATAGTAAAAGCTACTTCCTTACAGCAATGTTAGGATGTGAAGATAATGCAGTAAATGAGCATTCAGTGTTATTACTGCGTTAATAACTTCTTTCAATCCATTAAATATTGTGTACTCAGTAGGAACGCGGCGTGCATAAGTACTCTTTGCCGCATTAACAAATTATCGCTGTGTTACGAACCATTAGGTTCAAGTAAATTGGAAAACTTTAGTGGAGATATTGGTGTTGTGGATGTACTGAAGCCATGATTAATACCGGGATGGGAACTGATATATCCTTCGTGTAGCTGTGTTTAAATACGTCGGGAAGCACGTAATTGCTTGACCTGATCGAGACAAATAATACGCACTCGGTGGGATTTCAGCGCAGCCCAGATACATCTTTTATTTAACGTCAATATATACATCTCCACCTCTAGTTAGCCAGACTGCGACGTTATAAGTTGTCGGTGGTAGTTCACTGTAGGGTATTCGAACATTTATCGTGGACTGTAAAATAGCTGCAACGTAACTTTTCCGATAATGTTTAGAGGTGAATGTGTTAAAAATACGAATTTTCAATTGATGCTATCTAAAACGAGTGTGGTAATGTTTACTAACTGTTGTGCATGTGTAAATTCGATAATGTACTGAATAATACGGGAAACAAATAACCAAATACATTACACGTGTTCCATCTCGGAAACCATTTGGAATGAGACATACACTGATGAGCTAAAACATAATGAGCACTTGTTTAATAGCTTCTTTGTCTGCCTTTGGAACGAAATACATCACTGATTCTGCGTATCAGGGATCCAACAGTTCGTTGTTAGGTATGTGGCATTAGATGTCTACGCACAGATTATGTAACTCGCGTAAGTAACGGGCCGCTGATTTGCGTACGCGTCGATGGCGTCCCATAGCGACCCGGATGGGTTCCATGGGATTTACATCAGGCGTTTGGTCGCCAAGACATCAACATGAGTTCAATATAATGCTGCTGAAACCACTGTAACCGGTTCTGTCTCCGAGACACAGACAATTGAAAGATGACATCGCCGTCGGGAAAGACATCAAGCATGAAGGGATGCAGGTGATTCGTGTATGTCGGTGTGTCTTCCATTACTACAACAGGTCCCATGCAAGCGCAGGAGAATGTCTCCCGTAATATAACACTGCTCTCACCAACCTGCGTCAGTGACGCGTTGCACTTCTCGGCCGCCGTTGACTTCGATGATGGCGTTTGTGGAGACGACCATCGGCCTAGTGTAGTAAGAATGTGATTCATCCGAAGAGCCGACACGTTTCCATTGATCAACGGTCGAATCTCGATGGTCCCGTGCCCACTGCCATAGTATGAGAATGTCGTTGGGTCAACATGTTAACACGTAGGGGTGGTCGGTGCAGAGTTCCATGTTCAACAATGTACAATGAACGATGTGCTCTGAAACATTTGTGCGCGCAACAGCATTGTGCTCTTTCGGTCGAGATACCACAGATCACCATCCATGCTACTTTACAGAGCAGAAAAACCTCCGAACCATACGTTCTATGAAGAGTCGTGGTTGTTCAACCATTTGGCGCCTAGTGGTAGTTTCACTGTCCTTCTACCTCTTTCCATAGATGCTCACGACAGTAGCACGTGAACATTCGACCAGCTTCGCCGTTCCGACCGTTGTGGCCGAGCGGTTCTAGGCGCTTCAGTCCGGAACCGCGCTGCCGCTACGGTCACAGGTTCGAATCCTGTCTCGGGCATGGATGTGTGTGATGTCTTTAGGTTAGTTACGTTTTAAGTGGTTCTACGTCTAGGGGACTGATGACCTCAGATGTTAAGTCCCACAGTGCTCAGAGTCATTTGAATCAGATTCGCCGTTCTCGAGATACTCGTTCGCAGGCTCTGCATAATAATAATCTGCACTTTGTCAAAGTAGCTTATCTCAATGGACATCCCCATTTGCAGCCCTTATCGTCGCTAGGGTGATCCCCTGTCCCTACCTGCTCCGCTTACATACTTTTGTTACCACGTGACGTGCCCGCAACGCCACCACGCGGCATCCAACATCGCAGTGAGCAGTGGTCATAATGTTTTGGCTCATCGGTGTATGTCCATCTGAAGTGTTTTGCTTCAAATCATCGTTCCCATCCTATCCCTGAATATCGGCCGTTTCTCCTGGGACACCTTGTATAAAGCTTTAACTACAAATAACAAGTAGTTATCCTTATCAAGGCTTCTTGTAATAGTGGCTGCAACGTCTGTAGTTTCATCATAATGTCTTGACATGGGCACACAACTGGAAGAAGTGTACTTAAACGGGCTCCCTCTGCGAAAGCTAATGCTCTTAGATTTGATGCATGTTTCTGTATAGTAAATTACTGAAAAACTAACTCCTCGATGATGTGGTGATGTCTACTTGTTTTTGAGCGGCCACCAGCTTCATTTGGACGCACCATGGAAGGTACACCGCCCTCTCAGCTGCTGTCAGCTTTCCCGCTGCTGCTTGCCATTCATGTCGCTTCTCGACTGTCCTCGTGAGGCTGAGAGCACCTCGATGCAGTCCTCCCACCAGTACCGAGAACTGTAATCGTGGAAACTTATCTCAAAACCAGACAGCTCACTAGCTTCTGAAAATAGAAGAAATCGTGTAAGAGGTGTTGCATTACTGAGGTAAAAAGTAAAAAGAAACAATTTATTGAGAGAAAGAATGAGAAGAGAATGTAACAACAACGAAGCGGTCGTGGCGGATAATGTACGAGTAGGCCATTAGTTGGCTTCGTTACTCTCATTCCCGTTATTATTTAATTTATGCCATCGCAGTTTTGGTGTCCTCTCTATGTATAAGACCCTGGTAACTACTGAATATCGTCATTTTTTGAAAGCACTGAACGTGAAAAATATTTTATGTTGACCTCCACGTGCTTGGTGGTAAACAGTATGAACTCGGACTTAGTAGAAAAATAATGCAAGGTTCGACTTTGTATGTATATAATAGTGAAACGATCGACGCGGAAAGCTATTTGCCGTTTTGCTTCCAAACAATGTGTGCACAATCGTGACACACAGACCTGAAACATTAGAACTCATAAGCCAGATTAGCGTAAGTGATACTAACGGATTCTACAAATGACTGCAGACACATTTATAAGAAAATTAACTTATTATTCAGTAATAATAATAAATTGCACAGAGTAATTACACGTACCACTGTTCACTAAAGAAACACAAGAAGAAGTGACGCGAACATCAAAAGAAGATTGCCACATTTCACTACTTTTGTTTTAAAAAGTGACTAACATTTAGATATAATCTTTGCTGGTTTTCGCTATACACACACTGCAACGTTGCATTTCTCTTTTACGATACAGATGTCGTATAGCGTAATCAATTCATCACAACATTCAAGGTGTCCACAATAAAAAGTTCCAGTTGCAAATCAATGTAGAAAGAGAACCATTGCTCAGAATGACGTGAAATTTGAACAGCATATTACTGACGCAGGGAGAAACGTCATGGAAAAAATTAACGAAAATTTGGCCAACATATGGTACTGTAAGCATCAGAATAAGCATACCAAAGACGTGCGGGACACGGCTGTTCCTCAGTCTGCATCAGAGACGCCCAACATAACTATCTCCATGAAGTATCACGTGCTGTGTGCGCCAGTAGCCCTGCAGAAGTTCGGGCACTCGAGGGTATCAAAAAGGCATTGGTCCGATATCTGCTAAGGCTCTGGAGAAAATGATTGGAAAATCCGAAAAGACACATCCTTTTGACGGGCAATCTGTCAGAGAGAAGAAAGCAGTTGATCCGACATCAGTCGAAGATGTGGCCACAGCATTTCAGGAGGGATCGAGCTGTGGCGTGCAAACATGCATTGCACAGGGAATAGTCCGAACGCTAGATATACTTGCGAGCATCTTGCATAAAATCCTACAAGACATCCTGCTTTGCTAGTCATGCAAAATCAACCATGTTCAGGAGCTGTTACCTGCTGACCTACCAGCAAGACAAAGTTCGACCCGCAATTTGTTGCACACATGGAAGTGGGCAATGATTGGCATAGCATATTCTGTGGACAGCCGAAGCCCACTCCCATCTCCAAGGACATATCAATAGGCAGGGCTGCAGAATACGAACGACGGAAAATCCGCACGCACATCAGCCGGTACCGCTCCGTTTTGCAAAGTTGGTGCGGTGTGACGCCATTGTTTGTCGTAGCGCCGTATTTTTTCGTGGGGATCAATCCTGCGGGGCCTTGTTACGTGTGCCGTCACTGATAAACACTATGAGAGTTTTTTGCGCACCAACGTCATTCCAACTCTTCAACAGCGAGGATGTGTTAGTAGAATCATTTTTTGTGCATGACGGCGCCGCTCCGCACACTGCACAGCCATTGAAGCGGCTGCTGCAGAGGCCTTTCGGAAATTCTAGAATTATCAGCCGTCATTTCCCTATAGCTTGGCCATCTAGATCACCTGATCTTAGCCGGACGCTATGGCTGAGCGGTTCTAGGCGCTTCAGTCCGGAACCGCGCTGCTGCTACGGCCGCAGGTTCGAATCCTGCCTCGGGCATTGATGTCTGTGATGTCCTTAGGTTTGTTAGGTTTAAGTAGTTCTAAGTCTAGGGACTGATGATCTCAGATGTTCAGTCCCCTAGTGCTTACAGCCATTTGAACTTGATCTTAATCCGTGTGACTTCTGACTGTGGAGCTATCTGAAAGATGTCGTGTTCAGTGCTCCAGTTACGAACATAGTTGAATTGAAGGCACGCATTGCGCAAACATTCAGAACATGACCCCGAGATACTTCGATCTGTTGTGGAACATACTGTTTCTCGCTTTCAACTTGGGACAGGAAACCGTGGACAGCGTACTGAAAAAGTCTTGCATCAGGCGCAAGACAATATTAGAAACCGGTGTTATTTTGGTTTTTGTGCGGTTTTTGGCCTCATGACAGTTAAAAACCTATTTCTCCCATCCGATGTCATACGAGCTTTCCATGATGGATTGGCTTACCTAACTGACAGCATCATAGCTGTTGACTGCCGAACTTGTGCAGTCATGCACACTGAACGGTACGGATGGTGTAATGTGCAGCTCAAACCGTAGCCGTCGTACTGCTATTCATCTGTCATTTGTAGCCGACCCTGTTTACGTTCAGAAGCCATTGGAAAAATTTGCTTTGGTTTTTTTTCCGTGACGTTTCACTCTGTGTCAGTAAAATGCTGTTCAAATTTGACATCATTCTGAGCAGTGGTTTTTTTTACAGCGTTTTGAAACTGGAACATCAATTATGGACACCCAGTAGATAATAAATGAAAATTAGTATATTTTTGATTTTACGAGATTCGTTTCGACTTGCTGAAGTATGCAATAACTGCCTAATAATGAACCGTAGTCGCAAGACGGGAAGAAAAACCGAAGAATATCCTATTTTAAAATCTAGAAATGAAACATATGAGTGTAAAGTTTTCGGCCTATCTCATGGATAGGTCGACTCTACCAATGGAAGCACACTCTCGGGTCACTTATTACCTCATCTTTAGCGCGATTGTACTACATACTTACATGTAACAAATGCTGTTGTGATACGATGGGCTTCTCAAACTTAACCCAAGAAATCCGATTTCAAAGTTTTACGAGGAAAACTAGCTGGGTCTTTGTGCAGCAACGTCTATAGAAACCACTTTGTTATATTAGGTTCCCATGCTCGGAAGACTTTTCACCGCCACTTTCATCTTGCAGGATATCTCTGCCTATGAAGAAGTGTTCTTTCTCTCAACGTCATATTTCAATGAAAATCGCCATCTTAGTGGTAGTTGTATCTTAAAAAACAAATCAAAACAATTATCTGTGTCAATCACCTTCTTTCCTGCCACGACGCGTTTCGAGGATCAGTCAGTGAACTACATTATATTTTTGTTTGCTGGATGTAGCCATTTCTCTCTTTCGAACGTCGTTTCACTGAAATAAAACTAAACTGAACTCCTACCGAACAGGCCATGAAGGTCCAATGGTACCGACCGGCCGCCGTTTCATCCTCAGCCCATAGGCGTCACTGGTTGCGGATATAGAGGGGCATGTGCTAGCACATCGCTCTCCGGGGTCGGCCGCTGTGGTCGAGCGGTTCCAGCCGCTCCAGTCCGGAACCGCCCTGCTGCAACCGTCGCAGTTTCGAATCCTGCCTCGGGCATGGATGTGTGTGATGTCCTTAGGTGTAAGTAATTCTAAGTCTAGGGTACTGATGACCTCAGATGTTAAACCCCATAGTGCTTGAAGCCATTTATTTCGCTCTCCCGGCCGTATGTCAGTTTCCGAGACCGGAGCCGCTACTTTTCAGTTAAGTAGCTCCTCAGTTTGCCTCACAAGGGCTGAGTGCACCCTGCTTGCCAACAGCGCTCGGCAGACCGGATGGTCACCCATCCAAGTGCTAACCCAGCCAGACAGCGCTTAACTTCGGTGATCTGACAGAACCGGTGTTACCACTGTGGCAAGGCTCACTCAAATAAGGTAAGCTTAATTTGCGTTTGTTCGCCTAATATGGTACTGGGATTATAAGTTTCAAACAATATTGAAGCTGGTTACAATGTGGTGCAGCAGGAAGAACCCCTAGGTTCGTTATAAATATACACTTTCATCATTAGATGGCACACAAACACGAAAGATCACAAACAATTCAGAGCAGTACAGACGTACGAGTGAGTTATCACTTGCTGTTATGCCTTTTCTGTATTAAAGCATTTATTTCCTTTCTATATATGCATAATTGTGGAGAGAGTATACGTAAAATGTGGTTTTCCACACCGAGAAGATAGTATGTTACCGAAACATGTAAGAAGGAATATTCATTAATACACCTCTGGTCATGTATTTAAAAAGAAAGAAAAGCATTTCTGAAGAAAGACAAATTTGGTACCAGAATATAAATTTAAGTGGTAAGAAGGTGTTGGAGCTTCCTGTCTCTATGGGGTAGCCTTGTACAGAAGTGAAACAGTTCACATAAAAATAGAAACTTTGAAATGTAGTGGTACAGGATAACGCTGCAAATTTGTCAGGAAGATCGAATAATTGACAAAGGGGTGCTGAATCAATCTGAGAAAAAAAGACATTTGTGGCGCACTTTGACTAATACGGATCGGATAATAGGAGATATCCTCTGGCATCAACGAATTTTCAGTTTTATATTGAGGGAAGTGTGAATGTGGGGAGGCGAGGGTCTAAAAATTGAAGAAAGAGAGCACGGGTTAACTACAGCAAGCAGGTTGCATTGGTTAATCCGGGATGGCGAGTCTTACACACAGAACAGACCAATGTGGTATATACGAAATAATAGTTCGCATTGAAGATCACAACAACAACAATTAGAAATTTTGAAGCATTTTTCGGCACGAAAGCAGAGGCAGAAATTTTCTGTTCAAGTGAGAATCGCAGTAATACCGATCACTATTGTGTATCGCGCACAAATTTCCGTTTTGACAAGCATGTGTGCAGTGCCGCTCCATACGAACTGCCTGAAGCATAGACCTGCTACGAGGCAAATACGGAAAGATAACTGAGGATAATGACATCCATTTGAGTAGTGTGTTGTTGAGGGGAAACCCTGAAGGTAATCTGCCTAATCGTATGGCACGAAAACAGCTTCTGATTGGCATACCAGCAGCTAATTTCCTTCCTGGTCACTCAAACCGAACGGCCTCAGTTGTAGTGATGTGCACACAAGATGGTGGACGGTAAGGCGATGCTCACTGGCAAGGAACAGTGCAGCACGTGACGTTCCGCCATAGCATCAACCTACCGCGTCTGTAAGGAGAGCCGCAAACAGAGACAGTGGCGCTTACCCCAGCTTTGACAATTACCGGGGTGGACAATGGCTGCAGAGTAACTTGTTACAGAGACACAGACCACACTGGCAACCCTGCAAAGTACTCTCCATATAATGTTACTTGTGTAATGGGACTACATAAGAAAGTTTGATTTTAGTTTTATTGCGTGTCCACCAGAACGAGCTTGGAAATGGCTTTCTCCTCTTTTCCAATCTTTACTCTGCTTGGTTAACTGCCCAAACGTGTGCTTGGATTTTAATAAAGAAATGTTTATTTTGGTATTCAATGTGTTATTTTTGCTTGTGAAATAAAATGGTTTCACTTCTTACTTGACAATAGAATATTTTCGCACTTTGATCATAGCATAAATTAGAAATCCTCTCCCAGTCAGTCTACATCTGAAACAATTTTGCTGTGATTTGTTCAACGTCTCTGGCCGTTACATGCAATGGAACTTACTGTAGGGTATGACGAAGGATTTGGAGTTCTCTGAAGTTTGTTCTTTGGAATTGCATCATCTTTATAGTCATATTCCTCTTCTTCTTTTTGCTGTCTCTCTCTTTTCCCTAATTCTCTCTCCCTTTATCAAACTACGTTAAACTCTCAGCGATTTACAGTAGCCCTAGAACCAGGTTGCAATATTTTTCTTTTCCTGAATTCCTTTGTTCCTTTTTCAGTACTGGGGCCATACTGCAGCTCGCAGAGTCAATACAATAGTGGATTATTCTGATTGTCCATTTCTTGATTTGACCTCTCAAGCATACTTCCCTAGCACCCTTTCTGTGAGGACTTCGTTGTTGTAGCTATTTACTACGTTGGGTCATGCACTCCAAAGTACTTCCTATCCTGTCCATCATCTACAGTCTTCAGATGGTTTAGCACAACATTGTATTGGCATCAAGTTTTTAGGTTTATTATAAAACCATTATGTTATTACCACATCTGTGAAGTGGCTCGTAGCAGCACCTCCACAGTCTCTTTAGAACGCCATCAATCTTGAAATTTTATGTTTCGGGCACGCGGGCACGCGGCTGATCATGACTATGCCATATGCTAAAATACAACAAACAAAACCGTTAATGCGCTACCTCACTTTCATCTTCAACTAATGCGAAGGACACTCATTTATTATTAAACTACTGTTCAAAGTTCCGATGCTAGAAAATAACTGAAGCATTTGCAGTAGTCAAGAAACGTATTACTAAACACCTGAAAAATAATGAAAGCAATTCCACTTAAATGTGGCAGTACTGGTCTTTGCCGAAAGTAGAGCCACGGCTGTAATGCTATATCTTCGTCGTTAAATAAAAAAATCACTTATTCGACAATATAGAGTACACTGACATTGTACAACATATTCTAAGTACACTGTCGGAAAAAATAAAGCATCTTGTGTCTTTTGTTGCAATTAGACAATGATTCTTACAGCCCCTCGAGAATGATTAAGTTGTTGCTTCATAGTTTCACATAAGTGTTCAAGTTGCGAGAGATTTGGTGATCTTGCAGGCCAGCGTAGTTGTTACACACCACGAAGAGGACTTTGCGTTGCAGCAGCCCTATGTGGACACGTTGGCCTGCTGAACGATCACATCACTTTTCTGCAGAAGAAACGGAAGTAGCACGGGACTACAGCCTCTTCAATATAGCGTGTACTGGTTACTTTACTCTGCAATAACGCTAGACGTGACCGCGAGTTGGCCCGTTCACCATAAAGGCTGGGATGGAACCTGTGAGCCGTGGGCGAATGCGGTCGGGAATAGGCATGCAAGGTACAGGAATGGATTTAGATGAATTTTCATGGTAGGTGCTCATACACAACCCCTCTTAACTATCACCTTAAGTTATGCAGAATGGAGAAATGACCGCTAAGAGAATTAATAAAATGACCCAGTAGATGAGTAGTAAAAAGAGTTGCATACATGCTATAATTTAATTATCTTATTAATCAATCTCTAAGCTCAATAGTAATAAAAATGGGCAGGAATTGTCATCTGACTACTAAATGATAAACAAGTTAAGTATCACAAAGTGATTTATTTTGTCTAATACACATGTAAATGTGCGATTCACTGACCAATGCTTTAATAGAACACGGGTACAAAACAATGGACTTCAGAAAAGGAGCTGGCAGGTATTTTAAAGGAGCATCTACTCTGAAATACTGAGTACGGTAATCTGTTATGAGTGGGTTAATCGATAGAGATAATGATAAACCCGACTGTATGATAGAATGACGATCGGAAATGAGTGTAAAAAATCCACATCCAAAATCATGGGTTTGTAGCGCCACAACGAGAGAATACGCTGCTGAGGGCGTCAGAGATGAATCACGGGTTTCTAGCATGCCGGTGCTGCAAATACTTTACCATCACGATCTCAGACAGTGTGTAGACAGCAAACAGCAGTAAGATGGTGCAGTTTCAAACCTGTGTCCTGCTGGGCTCTCTGATGATCGATGACCAAATGGCTCTAAGCACTATGGGACTCTGAGGTCATCAATCCCCTTAGGACTACTTAAACCTATCTAACCTAAGGACATCACACACATCCATGCCCGAGGCAAGATTCGAACCTGCGACCGTAGCAGCAGCACAGTTCCGGACTAAAGTGCCTAGAACCGCTCGGTCACAGCGGCCGGCTCTGATGATCGATGCCCGTGGAGAAAACCCTATGAGATAAATTCCAGAAAGAATCGAAACGTCTGCCCGTGACAGTCTTCCTCCTAAGCCTACGCAGGAGTATCTGCAGGAGGAGACTGTCATTACAACTATTCTCCCTGGTCGTCCAGAGGAGACTTCCTTACTCGTGCTCCGCACGCCAACACCGAAAACTAGTGCTTCGCAAGCCCAACCTGCTCGGATGTTTCCAATCGTAGGAGGCCACGAGAAAATGCAACGCTGAAAAGAATACTGTCACCTGGCGTCTGGCAGACGCAAACATCAATAAAACATTTTACAATGGCTCCAGAAAGTTGCGCCCGCCGTCGCTTCATGCCTAATACAACGGCCAAAATCCGTAGCAGTTCGGCAGCCCTGAGGAGCCGCCACACGCTATTTTCCAGGCTTCCTCGTATTCGCAGAAAAGCCGGTCCGGCCCGACCTCACGTTTCTCTGCCAAACACAATGCAGATGGCCTTCGTCCAGCCCCAGCTCATCCACTGAAGAAGGACAGAAGAACAAGCTGTGTCGCACCACCAGTTCAAATACCACGAACAAAAATCAGAGTCCTCATTGCCGGTTTCATTTACAGCAATGACCATTCTAGGCCCACCCCCAATGAGACACATGAATAAAATGGTAATTCAGATAAATTGAGGAAAATGAAAGGAGATAGGTCACAAAAGGCTTGTCACCATCCCGGTCATAATAGATTTGTTTTTGACAGTGGCAGACAAACTTAGAGTAAGGATAGTTTGTCAATCACTCAAAAAAATATGGCTAGTAGTTACCAACATGTGACTAGATAGGTCAAGTTTGAGTCGAATATTGATGACAAAAAGGGGAAGTCGATTACGACGATGCCGACTTCTTATTTCCTTTGATAAACAAACCACATCCAACACAAAAAAAACACTCAAGGATCCCTCAGTCATCTACAGAGGGACTCGTACATTTACATAAACTTTGGACACAGACCAGATGGACAGGCTAGAAGCTGCGATCACATGGTCTTTGTAAGCTTCGCATTTAAGATTTAGACAATTAAAATTCAGTGACAGGTGTCCAACTTAAACACAATCAGACTTTTCAACGAAGCGAAATGGTAGAGACTATTTTTCATGCATGTGGATTTAAATGATGACATTCTCTCATACTGTTTCCTTGATCAAGAAATATGACTTGTACAGGGTTGATAAAGAGTGATGGTCCTCTCACCTCATGTTCAACCAATTGCCATGAATTTATAGTGACAGGCATCCCTCACTTATGCACGTCAGTAAGGTCATTTTAAATGTGACATACAATAATATGACAATCGGGGAATTTTGAAATGCAAAACGGTATTGTGTTAACATATTGCACACGGTTGTTTGTGTGGACACTATGAAATATGTGCATATAAATATTTATCTAGACAAAGTTCAATTAAAATGTTATGTGAACAATGGTATAAATAAGTAAGTTGACTAAGTAAGTTTTAAATATTAATGATCCCTACTCTATTAAACAACAGATGACATATAAGATATGAAAATTAAAATTAGAAACTAGAAACACAAGCTTAGGGAGCAATGAAGTTTCCTCTGGGGAGGCGTACTCTGGTTCGGGACTGTGACCTGTCCATAGCAGAGTCATAGTATGGGAAGCGTCACACGCTAGCACTTCAACTCTCATCACACATGGATTCTTCTGCAGAAGTCTGTTGAGCAGGGAATGTGGGCTGGTGTAGACATGTTCATGTCTGCTGGGAAAGGTTTGACCAGAGGCAACGGCCACCAATCTGATGTCCGTCAATAGCAGGTGGATAGAACAGCAACAGCGAGCAGCTGCAAACATCCTTCCAGGTGGACAGGATCGTTGTTTGTTGGAACAAGAGGCTCCCGATGTCAGGCGATAGCTCATCATGGAAATAAAGCTCTGCTGGTCAGGATGGCAGGCATTTTCGCTCTTCTTAATGTCTTTGAGGATCGCCACATTCAAAAATGGTTCAAATGGCTCTGAGCACTATGGGACTTAACTGCTGAGGTCATTAGTCCCCTAGAACTTAGAACTAGTTAAACCTAACTAACCTAAGGACATCACAAACATCCATGCCCGAGGCAGGATTCGAACCTGCGACCGTAGCGGTCTTGCGGTTCCAGACTGCAGCGCCTTTAACCGCACGGCCACTTCGGCCGGCCTCGCCACATTCAAGGTTTTTCAGCAGGACTAATTATTGACTGAAGACAGTTAGGATGTTGTTGGTCAGACCGAGCACGTAAGGATGGGCCAATATTATTGGAGTGACGCAACAGACGTACAGAAGTCACCCATCATCAAACGAAGGACAGCAGATAGATCAACATGCGGACAGTTGCTCCTTACTGCTCTCATTTGAAGAGAAGAAAATAAATAAAAACATATATGTTCCTCAACAACATAGCAAGGATCCGCCTGTGCATGCAGTCCATCCGATTGTGTGAGTTGCAAGAACTCAAAAGGTACTAGAGCAAGCGTCCGACATTAGCGTGGCACTAGAACCATTTTCTTCATCGCTCTGTGTCGCCATTGCCCTGGACGAGCCCGCCTCCCCCAAATGGTCACCGTTACCTCACTGGGGCATTACCAGCCCGTGTCTCCCCGGGCGCAAGGCTCTCACTGCCGCGACTGCCTTGGTGAGCACGGCAGTTGCCTCTGTCCGGTGCTTCTCCTTGCCTGGCTCAGGCAAACGCCCTCCAGGAGGAAAATGATGTGATGAGTTGCCGGTTAGTTGCTGGGCTGATCCCCTCGTCTCTGCTACCCATGGCCTGTTCTTCATAGCCGCAGTCCTTCCAAAGCGTCCCGAAGTCTATGCAGTTGCCTCCTGCTGCAGTCCATCTGCACAATACTAAAAGGTTCCCCGTTAGTTTTTATCCAAAAACTACGGATAAAACAGTACAGTACACATTTATTCAGAATGTAAAGTGTTTACTATTAAAATATAAGGGAAAAACAAATACAAAGATATTGTATCATGGATCAAATTTCATGATCGAACATGTCTCGATTTTAGCTGAACATTGCATATACTAACGTAACCTACCGGGCCAGTCTAACTCTAAAACAGAAATCTCACCTAATGACAAACAGAAAGCATGCTCAAGAAGACTACTTAAATATGAATTGATCCATGAGTTGCCATTACTAGGCAGGACCTCTAATTACATTCTACCCACCATAAAAAAATGCTGATTTACTGCCATTAACCTACTGATTAACTACTGGTTGTGCTGGTAATATTCCACTGTCACAGTCTCTGGAGGTGTCCTGTTGTGTTTACTGTGACCTGCCAAGAGCGTGGGGACACAAACACATATAAATAAGAATAAATGGGGAAATCATTTGTGATCACAGTAATAAAGCAAAATGAAACAAGAACCTATGTTTACTCTATTATCTATACCCTGGTTACCAATACGGTTACCCTAGTCCTGCCATGGTGAGTCGACCTGACGGAGCCCTGCTGTACCTTGCGTCTCCTCATGGCGTTATGTCGAGCTCTTTCGCTCAGTTCTTCGACAGTACACTGGTTCCCCTGCAACTCATGCAATAGACTTTAGAAGGAAGTAGCACAACTCTGTATACCTACGTAGTATCCTGTAAAATGTAAACATTCAGCTCTATCTGCCCGACGTTCGACGAAACCCATAATCCTGAACTTGCTGGGGAGTTGCTGTTGTATGCTTTCCATTGCTCACGTTGTGATTTGAGCGCTCGCGTTCATAGACGTGGCATTCTTTCTCGCTAATATCTCACTATACCGTAAAAGATGTCTCCAGCAACATTTGCATGGGTGGGCATGGTTGCCACTTTAACATCAAACGTCTAGAAGCCCAAAACTCTCGGAAGTATGGTGCTACGCAACTATGGCGCTCCTAAAACTCTAAAGATAGATGGCGCAGTGCAACTATGGTATGTCCAAAACACCAACCATAAACAAACACAGAAAAGAAAGTGACACAATGCTCATATGGCATGCCCCCAAAACCTCTTCAATACGCATACCGCAATCTCCTCCCCAACATCGTTACAGTCAAAGACGTGGTCAGAAATCTAGAGACAGAAAGATATTCTCTATATGTCCATCTGTTGCGAAACCTCGGCTGCTCAGTATAGAATGTCATCACCTTTCACCCATCTAAAACAACAATTTTAGAAAATTAGATGGCTGAAAGTTGATGCGATTTGACATTCTGTACAGAAAGATATAGTTGGAGCCTCTGTTGCCTAGGAAGGTTGGTGATTCTCCCAGACAGTAGAAAGTTGAACACAGCGAGAGAGGAACTACACATTGACATTTCATCAATACAAGGAAACAATAGGTTTGCGTATGATAACGTAGCGTGGATGGTCTGCATTATCGGGCTTTCACAATATCACACATAACAAACTATGTTATGGGCATCAGTTCTTTAGACTAACCTATTCTACAAATGGATTACCATGTGGTGCAGGACGATTGATTTCTTGGCCTTTAACGTCTCCAGTTCAGATGCATTTTGGTGGGCGATCCTACGTATTCGGTATGGTCCATTATACACAGAAAAGAATTTCTGACATTTCAGCTTCTGTTTGTTGGACAACTGAATTGATTTCAGCAATATTTTCTGTCCATCAAAATTTTCGTTCTCGCGCTTTTTTGTTAGTGCGTTCCTTCCCCCTCCGAACAGCCGACTGAATCCTCTGGAGAGCTTCATCGACGATTGGCCTTTTCTGTACACGGGTCCTCCTAAATAGGTCCCGTGTTTTTTTATTCTTCAGTACTGTAATTGCCGCTGGCTTCGTGATCCCATCCTGGAAATATTTGAGGAAGACGTCCCAAGAAATTTATTGTTTGTTGTAGCACAGCCGACATAGGTTTCTTAGCTCATTTATCACTCGTTCGGCGAATTCGAATCCTGGTGGTGGGATGAGATAAATATTGGTTCAGTCTTGTGCCTTCTTTGACTTCTGTTGTGGCCCATTATCAGAGAAGATTCTCTCTATGTGCCCCAAATGAGGCAGGAAATCTATCCATAGTGCTCATTATGCTGTCAACGATGTAGACTTTTTGAGTGGTGTGAAACTAACAAACTCTGTGATTGATTCGATGAAAACAGGGACATGACTGTATCCTCTCAATGTCATGGGGAATGGTCCCATTAGATCTGAGGCCTCGATGTGCCTTAGTTTGTTGGGAACAATAGGAAACAGTGGTGCTTGCTTATTCACAGTTATATGCCTCGTCTTCCAGCCATCTTTACAGACTAACAGCACGTGACAAATTCACCTTTCCATGTTCCCGAGGTAACACAGTTACCTTAATGTCAAGAAGCACTTTCCCAGGCCAATATCACCATAGCTTAAGTGGGTGTGCCACACCACTTTGTAACCACTTGTTCAGGAAGACGTAGATATCATTCATATGTTAATTCTGTGGAAGAGAATTCCTTTCCTTAATAGGTCTAATTGTCGAATGACAGCTTGATTTCGATCTTTCCATTTCTTCTTGAGCCTTAACAGGTCCGGACCCTTGTCCTGTTGTCTCTTAATGTCCCACTTATTTCAGGCCACAAAGTTTTCAGACGCTACTTTTCTTATGTAATACAGGCTAAAACGGTTGTCCTTAAGACCGTCAGTGACATAGCTCTGTAAGCTAATAGGAGAACGTTATAATGCATCTGCTGTTGTATTCTTACTACCCTTTATGTACTGAATGGCGAAATTATATTTCTGCAGGCACATTATCCATCGTATGTGGCTTTTATGGATTAATTTTCCAGTAGTCAAGAATTCCAGAGCTTTATTAAAAAAAATGGCTCTGAGCACTATGGGATTTAACATCTACGGTCATCAGTCCCCTAGAACTTAGAACTACTTAAACCTAACTAACCTAAGGACATCACACAACACCTAGTCATCACAAGGCAGAGAAAATCCCTGACCCTGCCGGAATCGAACCCGGGAACCCGGGCGTGGGAAGTGAGAACGCTACCACACGACCACGAGCTGCGGACCAGAGCTTTATTCCCTTTTCTTCCACATAAGAAAAACCGCCACACGATCTTGAGGGTCTCCAGTTCAGTCATGTAGTAATTCTTTTCACATTTTGTGATCAATCTATTCGCAAATGCTGTTGTTTTCCACACACGGTTTCCATTCTCGATGTAGTCATGAAAAATCATCACTCCCAATCCAAATCCTGTGTATGAGAAATCCGTGACCATACAGGAATCCTCTCTGACTGGATGGCTGAGTATTGGCACCTCAAGTGGTTCTGACTTCAGAGCCTGAAACTCGCCCTCCACTGTTTTGTTCCAAGTCCCATTTACTTTTCTGACCTAGAAACTTTACTGACAAAGTCCTGAAGGTCAACATTTCAATATTTATGGTGACACCATGCTCCTTAAAGTTGTGGAGGAGTTCCTTCAGAACTGCATTGTGTTGTTCTCAAGTCTTTTCGGCCATAAGAAGATTGTTGGCTAAGTTATTACATGCCATTTGAGAAATTCGCTGAGAATGCCGTCAAGGCTTCGTATAAATGCGGCAGATAATATATTTAGCCCAAACAGCACTCTGCGAAATTGATAGCACTTGCCAAAGGCAAGAAATGATGCGTAAGGCCTGCAACTGGGATCGAGCTCAATTTGCCAGAAGCTCGACCTGAGGTCTGTTGAGAAAAAAAACAGATACTCCATGAAAGTTCTGGAGAAGCTTTTTTGCATCTCAGGTTCGTCCATCTCTGGCTCAATAATTGAAGTTACCTGGCGAGAATCTAGGACGAAACGGATAGATCCATCTGACTTTTCGACCACTTTCAGCGGGTTATTATATGTAGATCTGGCAGGGTCTATCACCACCATCTTTTAGCATTCTCGAAATCTCGTTCACGACTTTGTTTCTCTAAACCTGGGATACAGCATAAGGTGGCACGATGAATTTCTTTTGCGGACGGACATTAAATTTATATTGAAAATTCTTTGTCGAACCTGGATTTGACGGAAAAAGTTCTGTGTTCTGCAGGAGCATATTTCGTAACTCACTATGCTCAGCAGGCTCAGTGCACTGTACAGTTTTTACTTTGTTTTCTATCGCCTCTCTCATTCTCTGATCACTGCTTCCTCCTTGTGTTCATTGTCTTCTTCAAACAATTGTTCAGCGGCTCAGTCTTTCCCATTATGCCAATAGTTTAATTAAGTCTAATACAACTGACTGGAAGTTGCACTTGCATAACCTGCTCTTCGAATCTAATGCAAATGAGTGTCCCCTTCCGCAACACAACTTTCTCTCTTCTAAGGTCAAGAATCGTTCCGTATCCATCCATATGTTCAAATGTGTGTAAAATCTTATGAGACTTAACTGCTAAGGTCATCAGTCCCTAAGCTAACACACTACTTAACCTAAATTATTCTAAGGACAAACACACACACCCGTGCCCAAGGGAGGACTCGAACCTCCGCCGGGACCAGCCACACAGTCCACGACTGCAGCGCCTTAGACCGCTCAGCTAATCCCGCGCGGTATCAATCCAAAAAGTCCATGCCTACTATTATGTCTATTGTCAAATTTGACATCATACAGAAGTTGGTCCTTATTTTGTGTCCTTGACGCACGAACACTAATAGATCTGCAGGTTTACTTCCATCCATTTCACTAGATGAGCCCCCTTTACTTTCGTCCTTTTCATGGTCAGTGTTGGCTAGCTTCTTTTCTCAGAGCAACGCTTGTATCCTATCTCAAAAATAGTAGTAATATGGCTGCCAGTGTGCAGAATGAGTTTTTGCCACTTGCACTGAGTGACACTTGTATGAAGAGGGAATGTGTTGACATTGGTACGGAGCTGAGGACACTGCAGGTAGTGGACAGGGTGTTCCAGAAGTAGGATACACCAGCCTCTCTGCCGCTACCTGCGGCGTATTCCGGGGAAGACCAAAGCCCATTCCCTGCACAAAGTTCCCTGTCCTCGCACCAGTTCGTAGCGTGCATGTCTTTCTCCCAGAATTCAATACTGCAGCTGACCTCTGAATGGCAAGTAGTGTTCCGTGTTTTAGTGTTGAGATGGTGGAGTTCACCCAGACTTCCAGATGAAAGCCTTTACTGATTTACGACGGGCATTGGTATATGGTGGGCTACACAAACAAACAAGAAGTGACTTACTGGCGTTGTGTAAACTTTAAAAACAATAAATGCAAATGAAGATTATCCCAAAAAGTGACACAGTTTTAGTGGAGGGTAGCCATGTTTGTATTCCAGAGGAAGCAGCAAATGTAGTGCGAAAACATTTAGTCAGCGTAAAGAAGCAGGGAAAAGAAACAGACGTTACCGTTTCACCAGTTCATGTTGAAGAAATAGAGCATCTTTTCAAACGAAGCTAGACTTAGTAACGTCATAACCATCACACAAAAGTGCGAAAACAATCGTTACATGCATAGGCGAAAAGATATGGGAACTACACAAGATCCCACACATTCTGGAGGAATATTCTTCCAAGAAAGTAATTCACGAATGAATAATGGTAGCAGTTTTTTACTTGCAGATGATAACAGGGGACCGAATGAGAGAATATTGTTGTTTGCCAGCGAAAAGGGAGAAACGTATATATCAAATTGCAAATCATTGTTTGTGGATGGAACATTCAAGAGATCGGACAAGCAGTCTGAAACAGTTGTTTATACTCCACTCGGAGCCTAATAGCTCTTGGGAGGAAACAGAAACTATTCCAGTGTTTACGCTTTGCCGCCAAATAAAAAGTGAGAAACATATGAACGTTTTTAAGCTATTAAAATTAATGTGCCTGGATGGAACCCTGTATCTCTGCTGAATGGACTTCGAACTTGCCACCCTCCAAGCAGGTAACTGTTGTAAGTAGGCTGTTTAAGTTTTTACACTGGTAACGCCACGTAGCGCTCTGTATGAAAATCACTGGCTGTGCTCGTGCAGTCTGTGGCTGGTTTGCATTGCTGTTCGCTATTGTAGTGTTGGGCAACTGGATGTTAACAGCGCGTAGCGTTGCGCAGTAGAGTTGGGCAACATGATTCTTTTTCCCGATACGATTCCTACGATTCAATCTCACATTGCGAATCGATTCCTACGATTCGTTCACGATTCTTTCACGATTCAAACTAGTCTGCGATGGCACGATTCTTACGGAATGCAAAAAGTTCTACATCTTATTCACAGATGGCAGGACATGTCTGAAATCGACAATGGGGTTAGAATCGAACTGTGTCAGAAATAGTTTATTTATGAGTAAACATGCATATGACGTTACAAGTGTGATTCTCGATTTATACGTGTAATGCCTTAATTGACGAAAGGTCACGTTTGATTTGATTGCATCCATTGTTTTATTTCAGTATGCCAGGAAAGAGGAGTCGATTTGTGCGAAAGGTGGCGCAAAATTGCTTCCTTTGTTCACACGCATCTGACGGTCGTAATCATTCGGCACGACTCGGCATGATTCGGAAGTTGCCTTCGAAGCATAGCGTACTAAGAATCAATGAACCGTTGGAACTTGGAATCGTCACGACTCGGAAACACGCAATCGTTCTTAAGACTCTTTTGAACGACGATTCGTCAGTATCACGATTCAATTCTTACGATTCTTTATTTAGAGTCGTTCAAATGAACGACTCATTCACGAATCGCCACAACTCTATTGCGCAGTTGGAGGTGAGCCGCCAGCAGTGGTGGATGTGGGGAGTGAGATGGCGGAGTTTTGAGAGCGGATGATCTGGACAGAGACAGTAAATTTGTAAGACTGGATGTCCTGAACTGATATATATATATATATATATATATATATATATATATATATATATATATATATATATATGACTTTTGAACACTATTAAGGTAAATACATTGTTTGTTCTGTATCAAAATCTTTCATTTGCTAACTATGCCTATCAGTAGTTAGTACCTTCAGTAGTTAGAATCTTTTATTTAGCTGACAGTATTGGCGCTCGCTGTATTGCAGTAGTTCGAGTAATGAAGATTTTTGTGAGGTAAGTGATTCATGAAAGGTATAGGCTATTGTTAGTCAGGGCCATTCTTTTGTAGGGGTTACTGAAAGTCAGATTGCGTTGCGCTAAAAATATTGTGTGTCGGTTTAGTGTTGATCAGAATAAGTAAAGAAAGTAATGTCTGAATACGTTCAGTTTTGCTCAGCTGTTTGAAAAGCAAATAATGTAAGAGGTTTATCAGCACAGTAATTCATTAATTTTTCTAAGGGGACGTTACACTGTTTGTTTCCTGGCACAGAGGTTACTGCTCTAGCACATCTTCCACGGAAATGTTGGATGATGGTTGGCTATGTGTTCAGGAGAGCACGTCTGAAAACCATAAGCTTCAAGACTTTTGTTACTATTTAGTGGGCAAGTGGCTCGATAACGAATGTATGCCAAGAGAGGTGTGGAACTGCAGTGGAAGACGCCATCGCACTAATAACGTCTCAGAAGGATAGAACCGAAGAATAAATACGTTAATATCAAAAGTTCATCCGAATGTTTACTCGTTTGTGGACAATCTTTGAGGAAATGCAGAGTACCAAGGACACCAGTCTGACTGACTAACTTTGAACTTTGATGGGAAAAGAAAATGAAAGTCAGCATTGAAGACTGACGAAACGATTGCAAAGGCTTTAAAGAAACTCCAAACAGATGGGAACTAAATCATTTCTGATTTGTGTGGCTTACTCACAGAAATTACTGTGGCGAAGAAAACATCAGAAACATTGAAAAATTTGTATATATTGAAAAGTAGTTCAACGTACTCATTGGCAATTTCGTAAATATTGTAAATAAATTTAATGGGCCACGAAAATAGACGACCTTCTCATGGTGTTCCCTGGAAACGAAACAAAGTCTCCCCGATGTCTCTTGAAATTTGTAAAATATGAAGACAGATAAGACTATCTCAAAGGCCGACCCTTTTCTTGGGAACAATCGCAGCATTCGCCTTGAGTGGTTTTTAGAATCAAAATCTATAGGGGTGGACACCAAACATAAAGTCTTTGCAGCGGAAACAGAGGCAAATGTTGTTGTTGTTGTGGTCTTCAGTTCTGAGACTGGTTTGATGCAGCTCTCCATGCTACTCTATCCTGTGCAAGCTTTTTCATCTCCCAGTACCTACTGCAACCTACATCCTTCTGAATCTGCTTAGTGTATTCATCTCTTGGTCTCCCTCTACGATTTTTACCCTCCACGCTGCCCTCCAATACTAAATTGATGATCCCCTGATGCCTCAGAACATGTCCTACCAACCGATCCCTTCTTCTGGTCAAGTTGTGCCACAAACTTCTCTTCTCCCCAATCCTATTCAATACTTCCTCATTAGTTATGTGATCTACCCATCTAATCTTCAGCATTCTTCTGTAGCACCACATTTCGAAAGCTTCTATTCTCTTCTTGTCCAAACTATTTATCGTCCATGTTTCACTTCCATACATGGCTACACTCCATACAAATACTTTCAGAAAGGACTTCCTGACACTTAAATCTATACTCGATGTTAACAAATTTCTCTTCTTCAGAAACGCTTTCCTTGCCATTGCCAGTCTACATTTTATATCCTCTCTACTTCGACCATCATCAGTTATTTTGCTCACCAAATAGCAAAACTCCTTTACTACTTTAAGTGTCTCATTTCCTAATCTAATTCCCTCAGCATCACCCGACTTAATTAGACTACATTCCATTATCCTCGTTTTGCTTTGGTTGATGTTCATCTTATATCCTCCTTTCAAGACACTGTCCATGCCATTCAACTGCTCTTCCAAGTCCTTTGCTGTCTCTGACAGAATTACAATGTCATCGGCGAACCTCAAAGTTTTTATTTCTTCTCCATGAATTTTAATACCTACTCCGAATTTTTCTTTTGTTTCCTTTATTGCTTGCTCAATATACAGATTGAACAACATCGGGGAGAGGCTACAACCCTGTCTTACTCCCTTCCCAACCACTGCTTCCCTTTCATGTCCATCGACTCTTATAACTGCCATCTGGTTTCTGTACAAATTGTAAATAGCCTTTCGCTCCTGTAGAGGCAAATGACAAACAATTAAATCCATACTCTCTTCCTCCATTAGAAGGTGTGCAAACCAGCATGAAACTGGCAAAGACAAAACAAATTATCATAAAAAGTAACTGGTTGCAGTTTTGCAACCTTTCAACATGTGTTGAAACTAATTTCTAGTAACACATGACTACAGCAGGCCTGTTGAGGATGCGGCTGGGCGAGCAAGAACGCTCACGCTCGCTCGCCGTCAGGGTTGTGAGCGCTCGCTGAGGAATGGGTCGGTCAGACGTCGTTGCGTAACGCAGCACGGTCAACTGTTAGGGCAGCAGTGCAAACAATATGCTGCCTTCAGAGCAATGACCGTGATTAGGTTCGGTGTAGCCTTAGATATGTATGTACAGTTTATACGGCGCGGTGCTTAAGGGGAGACTCCACCCAAAAATTTAACTTTTGTCTACTTTGCGAATAGAAATTAAATTTTAAACTCGTGTCTGTTATGTAAATTTGTAGCAATACTCAAATTATGAAGTCTATAGCTTCAGTGGTTTCAGAGTTTTGAATTTTTAATATGATTTTAGTGGTGATCTTGAAAACCAACTTTTGGTATCCACGCCACAATTTTCACATGCCGGATTTTGTATCACAAGACATAGTTCAACGGCTACGTGCATTCGTTGTATGAGAAATATTAATAATTTGTTTTTAGTCTTTATTTCAATAATCAATCTTAAATTTTCTTTAATTATCAACTAATAAATGTGATGATGGAATAAACAAATTACATTTTCGATAAGATTAATACATAGAAGTATGTAAACACATAAAGAATACTTCCTGCAAACATTTCATTCAGGTTAGTTAATATTTTTGGCAAAAAAGTTGGCATCCAGCTTAGAAAAAGAAATTTTTGGTGAAATGGATTTTTAAAATTTTATAAAAAAAACTGTCCCATTAAAGTTTACCGGCACCATAACGTTTTCCATTCCTGCTTATATGAGACTTCTTGTACTTTCAAGATCAAGTAGATTTTCTGCTGAATTTTCTGAATAAAAATCTGCTCAAAGTCTTCTTGAGGAGGTGCAGTGATAGCGATATCTTATCTTAAGTCAGTGCCAATTTTCTTGGAGCTTGCTGACTGTGCGTATTTCCTAAATTTATATTTACACAGTCAACAGGCAGAGTAATTGATTTCCAACGACTGGCTGCCAATTGTTTTGCTTCAGTTTTTCTGGAAATCTTACGACTTGTTTTTCCCAGTTTGAGTTTATACCAAGTTCGGAGTAAAAATGGTTCTGTTTGATGGTGGCTGAAATTTAAAAAAAAAAGACAACTCCGCTTTTAAACGATATGACTGAAGAAAGTATTCATCATACGGAGCGGATAAACAAATGTCTCTTCGTTATATTAGCTTTTTCTGCTATTTGTCTAGGTGAAAGTACACTGAAGAGCAAAATAAACTGGTAAACCTGCCTAATATCGTGTAGGAGAGGTGCCGCAACACTTATTGTGACTGTGATCATGGGGTGAAGGTCCTGTCATGTTAACACTCCTTGTTCCTCCAGCAAAATCTCCCAAAGTCCTCGTAATTTGACATGTGTACTGGACTCAGTGCGATAACAGTTGCGAGATTTTCAAATAACTTCCGGGAATTCAGCCAGGTAACACTTTCAGCTGAAAGTGTTACCTGGCTGAATTCCCGGAAGTTATTTGAAAGTTGTATACGCCAGGAGAAACTCAGGCCTCAAGTTGCGAGATTGCACTGAATCCTCCCTGTACGACCCTGGCGTCAGTTTCTTGTCAGGCTACGATTGCACTGTCGGTTTCTGGGGTTTGATCCCCAAACTTCCACCTCCTAGCCTTCCTCATGACTTCGGTTCTTTTCCCGGAATCTTTGCAAAAGCGATCGACAACCCTTCGGGCACCTTGGTCACGCGTGCAGCCTACATTGCCCCTGCGCGCTTCAGCGCCGTGAACTCGCCTTGTCGCTGTATCGGACGGACACTAAGCGGCTGTACCAGCGCAAGCAGAGGCCGCCACTTCCAAGGGACTTATCTGTGTCCGCCACACAGGTGACCAGAAAACAGGGCCGCGAGTATTTTGCCACCAACCGCTTTTTAGGTTGGCGCCAGGGCTGCAAATGTCAGTTCTTCCAGCTTCGAGAGCCTCTCCTAGCCTCAGGGCAGGTGCTACTCACCCCATCGTCTTAGGACGCTCTCAAAGTCCATCGTAGGGATTGACGTCGCAGAATTCAGCATTCATCGTTGTTTCTCTCGGTGCAGTCAGAGTGTACCCAGGATAGTCTTCTCTGTTCATGTGCTGGTGTTATTCAGGATAGCTTCATTTGTCTATTAGGATCCTAACTGTGTTACTTTGTCAGACTCTGGACTCACCAGACTATCAAGTTTTCATAACTGTAAGACACTAAGTGTGATTTTGTTATTATCGTCGAGGCAGACGTTTCTTTCCTCGGTCAGTACACTTTTGTTAACTTTGATCACTGTTTTCTCTGTGTCGGTGTGAGAGACACATGAAGTTCTGTTCATAATGACTCTCGTTATTACCTTTTCCGAATTCTTATTAATTTCCTCTTCGTCCAGAATTTCGTCCGTGATATTCTTGCCTTCCTGACTGAGCGTCCCTCTCATTTCTTCTGTCATTATACATGTTGGGCGCCTGAAGTTCCCATTCTATCCTCCCTTTCGTTCTTGCGCAGATTCTGTCTCAAATATAAGCTCCAGCTCACGGAGGATGCCCTTAAGGGGAGCCGGAGGTGGTCAGATCCAAAAAATTACGTTTTTTTTGCTATCAAAAATTAATTGAAACATTAATCTTTAATGCAAACTTTTAATTATTGTTCTACCCGCCATAGAAGTGGAGATATTACCATTTTCTCCAGTGCCTGCAGAGGAAATGGGCGAGGCCGCTGAAAGCGTTTACCACTGTCTCGTGACTTCTTGGCGAACAGCTTGGAATTTTCTCGTCCTGAAGTTGAATATTTCCTTATGTTACCCATACAGCGAGTGTGCAAGGGTTGGATACATTGTTTCCTCTGCAAAATGAAGCGCTAAGAGCGCCGATCAGCGTCTCTTTGTTATTGATTGTTTCGAATTATCTCAGTGTTGCGCCTGTTGTTAGTAATATTATATGCCACGTTTTAGTAATCGTATGTATAAGAAGAGGAATAACGTAGGGAAAAGAAAATGAACACTAATACCAAGTTGTGATGCTGTAACTACAGAAACAATGCGTTCTTCTGCTAAGCAACACATGGCTGGCCATAGCCCTGAGACATCTTCTAGCAAGAAGTTGACTGGTGGAAGACACAGATTATGTGAATATGTAAGTGACAGTGATAATATTAACGAAGTACCGAATATTGGGGACTGTTATCTTCTGTGCTGAAAGAAAGTGTTCTGTGCAAAATTTGTTCAAATGTAGGAGTGGGACTGGAGATAACAAAGCTCTTTTGTTTAGCTTGTGAGACGAAGATAATCTGTACATGTTGCAAGTATGAAGTGACTTTCTACAATTCACATGCCAGTCTCTTTGCTGAAAATGGGCGATCTAGGGTGTTTCATGTGAATGTTTGACTTGTGGATGGTCTTCGATCCATCGGAAAAGGGTCTGCTGCTGGTAAACTGTTTTATGCTATTATGAACTTGCCATCGCCTCCAAGCAAATTTGGGTACTACTGTGAACTGGCAGGATCTTTTGTTGAATATGTGGCTTTGAAAACCATGAAGGAAGCAGTAGAGGAATCTATAGAAATGAACGGTGCTTCTAGGGAATTTGTAGTGGCATTAGATGGTTCCTGGCAAAAGAGGGCTCACAAATCCCTGAATGGGGTCGTAACTGCTACTTGTGGTGAAAGTGCAAAAGTGATAGGCGTTGCAATATTGTCAAAACATTGTAGGTGCGGAAATAAAATCAAACGAGAGCAGAGTGGTACCTGTGAGGCAAATTTCAATGGATCAAGTGGAGAAATGGAAGTGCAAAGAGTGAAACAAATTTTTGAACGTTTAGCTCCCAGATACAATATTAAGTACAAATACTACCTTGGCGATGGTGACTCCAAAGGTTTCAAGTCTGTGGAGGAACTGAAGCCATATGGAAATGAATTAGTAGTTGAGAAGTTGGAATGCATTGGTCATGTCCAAAAGCGTATGGGTGCATGGCTTCGGAGGGTCACACAAACTTTGAGTTCAAGTTACCTCAGTGATGGAAAGTCAATAGGAGGGAGAGGTAGGCTTATTGATGAGTTGATTGAGTGTCTACAGAGATACTATAGGTATGCAATAAGGCAAAGTAGTAGTAATGCTAGTGACATGCAAAAAGCGGCGTGGGAATTGTTCCTTCATACTGCCTCTTTCAACGAATGTCCTCAACACAGCCTGTGCCCAAAAGATTCTTGGTGCAAATACAATGCCAGAAAGGACTATGATCACAAGCATGGTTTTGCCAGCAGCTGTGATAAACGCAATAAAACTTATTTTTCATGACTTAGAACAGCAAGAAGTGTTACAAAAACGTTTACACGGAAAAACACAGAATCCTAATGAGATCATTAACAATTTAATTTGGACAGTGATCCCTAAAAGGGTGTTTGTAAGCATAAAAACACTGCACTTTGGCATTTATGATGCAATAGCAACCTACAACCAAGGGAACAGTGTGAAGTGTGAAGTATTGAAGGCTTTAGGATTTCCAGCTGGGGTGAACACTGTACGAGCACTAAGAAATATTGACAGAGAGAGGATAAGAGGAGCAGAAAGTAGAGAAATGGATATGAAATATGATGGATCAACAGGCCAGAAAAGAAGAACAAAAAGGAAGCTTTTGGAGGATGAAGAAGAAGACCAAAATAATCCATCCTACAGTGCAGGAATGTATTGAGAAACATTGACAGCCATTCCCTGTAAATTAGAACTTCTGAATGTAAGGAACATTTTCTTAAAATCCACTCAAACTAGGGAGATGAAATTTTTATAGCACTCCTAGTGGTCAAACTTATATTGTAATGCAGCCATTTGGCAAAATGTTCAGTAGTTTCATTTCAATTTAATTAAATACAGCATTTTTTCTAAAAAAGTTTGCTCATTAATAAAAAAAATTATTGAAAGGAAACTAGAAACGATGCTCCGATATCCCTCCATCATAACTGCAATATTAAACCACTCTATACGCTGAAAAAATTTCAAATTTTTCTATTTGGTAGATTATTCATAAATGTCCTTCAAACTTAGTGATTGTAACATGGGCTGCATAGGCACCTCCAGCTCCCCTTAAACCACTCGATGTCCAAAAATGGCTCTAATCACTATGGGACTTAACATCTGAGGTCATCAGTCCCCTAGACTCAGAACTACTTAAACCGAACTAAACTAAGGACATCTCACACATCCATGCCCGAGGCAGGATTCGAACCTGCGACGGTAGCAGCAGCGCGGTTCCAGACTGATGCGCCTAGAACCGCTCGGCCACATCGACCGGCACTCGATGTTCGTCCGACGTTTTTCCACCAGTGATTGCTGGTAATTATTGGCAATTTTCAAAAGCAAAATCTAATTATCTCACTGCCAGTAAAGGAAGCGTCTATGAACTGGTTCATTTTAATGGGTCCTTCGAATAACTTGGTATGGCTCTTATATCCCAATGACCCAATATCGCCGGACGGGGTGGCCGAGCGGTTCTAGGCGCTTCAGTCTGGAACCGCGCGACCGCTACGGTCGCAGGTTCGAATCCTGCCTTGGGCATGGATTTGTGTGATGTCCTTAGGTTAGTTAGGTTTAAGTACTCGTAGTTCTAAGTCCTAGGGAACTGATGACCTCAGAAGTTAAGTCCCATAGTGCTCGAACAATTTTTTGACTCAATATCCTGACACAGTGTAATTTCTTGTTTTCTCTCCTGCATTTCCCGCGACGAATCAGTCCCGAGAAACGCGTCCTTAAATTCTTGGTATGAGCAGAAAGTTGCCGCTAGTCAGCGCATTTCTTTCTGCTGCTGGTCCCTCGATATGTCCACAGACAAATTCTAACTTGGCGTCCAATGGTCATGATGCAGACGACTGAATTTAGCCAGCCAGACCTTGGAGTGAAGTGGACTTCCATTCTCACTGAAATTCTGGAAATTTAGCGCTGAGAGAAAGTGCTTGTAATCAAACACCGGCCCTCCTCTCGTACTTGTAGTTAAGGCAGAATCACACTCTAGTTTGCCCCATATGCCACGAGGTTTCATGTCGAGTGCTGTGACCGACAATTGCTGTGCCACTGTGCTACTCGAACTCCGCATTACACCGCATAAGCGGGCTGCAATTATGCGAGGAATCGGTTTCCGTCCTGCAGTGCCCGCGCTATGACCCGTTGCCTTGCGTTGACCCCGCGCATGGCGAACATCCCAACTGTGACACTATTCTGCGTGATGCTTCCCGTCTGAATGGGAGGTGACCTTGTATATCTCCTGTTATAGGTAAACAAACTTTTCCTCCACCCTGTCTGACCTTCGTGATTTGCCTGTAATCGCCTTCTGTCCCTCCGTTGTGAGGGAGCTAATAGCACGTGAACTGCTGTTTGCAGTATGCCTGGCTGGTCTGGCACCATTATTTGGCATGACTGCCATTTTCTTGGTGCCTGCCGCTTCTGCTGCTGCTACTGCCTGTGTCCTTATTGGCAACTAAAGCCTCGCTTCGGTGCTAATCTTTCCCGCTTCCGTAATGTGCTCATCGATTTTACTCAGTAGATTATTCATCTCCTGTACGTGTTCCTTTGCGTCTCCTTCTCTCTTCCATTGTGCCTATTCACGTTTCCTTTCTATTTTTTGCATTTCCTGCTCACATTTGCTTCCTGCTAGCTTCATTGCTTTCAGAATTTGGAAGAGTAAATTCGGCTCCTGCTCGTGTTGTGTCCTTCCAGCTAGTGCACCGACGTGGCAGGATTGTCCTATGTTCTCTTCCGTCTTTGTCTTTTGTGTTTGACTATGTCTTCTTCCTCAATCATATTGTATATTCGTCCGATCCAACACGATCTGATTCTTCTTTCTTTCTCTGCTGGAAAAATATATCATCTCATCTCCCGACTCTTTTCTATCCTTATCCTGTGAAAAGTCCATCGTACTAGGCCTCTCTATTTGACTTTCGCTTTGTGACACTCTTGTTTTGCTCCGTGGTATCATTCACGAAAGCAAAGAAAACGAACTGCTCTGTATGACACTTAACACTTGATTAAAACAAAACAAAGCTTCTCATAACCTACTAAAATTAATCCACAACATAGATTGCTTATTCATGTCCCGTCCGAGTTGCTGACGATGCCGCGGCAAAACCGATAATCTTCACAAGAAAATGTAATGCTGTGTAAAAACCATATACATGAACCAAAAAAAATTGAAGTAGCTAAATAAGTTGGAAAGAAAACACAATGGTTAGTATATTCACACAGCTGTTTAAAACTATCATGAAATTTAATTAAAAAACTAGAAATGATAAAATATGAGTATTTAAGCCAATAAAAATTATTAAACCTCTCAGCTTTCACAGGAAAGATCCAACTCGGGCTCGCCATATTATATGAGGTGCTGGGGTGGAGAAGTGTGTGTAACACTTGGATTCAACTGAATTTGCGTGAGAGCTGTTCATACGCACAATCCTCCCCCCTCCCTCTCCCCTTTAACTACCATCTTAACTTATGCACAATGCACAAACGAACTCTAAGAGAATTAATAAAAAATGACCCTGTAGATGAGGCAGTGAAAAGGTTTACACACACACAAACGCACACACGCACACACACTATAGCTTTAAAAAGTTACTAATCAATCCCTATGCTGAATAGTTACAAAAAATGGGCAGAAATGAAATTGTCATATCACTACTAAACGATAAACGAATTAAGTATCCCAAAGAGATTTATTTTATCTAATAAACATGTAATTGTGCTATTCACTGAACAATGCTGTAATAGAACAAGGGCACAAAATAATAGTGATGAGAATAAGTAGTTGGTAGGTTTTTTTAAAGGTGCACCTACTCTGAAATACTGAATGTGGTAATCTATTATGAGTAACTCAATCAACAGATAAATCCCGACTGTGCAACAGAATTCTGATCGGAAATGAGAACTCTGCGGAAAATTCATATGCAAAATCGTGGGCATTGCGGCGCCAAAGCGAGAATATACGCTGCTGAGGCCCTCAGAGAAGAATTACACGTCCCTATGACGCCATTGCTGCAAATACTTTATAACCAAGATCTCAGACAATGTGTGCACAGAAAACAGCAGTCAGATGGTGCAGCCGCAGATCTCTGAAATCTCTGAACTGCTGGTCTCTCTGACGATCGACGAATGTGGAAAAACCGTACGAGATAAATTCCGGAAAGACTAAACTTCTGTCCGGATCATCTGCCCCTAAGTCTGCGCTAGAGTATCTGCAGGAGGAGACAAAGTCATTACACCCCTTCTCCCTGGCGGTCTAGAGGAGACTCCCTCACTCTTGCGCAGCACCCAACACCGAAAACTAGTGCTTCGATATCTCACCACGCTCGCATGTTTCCAGTAGTAAGAGGCTGTGGGAAAACGCGCCAATCATTTCTGTTCAATGCACACTGCAAATCCAGCCTAGCTACACAGCAACATGTTTTGTACCCATCGTAGCTGTTGCCACCAATTTTCAGTAGAGATCTCTGACGTGACGTCGCATCCTCTTTGAGTTGCCGAATCAACTCCCTGTATTTCATGGGATGGGCAAAAGCAGCCGTGAAAACCGGCACCAAAAACGAACAAAATATCTCCTGGACGCCAGGCGCTGGTGCGACAGGTGTCCCGTGTCTTCAGACCTCAGATTCCGAATACCACTGAAAACAATACTAACACCTGGCGTTGGCCAAGCGAAGCCCAGACGGCAGACAGCAATGACACGTTTAACACTGGCCGCAGAAAGTCGCGCTCGCCGTCATTTCATGCCGAATACAATGGCCAAGAGCCACAGCAGGTCAGCCGTCCTGAGAAGACGCTGCACGCTATTGTCCACTCCCTTCCGTTTTCACAGAAAACCCGATCTTATATTTTCCTGCCACACCCAACGGAGGTGGGCCTCGCCCGGCCCCAGCACATCCACACAAGAAGGACAGAAGAGCAAGCAATGTCCCAACGCCAATAGAAATATTATTAATAAAAATGAGAGTCCTCATTACCGGCTTCATTACAGCAATGACGTTCCCCGGCCCACCCTCACAGAGACACAATATCAGATTAAAAAAAAATTGCGAAAATTGAGAGAGGACATGGCACGAGAGCTTTGTAGCCTCTCTGGCAGTTCACCAGATGTACATCATACACGCGTTATGTCCATAACTTACATACCGTCTGAACCTACTCTCATCACTGGTGCATTGCACCAAGTTTGAGCAACAGTCCGTAGATATGTCCTTCCAGCTTCCTTCAGGCTCTCAATGATGATGATGATGATGATGATAATGATGTTTGGTTTGTAGCGCGCTCACCTGCACGGTCATGAGCGCTCGTACAAAGTCCTAATTTTTACACAGTCAAATTTATTTAAGCAATCCAATGTAGCCACTGTCACGAATGATGATGATGATGATGATGATGAAATGATGAGGTCAACCCGGCTGGGAATCGAACCCGGGACCTCGTGATCCAGAGGCAGCAGCCCTCAATGGAACCACGTTGAAATGACTGAAGATGTTTATGAAGATTACATGCTCTTCGGTGGGGCATAGTTGTACCCTAGAATGAATGTTGTACACAAAGTTCACTTTTGGACTCAGCACAGTTACTGCCAGCAGAGTCAAAACTGTGGGTGCACTTAAAGGCCTCCTGAGCGATATTTGATCGCCAGTGACCGTGACACATGAATCGCTAGCACTGCAACTCCTTAGTAGGCACATATTATACCCTGGTGCCAGTGGACATAGTCCTTGAGGGTGTTTCATTTTTTCCTTCAGTGTATATTCTTCTTCTAAATTACTAAAAGCACATAGAAATTAACTTCAGTTCCTGAAACCATGTTAACATTGTGCTAAAAAGCTTAGTTAAAGCTGATGATGCCACTTCAGCAAGTGACAGAAATGGAACCAAGTGAAGTGCAGAAAGCACGTGGTGCAATGCATGTGCTGCAACCGAACACAGCTTTTGTGTGTTAATACTAACAACTGTTCCTGCAAATGCTGCATGGTCACTGTCAGCAGTTTCAATATGGACACCCTCAAAAAGCTCAGGTGTATTCGATCTGAGATATTTTGTGAGATGCCTTGCCCCAAGCGCACCATTACGAAACTCTAATTACCCTAATCGATTATTGGACAGTTGGAGTCTCCAATAACGGCAGTTTGATAGAGGAAAATATATATTAGCGAGTTGAAGGTTTTTCTTGGGTTTTCGGTCACACTGGGGAGGGGGGAGGGGGTCTAGTGGTCGTAGAAGACCCAAATTATAAACTTATTTCCACCACTTCCTCAAACAGCCTCGCAAGCAGCTTCAGTTTCTATCCTAGTTGATTTGAGATTCCTCTCCACTGGGATAAATGCACCAGCTCCATTTCTCATTTGTCTTCCCTTTCGACATACACCTATAGTTAGATTTAAGCGAATGGCACAAGTCCAGGGAGTCACAGCCTATCTTGCCACTGAATCTCCGGAGCCTCTACTCGGTTGAGAACCAGGGAGCCCCAATTGCGGACAGTGCTGCATATTGTGAGCTACGTTGAAACTCCGTGAGGAAGGATGGTCTTCTCAGTCTTCTCTGCCAGTCGCTGGAATGAACCAAGTATGAAGTTGGAGCCTAGACGACATGCATCGTTCCTTACAACGTGCACCACTGTCTACAGTTGATTGAAGATTGTTCATTCCAAAAAAGAAAGAAGAAATAAAAGAAGAGGATTCCCTCTAAGATCTCTCGGGAGAGCAGCCGCCATATCTATCCACCTGAGCACAAACTTGGTGAAATCTAGTCTCGAGACTATTGCGAGAGCTTGTTCTAGAAGCTTCCAAAGCGTTTTCTTCATGCGCTGAATCAAAAACTTTATGCTGTTAAATCGTAAAGTCGTCTTTTCCATTTCGGAAGCTTATCATCTCATATGGAGATTTTTCCAGTGCAAATGCACAGCTGGTCAGTTCAGGATCCTATATCTACATCTACATACGAGATGTGGATGTAAAATAACGGTGTCAGTGTGTGGCTGTTATATTGACGAATTGAGCAACGGATTGATCTGACAAGTACCCTTTGGCTCCTACAAGAAGCAATTTCCACCCCACACTACTACAGAAGTCAGACAGACGCTCCTAACGTACCAAAAGGAAATGCCTGAAAAACTTTCAGCAATAAATATCTTCTAGACTCATCTGCTGTAAAGAAAATACACAAAATATTGTATTTCCTTATGTAACTAGTGGGATACTTGGGTACTGGAGTATTGCTAGTTAGTGTAAGAAAAACATTAAACGAACGGAAAATATTATTTATTGCAAAATTTAATAAAAATCAAATGAAACTTTTATTTATAAACTGATACACAAATTTAGGTGTTCTTTTCGGAATAGGAGGTTACCTTTTATGGATAGGAATTCTGTTAATGACATTTATATAAAAAGTGTGGGAAAGCTCTTTTATCCCTTTTCTTTAAGAATCTTATTTACTCGGCAGAATGGCTGAGAGCCGCACCTACTCAACTTGAACAATTATCCGATTGAATTTTTCTAAGTATGGTCGAGGCTGTTGAGTGAGAAATGTAATGGAGTGACGTGAATGAAGTATGTTATTTCTAATGGAGGAAAGATGGGGCTCGCCTACACTGTAGCGTACAATACCGTTAGCTGTGCCAACTGCTGCCTGCATTGTTCGCTGCTGAAAACTAACAGAGCTCTCTCTTTCTGTCAGGATTGACCTTTGCCAATCGAACTCTCACTACGCCTTGATGAAGTCAAGGACTCCTATCCGCCCCTAGTCTAACTATTGGCGTGGTACACCGGTCAGATAACCAGTCCACCGCGATGCCACTCAATGTTCGCTCGCAGGCGCTAACTAATACTTTGTCTGTGTTCACACCGCACATTAAGTGTTGCGGCCAACACAGTGAACAAATGCTTAATTGCGAGCGACTCAATATAGAGTATCACTCTGATTCACTAGCGACATAGGTGCTCTCTCAGTGCAGTACTGACTTTGTTTCTTGCTGTGTGCATACATGCACGAGCGCACTCACTCCCGCTACGTGTTCCCACTACAAGAGCGTCACCGGAACGACTTCCCTCCACGCAAAAAGCGAAAGGGTATATCATCCGCTGTGTTTCCCTCACTCCTCCAGCTCATTGCATCAGAAATTATCCACCAATCAGCATTACTCTTACAAACGGGAGAATGGCGCTCCGTTTAAGCCGATCAATCCGGAAATATATAGCATCTGCGTTAGGTGTTTACTGTCCACTTGTGAGAACTCTGAAACTGCGCACTAGGTCTGTCAAAAAAATGCGAGTGCTTGGGCTCTCCCAAGCAATACAACGGGATTTGATTTTAACGTGAAAAAGCAGTCCATTATCTCTTTTCTCTGGTAAAAACTGTTTTGGTCTGTGGGCGGTTGGCCGGCCGGCACAACTGCATGCTAACACACCCTCCTATGGACTTTCCAGTGGGCTGGTTGCCTCGGCCAAACAAAAACTCCTGTGGCCATCGTATCTTGAATGTTTGTGTACGCCAGCATCAACTTTTTAATCTTGGTACGCACTTGCGATTTATTTATTAGATTTGCATATCGATTAAATGGAAATGTGCAAAATTGACTCTACCCTATCGAGTTTGGGCTCGAATGAAACGTCTTGATACGCAGAATACGATGGTGAGGTCGGATTGTGTAAGAAATGAAGGTCAGGAAACCACGCCATCTTACAACGGGACTATTGATGTAAAACATTTTACTCCAAAAACATATATATTTAAATATTGTTACCATTAATAAACTCTCCTCCTCTATCCCTACAACGATCCAAGTGAATTTTCCATACTTGGAACCGGTGCTGGACATCTTCCTTTGTGAGCTCCTTGCTGACGCATGCTGCTTTTCCTTTCACTGCTTCAATGCAGTAAAATCTTGTTCCTTTTATTGCAGATGGGACCTTGGGGAACATATAAAAGTCACATGTTGCCAGGTCAGGTGAATAAGGTGGGTGGTCTAACAATGGTATCCTGGATTTCACTAACTGCTCTTAACAGACAATGTGGTATGCATCGGTCCGTTGTCTTGAAGCAGAACCCATGACTTGTTCTTCCACAATTCAGGTCTTTTTTCTTATTTTCTCATTGAGTTAAGCAAGACCCTCAAGATAATAGTGTTGACTAATAGTCTGACCTTCCGGAACCCAGTGAAGAAAAACAGTTCCATGAATATCGAAAAAAATACAATCATCATCGTTTTGCATCTTGATTTGCTCATTCGGGCTTTTTTCGCTCTTGGTGAAATTGCGCTCTTCCAGTGCATGGATTGGTGCTTATTTTTCGGATCGTAAGTGAAGAACCAAGCGTCACATGTGATCACGCTTTGCAAGAAATTAGGATAATTTTCGATGGTACTCAAAGTGTCAGTACCAGCATTTTCACGAACTCCTTTTTGTTCGATCGTGAGAATTTTTGGCACCATTTTCGCACGCAATTTTCTTATATTAATGTGGTTATGTAAATTTTGCCTTACACATTCTTTATCAATTCCTACAGCTTCAGCAATAGGTCGAATAGTCAACCGACGGTCATATCGAATCAGATTACCTACCTTTTTCGATATTTTGATCCGTTTTTGATGTCGAAGGGCGTCCCGGGGGTGAGTCATCTTCAATGTCTTCTCGGCCATCTTCAAAACGCTTGAACCACTCAAAAATTCGTGTACATGGTAAACAGTCTTCGCCATGCACTTCTTTTAGTAAAACATAGATTTCATTAGCAGTTTTTCCCAGTTTCATGTGAAACTTCACGACAATTCGTTGCTATGTTATTACGCTTTTCATTTTTCCGACAGAACAAATTAAGGAGTCTTATACAAATGAAGGCTACGAGAACACTGATATGTCTACAGACAGCAGAGATGCCGCATTGGACTAAGAAGGCCTCATGCTTCACAGCTATTTGTCACTCATCTTTGGTGCATGTGTACTTACTCTGTGTCAGCATCAGTCACGTTATTTTATAGCCACACCTCTTATATCCTCCGCTAGACAGTGCATAGTGCAGGTTCCATCGTATCAGTATTATCGATTTTCTTCCCTGTTCCATTCATGTAATGAGCGAGAGGAAAAAATGACATTCTATATGTCTCTGTAAGTGTCCTAATCTTTCTTACTTTATTATACTGATCAGTAAGTGAGATGGACAATGGTGGCAGCGTAATGGTCGCCCAGGCTTCATTGAATACGGATTCTCTAAATTTCCCTCTACGGGGTTTCACGAGAACTATGTTGTTCTTTTTACAAAGATTCCCGTTTAAGCTTCCCGAGCATTTCTGCTTACATCCACCTGTTTGGAACCGAGCAGCGCGTCTCTGAATCTGTTCATATGTCCCTCAGCGTGCCTACTTGATAGCGACTCCAGTCACGGGAACAATACCTACCCTGCAAATGGTCACACTAGTGTCTTGCATATGACTGCCTTTGCCGATTGCAGGCTTTCAAATAACTATGCACCCTCTGACTCGGAGTTCCACTATTAAAAGTTTTGGCTGGTTTAGTTGTCTAGGGCCTGGGATACGTAGTTACGTACGATCGTGTGACTAGGGCGTCTCGTCGGGTAGACCCTTCGCCGGGTGCAAGTCTTTCGATTTGACGCCACTTCGGTGACTTGCGCGTCGATGGGGATGAAATGATGATGATTAGGACAACACACCACCCAGTCCCTGAGCGCAGAAAATCTCCGACCCAGCCGGGAATCGAATCCGGGCCCTTAGGATTGACATTCTGTCGCGCTGACCACTTTTTTGACCGAACACGCTGAACTACCGTGCCGGCATCACTCAGCTACCGGGGGCGGACGGATACGTAGTTGTCGCATTACAGGCCAAATACCGCTGAGACTACAGTATACGATAAGAATACACACATGAATCCAACGGTCGAAGGTTTCTATCACTCGGCATTTGAAAATTATGAATGTAACATATAAATTTACAAATGAAAGATTGCAATTAAATAAAATCTGCAGGTATCTTAAATGATGAGTACGATAGTAGAAGTACTTTTAATAATGCGGTATATTTCTGCAAAACACTTATTGGTGACGATGGTACAGCAATTGAATACAATATAAGCTGAATAACAGGGAAACAAAGATTCCTACAGCACGTAATTAAATATGAAGAACAACACAGCTCGCGAGATATTCACTTCTAAACGCACTCTACGCCTTCACTGTAGAAGTCGCGGAAATCTCACAAGTGCACAAGTCGGCACTCCGAAATATTTCTATCAGCCGCGACCTCGCGCAAACTGCTCCACACTCCAAGTCTCTCTCGCGACCGTGCGTCCGCCGCGCCGTCGCGTCCAGCACTCTGGTGCCCTGTACCGTCCTGTCCAAAACTGCCGCACTTCCAAAACTCCAGTGTCCTCCCCGGAAACGATGCTCCTCCGCAGCCTCCATACATCTCTCTTAGTAACGAGCGCTGTGATTGGCTAGAGCGCTCCCTCCATGTCTCCAGACCAACGTACACTCAAAAACATAATAAAATATATTCGAAATACTGGGTTTACATTTAAATACTTGAAATTAAATAAATATTCCTACGGCTGGACCATAAACACTCTCTAACACACATTATTAAATACATAAACAATTAAATAAGCATATATCAAAAGAAAAGAAGCAAAAGGTAGGCCAGGAGCATAATGTCTGAAACACGTATGTATTCAGTAGCAGCGATGGCGAGGCATGACAGAATCTCTGACCAGAGAACACATTACGGAGCAAGAAAATGTTTTCTTATACTGAGACAGAACTGTTATTTTACGAACATGGAGAAACGTATTCGACGAGTTTTAGCGACATGTAAAATTTGCCAGAAAGCTAAGTCAGACACAACTTCACATATTCCTCCATTATATCCGATTGTACCTGTTAAACTAAGACACATGGCCGCTGTAGATATTTTTGGTCCGATTCCTAGAACTAATAGAGGTTTTTGCTACATCTTTGTCGCTGTTGAACTCACTTCAAAATTTGTTACTTTCACTCCGTTACGCAAAGCTACTGCTAAAACTGTTTCAAGAGCATTTGTAAAACATTTTCTATTTCATGTAGGGCATGTATTGAAAGTAATTTCCGACAATGGATCACAGTTTCGATCTGCTATATGGACACGCATGTTACGAGCTAGAAACATTTCTCCGATCTATATATCCAAGTACCATGCTTCTTCGAGCCCCTGGTAAACTGTGTAGAATATACTGCCACAAAAGACATATTGATTGGGACACACACATATTCTCATTCCAAGATGTAATTAATTCCATACCAAATGAATCGACTATGCTATCTCCGTCTGTTATACTGAAAAATGCTGAACCACCTAACAAAATTAAAGAATTAGTAACATTTCCTACATCTCGTCGATTTCGACAACATGAAATAATTAACATTGCGCTAAACAACATCAAACGTGCCGCAGAGCGCCGAAGAAGACAGCAAAAACAGGTTTGTACACGCCGTGACTTTCACATTGGACAGAAGATATTAGTACGTACACACTATTTATCCAGCAGAATAAAAGGTAAGTGCAGTAAATTTGAACTTCTATACGCAGGTCCATATCGGATTCGCAGCATTTCTCACCCCAATGTTGTACACGTCGAAACCTTGAGAACCAGGAAAAGTAAGGGGAACCACCATGTGTACAATGTTAAACCCTTTATTGAATGAAACCACTTTATGATGTAACATGCTATGATGCCATTTACTAATCTTTATGACCACTTATGCAATTATATTCACATGACTAATTACTGATGATTATTGTATTTTTTCTTGGCAAGTGCCCGGCAAGGTAAGGTTAGCAGGTCGCTCTTCTTGTCGTTACACATTAGACCGTGCATATTTTTCCAGATGAACTTACACATTTTATGACCATTTATGTGATTACTTACTGATGACTGTCGTATGACTCATGACTCATGACGTTACACATTTTTCATTTACAGGAACAACCCAGAAGCAAATATTTTTCTTTTTCTCTTCTTGCTTTCCCTTATAATTACCCAAAGCAATGCATTGCTAACAAAAAAAAGTGAGGAGAGTTCTGAATAATACTGAATGATGAACAATGTTTTGTACTATTCAATACTTGCTGGCCACTGAGTGCCAATAATTAGTGTAACTAAATGAATTATGTTAATACTACACCATTCTTTAGCTCCTGTTTTCAATGATGACTTTTGATGTTTTGTAACTGGCCACTGAGTGCCAATAATTAGCGTAACTAAATGAATTATGTTAATACTATACCATTCATTAGCTCCTGTTTTCAATGATGATTTTTGATGTTTTGTAACTGGCCACTGAGTGCCAATAATTAGTGTAATTAAATGAATTATGTTAATACTATGCCATTCATTAGCTCCTGTCTTCAATGATGACTTTTGATGCTTTGTAACAGGCCAATGACTGCCAATAATTAATTCAATACTTGCTGGCCAATGAGTGCCAATAATTAGTGTAACTAAATGAATTATGTTAATACTATGCCATTCATTAGCTCCTATTTTCAATGATGACTTTTGATGTTTTGGTAACTGGTCAATGAGTGCCAATAATTAGTATAACTCAATGAATTGTGTTAATGCTATGCCAATAATTGACTCTCCTTTTCAATGACTAAATATGCTTTGTAACTGGCCAAGGACTGCCACTGTTTATTGTAATACGATTACCCATGATGCCAATAATTGCTATATTCAGTTAATTTTATGAACATTATTCTGTAATACTAAATACGTGGTACAGAAATGTTCAATAACTGGGCTATGAATGCCGCAAACTACTACTGTAATTCTCAATGAAGACTACTATGTGACTTAATGTCCTTCACCTTCTGAGCTAACTACCCTGAATTACTGCAATATCCATTTGTCCTGCCATCCTCATGATCATGGAGCACTATATTTGGTTTTTGCACTAATTCTACGTTGGTGTGCCTTGTAAGAGCGTGGTGTTGACACGACATGCTGTCCACCACCGTGAGCGATGAAGACGTTATTATAGTCCCACTGTTTGGTGTACCTGGTGTACTGCCAAAATGATAACAGGGAATATTACTACGACATTTCAGTGTCTAGGCTACGCTGACAAATACTTCTGGGAAAAGAACTTCAAATTGTGTCACTTGGTGTTGTACTTCTGTGGAAAGATATGGACTTTCAGAGCAGCTGCGTGCAACCTAAAGTGCTACAACCATGATTCAATTCTTCCCATTCCTATCCTAATTCTTGTAACATAGTAAAAATCATTTCTTTTGCTAACATAATTTCTATTTATATACCTTTTGTGATTTGCTGATATATTCTCAACTGCAGTGCATGTGCACTTATGTCACTTGTCAACATGATTTTTTGCCATTATGTTTATTTGTTGTGAAAATGCTAAAGACATTTTTTTCGATTTGTTGATATATTCTGAAGTACAGTATATGTGCACTCTTGTCTTTTATATTGTATATACATTTTTGATTTGCTGATATGTTCTGAACTACAGTACACGTGCACTTATGTCATTTGTCAATGAGATTTGTTGAGAAAACGTTGAAGAATTTTTCAGTGCATGTGCACTTATGTCATGTGTTAATATGTTTTCTGCTGAACGTCAGTAAGTGTGCACTTTTGTTATTTATCAATATGATCTGTATATACATTTTTCTGATTTGCTGATACGTTCTGTACTCATTGTATATATTTTTTTGTCATTGTCTGATATGTTTTGTATTCAGTGCATGTGCACCACATTTACTTCATGTTCTATATCTATATATACGCTGTAATTGTAAAGTTAATTAGTTAAGAAAAAATTTGTTGCTCATGGCAAGTCCAAATGACTCACCATCGCTGCCAAATTTTTGCCCCCCCCCCCCTCCCCAGTGGAGGGTTATGAAACACGTATGTATTCAGTAGCAGCGATGGCGAGGCATGACAGAATCTCTGACCAGACAGTTATTTATCGTTGCTAGTCTGCGCTTGACCGCGCGAGAGTTCAGTTGCATGTAGGGAGTCGGTAGTTGCGGTCGAGTTGCGAGAGTGTTCAGTTGTACGTAGCGAGTCGCGAGAGCATGTAGTAGCGCGCGAGAGACAGTCGGAGTTGTGTGTGAGGAGTCGGCGGGCGTCGACATGGGCCTCTGGTCAAGATTCAGGACGAGGTATATTTTTTAAATAAGGTAATGAAGCAGCATTGCGCTCATATGATAATGTAATGCATCTTAAGTGTAATTAATTTGTTCAAGAATCGCCCCAATAATAATTTTGTTTTCAAACCAAGCATTTTAACAAAACAATCATTTTATTGAAAGAAAATTTCCCATGCATTTCCTTAAAAAAATTTACTTAAACTCAAAGAATTTTTTCGATGCATTTCCTCCAAGCTATGGCGAAAAATAAGAGCAGATGCAATTTTACTGAGGTAAGAACAGGGCCTAAGATCGACATTTCGGTCAATTTGCGTTTTCATTGTCGCTGAGATTTCATTTTTATTGAATTTATTTTCATTTTTTGTGGGGAGGTTACACATGGCTCAGATTGCTAGTTCTCGCATGTATTGTCATTGACTAACATTTTTTGCTGGGAGGTTACACTAGGTTCTATTCTCGTTAACATTTAATTATTGACTTTCTAATTTCTCTGGGGAGGTTACATGTCTCTGTGCTTTCTAAAACACAAAATGGCTCTGAGCACTATGCGACTTAACTTCTGAGGTCATCAGTCGCCTAGAACTTAGAACTAATTAAACCTAACCAACCTAAGGACATCACACACATCCATGCTCGAGGCAGGATTCGATCCTGCGACCGTAGCGGTCGCTCGGCTCCAGACTGTAGCGCCTAGAACCGCACGGCCACTCCGACCGGTTCTAAAACACAGTAAATAATTGCCCAGTTTCTTCATGAATAGCATATATCGGATATCAACAAACACATAGACGAATCAATATATTTATAAGCATGCTGCTACCGGTTTTTCGTGTAACTGTGGAGTGCTTATGGCCTGATGCGATCGATAGTCATCGGCGACTTTGACCTCCAATAACTCATGCCTGTAATTCATACCAATTTAGGTTTACACTAATAGCTTTCTAAAGACACGTAGATCGACGAAATCGAATGAACCGTTTAGACTTTGGAAATTCGTTGCTGGGTGTTACTTGTATAATTTACCGTCAGATACTATACTTTAAACTAATAAAGATTTTGAAAATCTGATTACACCATCGGAATCGTCGAGCAAATAATGGTAATGTACATGCTTCTTTTGGAGGTATCACGATTCATCTATTAATTTCTATGCGCACTGAGAAATGTCTGCCATTAAGGTTTCACGAAGTCCGTCATCTTTGGCACTCCCGGCATAGACATCTCCTTCATCGACACAAAGCACCATCCTTGTCACAGCGGAATTCCCAGCCACGCGGCTGGACCATGCGCTGGGGCTACCCCTCTCGTCCGGCTAACGTTTGGCACCACGTCGGCCCGAGCGGTCGCCGCCAACTCTGAACTTAGAATATTTCCAGGACGGCGCAACTCGCCCGTACCTCACAAGATGCATTACGTTTTTTCCAGGAACCTTCCAACATATAAGTCTTCCATTCATGTACCTTAGCACTGATTTTCGTACTTATACGATGTGACGTGCTAGAGAACTTCACCACCTCAAAAGGCCTCTGGACCCATATAGTTTCATTTGCTGTTAGTATTGTTACGGCTCGAGCCGGGGTCGCGTTGTGATCATGAGGTCAAGTGAAGAGCTAATGGAACATCATTAGATTAACATGCATCTGTTGGCGAGAGTTGTACAGTCAGTGTGTCTTCTTCCCTGCGCTGCCTAGCAGCGACCGTTCTGAGTCCACACTACTTTAAAGCGCAAGGGGGCACGTTAGTGCTCGGTGAGGAATTTGCTGGGTTCGTCTGTGGTCAGTGCTGTAGTCCTGTCACAGTAGGATATGGCGGCTGTGCATCCCTGCAGCCTGGCGTGGTTTCCGACTTCCATCACAGCCTCATCACTCTCGATGAGTGAAGCTGTGCTTAGGTTCGGCCCAGAAATCTGCATGTCGCTGCTGCTGGTTGTCAAGATAGCGTGCAGGTGGAAGACCCAGCAGCAGCACGAAGGACAGCCTGAGTGGCGGTCCCAGCATACAGCCGCCAAGACAGTACTTGTTCAGTGACGACACAGCCGCCCAACGCCCACGTTGAACAATTTGCAGTTGGACAGATCCGTCGGGGGAAGACCGTCCTGCCCCAATCCTCAGTCAGTCACGGTTGTGACTGGCAGGAGTGCAGCTTACAGATCAGAAGTCCCCTTCACTGCTGGACGGCTGTGGGTTTGCAGCAGTGGACTCGATGTGGCGCCAGCTTGTAGACACTTGTTGAATTCACCAGAGCAACCTGCAGCTTAGTAGAGCTGGTCTTCCATCGGTATCTGTAATGCAGATGGAATGGCTTAACTCTGAGAATGACCTTGAGAAGGGCAGAGGTTTTATAGCAGGCGATGACGTGTTGCCTCCCACACTGATGACCAAACATGCTCTAATTTCCTGAGTCTGTCAATGCTCTCGGCTACTGTAGTGCTTAATTTCAGGGCTTCAGAGCGTTCCTTTATGCGAAGTTTGCATTTTGAAAGGCTTTCTTATGACATCTGTAAGTGAAGTTACTAAAGTTAGCCTCGTTACGGTAGAGCCCTCTGCACTGTTGTCAGAGTGCTGAATCTGTTGTTCTTGGCTCCTGTCTCGCACAATCTGATGAAACCAACAACCTGTTTGTTTGTACTTTAGGCCCCGGTGTTGACATTCAGTTACGGCACCGTTGCGTAGCCAGCTGGCGAGTCCTACTTACTGACGTCGCCGTCGGTCTGTAACAAAATTTTCCTGCACTTACTTATTATTCTGCAGTATCTTCGTCCACCGATTTCCAAATGTCCACGTTTCACTTCCATATAATGCTTGTAGTGTGGCATCTATATGAGGTCCACACTCCATTCCGCCTCATAGCGCCTTAGTAATGATAAATGAATATTGTGTTGAGTATTAAGGTAATCATGATCGTGGCAGTTTAAGCTATGTTTAACCCCTTTGTTATTAAATAAAGAAAACGAATCTCCGCAACTCTATCGTCAAAGAAATTTCTTTATAACAGTTAGTTCTGGCGTAACACTTACCACGCCATCTTCAGATCCACAATAAACCAAAAGAGTCCTTGTGGTCACAATGATGACAACATATTTTGAATACACTCCTGATGTATTCAATCCACGACAACTAGTGTTAATATGGGTTCTACGGTACAGGGGCCAAGGAATGGAAGTACTCTTTTCGTTTATTGTGGACCTGAAGATACCGTAAGTATTACGCCGAAATCAATCGTTTGAAATAAATTTCTTTGATGATACGGCTATGGTGGTTAGTTTTCTTTATTTATATCATCAGACGCAGACCCATATCCGCGAAAACGATGGACTTCCGCCTTCTGTTATTGGTCACTAAATAATCCCGACAGGTTAAGCTGTGTGTTACATGTATTAAACATGGGGGAGCGACTGAATATATACATATATTACTATATTCTGAATTGAGAGGAGTGAAACTGACCCGATATTCAAATATAAATACAACGACAAGTGCTGGCATACGAAAACGCCTAAGCTATATTGCTTGCCAATGACGTACGAACAACGACTCACCCAACAATCAGGTGAAGAGCTGTTTTCAGTTCATACCCCTTCTACATTAAATTTCAGAGCCTAGCCAATGGAACAGAGAGAAGGTAGCTTTCTGTCAACCCCTCATAACGAGACTGTGTGGAAATTTTCCACGAACGATTACTGGAGGGAGACAAAGGCAAGGAGCAAGAGAGACAGTGCACGCTTGTGCACCCACTCCCCTGGCGCCAGCCTGTTGCGGAATTTCTATCCTTTTAGAGAATTTCTTTGTGTCGGAAATGCGAAGAGTGCATCTAACTATATTATCTAACCTGAGAGACATCCGAGCATCTACCAAGAAGACACATTTGTTTATACTCACCTCTCCTAGCTCTGCCTGATCGGCCTGTCCAAAAGGACCCATTATGAGAGCAGCAAAGGGGTGCACCTGACTCTAATCTCGCTGTTGACGTATGTAAGTAGGCTGTTTAGGTTCTTATATTGGTAACGCCACCGCCACGTAGCGCTCTGTATGAAAATCACTGACTGTGCTGTGTGCAGTCTGTGGCTGGTTTGTATTGTTGTTCGCTATTGTAGTGGGCAGTTGGATGTGAACAGCGCGTAGCGTTGCGCAGTTGGAGGTGAGCCGCCAGCAGTGGTGGATGTGGGGAAGTGAGATGGCGGATTTTTGAGAGCGGATGATCTGGACGTGTGTCCATCAGAGACAGTACATTTGTAAGACTGGATGTCATGAACTGATATATATATAATGACTTTTGAACACTATTAAGGTAAATACATTGTTTGTTCTTTATCAAAATCTTTCATTTGCTAACTATGCCTATCAGTAGTCAGTGCTTTCAGTAGTAATTTAGCTGGCAGTAGTGGCGCTCGCTGTATTGCAGTAGTTCGAGTAACGAAGACTTTTGTGAGGTAAGTGATTTGTGAAACGTATAGGTTAATGTTAGTCAGGGCCATTCTCTTGTAGAGATTATTGAAAGTCAAATTGCGTTGCGCTAAAAATATTGTGTGTCAGTTTAGTGTTGATCAGAATAAGTAAAGAGAGTAATGTTTGAGTAAGTTCAGTTTAGCTCAGCTGTTTGAAAATCAAATAATGTAAGAGGTTTACCAGCACAGTAATTCACTAATTTTTCTAAGGGTACGTTTCACGTATAAATCGGAGCCTGCGAGACGGCTCTAATGTCGCGTCACACCAACACGAGGAACACATAACTATCTTCTTTCGTCGGAGCGGCTTTCCCGCCTACACAAAGCTCCCTTCCGAAGGATTCTTCACAGCTGTGGCCTAACGCACGGCTGAAGCCGAAAGAAAGTCAACTTTAAGTTCAAATTCACTCTCTTGCATCGAGTAATGAAAACTGTTCATACTTTGCCTTGACAATGAAATCCATGTACATTATAATCAGAGGATTTGGACAGGGGAAATTTCATACATTGATATTCTGTAATTTCTTCTGGTAATAATCATTATCCTGCCCATTACCTCCCTATTAGAGGGGGCGAACATTAAACAGACAGCAAAAATAAAGGTTTTTCTCGATGTAACAGCTTGGCTGGTAATTAGCAGGACACTCCAATATTTTGGTTGTATGTGATTTATTTTATGAGCTAATGTGAGCTCGAATTATGCACCAGGGCAGGGTGAATGCGCAAAAGCATTGAGAGTCAACACGGCTGGCTTTACGCAGGTTATCGCCAGAATGGGAGTAGATAGCCGTCGGGAAGCTTCCGCACGCGTTGGCGGGGTAATACGACCGTGGGTTATTTACATTAAGATACAGATTTCATGCAGGGCCACTCCTTCCCTGCAGAATGGGATCATCCATTTTACCTGGACAGGGGTGAGACGCAAAATAATGCATCGTTTTTTTGCACCTGATGAGGTTCAAATGGCTCTGAGCACTATGGGACTCAACATCTGAGGTCATCAGTCTCCTAGAACTTAGAACTACTTAAACCGAACTAACCTAAGGACATCACACACATCCATGCCCGAGGCAGGATTCGAACCTGCGCCTAGAAGCGATTGGCCACACCGGCCGGCACCTGATAAGGAAGGGAAGGACGTGAGGCAAGGTGCATGAATTAAATGTATTAAGGTACGCACGTACTTATAGGAAGATCTAGTCAAAATAGCACTTACTTTTCACAGAGTCGAGGCGTCTTCTAACATTCGGAGAGAATGTGTTATAACCGGGCAGTCGACGAAAGCCTGTGTGAGTGCTCGATAAAAGCAAAGAGGTAACTGAGATGGCTATTGTGAATCTACCGACTGCAAGAGCTACAGAGAAGCTACCAGACTCTTCTGCACTCCATCACGATGTACTACGCCTAGGGAAGCCTCAGCGTCGGCAAATCATCCCAGCAGCAGCTGTAACGCCACACATTGGTGTTTGAGGCATGCTGATGCAGCTTCGCAGTTTGCTTCACGTCTCACGTGAGTTTCTGACGTGCTAGCATTTCGTGTTTGCATCTTCCTGCCAGTAGTACCGTAAGGTGCCCTTGCCTAATTCCAGGTGGGTGAGTGCTTACTTGGTGCAGCACTCCCTAACTCGCCCCGACAACCAGTAGTGGAGGTCATTTTGACACGCCGTTGTGAGTTTGGTGCCGGTGCTGTTAACGTTTCGTTGTCCGCACTGTTTTTGCATTGTGATCAAAACAAACATTTTCTATAGTGTTGACCTGGAAAACTTCCAAACTATTTCAAATGAAACAGTGCTTTGAAGCGTGCCCTTTCTTATCTAATTGGTGGATGTGTCGCCCACCACTCTCTAAAGGGTTAGGTTGTGCCGAAATAGAAGTAAGGGTGGTCCCTAATAGCGCGTAGTAATAGTTTCACTACTTCGCGCACCCGAAATTTGGTCTCACTTCATACAAACGGATGATATGAATTTTATTGCAGATGCCACCTTGAGACAAAGACGTTGGCCCACTGATGGGTTGCGCATACGGCATTACTGCAGTGCCGCGACAATACAAGTGGTTGCAAATTGTTTCAAAAATGTGATATCTATCCTTCTAACCTCCTGGTTTTTTCATCTATTAACTTTCTTCTTAGAAACCTGTAGCATACGCTGAGAAGACCTCAGAAGCTACAGCAAGAGCGTTGTCGTCTGCAGTTAGTGGAACGGAAGAAACAGCGGTTTCTAATTTAGAAATCAGCTCACCTCCTCATCTTCCACGATCAACCCAACACCAAGAACAGGTAAAGCAGCACTGTTGACGTCATCTCCTTTCAAAGAGTCTTTGGAGATGGCTAAAGGAAAATAGAAAGCAAGTACCAAGATTACAGGAAAGACATCACCTTCAATAAAATCTACTCCAAGAGTTTCATGTGGTGCATTTAATAGACCTTCAACAACTGGGGCTACCAAAAGAAAGGTCTTCGTAAGAAGGAACCAGAAAGTCACGAAGCAGCAGAATCATGGTGAGAAAACTACGTCGAAAGGCTAATCACCTGAATATGAAGAGGACGAGGATTGCATTTACTGCGATCAACTGTGGTCAACTGGAACTTTTAAAGAGACCAGGATTAAGAGGTTCAGTTGCTTTCGCTTTTGTTATGAGCTTTGTGCAGGTGCCGACGATCAAACATGGAAAGATTTTAAATGACCAGTGGGACTTACGTGTTCCACATACAAATTTATTTCCCTGAGTTCAAAGGATCATCAAATTCCCATATCTGTGTGGTGCTGCGTTCTAGCGTTGAATGTACGAACAGTTTGGAGCCAACAGGTTCATTGTTTGGCACTTAATGCGCAATGTGTCGCTTAATTCTTTCAGCCGTGCACTGTGTGCCCTGTGTTTTAGCGGTTTTATGTAATTATTTTTCCTGTCTGCAAAGGATACGCTCAGTAAATATACACTCCTGGAAATGGAAAAAAGAACACATTGACTCCGGTGTGTCAGACCCACCATACTTGCTCCGGACACTGCGAGAGGGCTGTACAAGCAATGATCACACGCACGGCACAGCGGACACACCAGGAACCGCGGTGTTGGCCGTCGAATGGCGCTAGCTGCGCAGCATTTGTGCACCGCCGCCGTCAGTGTCAGCAGTTTGCCGTGGCATACGGAGCTCCATCGCAGTCTTTAACACTGGTAGCATGCCGCGACAGCGTGGACGTGAACCGTATGTGCAGTTGACGGACTTTGAGCGAGGGCGTATAGTGGGCATGCGGGAGGCCGGGTGGACGTACCGCCGAATTGCTCAATACGTGGGGCGTGAGGTCTCCACAGTACATCGATGTTGTCGCCAGTGGTCGGCGGAAGGTGCACGTGCCCGTCGACATGGGACCGGACCGCAGCGACTCACGGATGCACGCCAAGACCGTAGGATCCTACGCAGTGCCGTAGGGGACCGCACCGCCACTTCCCAGCAAATTAGGGACACTGTTGCTCCTGGGGTATCGGCGAGGACCATTCGCAACCGTCTCCATGAAGCTGGGCTACGGTCCCGCACACCGTTAGGCCGTCTTCCGCTCACGCCCCAACATCGTGCAGCCCGCCTCCAGTGGTGTCGCGACAGGCGTGAATGGAGGGACGAATGGAGACGTGCCGTCTTCAGCGATGAGAGTCGCTTCTGCCTTGGTGCCAATGATGGTCGTATGCGTGTTTGGCGCCGTGCAGGTGAGCGCCACAATCAGGACTGCATACGACCGAGGCACACAGGGCCAACACCCGGCATCATGGTGTGGGGAGCGATCTCCTACACTGGCCGTACACCACTGGTGATCGTCGAGGGGACACTGAATAGTGCACGGTACATCCAAACCGTCATCGAACCCATCGTTCTACCATTCCTAGACCGGCAAGGGAACTTGCTGTTCCAACAGGACAATGCACGTCCGCATGTATCCCGTGCCACCCAACGTGCTCTAGAAGGTGTAAGTCAACTACCCTGGCCAGCAAGATCTCCGGATCTGTCCCCCATTGAGCATGTTTGGGACTGGATGAAGCGTCGTCTCACGCGGTCTGCACGTCCAGCACGAACGCTGGTCCAACTGAGGCGCCAGGTGGAAATGGCATGGCAAGCCGTTCCACAGGACTACATCCAGCATCTCTACGATCGTCTCCATGGGAGAATAGCAGCCTGCATTGCTGCGAAAGGTGGATATACACTGTACTAGTGCCGACATTGTGCATGCTCTGTTGCCTGTGTCTATGTGCCTGTGGTTCTGTCAGTGTGATCATGTGATGAATCTGACCCCAGGAATGTGTCAATAAAGTTTCCCCTTCCTGGGACAATGAATTCACGGTGTTCTTATTTCAATTTCCAGGAGTGTATTTTTCCCTTTTTACATTGTTTGCTACAAATAGACAAAGTTGTGCACTTATTTATTGATAAAACACTTTTAAATTTGTTTAGTGGTTTTACCTTATGGTCAGTGTGAGTCGAGAATTTCTGTTCGTGCCATATTTGTGTGTAAATTTTAACGCTTATGTGTTTTATTCGGTGCAGTAGTCTTATTTTATTTCCCTTTATTTGATGTGAAATGGAAAACTCTAGAAACTCCTAGTTGTTGTGATGAATGCTTACTTTCCACTTGTCTTTATTTACTATTGCAACATCCTAAAGAAAATAAGAAAAACGAGTCACCATTTGAATGACCTACTGCCAGTAACATATCTTTCTCTCCGCTAGTCGAACTGTTCTACATCTCATTACAGATGTGTACTCTGCTATGGTTGGAGGACAGGATATAGCTGAGGTGGTGCCATTTTTCTATTTTTGTGACGAATCTTACAATTTCATGTGGTGAGCAGTTGACAGAATTAGTTCATTATTTTACCACTTTACTGCAGATACTTATCCTTTTGTACGTATGATGTGAGGGTACATATAGTCGAAAATATCTTCCAACAAGGACCCCCAAGGAGGTGACGCAGACAATGAAGCACACAGAAGCAAGAGATAAGAACTAATGTCATGTCTAGCTGCTGCAAAGTACCACTTTGTATTCAGCAATGTTTTTGAAAAATGTCATAAAAATGTTAAGCTGTGGATAAATAAATTTGTTTGACATAATAATGGTACTTACTTTCATCTTGTTGTAGATCCTAACCCCTAGCAAAAATAAATAAATAAATAAATTAGTGGCGTATATGTCCTACTGGGCTTGAGGAGGAATAAATTTTGTGAATCATTTACTCCTTCTGCAATCCAGCGGGGCGTATACGTTACACTTAAAATAATTATAAAACTATAAACAACAATCGAGAGTTAGAAAAATGGTGTGACTCAGTATCCGTCCGTAATCTCCCCCCTCCTTCCTAATTCCATCTACTGTCCTCATTAGTCTCTTATGAAGATTTGAGAGGAGCGAATATTATAATATACAGGGTGTTTCAAAAATGACCGGTATATTTGAAACGGCAATAAAAACTAAACGAGCAGCGATAGAAATACACCGTTTGTTGCAATATGCTTGGGACAACAGTACATTTTCAGGCAGACAAACTTTTGAAATTACAGTAGTTACAATTTTCAACAATAGATGGCGCTGCGGTCTGGGAAACTCTATAGTACGATATTTTCCACATATCCACCATGCGTAGCAATAATATGGCGTAGTCTCTGAATGAAATTACCCGAAACCTTTGACAACGTGTCTGGTGGAATGGCTTCACATGCAGATGAGATGTACTGCTTCAGCTGTTCAATTGTTTCTGGATTCTGGCAGTACACCTGGTCTTTCAAGTGTCCCCACAGAAAGAAGTCACAGGGGTTCATGTCTGGCGAATAGGGAGGCCAATCCACGCCGCCTCCTGTATGTTTCGGATAGCCCAAAGCAATCACACGATCATCGAAATATTCACTGAGGAAATTAAAGACGTCGGCCGTGCGATGTGGCCGGGCACCATCTTGCATAAACCACGAGGTGTTCGCAGTGTCGTCTAAGGCAGTTTGTACCGCCACAAATTCACGAAGAATGTCCAGATAGCGTGATGCAGTAATCGTTTCGGATCTGAAAAATGGGCCAATGATTCCTTTGGAAGAAATGGCGGCCCAGACCAGTACTTTTTGAGGATGCAGGGACGATGGGACTGCAACATGGGGCTTTTCGGTTCCCCATATGCGCCAGTTCTGTTTATTGATGAAGCTGTCCAGGTAAAAATAAGCTTCGTCAGTAAACCAAATGCTGCCCACATGCATATCGCCATCATCAATCCTGTGCACTATATCGTTAGCGAATGTCTCTCGTGCAGCAATGGTAGCGGCGCTGAGGGGTTGCCGTGTTTGAATTTTGTATGGATAGAGGTGTAAACTCTGGCGCATGAGACGATACGTGGACGTTGGCGTCATTTGGACCGCAGCTGCAACACGGCGAACGGAAACCCGAGGCCGCTGTTGGATCACCTGCTGCACTAGCTGCGCGTTGCCCTCTGTGGTTGCCGTATGCGGTCGCCCTACCTTTCCAGCACGTTCATCCGTCACGTTCCCAGTCCATTGAAATTTTTCAAACAGATCCTTTATTGTATCGCTTTTCGGTCCTTTGGTTACATTAAACCGCCGTTGAAAACTTCGTCTTGTTGCAACAACACTGTGTTCTAGGCGGTGGAATTCCAACACCAGAAAAATCCTCTGTTCTAAGGAATAAACCATGTTGTCTACAGCACACTTCCACGTTGTGAACAGCACACGCTTACAGCAGAAAGACGACGTACAGAATGGCGCACCCACAGACTGCGTTGTCTTCTATATCTTTCACATCACTTGCAGCGCCATCTGTTGTTGAAAATTGTAACTACTGTAATTTCGAAAGTTTGTCCGCCTGAAAATGTACTGTTGTCCCAAGCATATTGCAACAAACGGTGTATTTCTATCGCTGCTCGTTTAGTTTTTATTGCCGTTTCAAATATACCGGTCATTTTTGAAACACCCTGTATATATAGTTAAGGCTCACAGGCCATTTGACTATCTTCTTCTGTGCGTATGCACAAACAATCCCTGAACTCTTACGGGAATCGGCAAAAATCCGCGAGTAATGATTATAATGGGCAGGGGCACTATGAATATAGTGCGGGACAATGAGTTGAGAGTGTGGGTCTCACGGGAGGCGCGCCAGAGATAAATCCCTGCAGTTGCACTATCCTCTGTGTCCTCGGTGGCTCAGATGGATGCTGGCACGGTAGCTCAGCGTGTTCGGTCAGAGAGGCGGTGGCCCTCTGTAATAAAAAAAACTGAGTAAAGGAATCAACGATCAATTTGAACGGATGTCATGTGACGTCCGCCAGACCAAATGCAACGAACAACACCGAACAAAACAGATTAAAAAAAGAAGATGGATAGAACGTCTGCCATGTAAGCAGGAGATCCTGGGTTTGAGTCCCGGTCGGGGCACACATTTTCAACTGTCCCCGTTGACTTATATCAAAACCTGTATGCAGCTAGGGGTATTCATTTCATTGTGATTACGGTAAACTTTCTAGTTTACTTATCTCGTCATGCAGAGTTGGCTCCAATTCTTGTCTAGGGGTTTGATTCTTGAAGCTGAAAATGTCACATTTGTGATCCTCACGGCTGTTTGACATAATAATGGTACTTACTTTCATCTTGTTATAGATCCTAACCCCTAGCAAAAATAAATAAGTAAATAAATAAATATATAAATAAATTTGAAGATTTGTTGTTGCAGCATTTTTGTTTTTACGTAAATACATTTTTTCATATTTTAGTGTATCATACAGTCTTTTGATTTTTCACATTAACAAAGCCGAAATTACATTGTTCACACGAAATACAAAAATACGTCCGATCACATCTTAGGCATGCTTACGATTCTCACACTCTGCGGAAATACCCATATTCCAAAGGGTTTACAATTTTCCTTAACAAATGAATTTCTAATAGTTTCTGATACATTATTACTTTCGATTATTATTTCATAAATGAATCCAGAAATACACATAGTAACCAGTACAGTATTGCGTAATTAATAATAAAAATTTTAAGTGTGCCAGTAGTTCATAATTTCAAAAGTTTCTAAAAAAATAATTTTAGTTGTACATTCAGAACTAGTACTTACCGATTATATCATCGGGAGTAAAACATTTTATAAAATAATTCGTTTTCATAAATTTTAGCTTGAGATATAACATACTATGTATAAAATTATGTGAAAGTTTTCAGATAAGCAACTGTTCAAAATTCGAAAAATAGTACTGGTATCGAAAACAAGTGTTGAGGAAAGTCATACTAGAGGAGGATGTCCCGTTAGACATTCCTAAAGTAGGAAACCAATTTTTACTGTAATCTTCGAAATTTTAATTAATTCAGTCACGCTGCCTGGGCAGCAGCAAAAAGAAAAACGTCTGCCATATCTATATCTGATAATAGCGCAACTCTTTTATTGAAGAAAGCTTTCCTCACCTGTATCATTGTACTTCTGATATCTTTCTTGCTTTAGCCAACCTGTGAAGTCTTATTCCCTAGACATTTACTCTATTAGCTCATTAACATACAAATAAAAAAATATCCTGCATCACGATTTCTAGTGTGTCCCCGATATGAGAGTGAGAGAGAAGTTGTTGGACATTCATTATTCCTTCAATATAGGAGCAATTTTGGGCCATTTCATTTTTAAGGCAACGCCTTTCAGACTAATTATTGATGGCTACCAAGATAACGATGACCGTAAGAGAAGGTCCTGGGTTTGAAGAAAGACTCATCGAGCCTGGGAAGTAGTTGGTTAGTACCAGTCAGGTAATGGCAAACTAAAAGATCTGGGTGTTGTCTCAGAACTCTTTGGTAACGCAGACATAGCTTTTTCTTTTTAGGAATGGACGCTTAAGGTGACAACAGGAGATAGTGTTTATGCTAACAGTCTATTGTTTGGTTACTGGGACGGAGTTTTTAAATAGGAACTTGCAGAGTGACTCAGCCTCATTTTTGCCGGGGTTGTGGAGCAGGCAAAGCGTGGCGTCCGCATCTGCCAGCGAGGACCTTGTAGACGACAGCCAGCAGCCGTCGGCACGACACGACGAGATATTAGAGCAGTGGTCGTCAAACTGCGGCCCGAGGACCACATGCGGAGCAAATCAAATTCTCATCTGGCTTGCGGTTCTCAGCCGTATTTCACAACATTCGACTAGCAACTAACAGCCGAATCCAAAAATGTCAATTAAGAGCTTCTTAAAAGCGTAATTTTCCTCACAAGGGAAACTCCCCATCGCATCCCCTCAGATTTAGTGGTTAGATGGTCCAGAGGACAGCCCATCAAAGAATGAATACAAATCACGCATGAAAACAGGAAGAAGGTGTACTGGACTGTGAAAAAAAAATCAAAATAAAAACAGTGAACGATCCAGGGTTAATAAGTGCAATATTGAGAGAAGTAGAACAGTTGCGTTCTGGTTAAGCGTCGGCACCGTAGCTCAGCGTGTTCGGTCAGAGAGCTGGCTGGTGTCTGTAATAAAAAAAACTGAGTGAATGGGTCAAGAACCACCTTCAGCGGATGTCATGCGACGTCCGCTATGACCAACTACAACAGAAAAAAAGAGTGGTCACGGCGTTGGACTATCAACAGAACAAGCCGTCCAGAATGAGATTTTCACTCTGCAGCGGAATGTGCGCTGATATGAAACTTCCTGGCAGATTAAAACTGTGTGCCGGACCGAGACTCGAACTCGGGACCTTTGCCTTTCGCGAGAAAGTGCTTAGTTGGTAGAGCAAAGGTCCCGAGTTCGAGTCTCGGTCCGGCACACAGTTTTAATCTGCCAGGAATTTTCAGAACAAGCCGTGATCGAAACTTTCTCGTGCCGTTTATACTTACCTTTTTTTTCACAACATTGTGAACTATCAGCCCGGTCACTGAAACATTTATTCTCTTTCTCGGCAGTTGTCGCACTGTACATTGGTTATAGAATATGAGTCATGTGGAAAGAATGTGTAACCGTCGCAAGTAAACGTGATGAAGAGTGAGAGCAGGTGAGAAACCACATGGACGTCTCACAGAAATGAAAACAACAAGTAAACGGATGTGAAATATGTTACAAACGAATGCAAGAGTCAAAACTTCCAAAACAGAACGAAACCTCAAAAACGTTAAAAACATATGTTTTGACAGAGCACAGAGAAACTGCGTGATTGTAATACTTGGGTTCATTTGTTGCAGCTTATGTGACAGATTATTATCTTTTCATCATTTCCTTGGGAATGATCACATTCTCATTCATGCGAACACCTAAATCGAACAAGAAGGCATATCTCAGTCACTTACCAGGCTTACATGTTAGATGCGTCAATAAGAGATTCCTACCATATGACACACATAGTGTCACTTATGCCGTGTGTGACACACCAGACGTGTTTTCCGACTGAGGATTCGGTTGGCGTGTCGCCTTGTCATCAAAAGTTTGCGGTTGCTGTTCGAAAGCCACTTTCTTTCGGTTGCTAATAGAGTAGTTTCGCAGAATCAACTGTCATTATAGGTTCCTACCTTACACTTCGCTGTTGCAAAAGGACGTTGCACCACGACACAGACGCAAATTTGAATACTGCGAACAGGGGAAAAAGTTGACACGAGTGAGGTTTCAACACGGCTCGTCCGCTTGGCAGTCCACAACACAACCACGACGCTGTTGCACTATTAGCCTGCTCTATACTACACTTCTTACTCTTGGACCATTCACTATTTCTATTTTGCAGCGTGGTCTTGGGCGCCTTGCCATGGTTCGCGCGGCTCCTCCTGTCGGAGGTTCGAGTCCTCCCTCGGGCATGGGTGTGCGTGTTGTCCTTAGCGTAAGTTAGTTTAAGTTGGATTAAGTAGTGTGTAAGCCTGGGGACTGATGACCTCACCAGTTTAGTCCCACAGGAACTTACCACTACCACCCTTGTCAGTACAAACAAAAATTGTTACAGAGACAGTAATATTTTAAGATGTACTTAATTTTAATTGTCGTTTGTGAATTCGGCCTTGAACTAAGTAAAGCTGGCCGTTCACCGCAAGGACAGAGGGGTAAGTCGAGCTGCCACTACTCTGCTAGAGGACGTGAGAGAGGGAATGTTTTATTGTTTGCCTTTCAGTACTGACAACTCACGGGCTTGCACGACTGATGTTGATCAGCTGCTATTGAATCAATTTTGACACAGATTCGTGAATGTGCGTTACTGAGATGGTCATCTTCAAATGCGGCACTTATTTGTAGCAAGGAACATGAAATTAAATTAACGCTGTTGTAATAAAACGCAGTGATTAGAAGAAAAATGACTTCAAAACATTTAGTAAAGATTTGTTTTCGTGTCTCGTATTGGATAATGTATTTAAATATAAGTACAATTACGCTTATTAATCGGTTAATCATCACCGACCACAGATAATGCAACACCTCGTCAGGAATTACTGTGTCAGAACTTTGGGGTCGCTGAGGGTGGCAGCGACCCGAAACAGAAAATGGGCCAACGAAATGTTCCGAATAGTACTGACACTTAGCGAACTTTTCACGTACATACATCATCCTGCGGACCAGTGGCCAACTTATCACTTCCTTACCATAGTTAGTCTATTGGGGGTTCATGAAATACTACGTTATGTACGTTACCCTTTGGTAATAGATCGGTACATAGGCGGCTCGATGATGTGCCCACAACGTCTGTATTGACTCTTGAGCAAAAAAGTTTGACGACCACTGTGCTAGAGCCTACAGGCTAGGTAGAGCGTCGTCGTGTTACTCCTCACCGTTGGCATTTCTCTATCTCGCTCTTCTCAACATTATAGAGGCTTCATTGATTATATTTTTGTGTACTTTTATTTTAATTTATGTTTGATAATATGTGAACTTTTTATTGTACACTAGCGCGTTCTTTCCTCCCAATCTCTGTGCTTAACATTCGTTTATTACTGTTCTGTAAATCTTGAATGCAGAATTGCCATTAACGAGTTGTATTTGGGCTCTTCCCATTGATTCTGGTACTGCCCTTCCTGCTCACCTATATCTCAATGATTAGCTTCCATTAGTCAGTGTTCAAAGTGAGTACTTGATTGACAGCCGCAAGTAGGATTGAGCCAGAGGCTACCAATTCTGCACATACATCTTAGGCCAGAAACGAAGGGCTCGGATTAGAAAGAGTGTAAGACAGGCTCCTATTCTTCAGTCTACACGTAGAAGAAGCAATGGCGGAAATAAAAGAAAGGTTCAAAAGAGGATTACAATTCTGAGTGAAAGGATATCAATGATAATATTCACTTGAGGACTTTCACATTCTCAGTGAAAGTGAAGAAGAATTGCAGGATTTATTCAGTGGAATGAACAGTCTAATAAGCACAGAATATGGACTGAGAGTAAACTGAAGAAAGACGAACATTATGAGGAGTAGCAGAAATGAGATTAGTGAGACCTTGTATTGAAAATTGGGGATCATTAAGTAGTTGAAGTGAAGAAATTCTGCTACCTTGGAAGCAAAATAACCCATAACGAACGAAACAAGGAGAACACAAAAAGCAGACTGACACAAGGAATAGGGCTTTCTTAGCCAAGAGAAGCCTACTGCTATCAAACATGGGTGTAAATTTGAGGATGAAATTTCTGAGAATGTACGTTTGGAGCACAGCTTTCTGCGGTAATGAATCATGGACTGTGCGAGAAGACAATCGAAGCGTTTGAGATGTAGAGTTATAGAAAGATGTTGAAAATTTTTTGGATTGATGAGCTAAAAAGTGACGATGTTCTCCGCAGAATCGGCGAGTAAAGAAATCGTTGGAAAACAACTGCCAAGAAGAAGGAACAAGATGATAGGACATGTGTTAAGATAGCAGAGAATAACTTCCATGGTACTAAAGAGAGCTATAGATGGTAAAAACTATAGAGGAAGACAGAGATCGGAATACAGCTAACGTTTCGATTTTAGTTCAGAGGCGTCATAACGAGCTTGTTAACATTGTAAATGATCTCTGGGTCTTCAGTTAAAAAAGTAATGCAGTTACACACTCCTAGAGGTGTTGCACACGGTTCACTACATAATGTACCCTTTCTCTTGGCATGAGTCACCCTTTGCTAGGTCATACTGCTTAGCTGAACTCTGTTAACTGCAGTACATAGCAGGAAGTCATCTGTCGTTCGGTACCCGACCGCCTGAAGTAGCAGGTCAGTAAGGCATAGGTTTTAGGTTGGTATTGGAATCTTAGCTGATACTCATGGTGACCTTTCCTACAGGGAATTTTCGTACATTCCGAGGTTTTTGTGATAAGTTAAACGGCAATTTCTAATATAATCCAGTTTTCATGCAAATACGTTAAGGAAACGATTTATTTATGTCCCAGGCATCAGTCTATGTTGCACATAATGAAATACAATGTAGTCAAAAGAAACTACGTACCAATATTTTGCACTTAGTGTAGCGTAACTGATACACGGACGTTCCATATGAGTCAGTAATATTTGATGAGATGTCAGTCGTAATCCTTTTCGATGAATGTTGCTGAATTGATCTGCAAGGAAAGTAAATGATCCGTTAATCTTATGCATCATATTTGAAATAACTCGTTGACTATGGAATAAAAGTTTAGATATTATTACAACGACAGCACCAAGTAAAACTCGCTTTTTGTTGGTGTTTATTTATTTAAGACCAGTAACTAGCTTCGAGACAACGAACGCTCATCTTCAGATATTTCTTAGTATGTTCATCGAGTGGAACGCGTTTCACATTATGTTTCTGAAGTGATTCGTTCAGAAACGAGTTTCTAAATCGTACATTGCCATCACCGTTCTACACAAACACGCGTAACACCGACTTGTAGTAGTTCATAAGCATACATATTTTCTTTATAACATCTGTCTGGACAAGTATCTAAACGCCATTTTCTTTCACGCTGTGGGGCGATTATTAGTACGAGCTGCTAGGCGAAACTTAGTTTTAAAAAATCATCTGACGGCCATCAGTCATCCAGCAGAAACTCCATGTGGATTTTAGATGAGTAAACAACATTCAAAGCCTTTTACGAGTTACAGTTCATTCGTTATCTGCGTTTTTACTGTATCAACGGCGTTATAATGGTGGCGAATGTGAATTTAAATACTTTACGGAACAATAGGAATCTCAGAGTTGCTGTGTCTCTTATCGTGTCAGCTGGCTCCCGCAGAGGGTCCCAGCCTAAACAGGGTCTCGACAACATACAATCAAACCCTGTTAAAAAAGAAAAAATCCTGAAACCACTCTCCAGGTTGACATCTTCTCTCCTTCTTGTGCGTCGTCGTCGGATGACGAAATTCTGCAGCACTACAGTGATACCATGGAACTGCAGTCTGGCTGCATCTGATACTAAATCTGGTACAGTTACCCACATATGCATTTCTTCATATTTCTCCTAACAAAAGCTGAGCTGTTGTTATCAGAGAGTCTTCCATCGTGTTCGAGATTGTGTGAACTGAACCAGATTTCCTATTCTAATGACCCAGCTGCTGAACACATATTAAACTGCAAAAAACTTATACTTGGACTATTCTCAAAGGCTGTACATTACCCACTGTAATCAGCTGTCCAGCACCATATTACACTTAGGTGAATTTAGGCTGTAATCAGAAATAGCTCTGGTTTTCTCTCTGTAGGATAAAATACCCTCAGGGATTAGTTGATGACCCAAGAACAGTACTTCTGCTTGCACAAATTCAAACTTGCTCAGCTCGAATGTATCCCCCGTCATAAATTGCTTTGAACACAACCTCTAGCAGCTGATAGTGTTCCTGCCATTACTAGTAATCGAGATGTCATCCACATACACTGTTAACTTCATTAATTCCCTTCCTAGCATGTCATTTAAGACTCTCACAAATACAACTACAGATGTAGATAAGCCAAAAGGCACTAACCTAAAGATATAAGTTCATTTTTCAAGTATGAAAGCAGTGTACGAGGTGCATTCAAGTTCTAAGGCCTCCGATTTTTTTTCTAATTAACTACTCACCCGAAATCGATGAAACTGGCGTTACTTCTCGACGTAATCGCCCTGCAGACGTACACATTTTTCACAACGCTGACGCCATGATTCCATAGCAGCGGCGAAGGCTTCTTTAGGAGTCTGTTTTGACCACTGGAAAACCGCTGAGGCAATAGCAGCACGACTGGTGAATGTGCGGCCACGGAGAGTGTCTTTCATTGTTGGAAAAAGCCAAAAGTCTCTAGGAGTCAGGTCAGGTGAGAAGAGAGCATGAGAAATCACTTCAAAGTTGTTATCACGAAGAAACTGTTGCGTAACGTTGGCTCGATGTGCGGGTGCGTTGTCTTGGTGAAACAGCACACGCGCAGCTCTTCCCGGACGTTTTTGTTGCAGTGCAGGAAGGAATTTGTTCTTCAAAACATTTTCGTAGGATGCACCTGTTACCATAGTGCCCTTTGGAACGCAATGGGTAAGGATTACGCCCTCGCTGTCCCAGAACATGGACACCATCATTTTTTCAGCACTGGCGGTTACCCGAAATTTTTTTGGTGGCGGTGAATCCGTGTGCTTCCACTGAGCTGACTGGCGCTTCGTTTCTGGATTGAAAAATGGCATCCACGTCTCATCCATTGTCACAACCGACGAAAAGAAAGTCCGATTCATGCTGTCATTGCGCGTCAACATTGCTTGGCAACATGCCACACGGGCAGCCATGTGGTCCTCCGTCAGCATTTGTGGCACCCACCTGGATGGCACTTTTCGCATTTTCAGGTCGTCATGCAGAATTGTGTGCACAGAACCCACAGAAATGCCAACTCTGGAGGCGATCTGTTCAACAATCATTCGGCGATCCCCAAAAACAATTCTCTCCACTTTCTCGATCATGTCGTCAGACCGGCTTGAGCGAGCCCGAGGTTGTTTCAGTTTGTTGTCACACGATGTTCTGCCTTCATTAAACTGTCACACCCACGAAAGCACTTTCGACACATCCATAACTCCATCACCACATGTCTGCTTCAACTGTCGATGAATTTCTCAATTGGTTTCACACCACGAAAATTCAGAAAACGAATGATTGCACGCTGTTCAAGTAAGGAAAACGTCGTCATTTTAAGTATTTAAAACAGTTCTCATTCTCACCGCTGGCGGTAAAATTCTATCTGCCGTACGGTGCTGCCATCTCTGGGAGGTATTGACAATGAACGTGGCCTCTTTTTAAAACAATGCGAACGTTTCTATCTCTTTCCAGTCCGGAGAAAAAAAATCGGAGGCCTTAGAACTTGAATGCACCTCGTACTTCCTGCTTTCGCGGTCTGGACGCATCAGTCTGGAACCGCGTGACCGCTCCGGTCGCAGGTTCGAATCCTGCCTCGGGCATGGATGTGTGTGATGTCCTTAGGTTAGTTAGGTTTAAGTAGTTCTAAGTTCTAGGGGACTGATAACCACAGAAGTTAAGTCCCATAGTGCTCAGAGCCATTTGAACCTGCTTTCGTGTATCAGAGACACCTGTCAAAAGTCATATATAATCTTTACATTACAAAAATTCTGCAACAACTCATACATATTTTCAGGCTGATCATTTCCCTTAATTATTATCTTGTTCAACTTTCATGCATCCAATAATATACTTACAATAACTTCTTCTTGACAGCCAATATTTAATTCTGCCCATCTCTACAATAACGCAAATCAATATCTTTTGCACTGTGGCCCGCACTGCTTCTTTATCTGCATTGCAATACCACAACGTTTGATCTTTATTAGCCAAATGCGGTATCACTCTCATTTACAATTTTTCCAGGCCTGAGAATCGATGTTTATGGTCCTCAGTTAAATGAACCATTTTACTCAAATTCTCACATATCTATTCTTTAGTACATATTTCATCGCTCTTTTCATACACTTTTTGCAGATGTGCTATTAGTTTGCCTCTTTTCAGTTTCCGTGTAAATTTTATTCGTTTCCTGTTTCCCTCAACGTCGAACACCGCAGCTCCATCCTTCACAAGAACATCCCAATCATATTTGTACAAGAAATACATTCCTAAGATAACATTCATTGTCAGGTCTGGTATCACAAAACAACATCGCTAATATTAAACTGCAATAATACTTCTATTTTGATGGTCTTGCTACGTGTTCCAGTTGCTGTCTTAATTTTTATTCATATCACTGGCAATTCCACTAACCCCAACATTTTTTTAAAAAATCATGTGTGTGTCTAACTTTGTACACTCGAGTGATTTCAATCTACCCTTAAATTCTAAGATGCAAAATAATGCCGAACTATTTCAATCCACGTTTCATGCACTACTTTGCAGAGATAAAATGTCTTCACCATCGACTGGAAGGTACTAGTGGTGCGTCTCTGTATACTGTTTTGCGTCTCTGTAAGCTGCAACAGAAATCTCATCAAATATTGTTGTGGTGTGTGGTTTTCACCATTCATGCTTCCATCATTTCATTGAATACCTCGCGTGGTAATACGATAAAACGTGGACCCATCACACTGTATCAAATTAACTATACAAAACAAACAAACAAAAATCGAATGTAAAATTATAGAAACTTTACAAACTTTCTATAAAAGTTCCTAAAACTTTCAAAATTTTCTATATAGTCTCTCAATCGTATTTAACATTAAAACCTATTTACAAAGTGAGAATCAGTTTCTGTAACTTACCTACCATCTTCAGATCTGAGAACAGACAAACTTAACTCAAGTAACAAAGCTATATAAAAATTGCTATTGGCTTGCTTTTAAAAATTTAAAGGGAATTAACATACCACGTATAGTATTATAAACGCACTCGCAGTGTTCAAGACCGTTACGTCATCCATAACGTATTTGTTTTAAATTTTCAGGTAACATGTGGTACGTATAGCTTAAAATGAATGCGAGGGAAAATGTTTATGTACTGGCAAATAATTCAGAATAAGAAATAATTATTTAGAGAAAAGGCTAGTTCGTTGAACGTACCACGCTATCTATGACAGCAATTGAAACGAAAAGCCTGTAAGGCGTAAATACACTACTGGCCATTAAAATTGCTACACCACGAAGATGACGTGCTACAGACGCGAAATTTAACCGACAGCAAGAAAATGCTGTGATATGCAAATGATTAGCATTTCAGAGCATTCACCCAAGGTTGGCGCCGGTGGCGACACCTACAACGTGCTGACATGGGGAATGTTTCCAACCGATTGGAAATGGAAATGAAGTCCCATACTTCATTACAGAGCGTAGGGGAGCGATGCGGGAGACCCGCACCGCCTTACTAGGCAAGGTCCTAATGGAGGTGGTTTGCCGTTGCCTTCCTCCGACCGTAATGGGAATGAATGATGATGATGAAGACGACACAACAACACCCAGTCATCTCGAGGCAGGGAATCGAACCCGGGACCCCGTGCTCGGGAAGCGAGAACGCTACCGCGAGACCACGAGGGGCGGACTTCCAACCGATTACTCATATACAAACAACAGTTGACCGGCGTTGCCTGGTGAAACATTGTTGTGATGCCTCGTGTAAGGAGGAGAAATGCGTATCATCACGTGTCCGACTTTGATAAAGGTCGGACTGTAGCCTATCGCGATTCCGGTTTATCATATCGCGACGTTGCTGCTCGCGTTGGTCGAGATCCAATGACTGTTAGCAGAATGTGGAATCGGTGGGTTCGGGAGGGTAATACGGAACACCGTGCTGGATCTCAACGGCCTCGTATCACTAGCAGTCGAGATGACAGGCATCTTATCCGCATGGCTGTAGCGGATCGTGCAGCCACGTCTCGAACCCTGAGTCAATAGATGGGGATGTTTGCAAGACAACAACCATCTGCACGAACAGTTCGACGACGCTGGCAGCAGCATGGACTATCAGCTCGGAGACCATGGCTGCGGTTACCCTTGACGCTGCATCACAGACAGGAGCGCCTGCGATGGTGTGCTCAACGACGAAACTGGGTGCACGAATGGCAAAACGTCATTTTTTCGGATGAATCCAAGTTCTGTTTACAGCATCATTATGGTCGCATCCGTGTTTGGCGACATCGCGGTGAACGCACATTGGAAGCTTGTATTCGTCAGCACCATACTGGCGTATCACCCGGCGTGATGGTATGGGATGCCATTGGTTATACGTCTCGGTCATCTCTTGTTCGCATTGACGGCACTTTGAACAGTGTTACGACCCGTGGCTCTACCCTTCATTCGATCCCTGCGAAACCCTACATTTCAGCAAGATAATGCACGACCGCATGTTGCAGGTCCTGTACGGGCCTTTCTGGATACAGCAAATGTTCGACTGCTGCCCTGGCCAGCACATTCTCCAGATCTGTCACCAATTGGAAACGTCTGGTCAATGGTGGCCCAGCAACTGGCTCGTCACAATACGCCAGTCACTACTCTTGATGAACTGTGGTATCGTGTTGAAGCTGCGTGGGCAGCTGTACCTGTACACGCCATCCAAGCTCTGTTTGATTCAATGCCCAGGCGTGGTGGTTGTTCTGGGTACTGATTTCTCAGGATCTATGCACCCAAATTGCGTGAAAATGTAATCACACGTCAGTTCTAGTATAATATATTTGTCCAATGAGTACCCGTTTGCATCTGCATTTCTTCTTGGTGTAGCAATTTTAATGGTCAGTAGTGTATTTTTTATGCATTATAGCGTCCACGTAATTGTTCCCGTAACAGTCAGTACCTGCAAGCAGAGATTTGTCTATGAAAAGAAGGAAGCAAGTTAAAAATCTTTGTTTTTAGTTAACAGCGCAAAATAGTGATACGATTATTCAAAGTAGTAAAATATTCGTAGTGAAACATGCCATGCAAGCTGGGCTTGGAGTCAATAACAAACGTAAAATATATATACAACATTGTCACACTGGGTAGTTTGTCCAAACGCTTAAAGATATATGTACACTGGGTGACACGTGACCTCCACGGACTCATTGTTACAGCAAGACTGATCGTTGCGTTTACGTGAAAATAGCAAGTTAACAGTTACAGAAAATGCCGATCGTTGGGGTTTTATTACATAAGCCATAAGTGCGAGAAAAGACTTTTCTTTTCCTGTTTTGACATATACGGTAATTAAATTAAAATTATGCTTGTGAATATTGCAAAGGACAAACAATATGAAACCAAATTACAAAGTTTGCGATTTAAGAAGATTAGAAATTTCGTGTGACTGTAACGGAAATAATTACACGGACGCTTCAATGTATTAAAAAAATATAACGTTGTACAGACTTTTTGTTTCAGTTGCTGTCATAGATAGCTTGTAATATACAACTATCTAGTCTTTTTTCTAAATAATTATTTCTTAATCTTATTTGTTTGCCATCACATACTACGTTTTCGCTTACGTTTGGTTTAGGCTGCGCGTAGCACATTTAACGTGAAGATTTAAAATAAATATGTTATAGACGATGCAACGGTCTTGTGCACTACGAGTGCATTTATAATACTACATTTGGTTATGCTAATTTCCTGTAAATTTTTAAAAGTAAGTCAATAGGCAATTTTGACGTAACTTTGTAAGACAGTATTTCGTTTGGTTTATCTGCTCTCAGATCCGAAGATGGTAGTTAAGCTACCAAAACTGGTCATCATTTTGTTAAAAAGATCTTAATATTAAACGCTATTGAGAGAATGTATAGAAAAATTTTGAAAATTTCAAAAAGTTTTATAGGACATTTTTAAAATATTTATAATTTTACATTTGTTTATATGCTTACGATCGCTTTCCCCTATTCTGACAGCGTCAGATATATTCAACCAAAAAGAACGAAAATAACGTAGACGGAAACGGCAATGCGCTTGCGTGAGCTGCATGATAATCCCTCACGACGGGAAGCCTCACATTATCAAATGTGGGCGGTTCCCGCGAGTCTCATGCTGTGAATTGCGACGGTACACGAAACCCATACTGACATACATGCGACAGTCATATCGCCTCTCCACACTCACACCAAGTGTCCCACAGTCCAGGCACACACAAACATGACTATCTAAGCACAATAAATATCTACTAATTACTATGACAGAAAATCTATTCAGAAAATACAACGTGTAGTTAACAGCCATCTACAACTGTCTGAACCGCTACTGCTGTACGCTGCTACATTGAGCCACATACATTCTCAGGCTACGGCGTTAAATATCCCAACTTTGCGCTCGTCATCATAAACTGGGTAAGCATTCGGCTCTACTACTTGTCGCACCAAGTATGGGCCCTCATATAGGTGGAAGAACTTCCCTACCTTTTTCATTTCGGAGTCCAGCGGTCAATGCATTCTCACGAAGTCTCAGTTCCCGATTTCGTAAGTCTTCGTCTTTTTTCCCTGCTCCCTTTCAATTCTTTTAGTCGCCTTCTCATCATGAACTTGCGGGCACGATTCGCATGTCCCTGCCTCTGCCGTTGGATTTGACAATTCTGTCAACCACGGTCTTCTCCGGTCTCTGAGAATGTAGGTCTGTCGGTTTGTACCTCGTATTGCAATCCACGGCTTCATTTAAGTACCTTTCTATCTTTAGTAGGTACTGCACCTAGGCACTGTGCCTGTCAGAAACCAAAATCCTAAAGAACACTCTCAGCTGGCGCATGGATCTTTCCGCAGGATTACCTGTAGATAGAGGGTTTCTAATCGAGGAGAATGTCCCTCTGATTCCATCCTTTTCTTATCCTGCCTTCCATTGTAGCATTGTCTGAGAGGACTCTCTTGGGCTTACCACATTTGTGCACATAATCTTCCGTCAAAATTTTTAGACAGATTCTCGTTGTGTGGTTTGTGGTGTACAGCCTGACGTGCTCAGCAAATGCGTCCACGATAACGAAAATAAACTGGCGGCAGAGGACCGTAATGATCAACACACACCAGGTCATTTGGTGCTTCTGGTGTGATGGCGTGCACGTCACTTTGTACAATTGCGTTCGGATGTTTAAACGCTGGCACGTGTCGCATTTCCTAACGATCTCCGCAGTGGCTAAGGTCTCGGTCATAGCGCTAGATCAAATCATCCAAAAATGCGTCAGGGAGCCTAATTTTTCACCTTTGTTCTTTCACATGCCACCGAAAACATACCTCCGCTCAACTGTGCACAATAGAGCAGTATTTCTCATTTGCTCATCTTCTCCGCCAACGCCATGCAGCAGAAAGTCCTTTACTCTTCGGATTTCTGGCTGTTGGTCTCTCCAGCACCACTTCTTGCTCTTCTAGACATCTACGCGAAACTGGCAGTGTGCCCCCTGTAAAAGGAGATCAGCCCCAAGAACTGTCCTAATTCTCTTACACGGGATGGGCGTTTCATTTTCGCGATTTCCATCAGCTTGCACTTTTCCGGACGGATACTTTCCGATGATATCTTGAAGCTGAGATATGCCACCTTGTTTGCGCATAGGTTCGCTTTGTCAGGCCTGAACGTCACGACATATCTCTTGAGCAGGGGTCTCCAAACTACGGCCCGCGAAGGCCGGCAAACCGGCCCGCGTTAGCTGACCGGACATCTCCGGCATCCGGACCGCCAAATATTTGAGGTGGTACCTGTACTGTCTCTTCGAATTCATTAACTTTGAATTGTCCCACACTTCGACGTCTCACCTACTAGTACAGCGCATAAAACACTAAAAAACCCGTGAGACACTCGCAACATAGACACAATCACGCAACAGAACTATCAAATATATGATCTGGCTCTCCTACTCGCTACAAGACTACGTAACTAAACTTATTGCTGCGCCGCTTGAAATAACAATGCGTTGACAAACACTACTTCTGTTACGTCTTGCAGTAATAGTGTTGCTAACAATGATTTTGAGATTTCGTTAACTTTGCAGGACGCTTTCGTGAAGAATGTGCAGTGACATACTTTTTTGTCGGTGAAATTCGCCAGAATAAAATACGCCAGAATTTCGATCAGGTACGTCCACCAATCAAAATTATGTAATTAAATAAAAATCGTAGTTCGTTTCAGTGCTAGCTATTCCCACAACCTTAGATTTTTGTGATTTCATCTTTCGTTTAGCCTTAAATCTCGGTGATCATGGAGTGCTAGGGTGCTTTAATCCCACCTGGTAGATCTTGGCCCTTATGGGAGTCAATGTGGAGGAGTCAATGTGGCCCGCGGACTAAAACGTTTGGAGCCCCCGCTCTTGAGTATCGCCAACAGCTGCTTTATGTGGCACATGTGTTCTTCAAATGTTGCAGCACGACAATTATGTTGATGTAGGTAACATAAAATTCCGTCATCTCTGGTGTGATTTTATGGTTTAGGGTCCGAACGTAACTTCTTAGGCCCGAATGGTACTCGGTTGTACATGTAATGGAACAGGAAGGCAGTGTACTTTCGACGGGATGTATGTCAAAGATTGACCGCCAAATTTTGCCCGAGAATTGGCCCAGTATCTCCTGGATAGGTTCAGGCCTTGTTCTGTCTGCCTCAATGTGATCATTTAACACCCTCACATCGATGCAACAACAGACAGTCCCGTCTTTCTGAAGCACAATTACGAGCTGATTCGCATATTCCGACGCTGCCCGCGATATGATTCCGGCTACCTCAATCGCCTGTATCGCTTCCCTGGTAGCTTTTCGGTGCTTCCAGGCCACTGAGTAAGCTTTCCTCGTCGGCTGCCGAGTACAAGTTACTCTAAACTGATGGACTGCTCCCCGAAATCTTACCAGTAGGAACGCGAATGTATCCGTGAATTCCAAGATTAATTTCTCCACCTTCTGTTCTGTTCCTGACCCAACCATGGGTTATCTTGAATATCATTTCTAAGAATTCCATTCGGATCAGCCTCTGCATTCTCCACTCCCAATTCTGGCTGATCATCTGCACACAGGCCGCCATCAGCCGTATACCTTGTTTATGAGTGAAACGTGACTAATTTATCTCGCCACTTTGACGCACGGAAACATCTGCGGTCCTGCGGAAACCGTCTAACTTCAGCTCATTTTTCTACCGTCGACGGAACAACTTTATCTTCTACTGCTGGAGAGCGGGCATATTCTGTACTCGTAATTTCGTAACACATCTCACAGTGCTTCTCAGCCACTCTGCAATCTCCTTCGCATTCTCTGCTCCACGTGAACTTCTCAGTCACTGTAGGGGCTTCGCCTCCAACTTTTTTCATTGTCTCGGTGTGATTGTCGCCAGTAGTAGGGTAAGGGGGGCACGACCTCAATTTTGATGTTAAATTGATATGCAAATTAATTAAATTGATCAATTAATTACCCCAACACTCGCACCCCCACCCCCTGATGATGTCATGTGTTTTCCTCAGCCTTCACGTGGGTTCCAGCCCCCTCCCCCGTGCCCACCCCCCTCCCCCAACTACCATATTGGCGGGAATTACGAATTTTGGGGGAAATTCTAATTGTGGCGGGAATTTCGAATTTTGGTGAGAATTTCGTTGTCCTTGCGCTGAATCGTCCCACCCCACCCCTCCCCCGTGGTGATTGGAGGGAAATTAAATTAGAGGTGCGCTCTCTGCAACAGAACCCTCGTTCTTCTGGATGCAAAGCCCAAGTGCACCCCCACCACACGGAAACTGCACAGATGCAGGAGAGAAAGGTTAGGTTAGTGTACTTTATTTATTTTAGTTAGGAGGCTGAAGTAAAAATCGGTCCTAATTACGTAATTAATCATAAAGATCGGCCCTAATGACACAGCCATATGCATGGCGCTACATAAGGACTGCCTAAAATCGCAATACAGCTCAAAAATTGACGATGCCATACAACTGGTGTTATCCTGCTGAGAAAAAATTTTACAGTACCACTCGAAACTAGTGGCAGACGCACTCAAAATGTATCCTTCACTTACAAGCTGGCAGGGAAAGGGGGGGGGGTTAAGGTACTAACTATCTTTAATTTTTTGGTGGGAAATATATTCAACTGACAAGATGATGGTGTTGGACAGAGAGGAGTTTAATAAGTGTATTACCTGTAAGCATAAGCTGAGAACTGTTTGGCGCTGGCCGGAGTGGCCGGGTGGTTCTAGAAGCTACAGTCTGGAACCGCGCGACCGCTACGGTCGCAGGTTCGAATCCTGCCTCGGGCATGGATGTTTGTGATGTCCTTAGGTTAGTTATGTTTAAGTAGTTCTAAGTTCTAGGGGACTGATGACCTCAGAAGTTAAGTCCCAAAGCGCTCAGAGCCATTTGAAACATATTTGATACTGTTTGGCGTCAGAGTTCGCTACAGATGCCTGTTTGACAATCACCCTGCAGCCCAGGTAATTGAAGTCAAAACATGCTACCACAACCAATGGAAAATGCATCACTGTTTAATAACACATCGAAATTGCTGTAAAAAAAACCAGCACTTGTAATGAACAGGTCATAATGCAACACATTGTTGTTGTTTGTTGTGGTCTTCAGTCCTGAGACTGGTTTGATGCAGCTCTCCATGCTACTCTATCCTGTGCAAGCTTCTTCATCTCCCAGTACCTACTGCAACCTACATCCTTCTGAATCTGCTTAGTGTATTCATCTCTTGGTCTCCCTCTACGATTTTTACCCTCCACGGTGCCCTCCAATACTAAATTGGTGATCCCTTGATGCCTCAGAACATGTCCTACCAACCGATCCCGTCTTCTGGTCAAGTTGTGCCACAAACTTCTCTTCTCCCCAATCCTATTTAATACTTCCTCATTAGTCATGTGACCTACCCATCTAATCTTCAGCATTCTTCTGTAGCACCACATTTCGAAAGCTTCTAGTCTCTTCTTGTCCAAACTATTTATCATCCATGTTTCACTTCCATACATGGCTACACTCCATACAAATACTTTCAGAAATGACTTCCTGACACTTAAATCTATACTCGATGTTAACAAATTTCTCTTCTTCAGAAACGCTTTCCTTGCCATTGCCAGTCTACATTTTATATCCTCTCTACTTCGACCATCATCAGTTATTTTGCTCCCCAAATAGCAAAACTCCTTTACTACTTTAAGTGTCTCATTTCCTAATCTAATTCCCTCAGCATCACCCGACTTAATTCAACTACATTCCGTTATCCTCGTTTTGCTTTTGTTGATGTTCATCTTATATCCTCCTTTCAAGACACTGTCCATTCCATTCAGCTGCTCTTCCAAGTCCTTTGCTGTCTCTGACAGAATTACAATGTCATCGGCGAACCTCAAAGTTTTTATTTCTTCTCCATGGATTTTAATACCTACTCCGAATTTTTCTTTTGTTGCCTTTACTGCTCGCTCACTATACAGATTGAACAACATCGGGGAGAGGCTACAACCCTGTCTTACTCCCTTCCCAACCACTGCTTCCCTTTCATGCCCTCGACTCTTATAATTGCCATCTGGTTTCTGTACAAATTGTAAATAGCCTTTCGCTCCCTGTATTTTACCCTTGCCACCTTTAGAATTTGAAAGAGAGTATTCCAGTCAACATTGTCAAAAGCTTTCTCTAAGTCTACAAATGCTAAAAACGTAGGTTTGCCTTTCCTTAATCTTTCTTCTAAGATAAGTCGTAAGGTCAGTATTGCCTCACGTGTTCTAGTGTTTCTACGGAATGCAACACATGTACTGCGAAAAATCGTCATCCCTAAATGTTGCAGAGACGGCGTTAGTTGAACGTGCGTTCCCCTCAATTTACGATCACAAACTGCCGCAAATTATGCGCCCTCTTAATCCCCTTCATCTCTCCCCCTCCCTCCCTCCCTCCACCTACAGGGGACACAGGCTTTTCAAATGGCCAGCTGCTACCACTGACCACAGTGCGGTTTTCTGCGATCTACCACCATTCCACCGGCGGACGAGTGGGTGTGCCACGAGCTCGCGATCTCCTTGAGGCAATTGTCCTTCGCCAACACAAAAGCATGAAAACCCAACTAATCAACAGGAAATAAATGAAGGCCGCCAGCCCACAGGCCGTCCTCCACATTGTCCCACTGCAAGCAACCGCAGATCTGCGATGAAGTACACTTTTATTTAACGTCAATGCATTTCTCATAATCAAGCACCTTTTAAAAAGAAAGACACAATAACGACAATAATAAATCTCCACATTCCACGAAAAGAGGCTCAGTCCATTTTCTTTTAGTTTATGAGCAAAACTGGTATAGTTTTTATGTTCGAGTGCAGAATACAATTCGCATCTCATTATTTTGCGACATCCAACGAACTGCACTGCCGCCGATTACATATGACGAAAATTCAGAAGCCTACACAAGTCCACCCTACGTAGAATTGGGAAAAAACTTTCACAATTTTTTCATGAAAACTACCTATCAGCACAGAATGTCCTCATTATTTCGAGACTGTCATCGGAGTAAAGAAAAAAGCAGAAAGTTATAATTCAAGAGGAAGTCGTTGTTTTGTACACTATCACAAGTCCCATTTTACCAATGCGAAGCTATAACACACCGGCGTTTACGAAACAAAATCGTGAAAGCCTGTCTTGTAATAGAACCTCCTACAATATTTTACCGTGTTTCTCTCTCTTCCGTTACATCGATACCAATTACCATTTGCGTACTTACATCTGACAGTTTTGCCCCGTAACTCCCCTCTATCAACATGTTTGTAAAGTTTCTATCATACAGCAGATTCTTGCGTTCCAGTTTTGTAAGCAATTTGACCATCACAGCCTGTTTCACGTAATCTACTCACATTTTGGGAAAGAACTCTATCAGTTCTATGTTCCCCGAGAACCTATAATTCAAGTGGTGCCCACTTTATAATTAGAGGTTATGAAGTATGAAATAACACAGGGCTTTTAAACACGCAATCGTGAAGATAATAGTAAAAACAGTTATGATTCCACGAGAATAGATACAATCGATTTCTATTAGTTTTACGAGCAAAATCGGTGTAGTTTTGAGAGAACTGTTCAAATGGTTCAAATGGCTCTGAGAACTATGCGACCTAGCTTCTGAGGTCATCAGTCGCCTAGAACTTAGAACTAATTAAACCTAACTAACCTAAGGAAATCACACACATCCATGCCCGAGGCAGGATTCGAACCTGCGACCGTAGCGGTCGCTCGGCTCCAGGCCGCAGCGCCTAGAACCGCACGGCCACTCCGGCCGAATTGAGAGAACTATCTGCATCCAAACTTGAACCAGTTATACCATTTCTTGTAATAGAACCTCCTATAAATGCACTTACATCCCCTACACATTCGCTTTGCGTAGAGTTTTTCGCTATTTACGCGGCTGTGGCACTGTCGGAAATAACGTACAAGCGGCTGAAATTGAGACTTCGCGATTGGTAATATGCATGCATAGTCTCTATATATATGTGTGTGTAGAGCTGTCAGCCGTGCACAGTTGCGATTAAAATGCATAACTTGCTGACTGTTCGTCTATAAATTACGCTGCCGGGGGCACGCACTCTGTCGGTGCGGGGAGGCGAAACTCTCACGGTCCACAATGCTAAATGCAGTCGACACACTGCCATGTAACGAATGACTTATTACGAGGATAAAAAAATACCCGAGACAAACGTAACGAAGCTCATCTGGTAAGCAATAAGAGCACATACTTACGGGAAATATCAGAGCAGCAGCAAAATCAACTCTGTACGTATGTCAACTCCTTGGTGCAGATCCCTACACAGTAGAGTGGAGGTCAGATGAAAGTGTAGAACTACGCCAGACTTTGAGTTTCCATCAGGTGCGTCGCTACATGAGTCTGCAGACAAGCTCTCTGACGTGTCATAGCAGTACGTGGATTTGTTTCCAATCTGCACCACTCGCTGGGTCTCACCTAGGTATGGGACGGGTGTTGCTATACTTTTCACGATCTTCCTAACCAAAATGCATGCATGTAGATCATTGGGAAGAGGGGAATTCTTATGATTTTTGTAGTAGGCTGGTGTATAAGACACGCAAACGTCCTCGTATAAAATCAAACAAGCATGGGTATGCCGGCAATATCACCATACACATACGGAAAAATATCAAAAAATATGAAAAAATGACATAAAATCGGTAAAAATTGATGAAACCTGGTACAACTACGACAAATTGATGGGAAATACGTAAAACTGTGGGAGATACAACGAAATATGTAAGCTCGCGAAAAAAACTTGCAGAATTACTTAAATTGATTGAGAATACAAAAAATTAGAGAAAAAGTACCACGAAATGTAACTGAGGTGGGTTGGAGGTACCTGAACACTCAAGACCGAGAAAAGCTTAATAAATGTGCTCTAGCTGCATTCACTTTTAACCCTCCTCCCCCCCCCCCCCCCCTGTAAATTACATGGGTTTTCGTAAGACATACTCCTAGAAAGGTATTACACAGAGGTGCCATATGAAAGCAGGCAAAACATATATATACAGGGTGTTACAAAAAGGTACGGCCAAACTTTCAGGAAACATTCCTCACACACAAAGAAAGAAAAGATGTTATGTGGACGTGTGTCCGGAAACGCTTACTTTCCATGTTAGAGCTCATTTTATTACTTCTCTTCAAATCACATTAATCATGGAATGGAAACACACAGCAACAGAACGTACCAGCGTGACTTCAAACACTTTGTTACAGGAAATGTTCAAAATGTCCTCCGTTAGCGAGGATACATGCACCCACACTCCGTCGCTTGGAATCCCTGATGCGCTGATGCAGCCCTGGAGAATGGCGTATTGTATCACAGCCATCCACAATACGAGCACGAAGAGTCTCTACATTTGTTACCGGGGTTGCGTAGACAAGAGCTTTCAAATGCCCCCATAAATGAAAGTCAAGAGGGTTGAGGTCAGGAGAGCGTGGAGGCCATGGAATTGGTCCGCCTCTACCAATCCATCGGTCACCGAATCTGTTGTTGAGAAGCGTACGAACACTTCGACTGAAATGCGCAGGAGCTCCATCGTGCATGAACCACATATTGTGTCGTACTTGTAAAGGCACATATTCTAGCAGCACAGGTAGAGTATCCCGTATGAAATCATGATAAGGTGCTCCATTGAGCGTAGGTGGAAGAACATACTGACGAAACTAAAATGAGCTCTAACATGGAAATTAAGCGTTTCCGGACGCATGTCCACATAACATCTTTTCTTTATTTGTGTGTGAGGAATGTTTCCTGAAAGTTTGGCCGTACCTTTTTGTAACAACCTGTATATATATTCGAATCAATAACTGTGTTCTCACACATTGATGCGAAAGTAGATAGTACCGAATTACGCCTAGTTCTCACAAACAATGTTATTACTCAAGTATTAAGGAAAAGAATCAATGCGTTTATCAGACTTAAGCCATTCCCTAGAGTGTAATGTAGAAAAGTGGAGCGATGTCACGTATATCACCTTTAATAGTGTGATGAGGGATGTGCCAGCGAGATGTGGTGTTAGGATGAAATTGCTATATTATCCTGCACATGAGCAAAACTACCTAACATCAGACCAGGACTTCTTTCTGCAAGATGGTGATGCTACTCTAAACAGCAATAAGACTGATACATCTCCTTTGGCTACTGATTGTGGTGCTTACTCCCTCATAAGAAGTTGCTGCTTCTTTGTGTGCAATTTCGTGCATCAGGGTGTGGGTGGTATGTCAATGTATCAGCTATCGAAAATATTCATGTCGGTTTTTCTTCACTCTATTTCCTGGTGAGACATAGCTGCATCTGTCAAAACCGTTACTACTAATAATAATAATAAGCACGACTGACGCAGGAAGTGTGATGCAGGGTACATACGTTTCCAACTTAAAAAGACGCATAAAATATGGAACATTAATTTTGTAAGAGACAGAAAAGCACTATCCAGACTTCGTTCTAGTTGGTTTATAAGAAGCTCGAGCGGTGGCTACACACTGATGATGCCTTCTTAGAACACCAGTATAGCGTAGAACGAAGTTTTATAATTTTAAAGTTTGTCACCGTAGTGATTATGGTAGGAAACTTGTGGGTAGTCGGTACATCTTATGTTGGGCAAATATACCCTGCACTAGAGTGTTAAGAGTGTTGCATTCCGCATGACCAATACTTCGGAAACCGTATGGCTTTAGCAATATAGAATTTTTAGGTGCAAAACTGTATAACCATTTGCCTGTGTGTTTATGCGCTACGATCACTTCTCATATGGCGGTACCTTTCTGGTACTGACTCCAGACAGTGGAATAATGCTTTGGAATGATAGCACGGTTTCTTTACGTGAAATGTTTCAAACTCTATCCGTCTGGAGATCATTCATGTATAAACCACACGTTTCTTCTTAACTGTCTGTTATTTCACTGCAACACTCTCATGTCTACTATGCATCGATAAGAGGTGCTACCCTCCTCGACACACACACTCATCCGGAGACATTTTGTGCTTTTGGATGGATGCCGTGCATAAGATTGATGGTCAAAGAAAATGTGGGAGGGATCTGTCAATCTCCGACTTTATACTACGAATGCGAGATTACTCTGTGACGTCCATCCACACAGGAAAAGATGGCCAATCGTAATTGTAAATTCTGTACTATGATCGATGCGCTGGAAATATGTACGTAACCTACTTGCATCGGTATAGGACGCTGTCTGGTAGAATTTAGTGTATATGGCCGCATGGACGTTCTGCACAGTTATCTACACTATGTGATCAAAAGTATAAGGGCACCTGGCTGAAAATGACTTACAAGTTCGTGGCGCCATCCATCGGTAATGGTAGAATCAACCCATTCTTCACAGTGTGCTGCACTGAGGAGAGGTATCGATGTCGGTCGGTGAGGCCTGGCACGAAGCCGGCGTTCCAAAACATCCCAAAGGTTTTCTGTAGGATTCAGGTCAGGACTCTGTGCAGGGCAGCCCATTGGAGGGATGTTATTGTCATTTAATCACTCCACCACAGTCCGTGGAATATGAACAGGTGCGCGTTAGTGTTGAAAGATGCAATCGCCATCCCCAAATTGATTTTCAACAGTGGGAAGCAACAAGGTGCTTAAAATATCAATGTAGGCCTGTGCTGTGATAGCGCAACGCGAAACAACAAGGGATGCAAGCCCCTTCACGAAAAACACGACCACACCATAACACCACCACCTCGGAATTTTACTGTTGGCACTACACACGCTGGCAGATGACGTTCACCGGGCATTCGCTATACACACACCCTGCCATCGGATCGCCACCTTGTGTACCGTTATTCGTCAATCCATTGTTCAGTCGTCCAATTTTTAAGCTCCTTACAGCAAGCGAGGCGTCGTTTGGCATTTACTGGCGTGATGTGTGGCTTATGAGCAGCCACTCAACTATGAAATCCAAGTTTTCTCACCTCCCGCCTAACTGTCATAGTACTTGCAGTGGATCCTGATGCAGTTTGGAATTCCTCTGTGACGGTTTGGATAAATGTCTGCCTATAACACATTACGACCATCTTCAACTGTCGGCAGTCAACAGACGAGGTCGGCCTGTACGCTTTTGTGCTGTACATGTCCCTTCACGTTTCCACTTCACTATCACATCGGAAACAGTGGACATAGGGATGTTTAGGAGTGTGGAAATCTTGCATACAGATGAATGACACAAGTGACATTCAATCACGTGACCACGTTCGAAGTCCGTGAGTTCCGCGGAGCGCATTCTGCTCTCTCACGATGTTTAAAGAATACTGAGGTCGCTGATATGTAGTACCTGGCATTAGGTGGTAGCACAATGCACCTAATATGAAAAACGTATGTTTTTGGGGGTGTCCGGATACTTTTGATAACATAGTGTATGTCCATTCGCTATATGGTATATGACATCTGCAAAGTAGTGGACGTGTGATTTAGCGATGATACAGAGATTAGGAAGTATTCTGGCGTGTCAATGGCTGGCGTTGAAATTACGGAACAACTGGTAAAATTGCTAAAATTGATCGCGCTATCAACTGCGGTGTGTATTACCGCATATCTTCTAATATCGACATTGTGTTTCCCTTCCCGTCCGTTCACTGGTACACTGTTGATTATCGCATAATGATTGACTGACACCACTTGGCTGAGATGGAGGGAGCCTTGGCGGAACATTGGATATCTGCTACTTGTCACTGTGGAGTATTGGATTAAATGCAGAGGTCATCACCTTCAGACAGTTTGGAAGCGTTACTCAGTGCTGCAAACTCATCCTGTTTCCACATCTGCGATGCCCTCCACATGTTTTTAATTTTTTAATTTTTTTTCACCAGTAAGATAGCAGTACCTCTTTTTATTTCTACTACCTCGCGTGTGTTGTGAACAGCATCTTCCGGTGATGGTCAGCACCGGAACAGTAATCATGTACATGACTGCAAAAATGAAGAAACAATGTTCGAAACAGAAGACCGAGACATCCGCTACCCCGTAGCTGTGGAAGATGAGATGAACTGTATAGGTCATCACCTTCGGATAGCTGTTGGAAACACTTTACAATGCCGCACACTCTTCCAGTTTCTATATGTTGAGATGCTTTCCGCATTTTTGTCAACTTCTACCAACTTGTGCGTTGTGGGAGCGCATAGTTTACACCATGCGATGTTCAGTTTTCCGAGAGAGCCAAAGAATCGAACCATGCAGCATTGTAACAGGAGATAGAGGAGTTCGATGAACAACTGGAAAAAGTCCGTAGTAAAATCCCTAACACAAAAAAACAGACTATATTTTCAGAAAATGTATTTGCACTGTTTAGAACATGTCCACTATATGTAAATAGATGTGCTATTGTGTACCGTGTTTGTATGATGTAACAAGTATGTGAGCAATATGTATACGGACATGGCCTTTTGCATAAGGTGCTTTACATTTCTAAATATTTTAGGGATAACAAACCTTTTATAACGCGCTGATTTTATCCACTTGACATCTTGGCTTTAGTTTTCAGCGTAAAATGAACAGGTTTTAGAAGAAAAAGATTTTTAAGACCTAAATATGAAAACAGTCCTTTGAAAGCGGTTGTCTTAAATAAAGAAATACTTTATGCGATCTTGGCTGTTGAATGGTTTTTAGCAATTAAAACAGATCGTTTTTCAGTACTATCAAAATGAGAAAATTCAATGGTACCTACACTCTTACGCAGCGAAACAGAAAACGCAATTCAACATCTGAAGAACTATAAATCCTCTGGTCTGGACCGTATATCTGGTGAGAAAATCAAAGAAATGGGACAGGAAGGCGCGGATGTCCTGCATTCATTGTGTGCAAGAGTATGAGAAACTGGGTACTGGCTACAAGACTGGTCGAAGATTCTCTTCATCCCTCTACACAAGAAAGGGTCAGTCAGAAATTTCTCCAACTACCGAACTATTGCTACCGTATCCCACTCAAGCAAAATAATGTTGCTCTACATCTTGAACCAGCGTATGAAGCCGTACATTCAACCTCACATATCCATGGAACAACTTTTTTTCTTTTTTTTAAAAAAAGGAAAGGAGCCACTATCAGCTTGCACAATTTCTTGTTGACAACTTGGGTCCATAGCTTAGTGGGGTCTGCGCCACACTCGAACCCTACCATCAGCTCTTACCAACCGAAATCAGGACTCATCTGACCAGACCACGGTTTTCCAGTCGTCTAGGGCCCAACCGATAATGTAACGAGTCCAGCAGATGCGCTGCAGGCGATGTTGTACTGTTAGCAAAAGATTTCTCGTCGGTCGCCTGCTGCCATAAACCATTAGCACCAAGTTTCGCCTAAGGGATACGTTCGTTGTACTTCCCACATTGATTTCTGCTGTTTTGTCACGCAGTGTTGCTTGTCTGTTAGCACTGACAATTCTACGCAAATGCCGCTGCTCTAGGTCGTCACTTGAAGGTGTCGGCCACAGCGTTGTCTCTGGGGAGGGGTAAATCCTCCAATTTGCTATTCTCGGCATGCACTTAACATTGTGGGTCTTAGAGTATCGAATTCCCTAACGATTTTGGAAGTGGAATGTCCCATGCGTCTAGCTGCAACTACCGTTCCGCGTTCAAACTCCGTCGTGCGGCCTTAATCACGTCGAAACCCTTTTCGCATAAACCACTTGAGTACAAATGACAGCTCCGCTAAGGCACTACCTTGTATACACGACACTACCGCCATCTGTATACGTGAGTACCGCTGTCCCATGACTTTTGTCATCTCAGTGTTCATAGCAAACACAGTGCTATATGTAACTTTGGAAAGATCTGATGTTCACCGAGATATTTTGGCAGTCAATAAAAAAGAATTATTTAACAGACTTAAATAATTTTTGCTATATGAGGTGAGAAGTTTGAAGTTCTTTCACGGACAAAAAAAATTTCACGCCCGCCCCCACAAGAAAAGAGTACCTCTGACCCTAATTAAAATTAAGAACAGAGTTTTGACAAGCTTAGAGACATTATAGCGATTTACTCTACATGTGAGTTTCACGTCTTTTTTGTGACTTTTGTAGACTTTAAACGGATTTTTTTACCGCCGCACAGAATGGAGCGCTACGGCGGCTGCCTGTAAATAACACCTGTCGCGACGTCATTCAAATCAGAGTGTACACTCATGGATGGACAGGAGCGCTCTTGGAAAACACCCAGAGGCTACGACAGGATTTGCGAGGGGCTGAATCGAAACAGGACTCAGCTCAGTCCCGTAAGGCGTGCGATCGTATCTTCCGGGCAATTGCATCGCAGCCCACCGTGGATTACGGAAGCCGCACAAGGTGGGAACATCAGCAACCGCCAGGTGCTAAGAGGGGTAGAGGAATTAACGTGGCCGCAGCTGACTGCGAATTCCCACTGTCACCGTTCACAAACAAACTGCACTGCCGTGACTTGAAGGGGGATATCGTCGTGCCAGTGTGACGTATGGACTCATACTGTCAGCTTCTGCGATTCTAAGGACGTTATCGACTGAGTAACTTGTTGACAGCCACACTGTTTTAATCAGAAATCAACAAAATAATAATAAAATATTCATTTGCCGAATATGATGAAAAGCGTAGAACCTACGACAGCGTAAATAGACACAGCAAAAGTTTCCAAGCGAACGACTCTGTTATAACTTCGAGAATTTTTTTAGAAGAACGAATCTTTTGTCTACCTAGTACAGCACAACCAATGTAAATGAAGATTCTCGTGACGTGTCAGTGCAATAAACTTTCCTGAGGTTTCTTGCCACATCAGTCAGCAGAGCGCTCGCGATGTTTCGGAAGGCGTATTGTCTTATTCGATCTTCCGACGAAGTGCCGAACAGGCGAACAGCCGAGTGTTTCATAACGCAGCACAGTGTGTAAACTTTTAGATGGCAGACCTCTCCGTAGTCCTGAATCGGTAGAAGTCGGTAAACGTCGGGAGGCTTCGGTAGGCACGCAGTTTCGACTGCTGCCAACATTACGTAGCTGACTGTGTTGTACAAGGTAGCCATTGTCGTCTGCTTCGTTATTGTTTTGCGCTGTGCTGTTCTGCGTGTCCTTATTGTGCAGTTGTGCTAAACATTATCAAAATGAGTGAAGAGGCAGTTGCTGGCCCATCTCGGGAGTCGCCAACAACCCCCGTGGTTTTATATACTTTTTTTAGCATGTTTGCGAAACGTGTTGCGAATAGTGTTAGTAGTGAAGAAATAATAGAACAAAACGTCATGCCTGACGCGGCAGTTTTTCACGCATCTCGATGTTTACCACGTCATATCTCCTGAATTATATGTCGTAAAGAGACATAAATTTGCCGGCGCATTTACTGATATATGTGGATACTGTATGCTAACGAAATATGTTGCGATTAGAGTTAATAGTAACGAAATAATACATTAAAACGTCATGCCTACTACGGCAGATTAACGGTATGTACTGAGAAAATGTAGTAAGCGACAACCTTTTTTCCTTTCATTATTTTGTAGGGGGTGTCAGCGAGAAAAATTTTCGTAAAGGTTTGAAACTGCATGCAACGTTTGTCGCTAGTCGCTAAGTGCTCTCATTCTCAAACAGTGGATGCATAAATCTGGATATTTTCCCGCGGTGGCATCTCACTGTTCATGACGTCATATCTCGTCAAGATTGTGTCTTATTTCTTTTTTTTCGGCTAGGAACCTTCGTGGGCGTACAGAGAACAAATCACCAAAATTTCATCGCAATCGGATGAATGGTTTGGGAACGCACAGAGGGCAGACATACATACATTCATTTTTATATATAGAGATTGACTAATCATGGAATGGAAACACACAGCAACAGAACGTACCAGCGTGACTTCAAACACTTTGTTACAGGAAATGTTCAAAATGTCCTCCGTTAGCGAGGATACATGCATCCACCCTCCGTAGCATGGAATCCCTGATGCGCTGATGCAGCCCTGGAGAATGGGGTATTGTATCACAGTCGTCCACAATACGAGCACCGGGGTTGCGTAGACAAGAACTTTCAAATGCCCCCATAAATGAAAGTCAAGAGGGTTGAGGTCAGGAGAGCGCGGAGGCCGTGGAATTGGTCCGCCTCTACCACTCCATTGGTCACCGAATCTGTTGTTGAGAAGCGTACGAACACTTCGACTGAAATGTGCAATAGCTCCATTGTGCATGAACCACATGTTGTGTCGTACTTCTAAAGGCACATGTTCTAGCAGTACAGGTAGAGTATCCCGTATGAAATCATGGAGGTGAATCGAGGAAGTACAGTACATACTGACGAAACTAAAATGAGCTCTAACATGGATATTAAGCGTTTCCGGACACATAAGCACATAACATCTTTTCTTCATTTGTGTGTGAGGAATGTTTCCTGAAAGTTTGGCCGTACTCTTTGTAACACCCTGTATATATATTAATGTACATGACGATTTCAGTTTCGTTTACGAACAACATTTAAAGCGAGTTTTACTTCTAAGCCTTTCGTCTGCTTTCGTGTAAGCATGACGCGCAATTTGTAGTGCCAGCACTGCAACTGGTAGGCGTGCCTTGTCCCCCCCCCCCCCCCCCGCCCAAAACGGTTCCTCTCCCCTCACCAGCCAATGCTTGCTTCCTCCTCTCCCCGCTCACCCCTCACAACTCCTGCCATCTTACAGTTAACACACTGTACGTTAAAGGAGCGGAACTACAACTTCTCATTCCTTAGTTCTGAGAAAACAAAGCGCCTGAGTCTGGTTTTTTCATTTTTTTTTATTTCAAATCCCCGTGAAGGGGCGGGCTGGTAGCTGATAAAAGTTTCTCACTCAGAAGTTATACATATTTAAACGAAGTTTTGAATATAGAGGAACAGATGAAAATAAGTGATGCTTTTAAAAGCACATTCGTGGACAATTTTTTATCAGCTTTCAAACTTTTTAGATGATTTTACATTACGTTGTGGTCTGTAGTCCAAAGACTCCACTTGATGCAGTTCTCCGCAGTCTATCCTCTGCAAGTTTTTTCATTTTCTAATAATGTGTCTTATCAATCGATCCCTTCCTTTAGCCAAGTTGTGCAATAAACTTTTATTTTCCACAATTCAGTTCATTATCATTTTAGCTATTCGATCTATCCATCTAATTTTCAGCATTCCTCTGCAACAGCATATTTCAAAAGCTGTTATTGTCTTCTTGTCGGAATTGATTACGGTCCACGTTTCACCTCCGTACAAGGCTTTGCGCCAGATAAATATCTTCAGAAAATGTTACTTATCACTTAAATTTATGATCTTATAAATCTTACAATTAAATTTTCCCTAAATTTATATTCGACGTTAACAAATCCTTCTTTTTCAGAAATGCTTTCCTTGCTAGAACCAGTTTGCGCTTTATATCTTCTTTATTTCAGCCATCGTCATTCATTTTGCTGTCCACATAGCAAAACTCAACTCCTACTTTAGTGTCTCATTTCTTAATCTAATTCCCTGAGCAGCATCTCATTTCATTCGATTAGATTTCATTACCCTTGTTTCACTTCTTTTGGTGCTAATCTTATATCCTCTTTAACTATTCCGTTCAACTGCTCTTGCAGGTCCATTGAAGACTTTAACACAATTACGTTGCCATCAGCAAAATTTCTCCCTGAACTTTAATTCCTTCTCCAAATTTGTCTTTCGTTACCTTTACTTCTTGTACAAATTGAACAGCACTGGACGAGACTACGGTTCTGTCACTCTCCCTTCTCAACCACCTTTTTTTTCAGTCTGGTTTCTGTACGAGTTGTATACAGCCTTACGCTCCCTGTATTTTACCGCGTGTAACTTCAGAATTTCACAGTGTTGCCCGTCTCGACATTGTGAAACACTTTCTCTAGATCTACAGCCGCTATAAACAAAGGCTTGTATCACTTGTTCCTACATTTCTCAAAAACCCAATTGACCTTCCCCGAAGCCTTCTCCTACCAGTGTTTTCATTCTTCTTTAAAAAATTCGTGTCAGTATTTTGGACCATAACTTATTAAATTGATAATTTGGTAATATTCACACCTTTTAGGAGCTGCTTTCTTTGGATTTGAAATTATTACATTTTCCTTGAAGTCTGAGGGTTTTCAAGTTGCTACAGTAAAATGGTAATGCTTGTGGTGCATGAAAATGATCATATTAACGTTCGACACTCAATGATTAGTATGACTATGTAGTCCCGTTGAACTGCATGTAGCGACTAAATATCATTGAGAGGGAGGAAGGGGGAGGGAGGAAAATGGAATGACTGTGTGAGGTGGAGCATTGTGTGTAGGGCTGGAAAGATAGATACACCTCGGATCGATTTCCGTCGTTTGCTGGTGGGAGAGCTGGTTAAAGCTCCGGATGGAGAGTCCGAGTCTCGTAAATCATCTCCTATTACAGTCATCGGAAGCGGCAGTGGCGGACACTGAAGTCCCCACAACGGCCGTTCCTTCGCCATCGAACCGACGACCGGGCTGTGTTTACGTGTCCAGCAGCCCGTACTCACAGTCCCCCACTGCCTCACTTAATGCAGAATATCAAAACTGATATTGGTCTCGCCCCTAAATATCACGTTATGATAATTGCATATAATAGTATGCGTTACTAAAAGCGCGTTGGGATTTTTAAGAGTCTGATGAAAAGTATTTTCAGATTCCGGGCGCTACCTGCATATCAGCACCTCTTTAAAAAGTCTGTTGTTAATATAAGTCAACAACAGTTAACATATCCGTGGGCACAAAGTATCCCCTCCTAGGTAATACACGTTATCTGAAATACGTTGGGACTTTCCACTTCTATAGCTGGCAAACTGAAGTCCCCGCCCCCCCCCCCCCCCCCCCCACACACACACACAGCAACAGCATGAACAGGAAACTTATCACAATGCCAATTTGTCTCTGCAGCGCGTTGCCTACCAGGAACGGTTAGTGCAGTCTTGGGTATCCTGGGGCAAGTGCATTAACTTACTCCCCATCCTCCTCCTTCATGTCTGCCTCCAACCAATTCCATTCCCAAGTGAGCATAATGTCGCCTACCCATCCTAATGTTCCTTCCTTGATTTCTGACAACGCTGGTCCTAAGAGGTCATATGTAGCTTCAACGCCCGTACTCTTAAATTGCAAGGTCTTTGGTGCTAAATTATTTCTTTCTAATAATTAACAATAAGTCTTAAAATGCTAACAAAGATTTAGGATTCAATCATGTTTTTAAGGCCTCCTGCTACACTTCACTAGTTACGTTTATTATTCGTACGAGCTATGTTTGTCAGGGTCTACAGAATGTCAATGGCCCTCTCTTTAAGTGTTTGGATGGTATCGTATCTGCCAGCTCAAGAGGTTGGAGGTAGCGTCTTTAGAGTTATCTCAATTATTTTGAAATACAAGACTGTGTCTTGATTAGCCTTATAGTATCTACAGCGCTTTCAAGGATAAATTTAAATTATGACTTGATTCTTTTTTGCAGACCATTGTATCTGCGAGCCACGATAGGTGTTCCGCCGTAGCCTTGGTCGAAACGCTTGTTCACATCAATTTCCTTTCGTTTTGTAGATTCAGTTAACTGGTGTTCCAGTTCTAATTCTTTCTCTTCTTGCGTCGGGCGGCAGGGGAACCTTATCCTCGAGGACATTGCCACAGTTGCTCCAGTCTCATTACGTCCTGTGCTATTATCGCTGTATAGTTTCGTTGGTTGTGCAGTGATTACTTTCCGTGCATCCTCTTAGAGTAAACAACTGCCTATGACGTGACGCAGTACTCAACAATACAGCGGTTCCCGTAGCGGACCATGCCGTTGCTTAGCATCAGTTTGAGAGGAGTCGAATGGCGAGCGACGTGGCTGTTTCCGTCTCCATCAGCAAAATCTTAAGAACCCGTGAAATGCAGTGAAGAGCACGGTGTAATGTTAGCTGTCTGTAGGTAAGTCATCAACAAGAATCTGAGTCTTGTCAATTCGTGGCACCTAAGACACACTCTTCTGTGGACGCACAAGATAAAGTCTCATATGCATGTATGTTTATTTAATCTGGAGGTCTTTGACACATCAGTTATATTCAGAGTAATCAGATTTTTCACTCATCCAAACTCCTACGTCGTTTCCGTGCCAAGTACTCTCTGCATTCACCAATATATATATTATTCGAGAAGTCGAGTGTATCACTATCATATCTCGAAACATAGTCTTTCTGGGTCAATTCTTGTGTCCGATTCCACCCGTCGGCTTTTTCTAATGAAGTAATGTGTGATGGCATTTTGTTTATGTCGCAGATTGTAGTAGTAGATACTAAGTGTTGCCTCTGAATGTCTTCTTTGTGTACGTATATTAAAAATTTAATGTATATTGTCAAACGGGATGAGAATATGCCTAGATGGATGAGAATGTGTGAACGACGTACTTGACGTTTGTGTGCCATCTAATCGTTTTTCTGTAGAAATAGGGGGTTCTGTCAGGTCGCTGAAGTTCGCTAGAGCGTCAACGGTCACTTTGGACTCGTTGCCCTGTTTATTTCGCCTCATCATCACTATCAGTATTTATTCTGAATGGTGGCTGCTTCATCAGTTTTACTGATAACAGGAGTATTGTCTTGTCTGCACATTGTATTGTAAATTAATCACGGGAAGGTAAGTTAGTACCATCAATGCTATAACTATTGTAGAAGATAACTGTGTAGGGACGTTTCTGTAAACTGAATTGTTTCCGTATAATACATGAAGTACTGAGAACACTTATGGGGGTGAGTTATGTACCATTAATTTTTTGACTATTATTCCTTTGTTATTGATAGGTACAAATTTCTTGTGTATGTGCCACTTATGGGGGTGAGTTATGTACCATTAATTTTTTGACTATTATTCCTTTGTTATTGATAGGTACAAATTTCTTGTGTATGTGCCAATAGTTACAAAATGTTATATACAATAATATGCCACAGTTACACGAGAGTATTTTTGTTTGTTTTGTGTATGTGAGCGGGATATCACCGGTTACAATTCTGGTTAGTGGTGAATGGAACATCAGTCAATCAATAACTGTGAAAAATTATTATCCTCTCTGTTCAGGAAAACGGCGTAAGTGTGTTTAAATGTTTCAACCATGAGGCATTGAAATATTGTTTGTCTTTTTGGCTTCTTGGAGAAGTATGTGTGTTTTTGAGTTGGGCACCAGTAGCTAATTCTTAAACATTACCTTAATGAGAAGCTTGCAGATCCAAAAGGGCAACATTTTATTGCAGCTTCGAACTTGGCCTTCTGGCATGTGTTCAACATTTGTATGAATGTGCGAGTATGTCCATGAATGGCAGTGGGCTTCCTGAGGGTGAATCTGTGTTAGGTGTGTCTTATTCGTCAATGTGAGTAAGATGTTGGCAAAATCATAAGAAAAATTCCACCTTTCATTTTATCATCAATTTCCAGTTTAATCTGCCAATTTGTTGTGACATTTTGGAAACTGGTTAGACAGATCCTCTTTGGGTGACGGACACACTACCTCTGTCAAGTGAGTCAACCACAACCAAAAATAATCTAAAGTGACTGGGGGCTAATGAGAGGTTCCATGCCTTCTTTTGCATGTCGCCTCTCATTTTCATCAATTTTATTAATGTTTTATGTCACTGAGTGGTGGTAACAGGCCGAATAAGGTTATTCTAATGAGAGTATTTGTACTGAGAGCTCAAAGTAGATTTCACTTGATTGCCATACATGTTGGGAACTGTATGTGGTCTTGCTTTTAGTTTCCTCTGTTACTTCCCTGGGTGGCCTGTTGCGAGTCTAGCACCGGAGGGTGCGGCACACTGCGCTTCTGGGGTGGGGAGGGGGGGGGGGGGAGGGGCTGCACTTCTGCAAATGCAGAGGGTCGTACATTAGTGGGCTTGAGCGCCTGGCGGGACGACTGACGCCAGTCAACTTTCGCCTATTGTATGCAGGGCGGAACGACTGGCCAGCCGTCTGAGTGACGCCGCAGTTTGTGTGTTACCATTGTGGCGTGTCTGGAACGAAGACTACTGGCGCCGACTGACTACATTGTCCTCATGATTCTGAGAATACTTGTGGACTGTGCCCTGCTGGGCGCGACTGTCTGGCGCCAGATGGCCGGCGGTCTAGGCAGATTGTTTTCGTAGCTGGTCAAACGACAAGTTCAGTGCCCTCAGCTGAATAGCAGAGGCATGATTGGTCATCTTAAACTGAGGGCAGTAAACGTCATAAAGGCCTGCTCGAAATTCGGGGGAACAGACGCTATTGGCGCGGATGATGTTCTGAGATAGTATGGGGGAATTTTGGAATCAGCACTGAATGTTGATTCGCAGTTTTCGAGGGTAGTGGGGAGAATGAGTAATGTTGACTTCGCTCTTGCGTTGCATGGGTGCAGGAAAGTTCGGGATCTGATCTTCGTCGGAGTCGGACGGTCTTGCGACTTAGTCGCACTTTTTCGGCAGAACTTAGAATTCTCTGACAGCCTTTGAGGCCAGGGGTTGAAACAGTGTTGCTGCACAGCAGACATCGGCGTCTACATCATCAGAACACTGCCTACCGACGATGCCCTGCAGGTGGACTGGTGAACTGTTTTGCGGCTCCGGCATTGTAAGACCCATCATTTTTATAGCGAAGTCTTCAGCAACACGCGCGCTCGCTTTGCTACAAGTCCAGCTTCCTTGTTTCTCCATGAGATCCCATTTGAGCTCTCACTTCTAATCGCAATACTGCGTTATGGTCGGGGGAGTAATATTTGTTTCACTAGGACCTCCAATCATTATCACAGAGGGTAAGAGCCCCTTGTTCTCGAGACAACTTTTATTCTCATAATAGTTCTGTATAACCAACCCTTTAGCGTACTGTTTGTATTGACAATTAAGTACCTTTGTGTTCTAATTTATAATAAATCACATTGTAATATTTAATCCGCATATCATTTCATAGATAGATGCAGATTCCCATTTCCTGTCGTTTATTGTGATAAATTTCCCTTTTTCTTTACTGAGTAGATCACGATTTTTATTAAATTATTGTGAGTATGCACTTCTTATTTTACCAGTTAACAGGGTCCACCATCAATTCCTTTAGTTACCGTTGTGACATAATCCGTTAGGTGGTAGGTAAGGATGGGGTCGAGTGAATGTCCAGTTGTCATGTAGAATTCGTCAGAATTAAAGAGGTACAAACTCATCTCCATCCCGGCACCTCGCAATGTGCCACTAATTTTTTGCCCATTATTCCTTTGTTATTGATAGGTATGGGTTATACTTACACGAACGGGGTCGGAGGACGGCGGTATCGCAATTGGACAGACGAACAGTTATGCCTAGCATTGGAGGAAATGAAGAATTGGAAGATTTCCATCAGGGAAGCTGCTAAAAAGTGAGTTCAGACGACATTTTAATGTCATTTTTTCATTTTTATTATTTTTGAAACATTCTTTTAGGTACCTATGTACCTGTGTTAGGTGGTACCTGCTTTGTTAGATGATAGGTGACATTAGGTATGTTGCACTTTCACCTTAAGATTTGCTAGCGAGTACCTATTTTATTGTCAGAAATGACTGTTGTGTGTATTGAGGGTATGGCATATGTGGCAACACCCTGAACATGAAAGTAAATGGGAGTTTAACTTAAACTTCTGGGGGAACAAACTGTACTTTCTGCCAGTGAAGAGAGGTGATTGTTTCTCATTTGTTATACCTGTCAACATATGGTTTCCCCACATCATTATTTGAATTGCTTTTACTGATAAATAGCTATTTGACAGGTACAGATCGTCGTGTACCTCCGTTTAAAGATAACATGCCAGGAAGGGTTTGGAGACAGCTTTTCTCAAACGACACAAAAACGATCTCAATAATCGAATGTCAGATAGCGTAATACGTTACCGAGCTGCTCTGTATGAGACATGGATTAATTGGTTTTTTGACAATTTGGAGCGGGAACTAGAGATCTTTACAAAAGAAAACATTTGGAACTACGGCAAGTCCAATCTACCGGATGATCCTGGGGCTTGTAAAGTCATTGTAAAAAGGGGAGCAATGGAACGTGATTTCATAAAATATGCCACAAAGGTGGCGATTTACATCGGGATATGGGGAAGTGCTGTTGGGGAGATTGCTCCTATGTACGTTACGTTCAAGGCAGATGGAATGTATCGTATATGGATGAAGTGGGACCATCTGCAACCCATTTCAACTGCTGAGAGAGTGGGTAGTTTGACACTGTTGTGTTTGATGATTGGTTTGAGTTTTTTCTCTTAAAAGAACTTGGCGCCAAAGTACCGATGGATGATAATTCGAGATCCCACCTCAGTTTGCATGTACTTACCTTAAGCCACGAAAATAATGTTAAATTTATTGTATTGTCACCTCACTCTACGCATCTTCTACAGCCACTGGTCGTGGCTCTTTTTCGTCCAAAGAAAGAGGTGTGGCGAAGAGTCCTTAACAATTGTAAGGAAACTTCTGAAGTGAGAAAAAGATGACACTTCCTAAGACAATTTTCCGACGTCTACAGAAAAAAATGATGGCTGAGCTTGAGCCAAACATTGCTGCTAATATTTGCGCTGGGTTCAAAGTTTCTGATATCTGCTCTCTGAATCGTCCAGTGGTGCAACTGTGAACTATGTGATAATGTAATAGAGTCAACGACTGATCACATCCAAAATGTCAGTGCAGTCTTTCTTGATGAACTTCGGGGAAGACGAGAGGAAATTTGCAGACCACGAATCAAGAGGTGCAAAAAAGTTAATGTGGCACCTGGCATGTAATAAAATTTGATGATTTGCCAGAAAAGTCTGACACTGCCCAAGAAGCAAAGAACACATGTGAGCCTAAACCAAAGGGTGAGGTAGGAAAGAAGGGGAAACTCTCCAAATCATGTGATGTATTGTCTTCAAGTAAGTGTCGTGTGACTAGGGCCTTCCGTCGGGTAGACCATTCGCCGGGTGCAAGTCTTCCGATTGACGCCACTTCGGCGACTTACGCGTCGATGGGGCTGAAATAATGATGATTAGGACTGATGAGGAGTCGGATGAAGATGATATTGTTTATGCGGACTATGATGACAATTTGGGATACTCATCCGATGAAATAAGTCAACATGAGAAGGAACTTGTGAATGGTGAAACAGATCAACAGGCTGTGACGTGAGGTGAAGATGAAAATACGTTGGACATAACTTCCGGAAAACATTCAGGAGGATAAAAGGAATCGGAAGGAGAAGCTCAAATTGCGGCAAAAGATTATAGTGAAGAGCCAAAGAGTAATGATTTCGTGGCTGTACTGTACAAAGGGAAACTGTATCCTGGGCAAATGTTCACGTTCTTTGAGAAAGCTGATGAAGCATGTGTATCGGCTATCTCCAAGAAGGAGGAGTGGCGGGGGGATGGACTGTGACCTGATCACCTGATATTCTGTGGTTAAAGAGGGGAAATACTACTAACAAAGGAAACTCCCCATCGCACCCCTCGCATTTAGTAGTAAGATGTCCCAGTAGATAGCCCGTCGAAAACTGAACACAGATCAAGAAAGAAGACTGGAATAAGGTGTACTGAACTGTGAAAAAAAGCAAAATAGAAACAGTAAACGGTCCAAGAGTACGTGCAATAAAGAGCGGGCTGAGACAGCAACGGCGTCATGGTACTAAACTGCCCAACTGGCGACCTCTGTTCAAAACTCCCTGGCTCCATTTATTACTATTTTTCCAGAACACTATGAACTGTCCGTCCGGTCACTGAAATGTTCGTTCTCTTTCTGTAGTTTTGGCAGTTGTCGCACTATACTTGGTTATAGAATATGAGTCATGTTGTAAGAATACGTTAACGTCGCAAGTAAATGTGATAAATAGTGAGAGCAGGCGAGATACCACCTAAACGCCTCACAGAAATGAAAACAACAAATAAAATGGTGTGAACAACGTTACAACAAAGGAATTCAAGCGTCGAGACTTCCAGAACGGGGCGCAACTTCAAAACGTTCGAAACACATGTTTTGACAGAGCACAGAGAAATTGTGTGATTGTGAATTGTTGCATTCATTTGTTGCAGCTTATGTGACAAAGTACTACGTTTTCGTCATTTCCTTGGGAGTGGTCACATTCATACGAACACGCAAGGAGGCGTATCTCACTCACTTACCAGTCGTACAAATTAACTGCGTCGATAAGAGATTCCTATAATATGATACACGCACTCTCAGTAATGCCGTGCATGACACGTCAGACGTGTTTTCCCGTGGAGGATTCGGCTGACTTGTCGCCTTGTCACCTCAAGTTTGCGGTTGTCATTCGGAAGCCACTTCCTTTCGGCTGCTAATAGAGCAGTTGCGCAGAATCACCTGTCATAAAAGGTCCCTACCTTGCATCTCGCTGTTGCAAACGGACGTTACACTACGACACAGACAAAAATGTGAATAAAGAGAACAGCGAAAAAAAAAAAAAAATTCGCAGGTGGGAGGTTTGAACACTGCTCGCCTTCTAGGAAAGCCAACACTGCAATCACTTAACGATGACGCCTTTTCGGTTCTTACGTGCTCTATATTGAACTTCTTGTTCTCGGACCGTTCACTGTTTCTATTTTGCTTTTTTTCCCTCACAGTCTAGTACACATTTTTCCTGTTTTCATGCTTGATTTGTGTTCAATTTTTGACGGGCTTTCCAATGGGCCCTCTTATCACCAAATTTGAAGGGGTGCGATGGGGAGTTTCTCTTGTAAGATGAAGGAACCACCCACAGAATATGCTACAGGCCATTCCGCGGTGGATTTAAAACGATAGCCTAACTCGAAACTGTTGCATTTATGTGTCGTAGGTATCTATTAGACTATTTACTTATATGGATATGGTATCTGTTCTTTCGGACATGTCCGGATGCACACATATTACCCGAACTCTTACGGGACTTGGTAAGAATGTCTTCCACCAGCAATAAGTGTGTTGGGTAGGGACACTACGAATGTAGTGTGTGGACATATAAGATGAGAATGTGGGTCTCGCGGGAGGCGTGCGCGAGATAGTCCCTGCAGTCGCATGGTAGCTCAGCGTGTTCGGTCAGAGGGTTAGCTCCCCTCTGTAACAAAAAAAAAACTGAGTAAATAGATCAACGAAAAATCTAAACGGGCGTCATCGGACGTCCGCTCCGAACAAAGTCAACAAACGATATAGAACTAAATGAGATTTTAAAAAAATGGTTAGAGCGTCTGCCATGTAAGCAGGAGATCCCGGGTTCGAGTCCCGGGCGGGGCACATATTTTCACCTGTCCCCGTTGATATATATCAACGCCCGTCAGCAGCTGAAGGTATTAATATAAAATTCTAATTTCGTATTAGACTATCTGTCATATTTTGAAATATCCTACCTACCTAACTTGGAAAATTTGTTACCTACGTAATTTTTAGAACATAAGTTCCTTTGTGATTTTTGAAATAGAGATCAGTTGGTTACCTCCCATGATTCGTAACGAATTTCTTATGCTGCTTGTGCTTGACGGTTAGACGACTTTGTAACCTACAGGATTTAAAAAATCTGAAGATTGACAGATATTGATTTGTATATTCTAACTGATGCAACGTAATCATTCAATTGTGTTTTTTAATGGTTCAGTGTTATTCTCAAATAAGTGTGATTATTGTTCCTAAAATTAGTTGAAACAATATTGTCTTCCCCCAGCACTGTGAATTTGTAGCAAATGTTCAAGTGGAAACTGTGGATTGGTGACTCGTGAGAGGTGGGAATTTGCCTCAGCTGAGTAGTGGTACAGTCTCACCTCAAATGCGGGGTGAGAATGTTCCACCATAAAAGCTGCATTATCCCCATCACGCCGCCCCCCCCCCCCATCCTCCCACAGTCCGCAAGAGGATATGTGTGGTAACCTTGTAACAAAATGGGAAACTCATAAAATCATTTGCCAGGAATCTGTGTAAGAAAAGCCATAAAATCTGGCACAGTCTCACGACATTATATGGTGCTCGTTTGTTTTCATATCGTAATATGTAACAATTTTGGGAGGCGGGGGCCGGGGGGAGAATTGTTTTGGATGGTAACTGTTTCTTCATGGCTTTTTTTTTTTAGTAACGTGCTCATTAATTATTTTATTCATTGCATATTGTATCATAGTTCGAATTGTTGGCATTCTCATTGGTTTTCTGTCTTCCTTTCATTCTTTTTTCAGCCTCGATCTTTTGTTCCTCCAGAAGTACATAATGTGGTAAGTTTCTTTACAAGTACCTCATATTTTCGATTTAGATGTTTCTTCACTACTTGTGCTGCGGTGTTCTTCAATGATATCTAATTAGCGTTTTTCTTTTTCTTTTATTCCTGAAGTTCGACAATTCATCAAACCAATTCTACGGTTGTTTATTTTCCGAACTGTTGAAGTTGGCGGGAATCACGTGAATTCTAGTCAGCGATTCCAAGGTTTGTCATTTCTTACTTGGAGTGTGCAGTGATGTTTTTAAGTTTTCCATTTTTGAAGATGTTGTCTGTACTGTTTTGAGCAATCGGTAACTAGAATTAATCAATATACGTCAATCCTAGTTTCAAACTCATTTATTTTTTACTTTCTCGCAGTAGATCAGAGAGCAAATAGAACTCCAGAAATTCTACGAAAACCGAGTACACATACCTAGTGCAAAAACGTTCAAAATTATGAGCCATCGAATGGTTAGAATGAGTAAATGCAATTGACCTACAAACACCGAGGAGACAAAAGTCATGGGATATCTCCTAACATGATGTCGGACCCGGCATAGTGCAACAACTCAACGTGACATGGAGTCAACAAGTTGTTGAAAGTTCCCTGCAGAAATACTGAGCCATGCTTCTTCTATAGCTCATAATTGCGAAAGTGTTGCAAGTGCAGGATTTTGTGCACGAACCGACCTTTCGATTACTTCCCATAAATGTTCGATGGGATTCATGTCGGGCGAACCGGGTGGCCAAATCATTTGCTCGGATTCTCCAGAATGTTCTTCAAACCTATCGCGAACAATTGTGGCCCAGTGACGTGCAGCATTGTCATAGGAACATGAAGTCCATGAATGGCTGCAAATAGTCTCCTAGTATCCGAACAGAACCATTTCCAGTCAATGACCAGTCGAGTTGGATCAAAGGACGCTGTTGAGTCTATGTAAACACAGCCCACACCATTATGGAGACATCACCAGCTTGGACAGCGCCTTCGCTTCGTGAGGTCTGTGCCACATTCGAACCCTACCATCAGCTCTTACCTATTGAAATCGGGACTCATTTGACCAGGCCACGGTTTACGAGGCGTCTGGTGTCGAACCGATACGGTCACGAGCCTGGAGAGGCCCTGCAGACGACGTCGTGCTGTTAGCAAAGGCACTCGCGTTGGTCATCTGCTGCCATAGCCCATTAACGCCAAATTCCGCCACACTGGCCTGACGGATACGTTCGTCGTGCGCCCCACATTGATTTCCGCGGTTATTTCATTCGGTGTTGCTTGTGTATTAACCCTGACAACTCTATGCAAACGCCGCTGCTCTCGGTAGTTAAGTGAAGGCCGTCGGCCACTGCATTGTCCCTGGTGAGAGTTATTGACTGAAATTTGGTATTCTCGACACACTCTTGACACTGTGGATCTCGAAATATTGAATTCCGTAACGATTTCAGAAATGGAAGGTCCCTTGCGTCTAGCTGCAACTACCATTTCGCCTTCAGAGTCTGTTAATTCTCGTCATGCGGCCATAAGCACGTCGGAAACCTTTTCCCAAGAGTCACCTGAGTATAAATGACAGCGCCACCTATGCACTGTCCTTTTATACCTTGTGTACACGATGCTACCACCATCTCTATAAGTGCACGTCGCTATCCCGTGACTTTGTCACTTCAGCGTAGTTTAATTCTAGTTACCGATTCCAATGTTTGCTACTTTTTCGCAAAAGTTCAGAGAGAAATTACAAATGCAGCAATCCTATTACATTTTAGTGCACATATCTGCTGGAAAAACGATCTAAAAATGAATCGTGGAATGAATGGTTGGAATCGGCAAGTGGAACTGACCTATGTAGCTTAAATCTGATTATGAATTCCAGACTTTGTTATGAATTTTCGTTACTTTTGTACAGGCCTTTCTTTTAGGATTTGTGTATCGGTTTCTCCACATTTCATGCTCTTGTTCTTCTTATTGGTAGTTAGTAGCTCCAACGTTAGGCGCGAAATCAGGTGGGACTGACGGATGACATCGAAAATGTACAAAGAAGGGCAGCTCGTTTTGTATTATCGCGAAATAGGGGAGATAGTGTTACAGACATGATACGTGAATTGGAGTGGCAATCATTAAGACAAAGGCGTTTTTCTTTGCGACGGGATCTTCTCATGAAATTTCAATCACCAGTTTTCTCCTCCGATTGCGAAAACATTCTGTTGGCACGCACCTACATAGGGATAAATGATCATCACGATAAAAGAAGAGAAATCAAGGCTCGCACAGAAAAATTTAAGTCCTCGTTTTTCCCGCGTGCCGTTCGAGAGTGGAACGATAGAGAGACTGCTTGAAGGTGGTTCATTGAACCCTCTGCCAGGCATTTTATTGTGAATAGCAATCACGTAGATGTAGACGTTTCATATATGTTATTATTTATTTCATTTTCCTGTCGTTTTGTTACATTTTAGTTTCTTCCCAGAGAAAACCTCCACTTTTTCGCAGTAGTTTCGTTATATTCAACAGTTATTATTGCCGCTATTTCATAATATTATGACTTCCTCATGCACAACACTGAGGTGACAGAAGTCATAGGATAGGGATACGCACATGTACAGATATCGGTAGTATTGCGTACGCAAGGTGTAAAAGGACAGTGCATTGGCAGAGCTGTAATGATCTTTACTCCGGTGACTCGTGTGAAAATGTGTTCAAAGTGTTTATGGCTGCACGACTGAAATTAATAGACTCTGAGTACGGGTGGTAGTTGGAGCTAGACCCATGGGACATTCCATTTCGGAAATCGTTGGGGAATTCAATAATCCGCGATCCATAGTCTCAAGAGTGTGTGCTGAGAGTACCAAATTTCAGGCACTATCTCTCATCATGGCTAAAGCAGAGGTTGATGGCCTTCACTTAACGGCAGAGAGCAGCAGTGTTTGCATAGAGTTGTCATTGTTAACAGACAAGGAACACTGCATTAAATAATCATAGAAATCAATGTGGGACTTACCACGAACGTATCTGTTAGGACAGTGGGTCGTTAATGGTCTATGGCAGCAGACGACCGACGAGAATGCCTTTGCTAACAACACGACATCGCCTGTAGCGCCTCGCCTGTGCTTGCAACCATGTCGGCTGGGCCCTAGTAGACTTAAAATCCGTGGCGTGGACACATGAGTTCAGATTTCAGTTGGCAAGAGATGATGGCAGGGTTTGAGTTTGGGTACAGACCCCATGAGGCCATGGACCTAGGCTGTGAACAAGGCACTGTGCAAGCTGGCGATGTCTCCATAATGATGTGAGCTGTGTTTACATGGACTGGACCACGTCTTCTGGTCCAACTTTTTGTATGCTCCTCCCAGTGCCCGTGGGATGCTGGAATTGTCGGCACATCCCTGCTTTCTAAGACAGGAAAAATAACTGCCACCAGGCCAGAAGAACTCAGATACTTTCGCGCGTACATTCTTGGCATTCCGTCCTAATGGTTGCACGTGTCCATCAGTTCTCGGCACGCTTCTCGTTATTAGATAGGCCCTTCGCAATGTGTCCCTCCGTGAGTGAGGCGAGGGCATTTGCCCAGCTTCCAGCGTTCCGCTGTGTTCTTGCAGAATGGCTGCAGTGTCCTCTCCTCGAGGGTGGGGGGTGGGGGGGGATGGGGAAGAGGGGGGGGGGGGGCTAGCCCCATGGGTTCCTGATTCCTCCTCCTCGGCCGCTCGCAAACTTCAAAAGTAAACAAAAATCTTTACTCCCTAACAGTTACATTAACACTTCATTTACATAGGTGGTTGCCCTTAGTAAAGAGGTACAAGACATGTATAGATAAATAAATTTCCTGTTCATGAAGAACACCGTTACATTGAATGTGATGATAATGTCGCATATGTACGTTAGACAAAATATGTGCAAATATATGAAGATCGAAACAAGTAAAGAATACATGAGTAACGCAAATAGCATTTAACACAATGAACACGATGATAACATCACAGACATACACAAGATGTATGCAAAATAAACATGTATCAAGATGAGTGTAAATCAAAAATACGCGCTCACAATAATACTGTTCATCACATCACAGATGAGAATACTATACATCTAACCGAAACATAGCCTTAAGACATCTAAAAAAAAAGTGCACTTTACACAGCAATAATATTTATAACAGACTTATTTGTCAGTAATGCCAACATAGAAATTACACAAGACAGAATTAAGGCAAGTGACGTAAGTGTTGACCTTAAGTGGCATTGTTCATCGAAGATCTCTATAAGATCGATACAGAATAGATGTCAGTTCAAACATCTGGTTACACAAAACAATAAATTTTCCAGTGACACTTTATTGAACTGATAAGGATATGATAGATAGGATAGGGTGGGATGGGTAGCACCTTCCCGTTTTCGTCAACTGTGCATATGTTTTGTTACCTTATAAGAAACACAAAAATAAGATTTGTATCGTTTCTTCTTCTACAGAACCGACAATCAATATGTGTAAAGTATTCGTCACTGATCTTTGGGAGGCCTCCTTCTCATTTTACTAGGTTGCATAGAGTCATCTATTCGAGCCGCATGGATGGACTCGAATGTCAAGGGAAAAAATTGTTTGTATAACCTTAATTTAAGCATGCAAAATATTTTTTTAACTATATTCAGTAGTATCAGCTGTGAGAGCTGTGCCGCGCCTAGAACGTCAATAATCTAAAAACAAATCTTTTGTGTACCTTACATCGTACATTCGTGATATTTTTACCCAACCCCTAAATTCTAAAATGCAAAATAATCCTAACATGCTTCAATTAACCTCTCATGCACTACTATGCAACAAACAAACAAGCAAAAATTGAAAGACTTGGAAGTGGCAAATGCGCCTGCGTGAGATGCATGAAAATACTGCGCTGTGGGAAGTATCATTCTGCCAAATGCGAGCGGCTCCTCCCAGCCTTGCGCTGCGCGTCGGGACGGCGTACAGAACCCAGCGACATACACATGCAACCATCACGTCATCTCTCCATATTCACACCAAGTGGCTCACAGTCCAGACACACTCAGAAATGATTAAATACAGAAATTACGTATTAATTATTACAACAGAAAATCTGTTCTCAAGATACAGCGTGCTGTCAACAGACACCTACAATTTTCTACACCACTACTGCCGTTCAGTACTCTGTTGAGACACGTATGCTCTCAGGCTGCGGTCGTTAAAAATTCCAACCTCGCTCTCGTCTTGATAAATTACTTAGGCATTGGGTGCTACTACCTATCGAACCGAGTATGGGCCCTCATACAGGTGGGAGAACTTTTCTTTTGCTTTCGGCATCTGACGGCCTAAGCATTCTTACGGGGACTCGGTCCCCGATCTCGTAAGTCATCGTCCCTGTTTCCTGCTTCCTTTCGATTCTCTTCGTCGGCTTCTGCATCATCAACTCTCGGGCTCGATTCACGCGTTGCTGGTGTGTCTCTGCCTCTCCTCCCGTCGGCGGTTTGATCATCCTGTCAGCCACAGACATCTCCGGTTTTTGGAACTGTACGTCTATTGGTCTGTATCCTGTACTGCAATGCGCGGCTTCTTTGAAGTACCACTCTATCTTCGGTAGGTGCTGTACTCAGGCATTGTGCCTGTCAGGAACCGACATTCTGAAAAATACTCCCAGCTGGCGCTTGTATCGTTCTGCAGAGTTGAATTGAGGATTTCTAATTGAGGAGAATGTCGCTTTGATCCCTTCTAATCCTGCCTTCCATCTCGGAGATGTGAAAATTGTGGCATGGTCTGAGACGACTCTTTTGGGCTTCCCACATGTGCGCACGTAACCTCTCGTCAAAGTTTTTACACAGCTTTTCGCTGTGGTGCGGTTTGTGGCGTAAAGCCTGACATACTTAGTAAATGCGTCCACAACAACGAAAATAAACTGCGGCCCGAACTGTCCCTTTGGCAGAGGGTCGTAATGATCAACACACACCAGGTCATTCGGTGCTTCTGGTGTGATGGCATGCATTTCACCTAGCACAGTTTCGTTTGTATGTTTTACACGCTGGTACATATAGCATTTTCTATCTCCGTAACGCCGGCCACGGTGGCCGTGCGGTTCTAGGCGCTGCAGTCCGGAACCGTGGGACTGCTACGGTCGCAGGTTCGAATCCTGCCTCGGGCAAGGATGTGTGTGATGGCCTTAGGTTAGTTAGGTTTAAGTAGTTCTAAGTTCTAGGGGACTGGTGACCTAAGATGTTAAGTCCCATAGTGCTCAGAGCTATTTGAACCATTTATCTCCGTAACTTTCCGTCTGATAATGGTATGTTCCCACACTTTGGCGACTGTCGCATACAGCTTCGTCGCCCCTTTCGATTAAATCTACTAAACTTGCGTCAGGGAGCCAAATTTTCCACCTTCGTTCTCTCACATTCCAACGGAAATATACCCTCCGCTCTATCGTGCACAATAGAGCAGTATTTCTAATTTGCACATCCTCTCCACCAACGCCGTACATTAGAAAGTCCTTCACTCTCCGGATTTCCGGCTGTCGTCTTGTGCTGTGGCTAAATCCCTCCTGTATTGTCGGATGCACGCCAGATCCCATTGTTGCAACATTACCATTATAACTTAATTATTTTCTCGCGAGACGTTTTCTTCGTTGTCGTCTCCTAACGAAGGATTTCGGCTTAGCCAGGTGGAAAATTTGTTGTGTTTATCCCAGCAATAAGCAATTTCCATATCGAATTCCTGAATCGCCAGGGCCAGTATATCTGACAGTTCTTAGGAATGTTAGAGCATGGTAGTCTGTATATAAACTAGTTTTTCGGCCGGGCAGGTAACTCCTAAACTGTTATGTCGCGTAGACTATGGCCAGCATTTCTAATTCTGTAGTGAATTACCGTATCTGTGCATGCAGTAGCTTCCAGCTACCTATGGTGATAATGTGCACGTTCCCATCAGTATTGGGGCAAGGGGGGTATGGCCCCACTCTCCAATGCTCCAAGATGGCGACGATGACGTCATCCAGGATGGCAGTGTGTAGACTTGGCAACAGTGCATGATGTCATTCAAGATGGAGGATTTAGGCGGTAAGTTTGAATTTTGGCGGGAAGATGGGGCAATTGGGCAACCTCCACTAACCTAACCCCCTCCCCTCCCCCAGAAAAATGGTGGGAAGTTCAAATTCCAACAGGATAATGAATCACACCACAATTATCTCTACTAACCTAAGAAAATCGCGTGAAGATAGATCACTTGTGCTGCCTCCACTAACCAAAGTCATCCGACCGCCACCTCTTCCTAGCAACTGGCGACAAGTTGGAATTTTGATGGTAGAGAAAGGTCAATTCGTGTTTCTCTACTAAGCTAAGAAAACAGTGCGAAAGAAGGGAGACTTGGATTACCTCAACTAACCTAAGTCACCCAACCGCCACCTCCTCCGAGGGATTCGTGGGAAAAGGACTCGACCAGTGCAGGACATTAGTCTTTATTATTTTGCATCCACCAGTCTTTATTTAAACAATTTCATGCAGTACAGCCATCCAGTGTGATCAACACGAGGTCCACACTCCAACTGACCTAGTACACACTACCACCAGCAGGGGCACACTCATCTGTGACATAATCCAAGATGATGGGGGAAAATGGCGACAGACAGTGCCTCTACCAAGAGATCTAGAGTCCATCTCACCTAGTACACAGTACTACCACCAGAGGGCACTGCCGTTGGTTCCATGACATAACCCAAGATGGCGGTCTGGGATGGGGGAAAATGGTGGGAAAGGGACTCTGCCCGTGCTGGACATGAGTCTTTATTTTGCAGGCAGTCTCTTCACCATGAGATCTAGAGTCCAACTGATCTAGTACACAGTACTGCCACCAGAGGATGTTGTCATCCCTCCTGTGACACAATCCATTTCCCTTATCCTGTCTGCAAATTTCTGAAATCGTCTCCCCTTTCACTTTGTCATTGTACTTAACCTCTCTCTAAAATACCGAGTGCTATTCTGTTTCTTGTATGTTTGTAAAAGCCCTCCTTTCAACTGCTTAAACTGTCCTGCCTGCCTTAAGGCCTCAGAACACCTTACATATGTCTTCGCTTCACCTGTTAATCTAATCTTGGCTACATCTAACAACTGTCATCAGACCAACCATTCATCACAGCTGAAATTTCCAAGTCCTCCACAAACGAACGCACATACTCAGATGCCTTGCCAGAAAACGGAATAATTAAACTCGCGGTGGCTGGATGAGTCTCCTGCTGCGACACCCTAGGCAAAAACTACTGATTCAATGTGGTTTCCCACTCACTTCTAGATGTTAATTCACTCCTCACTGCATATTGTCGGCTACTATTTGTGCTACCTTTTCCATCAAAATCCACACCGCTTCTGGTTCCGACACACCTTGCGTCCTTGACTGTGCCATTGTGATGCTTTTGTTCTCAGTTAGTCATTTTGTTTCAGGATTAAGTACAAGAATAATTTGACTTCCTGCAGCTTTGTATCGTCATACTCAGTATCATCATAAACCAACACAAAAGTAATCAAATGCCACAGAAAAAAATATTGTACTGTCTCAAAACACTAACACTTACTCTGACAATAGAAAATACTATGCCCACACAAAACACCTACAATGTGGCTTGCGAGGAATCGTACTCGAAAAAACAAAAAAGAAAGAAAACGCCAAACACTCAAAAGAAAACTAGTCAAAACTCACCACATCTTGTGACTGTACTGCAGGCGGTGGGCTTGAACGTCATACTGGACAGAGGACGTCCACTATTCTGACACCAAATGTTATAGGTTGGGTGCCAGGAGGTGCTGTATTAAAACTCGGCAAGAACTTTCCAAATGATTTATTTGCTTCCACTACAGTGCTCAATTCACCTCGGTCTGCGTCACAGGGCCCCGCAATGCTGAGGAAGCACCCCAGCAGCCTGTGCAATGCAACTCTGTGTCGTGCCAGCTAGGCCGGCTGCTGAGTTCCGATGATGTCAGGATGACTTCACCAGCAGCCAACTCAGCGCTGCTTGGTGTGAGCCACGGGCAGCCAGCTGCGTCCTTCTCCTTGCCGGTGGCTGAGATCACGGTGATGAACAAGCATCCAATATTTGGCATCTGAATCTGCGGGCCTCGCCTCGGGAAACCTCCGGTGTGTGTCAGGAGCCAAGACGACTGCCCGCGGTAGTGAGCCAAAGAGTGTCCCACCGCTAGCTGACTGCGGAGCCTGCGTTGGCCTCAGAGCGTCGAACCAACGACCCGCTGTGGACTGGGACACTGGCACCCCATCTGTTAATGCATGTAGCCCGGTGGTGTGACATGCCTCTCCGTCCAGGAGAGTTGCAACACCTGAATGAATCTCGTTAGAAATGGCACCAATTTATACTCGGCTGTGTGCCTCTGTTTTGCCAAGCATGCTGCTTTGCGTGACGTATGCATAACACTTAGATTCGCCAGTGGCTCTCTTCTGCCTGTGACTTGCGCCATGGAAACTGCTGTGTGCACCCTCTCCTGCAGTTCTACACACCTGTGGCCTCTATTTGCCTTCGCAACTGCAGGTATGTATAACTTATTGCAATCCGGCCCGCACCTGGCTGTAACTCGTACTCCGAATATCACACAAAACTAACTTTCCCTATCCTAAACGGTGGTGCCGCTACACCAGTATAGCTTTTAGGATGGATACCTGTGTGCACCTGTAGAACCATGACTGCTTGTGACAGTAACATAAGTAATTGTTGGGATCAGGTTTTTCTCTTTCTAGGACATGGTGGTAGCACTCGCAAGAAAAACTTATGAGACATGTCCGCCCATGGTTGATTTTCTCTCAGTATTATTTCGTATTGTCAGCGATCAGTAATTGACGAAGTATTATACTTAGTAGTAGGGGGTGCTTGATAGGTTTGCCTTGAGCATCAGGCTTATAAAGTATGTGTTTGTGGTCCGAGATATGCAAATGAAATGACTATGTCCATTCATAAGGAAGGTATGGATTTGATGTTTAGTACTGTAATAGCAAAGGGAAGAGTATGTCAAGTTATAAGAATGGTACTGATATTTCTATTTCTGGAGCCATAGCCGGCAACAGGATCTATTTCCGATACTTCATTTATTGTCTGTCGAATGTCATTCAACTGTGACCATGATCATAATATTTAGTTGTAAGTACAGGGATGCAATACATATGTGACCAATTTCTTAGGATGTTTGATTCTAAATGTGCGTGCTCAGCATGCAGTACCAGTGACCTGTGCGGGTTCGATTTACGTTTCCCTTTAATGGTAGGAGCTCTCGGAATGGAGAGGCCTGTTGGAGTGTGGGAATGTAGATGAATTAATGTGTTGTCCTCTAGACTATCGAATAGGGAACTAATACTTATTACATGTTGGATAACTTTCATAATCGTGTGGAAATTTGAGAATGAATAAGAAGGTGCATTTGCACTGGACCATTATTCCCTGCCATGTGAACTGTTTGGTTGACTGCTTCTGCACACTTCATGCCTTTATTTAGTTGAGAGAAGATCGATTGTAGGATGTGCATCTAGCATGTGGAAGACAAGTTTGCTGGTTCTCTAGACATGAGAAACATCTTAGTTGACCTTGTAAATTATGGGGATGATTTCGAATCTGTTACATCACCAAGATCAGTATTCGCGGGTGGAAATATCAGTTTTTGTCTGTTTGTTTCTAGTTACTCAGTGGTCTAGAGCATGCTCCACGTAGCTAAAGTTTTGGGTTTGTATAGAAATAATTCCCAGTCTATATCTTCAGAATTATATTGTGTGAGCGATCAGTAGGATACTGCTGTGTGTGAATCATGTGAAATTAGACATGTTCTTGTAATCCCAGAGTCTGGAGATGGGTGTAGAAACGTGAGTAAGCAGGTAGGTCTGGACCAGAAACTGTAATGTGTTTGTATCGAGGGGGGAAATGAGCCAGTCTTTGCACAACAGTTCTGGAGGATATGAATTGCATGTTTACTACATTGACACGGTATGTGGTGATATATTGCTGGTTTGGAGATCGGTTTCACGCTCTAATACTCAAGCTCTTGTCCTCAGTGGGACAGCGGTGTAATTGATTAAGAGTCTTTCCATATTTGATGAGATGTATGGCATTTTACGAGGTTTAGTTGTTGGTGCAATATGGTGATCAGTGTAAAATAGCTTTTTGCTACTGAAGGTCACGTCTGTAGAAAGAAAGAAAAGGCAGAAGGTGCTTCCGTAGGACTGAGGAGCATCATGACATATAGCCGGTGTGAGTGCTGGTGTACCATAATTTTTTTGGGTGCTGTACAGATATAAAAGATAACTACATTGCTTGTGTAAATTATTTATATATTGCACTGTAAAGTTACTGTGGTTTATATTGTGTAAAATGTGTATATATTGCACTGAAAAGTTACTGTGGTTTATGTTGTGGCATGACTAGAGAAAATGACTGTGTCCTATCATGAGGGATGTATACATTCAGTACATCGATAACTGCGAGTGCATGAGAGAGATTTTTTATGTGGAAAATTATGTGCTCTGTAGATACTGAGATTCATTCCAGAAGCATGATCGTGACGAGGAGACATTACCTGTACATCGATTGGTGTCAGACTGTAGCACAGTCATAATATTTAATTGTAGTTACACTGCGGGTTCGGGGGTAAGAATAGGCCCGCGGTATTCCTGCCTGTCGTAAGAGGCGACTAAAAGGAGTCTCAAACGTTTCGGCCTTCTGTGATGGTCCCCTCTTGGGTTTGACCTCCTTTTTTCTTCCAAATTTCCGTCGTCAGTGCGTGCCATTTGGGGAAGGACACCTTACGTGGTGTTTTTGTATTGGTCCATCATGCTCCACCATCTTGCATGTTACCTATTGTCGTGTGGGGGGGACTACGCCCAACATCTTCTGGGTGGTCTCCTTCTCGCCTTGTGCGCACTCTTCTTCTTAGCGCCTACGACAACTGTGGACCCTTTAAACACCTAAAATCCAGCACGGTAGCCAGTCCGTTGTGGTGGGGTCGTCATGTACCCTCTTGGTGGTAGCCCCCTGACCACGCAGGGATCGCACTACAGATGCCTGAGCTGTTTCCTCCCCATGCATGCCAAGGAGTATGTGCCCATCTTGTCTGGGGCACGGGGACTCCGGGCAACGGGATATCGGCCAGGTACCCGTTGCTTTGGCTGGGTGGCGCCCTTGGGGAGAGCCCTCGTTCGGAGTAGGTGGCATCTGGGCGGATGTGGCGCAATGAAGCGCAATAAATCACATCAAGCTGGTGGTCGCACGGCCACCAGCGTCTCTAAGCGAGGTAGAGTCGACTTCGATGCTGCGCAGTATGACCCTCAGACGTTCCCCTCGTTGGCTGCGCCATGGGAGGGACGCCGATCTAGTGCCAAGCGGGAGCCTTACGTGCCACAATACCTTGTCTGCAGCAGGACTGATGGTGACTCCTTTCTTCCGACGAAGCCTATGTTTTTTGTGGAACACCTGGAGGATAAGTTTGGGGAAGTGGCGGGGTTGTCAAAAATGAGGAATGGGTCCATCCTCCTCAAGACGTCCTCCCCAGCCCAGTCACGAGCGTTGCTCTTGTGTGATAAGCTGGGTGACGTCCCTGTTACCGTCACTCCCCACAGTAGCTTAAATATGGTCCAGGGGATTATTTACCATCGTGACCTCTTGTTGCAATCCGATGACGAGCTGAGAGCCGACTTGGAACGACGTGGTGTGCATTTTGTCCGTCGTGTCCATCGAGGACCCAAGACAAACAGGGTGGCTACCGGTGCCTTTATCTTGGCCTTCGAGGGTGATGTCTTGCCCGAGAAGGTCAAGGTAATGGTTTACCGTTGCGACGTGAAGCCATACGTCCCTCCCCCGATGCGGTGCTTCCAGTGCTGGAAGTTTGGGCATATGTCCTCCCGTTGCCCATCCAGCGCTACATGTCGAGATTGCGGACGCCCGTCTCATCCCGATTCTCCATGTGCGCCCCCGCCTGTATGTGTCAACTGTGGGGAGCACCACTCTCCATGCTCGCCGGATTGCCCCGTTCTTCATAAGGAGCGGAAGATCATGGAATTTAAGACCCTGGACCGGCTTACTTATCGAGAGGCTAAACAGAAATATGAAAGGTTGTATCCTGCTTCCCTTCGAACATCTTATGCTGCAGCCGCGTTATCGTCGCCCGCACGAGCGACGGTTGTCGCTTCATCTGTGCCGCCTTCAGTGGGCCCTCGGGGCCATGTATCCCTGTCTGCCCCCCTCGTGCCTGGGGGCAAGCCTTCCTCTCTTGCCCCCTTAGCAGTTGGGGGCAAACCCTCTTCTGTCGCTCCCCCCAAGCTTACTTCGGGAGTGACATCTGCTCCACAACCGGGAGGCTCGATTCCTCCCCCTCCTTCTCCGGCGGCGTTGCCTCCGCCGGTTCCTCTCTCACGGAAGGGGTCCCTCGGGGCTCTCCCTTCCTCCATTTCTTCTCCTTCCCAGCCAGATGTCAGCCAGTGGCTGAAGGTTCCGCCACCTGCTGGTCGTAGGGCTTCTGCGTCGTCGTCAGCCTCTGACGCTCCTTCAGAGAAGCTCTCCCAGCCCTCTCACCCTAAGGGCAGACGCGAGAAGAAGGAACGGAATGTGTCCAAGAAGAAGGACGTTCCGGCGGTTTCAGCACCGCCTGCTGTACATAGTCCTGGCTCCGGGGATGAGGTGGAGATCCTCGCCTCTGCCGCGGATCTCGCCCTCACGGAACCCTTGGGGGCCTCTCCTATGGACTCCGCTGACTCTCCCCCAGTGGCGGCGGTTGGCTCTGAAGCGCTGTCTGCCTCTTAGTCGCATTCACGCCCTCCCAGTCCCTTCCTGCTTCCATTCTCCAATGGAACTGCGGCGGTTATTTCCGCCACCTGCCAGAGCTCCGGATGCTTCTGAGTGATTCCCCTGTTCTCTGCATTGCTCTGCAGGAAACTTGGTTTCCTGCACTGCGGACCCCCGCCCTTCGCGGTTATCGGGGATACTATAAGAACCGTGCTGCCTGTCAACGAGCGTCAGGTGGGGTTTGCCTCTTTGTTCACCACTCTGTCTGTAGCTCGCCAGTACCCCTTCAGACGCCTTTAGAGGCAGTTGCTGCCAGGGTTGAGCTCTCGCCGGCTATTACTGTTTGCTCTGTTTACATTCCTCCGGATGGGGAGCTCCCCCGCCATGTCTTGGCTGCGCTGCTGGCTCAACTGCCGCCACCATTGCTGCTTCTGGGCGATTTCAACGCCCACAATCCTCTATGGGGTGGGACTGTCTCCGATGATCGCGGTCGGGCCGTGGAGCATGTGTTGGCTCAGCTCGACCTTAGCCTCTTGAACACTGGTGCTCCCACGCATTTCAGTGTGGCCCATGGCTCGTTCTCGGCCATCGATCTCTCTATTTGCAGCCCTGGACTTGTCCCATCCCTCCACTGGAGGGTGCATCCTGACCTGTGTGGCAGTGACCATTTTCCCATCTGTTTGTCACTGCCACAGTGTCATTCTTCTGGGCGCTTGCCCCGCTGGGCTCTCCACAGGGCTGACTGGCCAGCTTTTACTTCCGCTGTAACCATTGCGTCTCCCCCACAGGGTGACATTGACGAGGTGGTCCGTGTTTTCACCACGTCCATCATTTCGGCGGCCGAGGCTGCTATCCCCCGTTCCTCTGGCCTCCCTCGGCGGAAGGCTGTCCCCTGGTGGTCGCCGGAGATTGCTGAGGCTATTCGCGACCGTAGGCGGGCTCTCCAGCGTCATAGGCGGCACCCGTCTCTGGAGACCCTCATCGCCTTTAAGAGGCTCCGTGCCTTCGCCCGTCGTCTTATTGCACGGCGTAAGCAGGAGTGCTGGGAGAGGTACGTCTCCTCCCTGGGCTCCCGTGTCTCGTCCTCGCACGTGTGGTCCCGGATCCGGCGGATTTATGGCTCCCAGACCCCTATGGGTGTCCCTGGGCTCTCGTTGGACGGCGCTGTCTGCACGGACGCTGCCGCCATTGCTGAACGGCTAGCCGCGCACTTTGCTCAGAGCTCTGCGACTGCATCCTATCCCCCCGCCTTTCGCTCTCTAAAGGAGCGAGCCGAGCGGACGCAGTTCTCATTCCACACGCGTCGTTCTGAAACATACAATGCACCTTTCAGCGAGAGGGAATTCCTCGCCGCCCTCGCCGATTGCCCTGATACAGCACCAGGCCCAGACTGCATCCACGCGCAGATGCTGAGGCATCTCTCCAGGGACTGCCAGAGACACATTCTCGCGATATTTAATCGCATTTGGAGCGAAGGCGTGTTCCCGTCGCAATGGCGGGAGGGCGTTATTGTCCCCATCTTGAAACCCGGTGCGGACCCACTGGCGGTGGACAGCTATCGTCCCATTACCCTCACCAACGTTTTGTGCAAATTGCTCGAACGTATGGTGGGGCGGCGTTTGTGTTGGGTCCTAGAGTCGCGCGGTCTCCTCGCTCCATCCCAGGGTGGCTTCCGTCGGGGCCGGTCTGCAGTGGACAATTTGGTGCGGCTGGAATCTGCTGTCCGTACGGCTTTTGCCCGACGTCAGCATCTTGTTGCTGTATTTTTCGATCTGCGGAAGGCGTATGACACCACATGGAGGCATCACATCCTCGCCACGTTGCATGGGTGGGGTCTTCGTGGTCGGCTCCCGGCTTTTCTTCAAAACTTTTTATTGCGCCGCTCTTTCCGGGTGCAAGTCGGTGCCACCTCTAGTTCCTCTTATATACAGGAAAATGGGGTCCCGCAGGGCTCGGTGTTGAGCGTCTCCTTATTTTTAGTGGCCATTAATGGTCTGACAGCAGCAGTGGGGTCGTCGGTGTCTCCTTCTTTGTATGCCGACGACTTCTGCATCTCATTTAGCTCCACGACTACGGGAGTCGCCGAACACAGGCTGCAAGTCGCCGTTCGCAAGGCAGCATCATGGGCACTGACTCATAGCTTTCAGTTCTCTGCTGCCAAGACTCGAGTAATGCACTTCTGCAGGCGTCGGACGGTCCACCCTCATCCTGCACTTTACCTCGACGGCCACCTGCTTGACGTGGTGGACACTTGCCGCTTCTTGGGACTCGTGTTTGATGCCCGGCTCACATGGGTTCCTCATGTTACTCAGCTGAAGCAAAAATGCTGGCGGCACCTCAACGCCCTCCGCTGCCTTAGCCACACGTCTTGGGGTGCAGATCGCCGCACGCTGCTGCGGTTGTACAGAGCCCTTGTGCAGTCCCGGCTTGATTATGGGAGCCTGGCCTATGGGTCTGCGTCCCCCTCAGTGTTGAAGTTGTTAGACCCCATACACCACTGTGGGGTTAGGCTTGCCACTGGCGCTTTTCGCACCAGCCCCGTGGATAGTCTACTGGTGGAGGCCGGGGTTCCCCCACTGCGGATTCGCCGCCATCGTCTGCTTGTCGACTATGCTGTCCACGTTCATTGCTCGCCAGATCATCCCAATCGTCGCCTGCTTTTCCCTGCTATGGTCCTCCATCTGCCCGAACGGCGCCCTAGGTCTGGGCTTTCCATAGCTGTCCGTGTCCAGTCCCTGCTGTCAGAACTGGGGTCATTCCCTCTTCTGCCTCCCTTCCGGGTCCATACACCTACGCCTCCCTGGTGTTTGTCCCGGCCGTCCGTCCGTCTGGACTTGGCACAGGGACCCAAGGACTCGGTTCCGCCTGTGGCCCTCCGTCGCCGTTTTCTTGCTCTCCTCGCCTCATTTTCGGACTGTGAGACTGTCTACACTGATGGTTCCCTGGTTGATGGTCGCACTGCCTACGCCTTTGCTCACTCTGACCATGTTGAGCAACGCTGCTTGCCGGCTGGCTGCAGTATTTTTACTGCAGAGCTGGTGGCCATCTTGCGCGCTCTTGAGCACATGCGTTTCTGCTCAGGTAGGTCCGTTGTCATCTGCAGTGACTCCCTGAGCAGCCTTCAGGCCATCGACCGCTGCTATCCCTCCTCTCCTCTGGTGTCCTCCATTCAGGAGGCTGTTTCCGCCATTGCCCATTCTGGTGGTTCAGTGGTCCTGGTTTGGACGCCCGGTCATGTTGGCATCCCAGGGAACGAACGTGTAGACAGGCTGGCCAAAGGGGCGATAGACGCCCCAGTTTTGGAGATCGGCCTTACGGCTCGCGACCAGCAGCTGGTGTTGCGCCGTAAGGTACTTGGGATGTGGGCTGCTGAGTGGCGTGGCATGACAGCCCCGAATAAACTGCGGGCTGTCAAGGAGACGACCGATGTGTGGCGTTCCTCCCTGCGGGCTTCTCGCAGGGACTCGGTAGTCCTGTGTCGGCTGCGCATCGGCCATACGTACCTGACGCACGGCCATCTCTTGCGTCAGGAGGATCCCCCCTTGTGTCAGTGTGGGTCCCGGCTGACGGTCGGCCACATTTTGCTGGAGTGTCCTCGACTGCGCACACTCCGGCAATCTTTTAATCTCCCGGGCACTTTGGCTTTGGTTTTATCTGACGATGCCTCCATGGCTGATGACGTTTTAAATTTTATCCGTGGTAGTCCTTTTTATGGTTCGATTTAGGGAGGTCCTGCGCCTTTCCCTTTCTGTGTCTTTTGTCCTCGTGTCTGTTGCTGTTCTGGTAGGCCGTGAGATGGTTGACTCTTTCCCTTTTTTGATCTCGTGGTCAGTCAACCAGTCTCCGGCCCTCTTCCTTTCTTCTGTTTCTTTCTGTCTGGTGTTCCTCTGTCCTGTTCTTGTCTGTAGTGTTCGTTGCTGCATTTGTGTTCTTTTAGCGCCTGGGGGGACGTCTCCTCCCCTTTGGTTTTTATCTGCTCTGTAGATTTCCGGCTCGCCTGATTTTGGAATGGGGGACTGATGACCTTCGCTGTTTAGTCCCCCTTAAACATCCAACAACCACCACCACCACCACTGGTAAATATGTTCCTGGCTTCCAATATTCTTGTGAGTCTCATATGTATTTGATTATCTGTAGACAACTTTGCAGGCTTAACTGTCAATGCAATTTAGCGATCTGTGCAAAATAATTTTACTACTTCAAGTCTCATCTGCAGAAAGAGAAAAATTTGGATGGTGCTTTCACACCAGCGGCATCAGTAATTCGGAGGGTAAGTTCGATAAGAGCCAATCATAATGCTCAATTCATTCACAAGACATTCTTTGTTCTGGGATATAGGAGTCTCTACATAGCGGTGAGAACATTGCTGTATGTTGAGAGCAAGAACGGAAAGACATGATGGGTTATACATTATTTTCATAAGCAGGTTCTGTCAGGGCAAGAATTTCCATGCATGCGAGCTGATACATCATGAAAACTCCTACAAAATGGTATGTTAAGTATTTCTGGGATACTATGCAATTTACTTGAGTTCAACTCCGTTCTTATTTAGGTAGTCATGTGGCTTCAGTATAACATTGAGAGCATTGATAGATGCACTTGTAGCTATGTGTGGCAATGCATCAACCACACGTCACACATGGTCAATTAGAATCGCTAGGGAGAAAGCAGCTTGTGCTGCTCTGTCATCAACAGTAAAGACACGTGCGGCCTGGAGGTGTCTCACATATGGGATACGCGTGAGCGCGCCTTGGTATTCACTGATGTAAGTATAACACTGACTGTATACCCGAAAATCCCGAAAATCGAGGCAATTCTCACCTGCAGCCAGCGGCGGCTCATGGCTGTGATGGTGTGCACACCCCTGGAGCATCTGCCCTCCAGGCCAGTTGCGTCAGCAATGGTGCCTAGGTGAACACATATTTTGAGAGGAATTTCTCAGGTATCAAGTATGAAAGGGATGTTGCCACCTCATGTGTGTGGCCATCTGTGCGTGGTTTGACAGCTGATGGCTGCATCACTTCACTGGGGCTGGCTGTAGCCTCCTGTATAGTCTAGTGGATAGGGGGTGATGGAGGGTGTTTGCGCTCATTGAATGCGTGTTGCATTATTTTGTGAGTAGGTCAGAAGGCTATGCTATGCATTATTTGGACGATTTCATGTCTGCACATCAGTGTACTGCATTATTTAGGAGTCTGCATGTCTGTACCGAAATTATTTCGTTAAATTAGGAGTTGTTCATGTCTGGAGAGCGTTATTTAGAAGTAGTTTACAGGTCTGTAGACTGTGTATTGTGACCCCAAGCATGTGTTTTGTATCAGTGTGATAAATATACTCAATCCCTAAATAAAATGTTTCAAAATAAATAGAGTACACTCCTTCCTTACTCTCCCCAGCAGCCCAGTGTAGGCTGAGTCATTTTGGCGCCATTTTCCCCCTCCAGACCATCATCTTGGATTATGTCACAGGAGGGATGACAGCACCCTGTGGTGGCAGTACTGTGTACTAGATCAGTTGGACTCTAAATCTTGTGGTGGAGAGACTACCTGCAAAATAAAGACACATGTCAAGCACAGGCAGAGTCCTTTTCCTGTCATTTTCCCCCACCCCAGAGTGCCATCTTGGGTACCGTCACGGAATAGACCACAGTGCCCTCTGGTGGTAGTACTGTGTACTAGTTCAGTTGGACTCTAGATCTTTTGGTGGAGACACTGTCTGTTGCCATTTTCCCCTGCCATCTTGGATTACATCACAGATGAGAGTGCCCTCTGCTGGTGATAGTGTGTACTAGGTCACTTGGGGTCTGGACCTCGTGTTGAACACACTGGATGGCTGTACTGCATGAAATTGTTCAAATAAAGACTGGTGCATTCAAAATAATAAAGACTTATGTCCAGCACTGGTCGAGTCCTTTTCCCACGAATCCCCAGGAGGAGCTGGCAGTTGGGTGACTTAGGTTAATGGAGGTAGTCCAAGTCTCCCTTCTTTTGCACCGTTTTCTTAGCCTGGTAGAGATACGCGAATTGACCTTTCTTTATCACCAAAATTTCAACTTGGCATCAGTTCCTAGGAAGAGGAAGCGGTCGGATGACTTAGGTTAGTGGAGGTAGCCCAAGTGACCTATTTTCCCGCGATTTTCTTAGGTTAGTAGAGATAAATGTGGTGTGATGCATTATCCTGTTGGAATTTGAACTTCCCGCCATTATTCTGGGGGAGGGACAGGGGGGTAGGTTAGTGGAGGTTGTCTAATTGCCTCATCTTCCCGCCAAAATTCAAACTTCCCACCAAAATCCACCATCTTTGAATGACGTCACAGCCGCCATCTTGGATGACGTCATGCACTGTTGCCAAATCTACACACCGCTATCCTGGATGACGTCATCGCCACCATCTTGGATTCATGTGGCAACAATGGAGAGTGGGACCATACCCCCCTTGCCCCAATACTCCCGTCCCTGTCCCCTGTTGTTGACATCCCCCAATGCCTTGTGCACTTGCATCTGTGAAGAGTTGGAAAGGTGCCATGAAGTCAGGATGCGCCAAACAAATACTGTCATGAAATGCAATCTTAACCTTCTCGAACCCATTTTCCTCCTTGTTTCACGAGCTCTTTGCCCTCCTTCAATAATGCACGTAGAGGACTCAACATTTGCGAGAAGTTGACAATGTGGCCCCTGTAAAATAAAATCACCCGCAATAATTGTCTTACTTCTCGCACGCGAGAGAGCCGTTTCATTTTCGTGATTTCCTCCAATTTGCACTTTTCCGGACAGATATCTTCCGGCGAGATTTCGAACCCGAGATATACCACCCTGTTTGTGCACAGGTTCGCTTTGTTAGGCCTGAGGGTCACTCCAAATCTCTGGAGTATCGCCAGCAGCTGCTTTATGTGCGACATGTGTTCTTCAAAGAATGCAGACGCGACAATTATGTCGCCGATTTAGGTAACACAAAATTCCCTCGTCTCTGGAGTGATTATACCATTCAGAGCCCTCAAAAATGCTGAACTTCATCAGCCCGAATGGTACACGTACTGTTCCCCTTCGGATAAGAAGGTAGTGTGTTTTCGGCAGGATGGATCGAGCTCAACTTGATTGAAACCGGCTGTAATGTCAAAGGTTGACAGCCAAATTTTTCCAGAGGACTGAGTATGTCCTGGGTAGGTTCTGTCCTTGTTCCAGCTGCCTCAATATGATCATTTAACACCCTCGCGTCGAAGCAACAACGTACTGTCCCATCTTTCTTAGGCATAATCGCGAGCGGATTCACATATTGCGACGCGGCCCGCGATATGACTCCGGTTGCCTCCATCGCCTGTATCGCTTCCCTAGTAGGTTTTCAGTCCTTCCAGACCACTGGGTACGTTTTCCCTGTCGCGGCCGGTCACACGTTACTCTGAACTTATAGATCGCTCCCCGAAATCTTCCCGGTAGGAACGAGAATGTATCCCTGTATTCCATGATTGTTTTCTCCACCTCCTGTCTCTGCTGCAGGTTCAACCATGGGTTAGCTTGAATTCTCTTTCTAAGTTTTCCCGCCGGATCAACCTCTGCGTTACCAACGCACGCTTCTGGCTGATCGTCTGTGCACAGGGCGCCATCGACAATGTGCCCTGTTTCTGAGTGAGACGTGATCAATTTATCTCGCCACTTCGACGCGTGAAAACACCTGGAGTATTCCGAAAACCGCCTTACTTTAGCAAGTTTTGCGGCTGTCGAGGGAACAACATCGCCTTCTACTGCTGGAGAGTGGGCATGAGTACTTCTGTGGTGCACTTCACAGTGCTCCTCGTCCACTCGGCACTCGCTTTCACATTCTGCACTCCACATGAGCGTCTCTGTTGCTGTGAGGGCTTCACCTTCAACCTTTTTCATTTTCTCGGCGCTCTCATCGTCACGGCATTTGACTGTGGTCTCGCTCTGCATATTATCATGTTCCTGTTTTAGCGTGTCATCAGTAATTGCATGGACTGCTTGGGGTATCACAGGAGCGTACTCATTTACGGCCTCTGGCCCTTCAAACCCCAGTAGTATATGTGCAATGGTTTCTAACCCATGACCAGTCTTATCATGTCTGTCAGATTCACTTCCATCGGCTGTGTTCGTGGAATTATCATCACGACTTGCGGACGGCAAACTGATTTCATCTGGAACCCCTGTTCCCCAGTGGCCCGTCTATGAAAATTTTCTCGTTCTCCCTACATTTTACTAAATTAACTGTGCCTTTTGTGCCATCTGCACCCCATGCGATCGGATCTTCGAACAAATTGACCACGGCTTTAGTGGTCCAATCCATGCCCACCGCTCTACTCGAGGGTATGTCATTCCCAGTTATAAAATCGATCGACAACCCACAGATGAGAATTGCATTCACCTGGAAGGTATTTCTTCCGTCGCTTAACGACACAAAGAACTGTTTCTCTACTTTCTTTCTTTTCGCCCCAAAAGAGGGAATCAGTTAGATTCCTTTTACGGTTATTTCAGCTATTTTACTACCACTTTCTTCCAGTTTTGAGTAAAAAGACGTTGAAAGTGCTGTCACTTCCGACCCAGAATCGAGACTCCTTCCACAGTTATTTCAATGAGAGGACACCGATTGTGTGCTTTTTCCGGCAACTTTGGGTCATCACAGTACTAGTCAATGCCGTCTTGCGCTTATGATTACCAGTACTGCACGTTGTGTATGTGATCGCCCTTCACTACCGTGGCGTCCCCTGCAATATCTCATTTTCTCTGATCACCCATTTGTGTGATCTCACTCTCCTCTGCCTGAGGTGGGGTCAGAGGTGGTGAACCTGCATTATTCTTACGGTCTCTCCCATAATGCGACGCTTGCACGCCATTTACGTAGCGTCTTTGGTTTGGCACTTCGTTCCTGCCTTGTTCTCCATGGTGTGGACCATGACGCCTATCTCGCTCTCGCCTGTTCCCCTCCTCTCTCCTTCGTCCGCTACTGCGCCAATTCTGTCTGTCATTGCGGGGCACAAACCCTTGCTGCGCCCCATTTTCTGTCCTAATTGCGTATCCATTTGCTGTCCTTTGCTTCTCCTGCTCTTCTGTTTCGTCCAAGGACCTTAAAATATCGAGGAACTGTTCTCTCGACAGTGCCCCGACGAGTGCACGTTGTACATGAGCAGGAAAATGTGAGCGCATCGCGCTTCACCATTCCTCATCTGACATTTTGTCATCCTAGTATCCCGCCAGAACGAAAAAGTGAGGCCGGCCGCTGTGGCCGAGCGGTTCTGGGCGCTTCAGTCTGGAACCGCGCGACCGCTACGGTCACAGTTTCGAATCCTGCCTCGGGCAGGGATGTGTGTGATGTCCTTAGGTTAGTTAGTGGTTCTAAGTTCTAGGAGACTGATGACCTCAGATGTTAAGTCCCATAGTGCTCAGAGCCTTTTTTTTTAAGTGAGCAGCGTAGGTTGCCATGGATTGGCTTGACTGTGGCGCATACTGTCCCCGATATGTACTCATCTTTGTCCTCGCCTATGCGGCCAGGTTCCAGTACGCTGCCAGAAACTTAGTGCAGAAATCATTGTAACTACTGTTCACGCAAATTGTAACGTGAAACCGGGCAGGCTCCTCCTGATCAAGCGTCTGGAATGCAACGAGTAAAGCGATACAGTCCACCGCTCCTTTCTCACGCGTCTAAATTCTTTAGGTATGTCTTCGCGTGGGTGGTGCGCGTTCGGTCGAACTTGGGCAGTGGTATGTCCACCCTCATGCATCGGTAGTGCGGCCTGCAAATTCTTTTGCGAGGCCTGTGTTGCAAGGATATTGCCTTGCGGCATTGCAGACACTTCTTGCTCGAGGACTGACACTCGTGTTCGTGTTTCCTTCCTCATTTATGCGCACACAGACATCCGTCATCTTTGCGTTTATCCGCGTTTCTAAGTTGTCAGCCTTCGTTCCACACTCTTTACTCACCTAGTCCAGGATGTTGGTGGCCTCCCTCCGTATATTTTCGGTTTCAGTCTCCAATTTGTGCCTAACTTCAGTGATCTGCCGATCAAGCATTTGATTGCAAAGTTTTAGATCAGTTTCCAATCTTTCAAACCGTGTTTCACTCTCTTCCCTTATGGCTGTTAACTGTGATGTGCGGTTTTCTAATATCGTGAGAATTCGATCTGATGGGCTCTGACTTTGCGTATCCCCCATAAAAGTGCCTTGTGTTTCCTCGCACACCCCCAAACTTTCCTCAAATGGCTTGATTGTTTCCATATTTATCATTGTCCCAGATCTCAGTTGAATAGAGAAACTAAACTAAAAACTAAAAGCACTCCACAAAACGAACAGAGACAGTACAATGCTGATGACGATGCTGGTAACAGCGAACAGAACAGTGGAAGTCGTGGAACAAAACATTCACAACAACAAACTACAGATTCTAAAACTACATCAAAAAATACGAGGAGGCTGTGGGAACTGGCTACACTAGCTACCGCTATTTCTACTTTATATGTTCATTTGCAACGCACTTAGCACACACAGACACACCATCAGTGCGCCTCACATCTCACACAAAGAGGTTAACTTATGCTAATAATGGAATGGGGATTCTCCTTGAGTCGTGTCTCGAAACTTAGAAGGTCTCAGACTAACAACAACGTGAGGATGAAGTCAAATCGAAGCCCCACGCTGGGCGCCAAAAATGTAGTGAAGCGTGAATTCTTCTATCTGCTGTCTGACATAAAATGACGAGCAGATGACTGATGAGATTGCCACACATTTGGCGCCAAAAATGTCGTGAACTGTGAATTCTTCTCTCTGCTGCCGGACATGAAATGACGAACAGATGACTGATGAGATTGCTTCACGTTAGAAGCCAACAATTAATTGAGGTCAATAATTAAATGTCATCAAACATAAAGGGTACAAAATTAAGGGGTTCATGTATGAACGTCTAAGGTTGCTTATATGATCAAAACATAAAAGAAATGTATTTATTTTCGTGCTGTTTACACAAACCAAAACAAAATTATAAATCTCAGGGCCGATGTATCTCCCTCAAGTTTATTGGATTCTTACCGTCCGGCGTATACGTCGTTAAAGCGTCACTGATCGAATAACTCTCGAACTCTGAAAAGGCGAGGGAACACTTTTCCCACGCGTGTTCTTGTGTTTTGGCCCCCGTTAAGTGTGACCGCGCTCGTGTTAGAACAGTTAACACTGGCGCCACTTAGCGAGGTAGGCACAAAGTGTCCGCACTCACGGTCGCCGAGCTGTTTAGCCACATGTACTGCACAGACCGCTCCTTCTTGGTGTGGCTTCTCAAGTCGAAATATCCATCAGCTTTTCTGCCGTTTCACTAAAATGAGTCCCAGGTACCAGGTACACAATGTGACTACATATTTGAAGTTCCCAGGCAGCATCGAAAAATAGTTAATCTAGAGTAATGAAGTTTCTGGAATATACGTGTCTAGATAACATATTTAGGTGATTAACATTCTGAGACCTCAGGTTAACGCAAGCGCGAGATAAGTCATTTCAAATGTGAAATGCTGGTATATTAATAACCGGTGTAACCACCAGAATGTTGAATACAAGCATACAAACCTGCATGTACGAGGGGCGTTTGTAAAGTCCGAGCGATGGCACCACCGTATCGAGATCATGTTTAGTTAGTAGTATCTTTGGAAAGAACGCACACCAACTTTCAGCCATATTGGTCTATTTCTTTGTGTTTGGCATTCGTAGGAATCAAGGAAGTCGAGTGATTGTCAAAAAATAGACGAAGAAGAATTTAATGTGGTGATTAAACACTACTTAATGAAAGGCAAAACGCCTCAGGAGACTAAAGAGAAGCTTGCTAAATATTACAGTGGCTCTGCACCTTCGATTAGAACAGTTTATAAGTGGTTTCAAAATTTTCGGAGTGTTCATATGGGTACAAGTGATGCTGAACGTTCTGGATGCCCTGTGGAGGTTACGACTCCAGAAATCATTGATAAAATCCATGATATGGTGATGGATAACAGAAGCGTTAAGGTGTGTGAGATTGATAGTGCTGTGGGTAATATCGAATGAACGGGTACATAATATTTTGCATAAACATTTGGACATGAGAAAGCTATCCACAAGATGGGTTCCGCGATTGCTCACCCTTGACCAAAAATGGAATCGTGTGAAGTGTTGCAAGGATGGTTTGCAGCTGTTCAGGAAAAATCCGCAGGACTTTAAGCGTCGTTTCGCTCTTGTGGATGAAACACAGATACATTACTATATTCCTGAGACCAAACAAAAATCTAAACAATGGGTTACCAAGGGAGAATCTGCACCAAAAATGGCTAAGACCATTCCTTCGGCCAGAAGGGTTAAGGCGACTGTCTTTTGGGATTCGCAAGGGATAATCCTCATCGACTATCTGAAAAAGGGTAAAACTATTACAGGTGCATATTATTCATCGTTATTGGACCTTCTGAAAACCGAGCTGCAAGAAAAAACCCCGCGATTGGACCGCAAAAAAGTCCTTTTCCATCATGACAATGCACCAGCACACACCTCAGCAGTTGTGGTCGCAAAATTAATGGAAATAGGATTTCAACTCGTTTCACATCCCCCCTATTCTCCAAACATGGCACCCTCGGACGACTACTTGTTCCCCAATTTGAAGAAATGACTGGTAGGACAAAGATTTTATTCAAACGAGGAGGTGATTGCAGCAACTAATAGCTATTTTGTAGACTTGGACAATTCCCATTATTCGGAAGGGATCAACAAATTAGAACAGCGTTGGACGAAGTGTATAACTCTGAAAGGAGACTATGTCGAAAAACAAAAAAGTTTACCCCGAACACCTAAGTAGTTTTTATTTTTGTACGGACTTTTCAAACGCTCCTCGTATTGTGTTGTACAGATGCCGGATGTCAGTTTGTGGGATGGAGTTCCACGCCTGTTGCACTTGGTCGGTTAATACAGGGACCGTTTATGCTGTCTGTGCTGCAGTCATGGACTGTGCGGCTGGTCCCAGAGGAGGTTTGAGTCCTCCCTCGGGCATGGGTGTGTGTGTTTGTCCTTGGGATAATTTAGGTTAAGTAGTGTGTAAGCTTAGGGACTGATGACCTTAGCAGTTAAGTTCCATAAGATTTCACACATTTTTTTGCTGTCTGTGGCTGACACTGGATTTGTCGTCTGATGATGTCCCATATGACTCGTCTGGACACATCGAGAAGGCCAAGGCAATATTTCGACACTCTTTTTGAGCATGTTGGGTCATAACAGCGGTTTGTGGACGAGCGTTATCCTGCTGTTCATGAATGTCACCCCAACAGATCGAGTCAGCAAACTAATGTATAATTTTCCAGTCAGGGTGCGTGGGATAACCAAGCTAGTACTCCTGCTGTCATACGAAATCGCACCCTAGGCAATAACTCCAGCTGTATGTCCAGTGTGTCTAGCGCGCAGACAGATTGCAGGTCCTCAACTGGCGTCCTCCTAATCAATACATGGCCTTCACTGACACTGTAGCACAAAAAGATTTCATCAGAAAACCCACAGCAGAACTCCACTGTCGTCCAAAGAGCTCTCGCTTCACACCACTGAAGTCGCAAAAGGTGGTAGTTTGGGGCCACTGGGATTCACCCTAAAGGGCGCCAGGCTCGGACCTGTCCTTGAAGCAACTGATTTGTAACAATGCGTTGTGTAACTGTGGTGCCAACTGCTGCTGCAGATGCAGTACGATGCATCATTGCCATATGCAGAACGCGATGGTCTTCCATCTCGATAGTGCTACGTGGCCATCCGGAACCCGGTCTTCTTGCGGTAGTACATTCTCGTGACCACCGCTGCCAGCAGTCATGTACAGTGGCTACATTCCTACCAAGTGTTTCTGCAATATCGCAGAAGGAACATCCAGCTTCTCGTAGTCCTGTTACACTACCTCGTTCAAACCCAGTGTGCTAATGGCGTCTTTGTAGCCTGAAAGGCATTCTTGACTATCATCAACCGCCAGGTCCAATCTCAAAGGTAGCTAACGCTCACGATAGTTGCAGCGTGTATTTAAAGCAAATCTGATTTGCATCCTCACAGTGGTGCTACTAGCTGCACCATTTTTCGACTGGCGAGAAATCGGAATAGACATCATCTTCCAGGTGTAGAAACACACTTACCAATTTTCATTTATATCGCACAACTCCTTCTTGGTGTTGCGACTTTCTTTCCATCAGTGTAGATGGATAATAAACTGAGGTAGCACGAGCGTACGGATAAGTTAAGCAGAAAGCTCAGTTCTGGCTGATTTTCACTCAGAACTTCTCTCATTGTGTTCATCTGCAGACCAGCATTATTAGTAGGGGAGAGTGTTGTACACTGGAACATTTTTAGACTTTCGCCTCTAGCCAGCCCCTGCAACCAGGGCCATTGTTAGTGGTTTTGCCGCCCTAGACGAGACTTGAAATATAGCGCTTCCTCGTTTTTATACAGTAGGTTTCCCTGGTATCCTTCCTCACTACCACCACCAACATCCAACGGCACAACAATGCAGATCTCCTATTACACTTTTAACCAGTAAACTAAGTTGACCAGACGTCCTCATTTTCTGGGGACAGTGCTCAATTTTCATACTTTGTCCTCAGTTCCTTTAAGACTAACTGAGGACAACAAATGTCCTCACCTTATTATTTCTTGTCCTTAATTTTTGAAATTTTCCAAAATAACTGAAATATAAAAAATGTGCTGACATTTTAGATTAGACCTCAACTGAATATATGAGTGCAACCAAATTTGGCTTAAATTACTTATTTTAATGCACGAAATTGGACTAATAAAGGTGTGGAACTATTCTCTAGTGCGAATGAATGCTTCCTTGAATTTATAAATTATGTTATACTGATGGGGGGAGACATGCCGAAGCATCAAACTAGGTCATATGGATATTCGTCGTGTTGTACCGTTTCTGTTTTAATTGAAATATGTTTAGAATGAAGAAGAAATCTCATCTTTCTAAGCATCCACTTTCTTGCGATTGAATAAATAAATAACGCCGTGTTTACATTTTCTCTTGAAAGTTCTACAACTTTTATTAGCCGCCCCAGTGGCGCAGCGATCTTAGAGATTGGCTTCTGATCATTCGTGCAAGATGCGTCCGTGTTCGAATCACAGTGAGTCATGGATGTTGTGTTTGTCTAAAGGCACTTGCTCTTGCCCCTCCCTGGAGACGATGGCCCTAAATAAGGGACAGGCGACTGCTTATAGCCCACTGATTTGTTTACGGTGGTCGTTAAACCCTAAGTAAAGAGAAAAACAAGTTCTATCAGTTACATTTTTTCATTACACTGTTTCTTCAAGCATAGTTACTGAACTTGAAATATTCCTTCTTCTGTACAGTAAATTTTTGGCTTCAGATTTTATCTTGTACAGAATCACAATGACATTTCATTTCGAAATAAAATGGTTCAAATGGCTCTGAGCACTATGGGACTTAACATCTGAGGTCATCAGTCCCCTTGAACTTAGAACGACTTAAACCTAACTAACCTACGGATATTGCACACGTCCATGCCCGAGGCGGGATTCGAACCTGCGACGGTAGCGGTCGCGCGGTTCCAGACTGAAGCGCCTAGGACCGCTCGGCCACCCCGGCCGGCTACGAAATAAAATTGTAGCTTTGTTCTTATGTGATCCCCCCTTTGTGTAACATTTAAAATTTATCGCAAGTAACATTCTGAATGATGGTACTTCATTCTTATTTTACACTTATTTCACATGAAAAATATCACTCACATTCATCATACGTTCACTGGACAAACACGACAAGTTCATAAATTCTTTGCTCGGCAAGCCTGCATATGTGCCCCGTTCCAGAGCTGGACAGAGATGAATCAAGATCACATTTGTTTCTGATTCGTACTCAGTAGCCGCTGCTTTAGTTTTGAAGTAGGTAGGCCGGCCGCTGGTGGCCGAGCGGTTCTGGCGCTACAGTCTAGAACCGCGCGACCGCTACGGTCGCAGGTTCGAATCCTGCCTCGGGCATGGATGTGTGTGTTGTCCTTAGGTTAGTTAGGTTTAAGTAGTTCTAAGTTCTAGGGGACTTATGACCTCAGCAGTTGAGTCCCATAGTGCTCAGAGCCATTTGAACCAATTTTTGAAGTAGGTAGATGAACGTGTTTACATTCGTCAAAATAAGTAAAGACTTATTCAGTAACTATTTTGTATGCCGCTGCAACAATTCGTTGTTTCAATGTTTCCTCTTTTTCATTTTTTTCTCCTCATTTGCTCAAGATTTTCGCTATTTGATTTTAAATTAATTGTTTTCGCCCTTTGCCGCCACTAAAATTTTACCACTCCAGGCTGCCGTCTTGTGTTGCCTGATGGTAGACACGGCACTGCCTATAATATAAATTCAGTATATGTTATTTTTCCACTTTAAAATGGTATCATTCACTTTTTGCGTGCTGCAGTCTTTTTCTGAAATTGCATTAATTATTCCGGAAAAGTGAGGTTTTCTCAAATGTGAAAAACTGTTCGAAGGTAGAACATGGTCATTTACTTAGAAACAAAATAATATTCCACTCAAATTTTAAAACGTTGAAATCGAGAAAATCTTGTCAATATTGTAATTAATAGACTATTTGTTATATTATTACTTTGCTACGCAAGTGAAATCAAGGACTGCTCGCTCCGTAGTATCGCTAAACAGGGACGATAGTGTCACAGATATTATAAGCGAGTTGGGGTGTCAATAGTTTAAAAAATTCCGGATAAGTGCGAGTAGGTCTCGCGCACCGAGGGCTCCGTACAAACTTAATTACGTTTACAGATAGTCCATTCATCCCTGGAATCGAGAATCTCAACTATTTTTGAAACTTCCTGGCAGATTAAAACTGTGTGCCCAACCGAGACTCGAACTCCGGACCTTTGCCTTTGGCGGGCAAGTGCTCTACCATCTGAGCTACCGAAGCACGACTCAGGCCCGGTCCTCACAGCTTTACTTCTGCCAGTATCTCGTCTCCTACCTTCCAAACTTCACAGAAGCTCTCCTGCGAACCTTGCAGAACTAGCACTCCTGAAAGAAAGGATACTGCGGAGACATGGCTTAGCCACAGCCTGGGGGATGTTTCCAGAATAAGATTTTCACTCTGCAGCGGAGTGTGAGGACCGGGCGTGAGTCGTGCTTCGGTAGCTCAGATGGTATAGCACTTGCCCGCGAAAGGCAAAGGTCCCGAGTTCGACCCTCGGTTTTATCGCGCTTTCTTCACACTAATGGCGTCACGGTGGACAACGATGTTTCATGAACTGCTGACGGTGGGGAACGCCGTACCGCCGTCCTTCGTCACGGGAATTATTATACCCATCCACAAACCGACACCAGGTGTGACGACAGCACATTACCGTCCCCTGACTCTGCTTAACGCAGACTGTAAAATTTTTAGACGCCTACTGGCAACGCGATGCCGTAACGTCCTGCCTAGCATTCTATCCCCGAAACAGACAACTCCAGGCGGCTCAGTTAATATACAAACGGCCACAGGAGAATATCGCGATTTAATTGCACTGGCAGCGGCGTGCAGACTCCGCGCCGCAGTGGTTGCCATTGATTTTGACAGCGCATTCGAAAAAGTGCGGCATCTTTTTCTGTTCTCAGTGATGAACCGCATGGGTTTTCCACCCGCCTTTACCGACGTGATCCGGCGCCTGTACGGCACCGCCGAATCGCTGATTCAGGTTAATGGCCGTGTGGCGGGACCAGAGGCGATCCGGCGTTCCGTACGGCAAGGCTGCCCACTTTCGACCCTACTCTATGCGATAAGCCTGGAGCCACTCATCGGGAGTCTGACGAGCCACCTTTCTGGTCTCACTTTGCGACAGTACAGTTTTCGATGTCGTGCGTATGCGGACGACCTCCTCCTCTTGATCCGCTCACGGAGTGAAACACACACGGTACTTGATTTAATATCAACGTACGGCACTGCAGTGGCCTCTCACAGGACGACTTAGCACCTCTCCCGCGTGTACAGAAAATACGATACCTTGGTATCATTTTTACCTCCACCGTGCGCCGCTCCGCTGCCATCAATTTTCGGCGTGCACTCCCAAACTATCCGCACGACGGTGCGACAAAATCTTCTCCGACGACTCGATTCTTTACAACGTGTCCAATACCTGAATCAACATGTGGCGTCCAGAATGGTCCACATTGCACAGGTTCTCCCGCTGCTATCAACTATTGGACGCAGCCTCCAGGCTGCCTTCGGATACTTCCTTACGGCCGGTACGCTCTTTAAGGTCCGCTATGACACGCTCGCCCTTCCCCCGCGAGTGGGGGGCCTCGGCCTTGTCAATGTGCGACTCCGCACGGCGTCCTTGCACATGTCCACCATGCACAAGCAGTGGCACGGGGGCAGCTCCCTTACGCGCAGCTTGCTGGAAATTCTTGTGCCCGCGATCATAACACCACCAGTACCAGTCGGACACATCAAGCACCACCTGACGCACATTTCTGATTTCATCATCGACTTCAGTTATGCTCACACACACTTACCGACCACGCGTTCTCCTCGACCTAAAGATTTTTATACCCCACTCCTCCGTTCCATATCCAGCAACAACATCGAACTGAGACATCCGTCCACGCAGTGGCCCACGGTTTGGCGTCACATCCACCAGCCTTTTCTTCCCTCCAACGTCCGGGCAACATGGTACCAAGTCGCAAATGAAAAATTCGCCACAAATCATCGTATTCGCGCCATCGGACTGAAGGACTCTCCACTTTGTTCCATTTGCCACCTCGTGGATGACGATGTCCATCAACTGACTTGTGCTGCCACCAGCGACGTCTGGAATCTTGCCCGACAATTCGTTGCCTGTTACCTCCGCGTTCCGCCGGACTCGATTGACCCATGGACTTTTATCCATCCTGAGAATACTTATTTCCCCGCCACCAAAAATCATGCGATTGTATGGGTCAAGGGATGGACGATCACCTACATGTATAATGGTGGCGACAAATCACGCCTTGATTTCTGGCAGTACTTACAAACCGCCCACAGTGAAGTCGAACACCGACCGCGCTACCGCGCCTTCTTCGCCAATTACCTACATGCGATCTTTACGTCACCCCCGCTCAGTTGGATGGTGCCACACGCCGACAGCACTCACCCCCCCCCCCTCCCCCCCTGCTGACATCTGTGACCCCTCGCGCTACTTTCTACATTGTAACCCACAGTGGAGTAGGCGCATGGACACGCGCCTCCTTTCTTTTTTGCACTATACCAGAAAACACTGGTTTTCCCCTCACTCCACTGTATATTGCTTCACACCTCTTAGCTTACATCAGTATTATTATTCTTTTTTTCCCTACACCTTGTTCATAAAAAAAATTGCTCGCCTTGTACGAGTATAATGTCTTGTGTTATTTTCGCCGGAAGGATGGCATTTCTGTTGTATTTAAGTTTGTACCAATAAAGATCTTTTGTTCATTTACCCTGTTCCTGGTGAAAAAAAAAATAATAAAAATAATAAAATAAATCAAAAAGCTACTTTGAGGGAGTGATTCAGGGACGGGAGGGGGGAGTCATCGCGGCCAGGCCTCGGGTTCCGACCCATGCCCGCCTTGTCTCCACTTTCTCATAACTGAACACTCTTTAAAAAAAATAATAAAAAATAAAAAAACAACAAATATATAAAAAACAATAAAAAACAGAAAAAGATGGATAGAGCATCTGCCATGTAAGCAGGAGATCCCGGGTTCGAGTCCCGGTCTTGGCACTCATTTTCATCTGTTTCCGTTGACGTATGTTTCATTCTAACAAGCTGCATGGTCACCGATGTTATCTGTTCTTTCGGACATGTCCGGAAGAACAGATACCATCTTACTATATATAGTTATGGCTCACCGGCCACTTGACCATCTTCTTCTTCTGTGCGAATGCACAAACAGTGCCCGAACTCTTATGGGAATCGGCAACGCGCCGCGAGTAATGAGTGTAATGGGCGGCGGCACTACGAATGTAGTAGGGACAATACGTTGAGAATGTGGGTTTCGCGGGAGGCGTGTCAGAGATAAATCCCTGCAGCCGTACTATGTTCTCGGTGGCTCAGATGGATAGAGCGTCTGCCATGTAAGCAGGAGATCCCGCGTTCGAATCCCGGTCGGGGCACAAATCTTCATCTTTCCCCGTTGACGTATGTCAACGCCTGTAAGCAGCTAAGAAAGAAAGAACAGATACCATCTTAGTATATATAATGTAAGCTTTCCCACACTGAGACGGAATTTTGTACACACCGGGTTTCCTAAGTCCCAAATCATCTTTCACAGAGCTGAGCAGTGCCTAATCCTAGAAGGTGGACGGAACACACTCTTAATGTTAAAATTCCTTAAAATTCGTCCAGTCGTAAACGATAAGCCTCCAGCATAAGGAAGAAAGGCCACCGATCTATGTTCCTCTTCATACACCTCCGGAGATGGTCCAGACTCCATAGCCCGACGAATCTGCTTCTCGGAGTATCCATTTTCCTTAAAAACAGCCATCAAATGCTCAAGTACTTGGGTTAAGCTGTCCGCGCCGGTATTGGCATATGCTCTCCGTACCAAAGTCCTAAGGACGCCACTGCGTTGGTGTGGTGGATGACAACTCTTAGGATGCAGACACCAATCTGTGTGCGTCGGCTTTCGGTGAACACTGTGTCCCAAAGTACCATCTGTTTTTTTATAAACCATAACGTCTAAAAATGGAAGAATCCCATCATTTTCAACCTCCATAGTAAATTTGATACGGGGATGAAGGCAGTTGAAGTGGTCCATAAATCTGTTAAGTGCATCACGACCATGTGGCCAGACGAAAAAGAAATTAGGCAATAAATCGTTTTCTTAGAGATTCAAATGGTTCAAATGGCTCTGAGCACTATGGGACTCAACTACTGAGGTCATCAGTCCCCTAGAACTTAGATATACTTAAACCTAACTAACCTAAGGACATCACACACATCCATGCCCGAGGCAGGATTCGAACCTGCGAGCGTAGCGGTCACGCGGTTCCAAACTGACGCGCTTAGAACCGCACGGGCACACCGGCCGGCGTTTTCTTAGAGACAATTCACTGTTTTCGAACACAGAATATGTTCAAAGCCCCTACTGCAAATCGAAGTTGATGATATGGGTCTGTAATTAGGCGGATTACTCCTGTTTCCTTTCTCGAGTGTTGGTGTCACTTGTGCAACTTTCCAGTCTTAGGTACAGATATTTCGATGAGCAAGCGGTTGTATATCATCGTTAGATATGGAGCTATTGTATCAGATTACTCTGAAAGGAAAATGACTGGCATGCAGTCTGGATCGGAAGCCTTGCATTTATTAAGTGATTCAAGCTACTTCACTACACCGAGGATATCTACTTCTAAGTTACTCATGTTGGCACTTCTTCTAGATTAGAATTCTGGAATATTTACTTCGTCCTCTTTGGTGAACGAGTTTCCGAAAACCGTGTTTAGTAGTCTGCTTTAATGTCACTGTCATCAGTGACATAACCGCTGGTGTACTTTATACATGACCAGAGTCTCTTTGGGTTTTCTGCCAGATTTCGAGACAGTTTCGTTGCGGAAACTACTAAGAGCATCTCGCACTGAAGTTCGCGCTAAATTTCGAGTATATGTAAAATTTCACCGGTCTTGGGGATTTTGGATTCTTTTAAATTTGGCATGCTTTTTTCGTTGCTTCTGCAAGAGTTTTCTAACCCGTTTAGTGTACCAGGGGGGGGGGGGGGGTCGAATCAGTACCATCGTTTATTAATTTATGTGGTACATATCTCTCAATTGCCATCGATACAATTTCTTTGAATTCAAACCACATCTGGCCTACGCCTACAGAGTCAAAAAATGGTTCAAATGGGTCTGAGCACTATGGGACTTAACATCTATGGTCATCAGTCCCCTAGAACTTAGAACTACTTAAACCTAACTAACCTAAGGACAGCACACAACACCCAACCATCACGAGGCAGAGAAAATCCCTGACCCCACCGGGAACCGAACCCGGGAACCCGGGCGTGGGAAGCGAGAACGCTACCGCTCGACCACGAGATGCGGGCCCTACAAGTCATATTGGAAGGAGTGGAGACTGTGTTAGGTAGGCGCCTAGCTAATTCTTTAAATAGATGTACTTTGCGTTTATTTTTGTTGAATTTGGATGTTACGGTATTCAATCTCGCTACAACTGCCTCGTGGTCACTAACCCTGTATCTGACATTATGACGTCCATTTGTTCACGCTTATTTGTTGCTAATAGGTCAAGTGTGTTTTAGCAACCATTTACACTTCGAGTGGGCTCCACACCTAATTGTTCGAAATAGTTTTCTGAGAAAGCATTCAGTACAATTTCGGACAACGTCTTATACCTACTGCCGGCTTTACACATGTATTTTTCCCAGCATATCGAGGGCAGATAAAGTAGTCACAAAAAAAGTCGATATCGATACTAGCAAGATATCGTCCCGGGAACTCCAAGACGTTCGAGAATACTAACAAAAATTTTTTTCCTGTAATATCACAAGTTAACAATTTTCGGATTTCTTTACTTTACTTGCACTGCGAAACCTTATGTCTTGCCAAATTTCATGATTCTAGGTCAACTGGAAGTATTCTACAGGTTTTGAAGATTGAGTTTGCGAGTATCAACATATGTTGACATAAATGGCCGTATCTTTTGACTGTATTGACTTAGAAGCGTGAATGTTTTCCACCGCCAAGGGACGATATACTTCAGTTAGTGACATAAACGTTTACCCGTTCCTGAGAAAAAGAGATATTAGTAGACGAGCAGGCGGGCAGTCGGATAACAAACGACAATTTTTTTTCATTTGATATGATTACAAATTAACAATTGTCGGAATTTTTCCTTTATTTTTACTGTGAAATCTTACTGCTTGCCACATTTCATGAGTCTAGGTCAACGGGAGTGGTCTATAGGTATTGATAAGTGAGTTTTCTGGTATCAAAATATGTGTCATGAATGACCGTATTTTTCGATTCCACTGGTTTAGAAGCTTACATTTATTACACCGCAAATGGACCGTATACCTCAGTATGTGGCATAAATTTCAACTTGATACGTGTACTCGTTCCTTGGAAAATGGGATCTTAGCCGACGAACAGACAGACAGACAGGAAACAGATCTACATACAGTCAGACAACGAAGTGGGCCTATAAGGCTTACGTTTTTACCGACGGAACCCTAACAAAGGTTTTTTTGTTGCGGGGAGATATTTTCACAGCATTTCAATCACCAAAATGGCTCTGAGCACTATGGGACTTAACAGCTGTGGTCATCAGTCCCCTAGAACTTAGAACTACTTAAACCTAACTAACCTAAGGACATCACACACATCCATGCCCGAGGCAGGATTCGAACCTGCGACCGTAGCAGTCGCGCGGTTCCGGACTGCGCGCCTAGAACCGCGAGACAACCGCGGCCGGCTTCAATCACCAACTTTCTCCTCTGTAAACGGGAAAAGTAAGCGAAAATATTTTATTTACGCCAGCCTACATAGGAAGAAATGATCATCGTAATAAAATGACAGAAATGAGAACTCGTACGGAAAGATTAAAGTGTTCATTTTTCCCGTGATCTGTTCGAGAGTGGAATGATAGAAGAATAGTCTGAAGGTAGTTCGATGAACCCTCTGCCAGGAACTTAAGTGTAAATTGTACAGTAGTCCATAATCATTTTGTAATCGTTGGAGGAGACTAATCATCCCGCCAATCAGTTGGGATAATTATAGTTTTGTTAGTTGTAGGCGTGATAACACATCCAGTAAAACATTACTAAATGCCTTCTCTGAAAACTAACAACTACAGATAGTTCAGAAATCCACCAATGATGGCAACAAACAGGCCTGACCTCTTTGAGGAAGTCTACATCGAAACTCGTGTCAGCGACCAACGGGATTTATAGCAAAAATGAATACCAAAACACACTGGCAACTAAAACAAGCAGAAATATTTAATGTTCGCCATACTATACAGAGAAATAACACTGTAATACCTGAATGAGGAACTTGAAACTTTTAGCTCAGGTCAGGAGCATGTAGAGGAACTATGGATTAGGGCTGAGTAGATAGAGAGGTGCTGAATGAAACGCGTTTGCCAGTCAAGAGAGCAATACGTGACGCATTCTGTGACTACCACAGCAGAATATTGTCAAATGATCTTTCACATAACAAATGGTTGAAATGGCTCTGAGCACTATGGGACTTAACATCTGAGGTCATCAGTCCCCTAGAACTTAGAACTACTGAAACCTAACTAACCTAAAGACATCACACACATCCATGCCCGAGGCAGGATTCGAACTTGCGACCGTAGCGGTCGCGCGGTTCCAGACTGAAGCGCCTAGAACCGCTCGGCCAACCCGGCCGGCTTTCACATAACCCTAAGAAATTCTGGTTACATCTATGTAAAGTCTGTTAGCCGCAACACGGTTAGTGTTCAGTCCCTAGCTAATGAGACAGGAACTGAAGTTGAGAGTTGCAAAGCAAAAGCCGAATTGCTTAACTCTGTTTTCAAATGTTCCTTTGCAAGAGTATTGTCCTCTCTTAGTGTCAATGGCGTTAAGAAACAGCTGAAATTGTTAAAACGGACGAAGCTCCAGGGCCCAATAGTATGCCTGTCAAATTCTATACCCAATTCGCATCTGTGTTAGCCCTTCTGTTATCTATATCTATTGCTGATCCCTCGAACAAAAAAGTGTGCCCAGTAGTTGGACGAAAGCACAGTTCACACCTGTCTACGTGAAGGGTAGCAGAAGTGATCCACAAAACTATCATCCAATACCCTTGACATCGATTTGTTGTAGAATCTTAGAACATATTCTGAACTCAAAGGTGATGAGGTATCTCGAACGGAACGACCTCCTCCATGCCAATCAGCATACATCATACGTAACCCAACTCACACTTTTCTTACGTGACATCCAGAAAGCCATGTATCAATACAGTCAGGTAGGTGCAGTATTTCTCGATTTCCGAAAAGCATTTGACTCAGTCTCACACCTACGCTTATTATTAAAAGTATGATCACGAAATATGTGCCGCGCGAGATTAGCCGAGTGGTCTAGGGCGCTACAGTCTTGGACTGTGCGGCTGGTCCCGGCGGAGGTTCGAGTCCTCCCTCGGGCATGGGTGTGCGTGTTTGTCCTTAGGATAATTTAGGTTAAGTAGTGTGAAAGCTTAGGGACTGATGACCGTAGCAGTTGAGTCCCATAAGATTTCACACATTTGAACATTTTGAACGAAATATGTGACTGAACTGAGGATTTCTTGGTAATGAGGACGCAGCATGTTACCTTGGATGGAGAGTCATAGTCAGATGTAGAATTTAGTTGTGCCTCAGGGAAGCCTGCTGGGACTCTTGCTGTTCGTGTTGTATATAAATGATCTTGTGGATAATATTAGTAGAACCTCAGACTTTTCGGAGATGATGCAGTTATCTACAACGAAAGACAGTCTGAACGAAGCTGTACAAACATTGTCAGACCTTGGGACGATGTCAAAGTGATGCAATAATTGGCAGCTTCTTTTAAATGTTTAAAAATGTGAAATTGTGCACTACACAAAACAAAACCTTTTTTCCTATGAATATAATGTTAGTGAATCACGGTTAGACTCTTTAAACTCATAAAATATACGTTAGTGTATCACCTGGTAGGGACATGAAGTGGAACGGTCTCATAGGTTCAGTCGTGGGAGAGTGCTTGCAAATCACTCGTGCGACACATCTTAGAATAATGCTTAGGTGTATGGGACCGGTGCCAAATGGGACTGGTAGGGGATATCGAGCGTATGCAAAGAAGGGCAGCAGGAATGCTCACAGGTTTATTCGCCCCGAGGGAGAGTGCCACTGAGATGCTGAAAGACCTGGACTGGCATTCTCTTGAAAATAGGCGGGAAAGTCGGCTAATAAAGTTTCAAGAAGCGGCTTTAAATGATGACTCTGGGAATATAGTGCAACCCCATACATACCGCTCCAACAGGGATCGTGAGGATAAGATTAGATTGTTTACAGCACGCGCAGAGGCATTTAAGAAATTATTTTCCCCGCGCTCCACGCGTGAGTGGAACGGGAAAAACCCCTAACAACTGGCACAGTGGGACGTACCCTCTGCCATGCACTTCACAGTGATTCCCAGAGTATATATGTAGATGTAGTAGTATATTTCATCTTACAACTAGGCTACCCTTTTCAGAAAAAGGATTAGCGTCACCTCGAAATCATTCATTCAGTAACTAGAAGTAAACATAAGTGTGTTAGTGCAATGTCTGTATTTGACAGTGTCTGTATCGTTCGATGCTACGTCCTTCGGACCTGCTTATTTTGTGCCAAAGCCAAGGCAACCTGACGAGAAAAATGAGTCTCTCACTGTGCGGGAATAACAATTTTGCGAGCACTGTGGGAAGCAGACACTGGGACATACGGAGATTTATGTCAGTCTCGAAGTTTTCTAGGATAGTCGAAGTGGTTAAGGTGACCACTTGCGACAAGTGGGAAATTCGTGTTCGACTCCCGGTTCGCCACAAATGTTCACAGTCATGTTTCCAGTGAACTGAATTGCTGTTGTGGCATCATATTCGCAATTTGCGAATATATTTCATGAGTAAATGTATGTTAGTATTGTCGAACCAAGGAAAGTCTGCTGTTAAAGGGGCGAGGAGAAAGAGTAAGTAATATGTCCTTTACGCATGCGCAACATGAGTAGAGAAGTCTTTGTGGCAAACAGTTGTGCCATTGTCAACGTGGCATGTGTCGCAATGTTGGTAGTTCAGGTTGCAGCGCCGGCGCCAGTTCAAAATGTTCAAATGTTTGTGAATTCTTAAGGGACCAAACTGCTGAGCTCATCGGTCCCTAGAGTTACACACTACTTAAACTAACTTATGCTAAGAACAAGACACACACCCATGCCCGAGGGAGGACTCGAACCTCCGGCGGGAGGGGCCGCGCAATCCGTGACATGGCGCCTCTGAACCGCGCGGCCACTCCGCGCGGCAGAGCCAGTTGACATGCCTACAAATTGTCTGCGACTTCCTCTGTCGCGGTTGCATTTCAATCAGTAATAAAATTCCAGCTGCATCTTGACAGTATTGTCTTCCTTCTTGCGAAACTTCGTCTTCTTTGCACTTCAGCAAATGATGTTGCACAGTGGAAAAGTACTGAACTCGCATTCGGGAAGACGATGGTTCAAATCCTCATCCGACTTTCCATGCTTAGGTCTCTCATCGTTTTCTCAAAACACTTGCCGGCAATTTAGATGCTGGGATGGTTAGGCTGACCAGATTTCAAGGAGAAAAAACCAGGACACTTGTGTTTATAACTAATTTCATTACTACACTTACGTTTACCTATCTTGTCAGTTACCGGATGTTTTGAAATCGATAATGTGCCTATGAAGATGTAGCAGCTGAAAAACTCATAGCAAGAATGAATTTTAATTTTGTGAATTGGAAAGGAAAATGTAGGTACATTACACACAACTAAAATTCTTTTCTTCAGAAACAAAAAATACTGATAAAAACCTTTTAAATGCAATGGCATGGATATATTTTGTGCAATGTTTAGTCACTTGCTAGTTAAATAGGTACAATTTGTTAATCCTAAACGCTATGTAATATGACTAATTAATAATCAGTTACATATAATATATTTCATACTAAAATTTAAGATTTCGTTTGACTGCAGGCTGTTACGGCAAGCGTACATATATGCCATAAAATGGTCAACATACACTACAAACGCATGCCGCATTGCTCACATTCTTCAGAAAATTAACTTCAATGTGACTGCAGTCTTTTTAGGAGAAATGGTCCAAGTGATGCTCTTTATACCTCCTTTGGTTTTTGGTTCTACTTGTCTAGAGGGCCATAAAGTGGAAGGCCGACAAATTAGAGGCTCGAGTAGGTAATACCTGCTTTTCAACATACACTGCCGGCCAGTGTGGCCAAGCGGTTCTAGGAGCTTTAGTTTGGAACCGCGCGGCTGCTACGATCGCAGGTTCGAATCCTGCCTCGGGCATGGATGTGTGTGATGTCCTTAGGTTTAAGTAGTTCTAAGTTCTAGGGGACTGATGACCTCAGATGTTAAGTCCCATAGTGCTCAGAGCCATTCGAACCACTTGAACCATCAACATACACTATGTGATCAAAAGTATCCGGACACCCCCAAAAACACATATTTTTCATATTAGGTGCATTGTGCTGCCACCTACTGCCAGGTACTCCATATCAGCGACCTCAGTAGTCATTAGACATCGTGAGAGAGCAGAATGGGGCGCTCCGCGGAACTCACAGACTTCGAATGTGGTCACGTGATTGGGCGTTACTTGTGTCATACGTCTGTACGCCAGATTTCCACACTCCCAAACATCCCTAGGTCCACGTTTGCGATGTGATAGTGAAGTGGAAATGTGAAGGGACACGTGCAGCACAAAAGCGTACATGCCGACCTCGTCTGTTGACTGACAGAGACCGCCGACAGTTGAAGATGGTCGTTATGTGTAATAGGCAGACATCTATCCAGACCATCACACAGAAATTCCAAGCCGCATCAGGGTCCACTGCAAGTACTATGACAGTTAGGCGGGAGGTGAGAAAACTTGGATTTCATGGTTGAGCGGCTGCTTATAAACCACACATCACGCCGGCAAATGCCAAACGACCCCTCGCTTGGCGTAAGGAGCGTAAACATTGGACGATTGAACAGTGGAAAAACGTTGTGTGGAGTGACAAATCACGGTACACAATGTGACGAGCCGACGGCAGGGTGTGGGTGTGGCGAATGCCCGGTGAACGTCATCTGCCAGCGTGTGTAGTGCCAACAGTAAAATTCGGAGGCGGTGGTGTTATGACGTGGTCGTGTTTTTCATGGAGGGAGCTTGCACCCCTTGTTGTTTTGCGTGGCACTGTCACAGCACAGGCCTACACTGATGTTTTAAGCACCTTCTTGATTCCCACTTTTGAAGAGCAATTCGGGGATGGCGATTGCGTTTTTCAACACGATCGAGCACCTGTTCATAACGCACGGCCTGTTGCGGAGCGGTTACACGACAGTAACATACTTGGCCTGCACAGAGTCCTAACCTGAACCCTATAGAACACCTTTGGGATGTTTTGGAACGCCGACTTCGTGCCAGGCCTTACCAACTGAAATCGATACCTCTCCTCAGTGCAGCATTCCGTGAAGAATGGGCTGCCATTCCCCAAGAAACCTTCCAGCACCTTATTGAACGTATGCGTGCGAAAGTGGAAGCTGTCATCGAGGCTAAGGGTGGGCCAACACCATACTGAATTCCAGCGTAACCGATGGTGGACTCCATGAAATTGTAAGTCATTTTCAGCCCGGTGTCCGGATACTTTTAATCACATAGTGTTTTTCTTATTCTTTCTTTAGTCGTAAGACTGATTGAATCAAAAGCGGTAGGACTATATATTGTGAATATATATTTTCACAAATAATTGGAAGAGAAATATTATTGCAAATATTTTGTTTCTCGATTAATTATGTGACACGAATGGTTTTCTCGGGACACCAGGACATTTGTGTGAAAACCGGGACTGTTCCGGCAAAACTGGGACGTCTATTTAGTCAAGGGATGATTCCTTTAGAAAGAACACACCAGGGTCCTTCCCTATTTTCCTCTAATCGGAGCTTGTGCTCCCTTTTTCATGATCTCGACGACGAGAGCACAATCGATACTCTTCCTTCCCATCTTTCTATGTACAACCTCCGTGATAAACAATTTATCGAATATTTTTTAGGAACACGGAGTCAACGTCTGTGCCCTCAACACAGTTACCTCTTTTGTATATGAAATGTCTTTCAAATATTGGCGCTCTTGTAAATTTCTTTATGCTCGTCCCTTCCACACTGGCGCATTCCTGTCCTGTTCCCTAAGAAATTTCGTCCGTGAAATCATCCTGTTTGTCACCGTTAGTCACTTTTAGATATGCGATTATTTTCGTTCATGTAATTTGTTGAATAATCAGACTGCTACACTTTTTCTGTTTCGTACTTTGGACAGGTCTGAGATCAGAATTCGTTAATGATGTGCGCCTTGATTTTTCTCTTGTATATTCAAAGTTATTATTGAATACATCCAAAGTTATTCGATAGTTGTTATACTTCCATTATTTGCAAGAGAAATTAAAATCGGTTTGATAATGCTTTTTAATAATGATTATTATTAAATGAATGAATGGCAACACTACAGGTATTCATTTTTGACAAATGTGTCATGGTCACAAAATTGCGTTGTATCTGTTGCTAGTGTTCATCTGTGCATGAAAGTGTGACATCTTTCAGCATTCCCTGCATTTCTCCTCGCTTTCCGGGGTATATTGTTGAAAATATGCGGTGGGAAGAGAAGTGTGGATGTCAGAGTTCTAAAGTGCCGGATAGAGCTGTGGAGTGCCGGAGTTTCCTTTTGCTTTAAACTTCTACGGCCGTAGTAGTTTCAGCTTCTGTAGTGAACGATCTGGGTTTCAAAGGCATTATTACAGGTGTTCTTAATAAACATTATTGTAATTAATTATACTTTGCGGATCGTTAATCAGAGGTTCACACACACATCAACAGCTTTTTGTGCAGTACATTACACAGTGCGCAGAAATGTATGACATCAACAACGTTAACGATGAGATATGGAAGTAAGTACCCGACATACTGTTACAAAACCAGACACATAACGTAAAAATTGTATGTACTATGTACTAATAGAACTATGTAACTGCATATCGCTTGAAAACGGCAATGCAGGCAAAATAAGCTTATCGCTTAACTGTACAACGTTTGAATAAACCTTCACAAAATAGCAGCGTTCTGCTATAATATTAACTATTCACGTCATTCATGCTAGTTAGGTACATTTCGCGCTGCCTGTATTTCCGAAGTTGCCCTTTATGTTGCTAGTGTGGTTCGATATATTCTGCGGACACCTACAGTAACAGCTTATTGCTACAGGTTCAATTGAATATGATTTATTATCGTTAAGCAATTATTACTAAATTCTTGAAAATTTTGTTTGAAAGCAGTTTAGACCATTTAATCATGAATTCTGAATGGTTAAAGACAATGTGTTGTAACGGACCGCCAGATCTCTTTAAAATTTTTTTGCGAAGTGACGTTATAGGAAAAACGAAATAGTGCACAAGATTTTAATATCACTACTTTCTGTCTTACCAGTATGGATGCGTCACTTCTAACAGGCAAAGATTTTTTTTTTTTGTAAGTGAAATGTAGCGAATGTCCGTTTCGTCAGTTCAGAAATCGTGTAATTCATTGTTTCTTATCTAATTGTTTTACACAATTTTATGATTATCTCATGAAGTCAGATCGTTAACCGTCAGGTTTGCCTGCACAGGATATTGATAAAAAAAATTTCAAAGCCGCATCTCGATGACCTTCAGTACAACTATATTTTAAAAAGGTTCACGTTTTGCAAACGTCCGACAGATACTAGCTTCATCTCACTAAAAGATAACGTAGAATTAGACGGAGGTAAATGTACACTACAATCTAGTACCGTGAATAACCTCAGATGGATTTGAAACTCAAATGCAAACAGTTCATGACCTCAGTAAAACATATACTGTATATTTATCGTTTGATTTCTCGGACGCACTGCCCTGCTTTATTGCTCGGGTATCACGCACATCTCCGACGTACGACGTGTAACTTAGGAAACAAGTTTGCGCTGTAGTATAATATTAGATTCAGTACCGGTTCCACTTGATAGATATTTAACGCAGTTCTCTAAAATCAGTAACATGCATGTCAGAGCGGTTCCTAAACCCATGTCTCGATAGATTTCTTTCCTGGATCATATAAGCAATTGTTTTGAAACGACTACACGACACCTTTATGGCCGGAAGGAAGGAAGATTCAGGTTTAAAGTCCAGCCGACACTGTGGTCATTGTCGGACAGCAAGGACATAAGTCAGTGGGAAGACGAGTCTGTTGGAAACGGTAAACTGCGGTGAATCAAAACGATCACCAAGGCATGGCGAACCATATGCCAGCCACGCTGAGGGAAAGAAATGATGTTGACCAAGTTACAAATAGGACATTGTCCATTGACATAAGGTTTTCTTCTCGCGGAATCATCCAGGACTTGTTCATATGCTGGCGTACAAGAGCGCCAAATGATAGTTTGTAGGAGGGATGGGTTCAACCGGGAGAGATAGAGAGGGAGGGGGGGGGGGGAGGGGATATATAAAGCATTTTCAATATTTTGGAAGACGAATAGCGACTTGTAAGTAGCCATAAAGACTTGTAAGTAGATATAAAAAGGTTCCATTTCCGGCCCTGTTAGAAAATTGTGTAATACCGTCTTTTAAATCATTTTCTTGAAAGAAAACACCTGATTATACTATATTTTTCCTCTTCCCCGAGAAGTAGGAGTCCGCCCCCACCCCCCCTTGCCGCCAGTATGGGCGCAAGCAGGGCCCTCTACTTGTTTCAAGACCTGTTCACCATCCCAGACGACATCAACAACTGTAACACTCATTTTAATTTTTTTTTGTGAAGTATCATGTTTCCTAACCAAAGTGTTGGGGAGGGAAGTGTTAGAGACTCTGAGTGGTTTGCTCGCTCACCCCCCTGCCCCTAATTTTTTTTTTACAGTAGTCACCTTCCATATACGGGCAATGTGTCATTAATATCTTTTTCCAAACGATTGGAGGATTTTTATACGTGAAAACCACATATTTGTGCCAACATACCCCGACATTGTGAAGAAATCTGCTAACGTCTGTTCCACAGAAATTATCAGCAATTTTGCTTGTGAGAGCTGACATCATTCAAACCATGATACGTTTTTATTGATCTCCAGTAAGAGCTCTTATGATCGTGCCTACATCCAACATCGTCAATGTAGCTGGCATGTGTAAGTGTACGAATGTTTTGCACTAGTAAACTCTGAAGAAAAACTTAGCAATATTTTCAGTCTTCTTTGTGTGTCTATTAATCACTCAAGACCTCAACTACTGTGCCTAAGAAAAAAAGTAATGCACTTTCAAGAGGGAGGAGCAAATGAGATGAAACTTCAGGGTTTGATTGGGTATATGATGTTATTTCAATGATTACAAAATCGAATCAAGTTTATAAAAAGCTGAAGGTATGAGCCCACTTACCATTATGTTGTTGCACCTCCCCACTCCGCCACCCCCCACCCCTGGCATGGGTTCATGCACTAATTTGGTTGGGAAGGGTATAATAAAGCTGTTGTAGCCTCTCCTGAGGTCAGTTGGTTCACAACTGTTGAAACTAGTCCTTCACATCTCAGATACTGCCACTGAGACAGAGTTGATGTCCAAGCTGGCCCCACATGTGATCTATAGATGGTAGCTCTGGGGATCCTTCTGGACATGGGAGTACATGAACAGTTCATAGAGACACAGACCATATGATGAGCATTGTCCTTTTGAAAAATGGCACGCAATAATTTCGCATGTGAGGGAACGTATGAGAATGCAAGATGTCTGTGATGTACTGCTCTGCCACCAGAGTGCCCTCAATCACTACCGGCCATGACCTGAAATCATACTAGATGCCTCCTCACACTATGATACCAGGAGTGATATCGCTGTGTCCCTCTAAAACATTGTAACAATGTGAGCTCTCCCAGGTCGTCATAATACTCGCCAATGATGGTCACCCAGGGTACCGTAGAACTGCTTCCTGAACTGCTGAACACAATGCAGTGCCATTCATCAGCAGTCCATCCTTCCCTGTCATGGCACTATTCCAAACACAGCTGTTTGTGTTGTGGTATTAAAATCAGCCTACGTATGGGATGGAAATTCCCTTGTCTGACTGCTGCTAGTCGCCGACAATGGTGCTGGCTGACACAGAATGCTGTAGAGAGCCTGTTACTTGTTTTCAGGTGGGAGGTGCGGATATGTAGGAGCTGCAGTGTGCGTGACTCACAATACAGCAAACATTCCCTGTGGTGGTCAGATATGGTCAGTCTGAACCATGATGATTTGCCTGCCCTCATGTTCACATGCAGTCCAAAATGGTCCACTGTCACTTCTGAATATCCCAAGTGAAATATAGTGTCACCCCATCTTTCATGAAAATAGTGATATGGAAACATTTGCAGTCTTACAAAGCTGTATCACACAAGGAAGCCCTCACAAGTGCAGATGTTACTGTACACTTGACAGGCCTGTGACATATCATGTCCTCCAAGAAGAATGGACTGAGACTGAAAAAGCTTGTGAAATCGCACCACACAGCCAAGGAAGCTGGGTGCAATGGATGTTCCTGCACAACATATGGTGGAGTTGAATCCATACATGACAGTTCTGTGCTTTCATGGCACTGTGTAAAGTAAAATGCGCCTTGTCCATCCAAAGAATATTCTCTGGTCACATGTCATCCATCTCCATGTGTGCCAGAAAATGAAGGGCAAAGTCATGGCATTGTAGCCTAGCTTGGGGCTTCATTTGGTTTATATTCTCATTATTGCAGCAATACCACTGAAACATGCACTACAAAATCTTTTGAACTGTTGATCAGGGGAGAGACAATAGCTGTGACACAGCATGAACACCAGCTGTGGAATTTGAGGTGTCTGCTGCATGGTCGGCTGCAGCTACAGCAACTTTTTCAACAACTGCCAAGAGATTGGGCCGTCTCCCTCTCCCTGCTGCACCACCTAATTCACTTTTTTCTTCAAATTTCTTTATCATATTCTTAGTCCATTTATTGACACGAGATCACTTCACAGATGTTTCTGTTGGCAAAATACATGCAATGCAACACTGCTATTACTGTTGTTCTGATAAAACAGCTTTACCGGCAGTGCATAGACTTTCTTCTCATTACCCATTGTGTTTCATATGGAAATCTTCAATTTTCTCAACCCTGTACACCAACAAAAGGAATCAATACATGCTGCCAAGCAATCAACAGCATAATGACATCAAAACAGGAAACATTTCATCTTCTGAGTGCTTGCAGTGCTAAATTTTCACCTGGTGGCAGAGAGTGGAGCTCCTCCCCCCCCCCCCCCCCCTGCATACTCCATGAGTGCACCAATTAATGAATGTGCCTATGATATTTCAGCATAGTGGGATATATACTGCCCGCACTACAGCACTCAGAACACTGTCATTTTAGTTATAACAACCCAGTATATCCCTGCTTGTGATGACGGCATATATAGTTATCAGTGTTGATTTGCTGTCAGTTCTGATGAGAATAATTCTATCACTGAACTGTTCGTAGTAAGTCACTGCCTGCAGCTCATGATATGATGGTTAGCATCAGTGCCTCTAGATCGCAGGGTCCTGAGTTTGGTGCCTATTTTAGTCAGAGATTTTCTTCACTAAGAAACTATGTGTTTGTGTTGTAGTAATCTTTTCATCTCCTGTTCATTGATTGGCATATTGCCAAAGTGATATCAAATAGAAAGACTTGCATGAGGCGGATGTGCAACCCTAGATGGGTGTCTCAGCCAGTAACACAATACTCTCTAACCTACCTTTCTACTCATTATGATGAATCCTATTACTATCACACCATTTTCTTCTGCTGTTGATTTTACCGTATATTCATCTGACCAGAAATCGTTATCCTCTTTCCACTTTACTTCACAGCTCCCCATTGTATCTAGACTGAGCATTTGCATGTCCGTTTTCAGATTTTCTACTTTCTGTACTGCATTTGGACTTTATACATTCCACACTATGACTCTTAGAATGTTACACTTTCATTGGTTAATCAATCTTTTTCTCATGGTCACATCTCCTTAGTAACAAACAAGGTGGTGCAGTGGTTCGCATACTGGACTCGCATTCGGGAGGACAACAGTTTCAAACATACATCTGGCCATCCAGATTTAGGTTTTCTGTGAGTTCCCTAAATCACTCTTTGCAAATGCTGGGATGGTTCCCATGAAAGGGCACAAGCAATTTCCTTCCCCATCCTTGACACAATGTAAGCATGTGCTCCATCTCTAATGACCTCAATGTCAACCTGTCATTAAACCCAATCTTCCTTCCTTTCCTTCCCCCTTGGCAACTCCCTCCCAGAGATCCAAATGGGCACTAATCCGGAATATTTTGTTATTGGAGAGATCATCATAACATTTCTTCACTTGCGGGGCATAGGTCCTGTGGATACATGTCGTGTGTCTTTGCTGAAGTGGTTTCCATTGCCTTCTACATCCTCATGCTGCTGATCATTGCTGATTTTTTCCACCTTTTAGGAGTAGTTTCCCATCTCAGGCACAAGAGGAAGTCCTATACTTCTTTCCTTTTCTCTGCCCTCTTTGAAAAGGCCATTGGCAGGACAAGGATGACTCCTTATGCCGGAAGTCTCCAGCCACCAATTGTAATGGTTTTCATTCAGAATTTAAGCAGCTGCTGGGTTTGAACCTGCGACCTAGGATGTTTTGATTATTAGTCAAAGATACTACCCCTAGGCCACTGTGAAAACCTTCTTCTTTAAAAACAACAACAAATAAAAAAGAACAGTGCTTCTACCACCTTGTATAAGGCTTGCTCATCTGTGTACGAGATGGCGAGATGGCATGTATCTCCCCCTCCCCCCCCCCTCCCCCCCAGCCACTTGTGAAAGACAAAAAAACCTTCAATGGTTCAAGTAGACCACTGGTTGAAACTTCAACCAAAAATTGTTTGTAGTAGTCCTCAGCCAGAGTACAAGCTAGCTGAAATATTAGGACAAATTTTTTATTTAGTGTCTTTATAGTTATGCTTTGGCAAGTGGGGGCATTTCAGAAATCATCTCCCAAGTATTGTGTGAATAGCAAGTGGACTGAAATGTGTAAAAAGATTGAGAAATGGTACTCCCTTAACCCAAACAACTACTGATGGACAAATGTCAAAATTTCCAAAATGCAAGATATCTTGTGAATGTCCAGTAGTGTGTCACCCTTAATTCAAGTTGTGATGTAGTACTGGGCAAAAACATTATACAAATCACACAGATAGAGGCGAGTTAGGAGCATCATTAAGAGATTTAACAGAAATTAAGAAAAGATGAGAACATTTATGTAGCTATCTTAGCTCTTTCACACAAGCATATGGAAGCTTGATATATTTGTATAGAAATATAAGGGGCGTTCAATAAGAAATGAGCAGGAGGCATAATTACAGAAACCAGCACCTGTATTTTAGAAGTATAGACCCTGGCTGTTAACACTTGTCCCACTGTGACACAAGGTGGTGAATGGCTGTCTCATAAAATTCCTGGGGCTGCAATGTTAACCAGTTCTGTATGTACAGCTGGACGTCGTCGTCTGAGGTGAATCATTTGCCCTTCAGAGCCTTTTTAAGGGGACAAAAAATGGCGTAATCACAGGGAGAGAGGTCCAGACTTGGAGGGTGGCCGAGAACCTCCCATTTGAATTTCTGCAGGAGTGCCATGACTGTGTTGGCCGTATGAGGCTTTGCATTGTTGTGGAGCTGAATGACCCCACGGGTGAGAATGCCTGGTCGTTTTGATTTGATCGCTTGGCAAAGGGTGATCAAGGTTTGTAAGTAATTCTGGGCGTTCACTGTTGTCCCATGCTGCAGGAAGTGAATCAGAAGGGGGCCATCTTGGTCAAAGAAGAACATCAGCATAACCTTTCCTGCACTTGTGTGGACGACGACTCCTAGCTGTATGTGCAGAACTGGTTAACATTGCAGCCCCGGGAATTTTATGAGACAGCCATTCACCGCCTTGTGTCTCAGTGGGATAAGTGTCTTAACAACCAGGGTCAACACTTCTAACTTACAGGTACTGGTTTTTGTAATTATGCCTCTGGTTTGTTTCTTTTTGAATGCCCCTCATACATACATGTGTCCAAATACCAGAAGTATGGTCATTCTGTGGTCACATGTAATGATAGTGCTACTTGGGGAAAATGTGACCAAGCCACACACAAGGCAGATTTGGAATTTCCCTTGCTGCCTAAGGGTATGTATTATTTTGGATCAAATGCAGCTTGGAGCAGGTAGTGTTGTGCTTATATTGCAGAAAAGAAGACCCAGGAAACCATACTGACTTAACATATGTCTTACACTGAAGCTGGCTACCTGAACTCCAGACTTGACTATATCATTAGCAGCAGCCCCGAAAACGTCCCTCGTTAAAGTTAATACAGTAACAGATATAAGTAACTGATGCACATGGTGGCATGTATTGCTTCAAATGCTTCCATAAAATGGAGGTTACCATTGCAGCTGAGCTTAATGAGGAGCCTGCCATTCCCTCTGCGATGGTGCCTATAAGTGTGACTTATTCACAGTTGATTGATAGAATATCATCCACAGTGAAGAGCCCTATGAACAGTTCCTTGTTTGTGGGTGATTTATTCATTTTCTGCTGTACTTCAAGTGCCACATTATCCTCTCTTCAATTACAATTGTCACTTTACTGATTGGAAGAATGGTCTGCGCCTGAAAAAATAATGCGTGCAGATTTGGTGTCCATCCTTCTTTCAATTCAGCTGAAGTAAGCCAGTGGGATATTGTTTTACATTTTAAGGGGTCAGTGAGGTTCCTGAGCCTCTTATTTGATAGGAAAGTACTTTGATTGTCACGTCTAAGGGATTTAATAGTAAGAGCCCTTAAAACACTCGACATCATGAAGTGTTAGAATGGGAAGAACTGGAGACAGACATCCTTCTTGTTGCAAATCTTTTGTGCACTCTTATCTAAATTATGGTTGCATGGTGTATGTCCCATCATAACCAACATATTTAAAAGTGCTGGACTCGGTTCACCACAAGCACATCAAACTGGTCACAAGATATTCCAGAACAGGCCGTATACTGAGCTTATGTGCCATTATCCAATTGAAGATTGAAAAAGTCTCCTCGTAGCAAAACAAGCATTCAGGCTCCAGTTGTTTCTGACATCATTGGCTTTTCCTGCAACAAGTAACATCCTTGCAACCTTGAAAAAACTTTACAGAAATTGCCCATAAGTGACGAAACTGTTCAATATGTGAACAAAATAGCATTAAACTGGTCTAGATGTGTCTCATGTAAATATACAGAGGCAGGTTTGGCACAAAGCACTACCGTGGTTGTTGTTGAAGCTGAGGATAATTTTAGACTTCACAGATTGCAAGAAACTGCTCACTTAAAGCTATCTTTTTAAGACCTTTTTTTGATGACACCATGATTTTAACATAGTATATACCGATGGGTCCAAGCACGGGGACACTATTGGTTGTTTGTTCATTTTTCCCAGTCTTGTCAACAGAAACCATCTGGTCAATGAGTTTAATGTATTTCTGAAAACTGTGGATCATATGTGCTCTGATTCACTCAGAGCTCTCCAGGATGTTCAGCTTGTGTCACAGCAGATAGAACAGTCCATGACACCCTTCTCCATTTGCAAAGACAAGGCCAGGAGGTTTCATTTTCCAGGGCACCATGACATGTGGGAATTAGAAGGTACAGCAACCAAGTCAAGAAGACATGTACCACAACATGCTATTCCACTGTGGGGAATGACGTCAAGGTATGTAATGCATCTGTTTGAGGAATTGTGGCTGCACATAATGGATGATGAGTTGTGATCAATAAAAGGGGCTGTGACATGCAGTTTCATGGTGTCACTGTCGCAAGTTGCAAAGGAAATATTCTTGAGCAGTGGTGAACTGCAACCTAGAGTGCACTAGAAAGGAATAAACTCATCAGTCACTTCAACTATGGGTTTAGGAAGTATCTGTCTACTCAGGACAACCTCACCCTACTGGAGGAGGCTTCACTTTTAGTACTTTCTGCATCTCATAACATTAAGGAGGTACAACACACAAAGCCATCTTCACAGCTAGGGTTTCCATTTAAGGTAGCCAATTTTATTGAAATCTTTTTTTTCTTCTTTTTATGGGGGACCATAGGCATATAGAATTTTTTGAAAGAAATTTCCACCATTTGACTGTCAGCTGTTCATTTATATTACACAATCATGATTTTGGCCTTTGTAGCCATTCTGAATTACATGTTGAAATGTTAAAATATGTCTGTTCTGTCTGTGACATATCATTGTTGAAAAAACATATTTCTAGTCTTTTAGACCAGTTAGCATATTACAGGATATGAGTACATATGGAAGATACATAATATGGTTGAACTGTGCACAATGAGAAACCATTAACATACAGTATGGCATACAGCTAATATATTCCTGTGACCTACATTCATCATTTCTCACTGATGAATGCAGGTCACAGGGAATATAATGCTGTTAAATATGCCATATTGTATGTTAATGGTTTCTCATTGTGCACAATGTCAGCCATGTTATAGTAGGGGAATCACCACATAAGTTAGTTTTAGGGTAAATTTGTGGCAGTGAATTGCAGCTGTGACCTTAAGTCAGGTGCCAGTTTGTTTAACTTTGTGCAACATGAAGTAGCAAAGTACATCAGGCTAACATAGGCATAACTGTTGCCAAAAGGGTGTGCCCAGTGGGACTGCATGTAACTCATGCCACAAACTACCATCAAAATCATCACACAGGCACTAGCTTAATGTGTGTTAGTACGTAACATGAAGAGGCACATTTGCAAAACATATGTGCTCTGCTGAGTATAAGTAGGCGGTAACATCAGTTTCTTTAGTGTCACAACTCTCTTGGACAGTGGTGCTGCCACATGAAGCTTCTTATGGAGGACCACAGTTCCAGTCTGTGGCGGGACCATGGTTCGACCCTCTGAATTCGCAAGGGACTCGTAGCCAGTCTGCAACATGCCAGACCAGGCCTTGTTGACTCCTGCCTGGAGGTGAGGGATTTGTATCTTGGCTGCTGCAGGGGACACCCACTCACCATCATTTGCCTTCTGCCATTGTGGGGAGTGAGTTGACGTGATGCGAGTGCCACTTGTCACCGAAGGCTGGTGCACGGTCCTCATCAATGAGCTCACTGCTGGGGTAGCGTACCTCACCAGGGCTGTCACAAATGGGCCACAGGCAATGGGGCTGCATTCTCAGCAAAGCAGAGTGATCAAACCACTGAGTGAGTGGAATTTGATGTGAGTGGAATGAAGGACTTCTGTACTGCCTTAGACAAAGAAAAATAAAATGTTTATAGATTGTCACAGCATCTCTCTGCAGCCATGAGTTGCCCTGTGCCCCACCCCGCAGCCTCCACTCCAGCATTCCCGTACCTCTGGTGACTTCATCTGATGTCAGAGCAGTGTGCATCATCTTTGCAAAACGGCATTTGGATCCACTACATACATTATCTGCAAGAACCATTCAGATACAGCAGTCACAAGTGATGAACAGCTTTGCATGCTTTGTATTGAAATGTGTAGGAGGTAGAGGAAGTGCAGAGTTACATATGTGGCTTCTTTTCTTTTTTTTTTTCTTTTGACAATTCTCAAGTGCATGTGTTGAAATGTTAAAATATGTCTGACCTGTCTGTGATACGTCATTGTCAAAAAAACATATTTCTGAACTTATAGAGCAGTTGTATAAGTGGTAAGATGAAGGAATTAATGTTGTTTTGTTCTGAATTGTTTTTGAGTGGTTCACTACATTAAGTGTGAGGAGTAATGGCATCCAGGTAGAGAGGTTTTTCTTTTTGTGGTTATGCAGTTTGTGATTTGGGATGTTGAAGGGTGCAAGCAGCAAAATGGCAGAGTCAGGGGATGCAAAGCATATTGAAACAAGAGGCGATGCAGATTTTAACTTGAAAAGGTATCTCAATTAACAGCAGATAATACACATTTAAGTAATCAGTTAGCAGCCAGGGGTGAGCAGCTGTTGTTGCCTCATGTGCCACAGCAGGAGATAGATCCTGCTGCCACAGGGCTGACTGTGCAATTTTTGGGTAGAGCCTCTGAGGGTGTGTGTTCTTTTGTAGAGGATCTACAGATGCCGGCTGTGATGAATGGTTGGACCTATAATCAGTTGTTGCACATCACTAAGTTGTGCTTAGCGGGAGAAGCTGAAACAAATGTGAGGTGTTCTGAGGTTTTAAGAAAGGCAATGGAGTTTGAACAGTTGAAGGAATGGTTGTTGCAGAGATAGAAGAAACAGAATAGCACATGGTACTTTTGGGAGACTTTGAGTATGATGGTAAAGAGGACAACGTAAACAGTGGAGAAATTTGCAAATAGGATAAGAGAGATGAATGAGTACACTTATGAATTGGGATTGGGACAGAGTGATGAGGCAAATAAGGTTCTGATACAAGAGGCTGAGCAGGGGCCACTGAGCACTGTGGATGTCTTTTTGAGGAGGTTGTCAGCAAATTAACCTAGAAAGGTGCGTGAAGATGTGCCCAGGGATTTGTACTCTGCTATTCAGTTGGGAAGTCAGTATGAGAAACAGACTTAGCAGTGGGGTAAGTTATATGCGGAAAGTGTTTTCTACTAGCATAAGGTGTTATACAGGATATGTGAAGAATCAGTGTCATCAGCTACCTGGGGATAGGGGTAGAGGTGGTAATCAGCAATATGGAGGATGGAGAGATGGACATGGCAATGTTAAGCAGTCGTTAAATGGCAGAAGGAGGAACCTGAGGTCCACCTAAAGAAGTTCCTGTTTAATTTCAATGCTATCAGTACATTTTTAGAGGTGGAATGTTCAGTAGTAGGATTTGTAAGAACCAGGAAATTTAAGTTTTCGTTGGACAAAGTGGTGCATGTGTTTGTGGCTAGAAAGGATCTAGTAGGTCAAAGGAAATTGAACCCACCACATTACAGGTGGAGTGGATTAGGGGATGAGGAGGTCACTCCATTGGTGCCAGTGCAGGTAAATTTTTAAATTTAGAATGTTCAGTTTGATCAATGCAGTTGTATCACTTGGCCGGCCACGGTGGCCAAGTGGTTCTAGGCGCTCAGTCCGGAACCGCGCGACTGCTGCGGTCGCAGGCTCGAATCCTGCCTCGGGCATGGATGTGTGTGATGTCCTTAGGTTAGTTAGGTTTAAGTAGTTCTAAGTTCTAGGGGACTGATGACCTCAGAAGTTAAGTCCCATAGTGCTCAGAGCCATTTGAACCATTTTTTTTGTATCACTTGTGAGCGAAGGCTATGACATGATTCTAGTGGTAGATTTCTTGTTTCAGAGTCATGTCAAAATTGACTATGGAGAGAAACTGTGGAGCTTAGCCAAATGTTATTTCAGCAAGGGGAAACTGTTGTCAATGAAGTACCATTGCAAGGGGCATTCATCGTAATGAACAAATCCATTGAACTGCATACATCATGCCAATTTGCATGATTTTGTGTCTAGGGGCACCAAGAAGTCACTTTGGGTGAATGTGGAGTCAAGTCTATCTGTGGGTACAGTGTGTATTGTCGCAGCATTAGAAGAAAGTGTTGCAGTATTGTACATGTATAGGAGGGGGAACAGCAGGTGAGTAGTACCTGTGAACATGGATAATTATATAGCCATAGAAGTGAATGAGAAAAAGGGATATTTACAGTGAATTTAGATGTTCCAGTTGAGGAGGATTGTTGCACGAGGGTTGTCCATAATGAACAACCACAAGCTGCTGATTGAACTGCATTACGTAAGAAAATTGAGCATTTGAAGGGCGTGGAGAAGGAGCAGATGGAAGAATTGTTATGGGAATCTGAGGATGAGTGTTTCCACAAGAGCCGGTGTCAGCAGCTCCAGTAGTTCAGCATAGAATATCAATGGGGAAGGAGGCACAAGTTTACTGTAAACCCTATTGTATATCATGTATTTGCAACTAATAGTAGTGGATTTTATTAACCATCAGCTATCTGATGGTATAACAGAACATAGTAAGACTTCTTGGGGAACCGGGAATGTGGTTGTGACAAAAAAATCTATGGATCGGACATGGAAATAGAAATTCTGCTGTGACTATAATTCTCTCAACAGCAGGACAGTAATGGATTTGTACCCTATTCCTAATATACCTGAGACTTTGGATCACTTGGGACGATGCCAGTGCTTTTTGACCATGGATCTGACAACTGGTTATCATCAGTTAGAAGTGGCTCCAGAGGGCCATCTGAAAACTGCAGTCTCCATGCCCAGAGGCCATAGCCAACATAGAAGGATACCATTTGGTCTAAAGAATGCTCCTGCAACATTTCAAAGATTGTTGGACAGTGTGTTGAGGTGTTTGAAACCAAAGCAGCGTCTCATACACCTAGACAACATCACGGTATTTTGAGTAGCATGGAACAGCATAGGCAGTGTCTAAGTGAAGTGTTTAACAGCTTTTGAGTGGCACAATTGATGTGTCTGGAGAAGTGTCATTTTGTGTTGGAGGAAATGAGGTATTTGGGCCATATTACTGGTAAGGACAGAATGCAGACTGAGGTTGGTACAGAACCAAAAACAATTAAAGTAGTTCAGTCTTTTCTTGGACTCTCAAATTTCTATAGAAAATTTGTGAAGGGATCTGCCGACATAGCACGATTGTTGACACAGTTGTTATGAAAAGGTGTGAACTTTGAGTAGATGGGGGAGTGTTGGTAAGCATTTGACAAATAGAAGGAAGTGTTGACATCGAGTCTGCTCCTAGTTTCCCCAGATTTTGAGAAGGAGATTATTCTGGCCTGTGCTGCATCTAATCAGGAACTAGGGTGTGTTTTTAGCCAAGGAACTGATGGAAATGTGTTGACAATGAGTCCGGTCCTTGTTTTCCTAGATTTCAAGGAGGAGATTATGCTGGCATGTGATGCATCTAATCAGAAATTGGTGGTAAGGAGCATCCTGTGGCCTATGTGTCAAGAGAGTTGAATACAGTGTAAAAGAATTACTCAATGACAGAGAGGGAAATGTTTAGTGTGGTTTATGGGGTTATGTATTTTAAGTGTTATTTGTATATGAGAAAACACTGTGTGGTAACAGACCAAGCCACTTTGAAATGGTTATTGGGACTAAAAGATCCATCTAATAGACATGCAAGATGGGCTTTGAGGCTTAGTGAGTTTGACTATGAAGTCCCACACAAGCCAGGGAAAAAGCATGATAATGTGGACTCACTAAATAGAAATGTTGCAATGGCAAAAATCCTGGGTCGCAATCTTGCAGTATGGCGGAAAATGCAGGACACTGACGTTGATTGTAAGCAGTACTGCACACAGCCACAGTGTAGCATGTATGATGGTCTTCTGTGCTGAGAAACGAGGTTAGGACCATGAGTAGTGGTGCCATCAAAGTTGAAGGAGGACGTATTAAGGGAAGTGCATGGTCATGTATTGTCTGGTCATGGTGGATGTAGGTCAATAAATAGGAGAGTGGTCCTGATGAAAGGGAAAGAGGAATGACATATACCATTAAGTGAGAAGGGCTGATGTGAGTTGCAAACAGATATAACTGCAGAGATTACCAAGAGTATCAAACACATTTTCTATGTTGCTGATTAATGTCACGGACCATTAAGTCGAACACCAGCAGGAAACATGAATCTGGTCCAGGAGGGCAAAGGTGGTGTTCTGGTTTTTCATCAGTTGACAGTTTGTGGAAGAATATAGCCCATACTGCCTGCTTCATTTTCAACAAATCCTCAGTATTATTTCTAATGGACATCCCATAATACTGCTGTAGTTCATCAACCATTTTGTCTGTCGGCCTGCCTCTTATGGTTTTACCATCAGAAAGATTCTTGTCTCTCAAACTTTGTTTCAACTTCCTCAACCTAGTGCCCATCCTCTTCTGGACATGACCAACACAGCAATCCACAGACTTCTTTATAAAAATTACTGATTTGCACATAAAAATTTTAACATTTTCAACCAGTGTAAATTATATTTAAAAAATAAAATAAAATACTTCCAATGTGAGTTTATAAGTGATATAGGAAAATTGCAAATTTTATAATGAGGTAAAAAGCTGAAAATGTGGGGAAAAAATTCCATTCTAACCCCCCTTCAGTTTGGTAATGGAACCTAGCAAGCAAAACCTGCCATTTTACCATCACATGGCATCGGTGGAGGTAAAGACTGGCCAAGCATAATTATACATTCTGTTTCAGTTTCCAGTAATGGGGAAGCATGCAAAATTCCAGTGCTATCCCATCTATCTGTACCCAGTAAAGTGAGGGGCTTTGAAGAAGTTCATGGTAGTGAGGATTGAGGGGGTGTTACTAATCTCAGCAGATAAAGAAAGATAACTGTGTATCCAACCAGGATGATACACTTCGAACCAAATGCATGTGTGGTGCAATCGTTTCTAGCCAGGCAACATGAGATAGAAAGCACAAGGAGTATAGTGAAACCCAAGCTGAGTCTACAGCGAGTCAGCTTGGATTGGGTTTACTCCATTTACAGAAGTCTGGTGGTAGTAGCAAGCTGCTATCAAGAGGGTGGATTCATGGAAGCTAGATGCATCAAACTTAGAGGAAGTAGAATACTAATTAATGGGACGATATGCAAGACCCACTTTTCATCTACCAGCACCAACTGAACATCACACAACTGCAACTGTTCTGGGCAAAGGCAACAGGATTTTTGTCCAAATGAAATATAACCTTTCTGTATGCCGAGCAAAAGGAGCACATCTCAACCGAGCAGCTGATGCAGTATGTCATGCTTTCTACATCTACATCTACATCTACATTTATACTCCGCAAGCCACCCAACGGTGTGTGGCGGAGGGCACTTTACGTGCCACTGTCATTACCTCCCTTTCCTGTTCCAGTCGCGTATGGTTCGCGGGAAGAACGACTGTCTGAAAGCCTCCGTGCGTGCTCTAATCTCTCTAATTTTACATTCGTGATCTCCTTGGGAGGTATAAGTAGGGGGAAGCAATATATTCGATACCTCATCCAGAAACGCACCCTCTCGAAACCTGGTCAGCAAGCTACACCGCGATGCACAGCGCCTCTCTTGCAGAGTCTGCCACTTGAGTTTGTTAAACATCTCCATAACGCTATCACGGTTACCAAATAACCCTGTGATGAAATGCGCCGCTCTTCTTTGGATGTTATCTATCTCCTCTGTCAACCCGATCTGGTACGGATCCCACACCGATGAGCAATACTCAAGTATAGGTCGAACGAGTTTTTTGTAAGCCACCTCCTTTGTTGATGGACTACATTTTCTAAGGACTCTCCCAATGAATCTCAACCTGGTACACGCCTTACCAACAGTTAATTTTATATGATCATTCCACTTCAAATCGTTCCGCACGCATACTCCCAGATATTTTACAGAAGTAACTGCTACCAGTGTTTGTTCCGCTATCATATAATCATACAATAAAGGATCCTTCTTTCTATGTATTCGCAATACATTACATTTGTCCATGTTAAGTGTCAGTTGCCACTCCCTGCACCAAGTGCCTATCCGCTGCAGATCTTCCTGCATTTCGCTACAATTTTCTAATGCTGCAACTTCTCTGTATACTACAGCATCATCCGCGAAAAGCCGCATGGAACTTCTGACACTATCTACTAGGTCATTTATATATATTGTGAAAAGCAATGGTCCCACAACACTCCCCTGTGGCACGCCAGAGGTTTTTTAACGTCTGTAGACGTCTCTCCATTGATAACAACATGCTGTGTTCTGTTTGCTAAAAACTCTTCAATCCAGCCACACAGCTGGTCTGATATTCTGTAGGCTCTTACTTTGTTTATCAGGCGACAGTGCGGAACTGTATCGAACGCCTTCCGGAAGTCAAGAAAAATAGCATTTACCTGGGAGCCTGTATCTAATATTTTCTGGGTCTCTTGAACAAATAAAGCGAGTTGGGTCTCACACGATCGCTGTTTCCGGAATCCATGTTGATTCCTACATAGTAGATTCTGGGTTTCCAAAAACGACATGATACTCGAGCAAAAAACATGTTTTAAAATTCTACAACAGATTGGTCTATAGTTTTGCGCATCTGCTCGACGACCCTTCTTGAAGACTGGGACTACCTGTGCTCTTTTCCAATCATTTGGAACCTTCCGTTCCTCTAGAGACTTGCGGTACATGGCTGTTAGAAGGGGGGCAAGTTCTTTCGCGTACTCTGTGTAGAATCGAATTGGTATCCCGTCAGGTCCAGTGGACTTTCTTCTGTTGAGTGATTCCAGTTGTTTTTCTATTCCTTGGACACTTATTTCGATGTCAGCCATTTTTTCGTTTGTGCGAGGATTTAGAGAAGGAACTGCAGTGCAGTCTTCTTCTGTGAAACAGCTTTGGAAAAAGGTGTTTAGTATTTCAGCTTTACGCATGTCACCCTCTGTTTCAATGCCATCATCATCCCGGAGTGTCTGGATATGCTGTTTCGAGCCACTTACTGATTTAACGTAAGACCAGAACTTCCTAGGATTTTCTGTCAAGTCGGTACACAGAATTTTACTTTCGAATTCACTGAACGCTTCACGCATAGCCCTCCTTACGCTAATTTTGACATTGTTTAGCTTCTGTTTGTCTGAGAGGTTTTGGCTGCGTTTAAACTTGGAGTGAAGCTCTCTTTGCTTTCGCAGTAGTTTCCTAACTTTGTTGTTGTTCCACGGTGGGTTTTTCCCGTCCCTCACAGTTTTACTCGGCACGTACCTGTCTAAAACGCATTTTACGATTGCCTTCAACTTTTTCCATAAACACTCAACATTGTCAGTGTCAGAACAGAAATTTTCGTTTTGATCTGTTAGGTAGTCTGAAATCTGCCTTCTATTACTCTTGCTAAACAGATAAACCTTCCTCCCTTTTTTTATATTCCTATCAACTTCCATATTCAGGGATTCTGCAATGGCCTTATGATCACTGATTCACTGTTCTGCACATACAGAGTCGAAAAGTTCGGGTCTGTTTGTTATCAGTAGGTCCAAGATGTTATCTCCACGAGTCGGTTCTCTGTTTAATTGCTCAAGGTAATTTTCGGATAGTGCACTCAGTATAATGTCACTCGATGCTCTGTCCCTACCACCCGTCCTAAATATCTGAGTGTCCCAGTCTATATCTGGTAAATTGAAATCTCCACCTAAGACTATAACATGCTGAGAAAATTTATGTGAAATGTATTCCAAATTTTCTCTCAGTTGTTCTGCCACTAATGCTGCTGAGTCGGGAGGTCGGTAAAAGGAGCCAATTATTAACCTAGCTCAGTTGTTGAGTGTAACCTCCACCCATAAAAATTCACAGGAACTATCCACTTCTACTTCACTACAGGATAAACTACTACTAACAGCGACGAACACTCCACCACCGGTTGCATGCAATCTATCCTTTCTAAACACCGTCTGTACCTTTGTAAAAATTTCGGCAGAATTTATCTCTGGCTTCAGCCAGCTTTCTGTACCTATAACGATTTCCGCTTCGGTGCTTTCTATCAGCGCTTGAAGTTCCGGTACTTTACTAACGCAGCTTCGACAGTTTACAATTACAATACCGATTGCTGCTTGGTGCCCGCATGTCCTGACTTTGCCCCGCACCCGTTGAGACTGTTTCCCTTTCTGTACTTGCCCAAGGCCATCTAACCTAAAAAACCGCACAGCCCACGCCACACAACCCCTGCTACCCGTGTAGCCACTTGTTGCGTGTAGTGGACTCCTGACCTATCCAGCAGAACCCGAAACCCCACCATCCTATGGCGCAAGTCGAGGAATCTGCAGCCCACACGGTCGCAGAACCGTCCCAGCCTCTGATTCAGACGCTCCACTCGGCTCTGTACCAAAGATCCGCAGTCAGTCCTGTCGATGATGCTGCAGATGGTGAGCTCTGCTTTCATCCACTAGCGAGACCGGCAGTCTTCACCAAATCAGATAGCCGCCGGAAGACAGAGAGGATTTCCTCCGATACATAGCGACACACATCATTGGTGGCGACATGAGTGACCACCTGCAGATGGGTGCACCCTGTACCCTTCATGGCATCCGGAAGGAACCTTTCCACATCTGGAATGACTCCCCCCGGTATGCACACGGAGTGCACATTGGTTTTCTTCCCCTCTCTTGCTGCCATATCCCTAAGGGGCCCCATTACGCACCTGACGTTGGAGCTCCCAACTACCAGTAAGTTCACCCTTTGCAACTGCCCGGGTCTTGCAGACTGAGGGGCAACCTCTGGAACAGGACAAGCAGCCATGTCAGGCCGAAGATCAGTATCAGCCTGAGACAGAGCCTGAAACCGGTTCGTCAGACAAACTGCAGAGGCCTTCCGTTCAGCCCTCCGGAATGTCTTTTGCCCCCTGCCACACCTTGAGACGACCTCCCACTCTACCACAGGTGAGGGATCAGCCTCAATGCGGGCAGTATCCCGGGCAACCACAGTCGTAGTCCTATCGGTTGGTTGGTTGGTTGGTTTTTTGGGGGAGGAGACCAGACAGCGAGGTCATCGGTCTCATCGGATTAGGGGCGGATGGGGAAGGAAGTCGGCCGTGCCCTTTGAAAGGAACCATCCCGGCATTTGCCTGGAGCGATTTAGGGAAATCACGGAAAACCTAAATCAGGATGGCCGGACGCGGGATTGAACCGTCGTCCTCCCGAGTGCGAGTCCAGTGTGCTAACCACTGCGCCACCTCGCTCGGTAGTCCTATCGGGGGATGTGTGGGACGAGCTGGCCGTCCCTGACAAACCCCCATCCGGACCCCCACAGTGATGCCCATTGGCAACAGCCTCAAGCTGTGTGACCGAAGCCAACACTGCCTGAAGCTGGCAGCGAAGGGATGCCAACTCAGCCTGCATCCGAACACAGCAGTTGCAGTCCCTATCCATGCTAAAAACTGTTGTGCAAAGAACGTCTGAACTAATCTACAGAGAGCGCAAACAAATCGACACAAAATTTAAACGGTTATTAAAATACAAGATTGCCTAGTAAATGCAGTAATGCTGCTACTTGCGCACTGCTGACACACTGCTCGGCGGCAGAAGGAGACTACGCGATTTTACACTATTCAGGTACTAAAACGCAATGCTACAACTCTCAAATACTATAATACGCCCGAAATTTATGAATTAAACAATGCAAGTACCAAAAACACGCAGAGAAATAAAGAATTAAACTATGTAACAAATGAGTGAGCTAGGAGTATACGACTTGCTGCTGCAGCTGCTTATCCAACGGCGGCAGGGAGCACTTTACAGAGAAGCACAGCACTGGGTAACAGACGTGAGTGCCACTGTGCTGAGTGTCATAGCAGCAGCCCCCCCCCCCCCCTCTCTCTCTCTCTCTCTCTCTCTCTCTCTCTCTCTCCATCTGAACAGGCCTCGGAAGGCCCAATGGTACTGACCAGCCGCCGTGTCATCCTCAGCCCACAGACATCATGGGATGCAGATATGGAGGGCCATATGGTCAGCACACCACCGTCCTGGCCGTATGTCAGTTTATGAGACTGGAGCCGCTAATTCTCAATCAAGTAGCTCCTCAGTTTGCTTCACAAGGACTGAGTGCACCCCACTTGCCAACAGCAGTTGGCAGACCAGATGGTCACCCATCCAAGTGCTAGCCCAGCCTGACAGCACTTAACTTCGATGATCTGTCGGGAACCAATGCTACCACTCTGGCAAGACTGTTGGCCATAGAGCAGCCCCACCTCTGTTAGATTTCCTTTTCATTCTTATAAGGCAGAAAGCCAGCAAACAAAAGGTACCATGAGTGCTACAAATCCCAGCAGATTGGATATAAAGACTGTGAGAGGAGAAGGGACCTCTGAAATTCTTGGTGTCTAGTGCTTAAGTAACAGTGGAACATTAGGAGTCAAGCACATGTGGATGATGCAAAATGTGTGGAGTACCACAAAATAATATATTTTATTATGATCACTTGTAGAAGACATGTAATAGATTAGACTGTGCTTAAGAGAAGTTCCTGTAACTGAGGAGCGTGTACAGCAGTTAGAGGTTGACCTGGGAACTGGGCCTTCCCAGGGGAGAAAACAATGTAGTGGCATCACCACATAAGGCAATTTCAGTGTGAATTTGTGAGAGGGGATTACAGCCGTAATAGTAAGTCAAGTGTAGGCTTGTTGATAATAACTTTGTGCAACGTGAAGTAGCAAATTACATTGGGCTGCCGTTGGCACAAAGGTGTGCTCAGCGAGATTGTGAATAACTCTTGCCACAAGCCGCCATCAAAACCAGCACACTGGCACTAACCTACTGTGTGTCAGAACATAACTTTATGAGACACATTCACAAAACATAGGCAAACAGCTGAGTATAAATAGGAGGCGGTCAAGTAATACCACCGTCTTTAGAGTCACAGCTCTCTTGGAGAATGGTGCTTTGCTACACCAGTGGCCACATGAAGCTTCCAATGGAGGACCACAGTTCCAGTCTGTGGTGGGGCCACAGATCTACTCCCTGAATTCACAAGCAACTCGGAGCCAGTCAACAGCAGGCCAGACCAGGCTCTTCAGTAGCACAGTTTACTCCTGCTCAGCGGCAGGAGGGGGCTGGGGGAAGGTCACATCTCAGCTGCTGCAGGGGACAACCACTCAGTAGCACCCGCCTTCTGCCATCATGGGGAGTGGGTCAATATGTGATGTGGCGCAAGTGCCACTTGTCACAGGAGGTCGGAGTATGTCCATCATCGAAGCGTTTGCGGCTGGGTAGCATGCCTCTCCATGACTGTCACAACTGGGTCACAGGTAACGGGGTTGCATCCTTGGCTAAGCAGAGCAACCAAACTGCTGAGTAAGCGGTATTCAACATGAGTGGGACAACAGGTACTTGTAACACCTGAGGCAAAGGAAAATAAAATGTTTACAGATTGCCACAGTGTCTCTTTGCAGCTGTGAGCTGCTCTGTGTCCCATTCCATAGCCTTCACTTCAGCATCCCCATACCTCTGGTAACTTCATTATGTATTTTTCATATGTACTTGTATCTTTTAATATGACAACTGGTCTATAAGACCAGAAATATGTTTTTTTGATGATGACATGTCACAGACAGGTCTGACATATTTTTGCGTTTCAACATGCACATGAAGAATGGCTTCAAAGGCCGAAATCATGATTGTGCGAAATAAATAAGCAAATTAACAATCAGATGGTGGAAATTGCTTTCAAAATTTTTATTGACATCTTTCATTGCAGAGAAATTGTTGTAATACAAGATAGGAGAGACACACTCACGGAAATATAAGCAACAGAATGGTGTCCATCAAAGAAGTGTTTTAAGTCTTATCCTATTCATCACTCATGTAGACAGCATAACCAGCACAATGAAGTGTTCTATACAACTTGTCAATTGCATATGATATTTCAAAGACTGGAGGAGTGGGAACAAAATACAGTATAGATTTTTCATTTTCAAAAAAATATTAACTGTGTGTGTCCGTGTTAATCCTGACTGTCGTAAATGTAATGAACTAGAACTACATTGCCAGAAAAGAAATTAGTACACCCTTTTAGAGGTTTCCATTTCACTGTGTATTTATTGTTGCAACAGTGCATATGAAGTACATGAAATGATTACATTTACAGATCAATAGTACAAGTGGTTCTGACATACTAGGTATTAATCCATGCTGAAACATACATATTAGTATGTGGTATGTGGTGTAGCCTCCACAGGCAACAATGCAGGTGCTGACTCTGGCATCCGGTCAATCAAACCTAAAGCGAATACTGCCCTGCGATATGTTATTCCATCCTGCTCGACCTATTTATGTCGTTCTGTAAGAGTTGTTGGTTCCCAAGTCATAAGAATCACTTATCATCATATCTTACACATGCTCAACTGGAGACAAGTCTGGAGATCGTGCCGGCCTAGCAACTTGTTGCACATCTTGCAGAGCACATAGAGTCTCACAGGCAGTGGGTGGGCAAGCATTATTCTATTGGAATGACACATCACCATCCTGTTGCAAGAATGGCAAAAGAACTTGTCTAACAACTTCTGCATGTACTAAGTGCTGGTTAGTGTCCCTTCCAGAAACACCAAGATGAACATGAGTTGCATCCTATTGCACTCCAAGCCATATGGCCTGGGATGGGGCCAGGCTGTTTTGGACAAATGCATTCTACAAGACAGCACTCACCAGATCTAAGTTGTACATGCAAACGACCATCACTTGCATACAGGCAAAACCTGCTTTCATCACTGAAGGCCATGGTTGCCATTCCATCTTCCAAGTGATTCGGTGATGGCACTAGACAAGCCGTGCATGTTGATGCTGTGGTGTGAGTGGAAGACAGGTTAGAGGTGTGCGTGCTCATAGTCCCATTGCTAGTAACTGGCTTGCAACAGGTTATGTTGACACGTCTGGGCTCACAAGCCCTCTTTGTCTGTCCTGTGATAACTATATGATCTGCCACAGCTACCCTTACAATATGACGATCCTGGCAGGCGTCTGTGCTTCGTGGACATCCGGAACGTCATCTACAGCATTGAAAATTTTCGTGTGACCACTGATACCAGCATCGTTGCACAACTGATGCAGCATATCTGACTTGTGTCGTAATTCTCTGAAATGAAGGGCCACATTTTGACTCCTTTCAAACACATTCAGGTTGGTCGTAGGAAACATGAGTGTGTCTCCATGGCACGGGTGCCTGGTTACTTCAATTTGCACCACACTGAGTCCTGCTATGTAGTGGGAAGCCATCAGAAGAACAAGCACTATGAACAACCATTAGTTCAATGATTAATGTTGTGGTGACTGTTAGAAATGATCATTCTCATTCCGGCTCCCACCAAGTGCGAAGTGCATGCTCTAATTCGCTTCCTAAATGCTAACAACATGAATGCTGCTCTGATTCATCACAAAATTGTTTCAGTTTTTGGAGAGGCCATAATGTCAAGGCAGCATGTAATGAAATGGGTACAGAATTTCAATTTTGGAAGGACGGAAATTCACAATGAAGACAGAAGCGGAAGGCCGTCTGTTGTGACTGATGATGTGGTGCAGAAAATTGAAGAACATCTTCTCTCTGATTGCTGTTTAACAATGGACGATCTGCATGCAGTTTTTCCAAAGATTTCATGAACAGTTGTTCATGAAATCATAACTGATCAAATAAATTATCACATGTTGTGTGCACTTACCAAATTGATGCCGGTTGCGAATTTCTTGATTGTCTTGAGACTGAAGGCGAGGCTTTTCTCAACTCTATAGTGACAGGAGATGAAACCCGGGCTTATCACCATACTCCAGACAGCAAACAACCATCAATGCAGTGGCACTATACTCATTCTCCTTCAGCCAAAAACTTCAAAATTCAGCGAACAGTGAGAAAAATCATGGTGTCAAAGCTTTGGGACAGAAAGCGGTTCTGCTCATTGATTTTCTGGAAAGGAGTGAAACAATAAATGCTGAAAGATACTGTAAGCCATACAAAACAAACATCACGGGATATTGACAATGGATGCCTGTTTCCTTCATGACAACGCACATCTGCACACCAGTCACGCAACACAAGAGTTGTTGACTTTGTTTGGCTGGGATGTTTTAAGGCAGCCCTGTCACAGCACCAATCTCACATCTAGTGACTATCATCTGTTTATGAAATTAAAGGAACACCTTCATGGAAAACACTTTTCCGATGACAATACGATGAAAATGAAAGTGAAGAACTGACTGAAAAAGATGGTGGGATATGTCTATGACACAGGAATATAAAAACTCATCCCACGGATGACAAAAGGTATTGAGGTAAATGGTGATTATGAGGAAAAGTAATGCAAGACCTACACGAAAATGCATGATTTTTTTTCTTTTTGTTGACAGTGTATGTTTCAGTTAACACCATTCTCTATTTTAATGATTCAGTCTGGTTCCTGTGGGTCTTATATTTGACACAAGGCAAACATAGTTGCCACAACTACAGATCCTTAAAATATGAGCACTTAAATGCATCAATAGGCAGATGTGAGATTCAGACAGGTCTTGTCTATCTGTAAGCCACACATAAGCCATAAGCCATTAGGAACCCACGTAAAACAGTTAAATATAGAGAATAATTTTAGTACATATTAAGATTCTCAGACTGTCCTGGAACAGAGCCACATTGGCTGTTTGAGGGCAAACATACAATTTAAATCACTTTTGGACAACTTGCTACTCCCAGTTTTCTGTCAACATGCATTCTGTGGGATTACATGTGTTTCAAGTTAGGTGTATGATTTTTGGCAGACCACTGCATCTGTTTGACTTGTGAATCAAACTTTCAGTTCTCGTTGGACATATACTAAAACAGTCTCTCTGTTTTGGCATGAGTTAATAACGAATGTATATTTGTAAGTTGTGAATAAATTTTGGTTCTCACTTATCATTCTTATGTGTATTATTTCATGATCACGTGTCTTCATGCTCATCTGTATATCATGACTCCATGAACTAAGCATCTCCAACCCCAATAGTTACCAGTGGGTCATTCCATGTCAAGTGTCCCAGTTTAGAAGATGATCGCAGTTCAGCCACCTTGGTTGAGGTGTTAGAGCCATTTTTGTGAAGACCACTTTAACAGAGACGAAAAAGTCATGAAGAAATTGTCAAGTTTGACTTTCCACTGTTCCTAATGTAAAAGAGCTAGACTCTTGCTTCTGGGTATAGTGGTACAACTTTGTGTGCTCTAAACACAAATGTTGAAAGTAGAGTTCAGAAAGCAATGCATTTGGCATAATCTCAATTCAAAGTGGGCAACAAAACATATCACGAGAAATTTTCCCCATAGTTTAATGAGGCATAAGTAGCGGAGAAAGTGCACTATGGACCTGGTCTTTTGCCAAACTACTGTCTGTCTGGGTGCTTAGTATATCACAAATTTTGGTCTAACTTGTGTGTTTAATTATTGTGCTACAATCCTGTAAATTTGCTAAAAAACATGAATGTATCAAAATATACCCGTGTGCAAAGTCATGTATCTCAAAATGGACACCTATCACACTAAATTCATTAACATCATTCAACAGAGCACATTTCATTCTATTAGAAAAACTTATTTTCATTTTGGTTTTTTCATTTTTTGTTTTGTTTCTTTCATTCAACAAAAGGTGCTTGTTCTGTGGATAAATGCTCAATGTGTGGCTTCAAATTCTGATTCAAGACATAGAACAAAATATTGCTTGTGTGGGATATGAGACCATTAGTTCGGTATTTGGAGCAGTTCCTGATTGATCTTGTCTTATGTGTGGGGATGAAGAGAGACTTTGACTCCCCTATTTCTCATATTCTTGAACACAATTGACGCAGCACATCAGTGCCCTCCCGTCCAATTTCTTTGATTACCTTCCAAGATATACTGTCTAGACCAGCAGAGTTATAGTTCTTCAAAGTTGAAAGCTGTTCTCTGTTTCACTGCATAAGATTGTAGGTTGTGATGTAAGTTGCTTTCTGTACTGTTGCTAATTCCAGAATACATTTTTTTTTCACAGCACTGCTTCCACCTCACAGTTTTGTCTTCTTTGTCTCCAACAGGATTCCATTCTCATCTTCTTTCTTCTACCACTGACAAATGAGTATTAAATTTACTGGTGATGCTGTAGAGTTTCTTGATGAGTTCATGTAGTTGATTGTAATTATGATGATGCTCTGTCTCATCACACATACCATTAATGAAGTGTGACCTGTCATTTCTGCAATTCTGTTGTATTTCTTTGCACAATTTCTTATATCTGTCTTGACCCTGGGTCGTGTGGATACTAGTTTTCTTCAGATTGATTCTCTCTTCAATTAACTTAACTGTGCACTGTGATGTCGAGGGATGTTTTTCACTTTGCAGTTGTTCCGATGTTGTAAGTGACAAGGAAATGACCTCCTTTCTTAGGTCTGATGTTTGTGATGCTGGTGCATCCTTATCAAGACTGATTTTGTGGAGTTTTGGTCTTACAAGCTCACCAAATTCACAAAGACATTCCTTGTTTGTGAGTCTTAGTAATTTAAGCTTAATCACATTTTCATGGACAGAAGATTATGACCACTTCCATAGTCAGCTCCAGGGAAGGTCTTACAGTCCAAGACCAGTCTTCCAATATCTTCGCAGTAGGATGAAGTTAGCAGTTTCTAAATGTATTACCTATAATAATTATAATAGTAAAGGGAAAAATATAATTATAAGATCTATAAAATCTGTTACCAGGTGATATCCAAGTGCACAATCATGTTGAGTGATGGAGCAGAGTGTTACAGACAGCCAGTTCGTTAGTCACATAGAAGTTTAGCAAGTACCTCCCTCGGTTATTTCTCTCACCCAGACCATAATGTCCAAGCAGTGGTTTTAAGTGTGTGTCTTGGGTAGTATCTCCAATTTTAGCAAATCTCCTGAACTATTGTCTGTTCTTTGCAAGGGATCTTACTAAGGACTTGTTCCAATTGTTCACAGAATTTGTCTGTCTCCTCATCCAATTGTGAAGCACAGGTCTGAATGATGTGTTTACATGGAGAAGCATTTAATTGACCCTGTCATAAATGGGTTAATAACCAATAACACAGTTGTTCAGGTGTTGAGAAACAACTATTGCAACACCATTTCTGCTTTGGTCACTACTTTACGAAAAGTACACAATGTGCTTTCCTTGGGTCATGAAGTAGTCACTTCCTCTCCAGTGAGGCCTAGAATATACGGGTCACTCACATTATATATATATATATATATATATATATATATATGTGTGTGTGTGTGTGTGTGTGTGTCAATCAACGTGTGTGTGTGTGTGTGTGTGTGTGTGTGTGTGTGTGTGTGTGTGTGTGTGTGTCAATCAATTGAGGTGGACAAGAAAGAAAGTCAGACATCTACAAAAAGGTAACACCTTAATAAGTTTAATTACAGTTTGTACACTTAATAATTGAGATGTACTTAACTTTGAATGCTGTGAGGTCTTCGACTGTGTTGAGTTATATACAAGGAGACTAATGTTCTTGATAGAAATAAACGGTCTTGAATGCCGATACAATCAGATAGTCTCTGGTAACTGGTAATGTTTAGTAATGTCAGATTAAGTTGATGCATTTTCCTTACTGCAGTCTTCTGTTCAAATGGCTCTGAGCACTATGGGACTTAACATATGAAGTCATCAGTCCTCTAGAACTTAGAACTACTTAAACCTAACTAACCTAAGGACATCACACACATCCATGCCTGAGGCAGGATTTGAACCTGCAACTGTAGCGGTCACGCGGTTACAGACACAAGTGCCTAGAACCGCTTGGCCACAATGGCCGGCTGCAGTCTTCCATACTCAGATTGATACGTTCTGTACATGTACTTAGTCCGGGGTGAAGGTCTGAGTGCGGCTGCTTTAAACAACACAATGGCCAATTAAGAGTCATAGGCTGTGAGGTCATGTGAATTCAACATCCTCTGGTTTCATATATATGTGGTGCCCCCCATCAGAGACAGCAAGTTGTGAAGAGCAAGCTCCCTGACAGCAAGCTGGTGGGAGATTTAAATGTGCCATCTCCCACGTAGCTGGGTGCGACACACTGGGTGCAGTCAATACGGATTACTGCAAGTGCTCTCCTCTGCTATGACATCATTCACTTGTTGGCTAATGAAGTCCTTCATAATTGGCTGTAAATGTCGAGGTATGTGATACTGTTGTTGTGGTTTTCAGTCCAGAGACTGGTTTGATGCAGCTCTCCATGCTACTCTATCATGTGCAAGCTGCTTCTTCTCCAAGTACCTACTGCAACCAATATCCTTCTTAATCTGCTTTGTGTCTTCATCTCTTGGTCTCCGTCTGACAATTTTTACCCTCCACACTCTCCACCAATACTAAATTGGTGATACCTTGATGCCTCAGAACATATCCTACCAACCAGTCCCTTCTTCTAGACAAGTTTTTCCACAAATTCCTCTTCTCCCAAATTCTATTCAGTACCTTCTCATTAGCTATGTGATCTACCCATGTAATCTTCAGCATTCCTCCATCCCACAACATTTCGAAAGCTTCTATTCTCTTCTTGTTAAAGTATTTATTGTCCATGTTTCACTTCCATATGTGGCTACATTCCATACAAATACTTTCAGAAAACACTTCCTGACACTTAAATCTATATCAATGTTAACAAATTTCTGTTCTTCATAAACACTTACCTTGCCGTAGCCAGTCTACATTTTATATTCTCTTGACTTCGAGCATCACGAGTTATTTTGCTCCCCAAATAGCAAAACTCCTTTACTACTTTAAGTGTCTCATTTTCTAATCTAATTCCCTCAGCGTCACCTGAGTTCATGCGCCTACATTCCATTATCCTCATTTTGCTTTTATTGATGTTCATCTTATATCCTCCTTTCAAGACACTGTCCATTCTGTTCAACTGCTCTTCCAGGTCCTTTGCTGTCTCTGACAGAAGTACAATGTCATTGGCAAACCTCAATGTCTTTATTTCATCTCCATGGATTTTAATTCCTACTCCAAATTTTTCTTTTGTTTACTTTACTGCTTGCTCAATATACAGATCGAATAACATCAATGATAGACTACAACCCTGTCTCGCTCCCTTCTCAATCACTGCTTCCCTTTCATGCCCTTCTACTCTTATAATGTCCACAGCTCGTGGTCTCACGGTAGCTTTCTCACTGCCTGAGCACGGGGTCCCGGGTTCAATTCCCGGCGGGTCAAGGATTTTCACCTGCCTCGAGATGACTGGGTGTTGTGTCATCTTCATCATCATCATACATCCCCATTATGGTTGGCGGAAGGCAATGGCAAACCACCTCCGCTAGGACCTTGCCTAGTACAGCGGTGTGGGTCTCCCACATCGTCCAGTACGCTCTGTCAAGGAGTATGGGACTTCATCATCATCACTCTTATAACTACCATCTGGTTTCTGTACAAATTGTAAATTGCCTTTCGCTCCCTGTATGTGACCCTTGCTACCTTCAGAATTTGAAAGAGAATATTCCAGTCAACATTGTCAAAAGCTTTCTCCAAGTCTACAAATGCCAGAAACATAGGTTTGCCTTTCCTTAATCTATCTTCTAAGATAAGTCGTAGGGTCAGTATTGCCTCATGTGTTCCAACATTTCTACAGAATCAAACTGGTCTTCCCCAAGGTCAGCTTCTACCAGTTTCCATTTGTCTGTAAAGAATTCGTGTTAGTATTTTCGAACTGTGACCCATTAAGCTGATAGTTCGGTAATTTTCACACCTGTCAACACCTTCTTTCTTTGGGATTGGAATTATTATATTCTTCTTAAAGTCTGAGGGTATTTTGCCTGTCTCATACATCTAGCTCACCAGATGGTAGAGTTTTATCATGGCAGGCTCTCCCAAGGCTATCAGTAGTTTTAATGGAATGTTGTCTACTCCCGGGGCCTTGTTTCAACTTAAGTCTTTCAGTGTTCTGTCAAATTCTTCACACAGTATCATATCTCCCCTCTCATCTTCATCTACGTCCTCTTCCATCTCCACAATATTGCCCTCAAGTACATTGCCCTTGCATAGACCCTCTATCTACTCCTTCCACCTTCCTGTTTTCCCTTCTTTGCTTAGTAAAGTTTTCCATTTGAGCTCTTGATATTCAAACAAGTTGTTCTCTTTTCTCCAAAGGTATCTTTAATTTTTCTGTAGGCAGTATCTATTGTACCCCTAGTGATATATGCCTCTACATTTGTACATTTAACCTTTAGCCATCCCTGCTTAGACATTTTGCACTACCTGCCGATCTTTTTTGAGACGTTTGTATTCCTTTTTACATGCTTTATTTACAGAATTTTTATATTTTCTCCTTTCATCAATTAAATTCAATATATCTTCTGTTACCCAAGGATTTCTACTAGCCCTCATCTTTTTACCTGCTTGATCCTCTGGTACCTTCACTATTTCATCCCTCAAAGCTACCCATTCTTCTTATACTGTATTTTTCCCCCATTCCTGTCAATCGTTCCTTTATGCTCTCCCTGGAACTCTCTACAACCTCTGGTTCTTTCAGTTTATCCAGGTCCCTTCTCTTTAAATTCCCACCTTTTTGTAGTTTCTTCAGTTTTAATCTACAGTTCATAACCAATAGATTGTGGCCAGAGTCCACATCTGCCCCTGGAAGTGTCTTACAATTTAAAATCTGGTTCCTAAATCTCTGTCTTACCATTATTTAATCTATCTAAAACCTTCCAGTATCTCCAGGCCTCTTCCGTGTATACAGCCTTCTTTCACGATTGTTAAACCAAGTGTTAGCTGTGATTAAGTTATGTCCCGTGCAAAATTCTACCAGGCAGCTTCCTCTTTCATTCCTTACTCCCAGTCCATATTCACCTACTACTTTTGCTTCTCTTCCTACTCTTACAATTGAATTCCAGTCCCCCTTGACTATTAAATTTTCTTCTCCCTTAACTATCTGAATAATTTCCTTTATCGCATCATACATATCTTTAATCTCATCATCATCTGTGGAGCTAGTGGCATATAAACTTGTACTACTGTGGTAGGCGTGGGCTTCGTGTCTATCTTGGCCACAATAATGCGTTCACTATGCTGTTTGTAGTAGCTTACCTACACTCCTATTTTTTATTCATTATTAAACCTACTCCTGCATTACCCCTATTTGATTTTGTATTTATAACCTTGTATTCACCTGACTTGAAGTCTTTTTCCTCCTGTCACCAAACTTCACTAATTCCCACTATATCTAACTTTAATCTATCCATTTCTCTTTTTAAATTTTCTAACCTATCTACCTGATTAAGGGACCTGACATTCCACACTCCAATCTGCAGAACACCAGTTTTGTTTCCTCCTGATAACAACGTCCTCCTGAGTAGTCCCCACCCGGAGATCCGAAGGGGGGACTATTTTACCTCCAGAATATTTTACACAAGAGGACACCATCATCATTTAACCATGCAATAAAGCTTCATGCCCTCGGGAAAACTTAAGGCTGTAGTTTCCCCTTACTTTCAGCCATTTGCAGTACCAGCACAGCAATGCTGTTTTGGTTAATGTTACAAGGCCGGATCAGTTAATCATCCAGACTGATGCCCCTGCAACTACTGGGAAGGCTGCTGCCCCTCTTCAGGAACCACACGTTTCTCTGGCCTCTTAACAGATACCGCTCTGTTGTGGTTGCACCTACGGTACGGCTATCTGTATTGCTGTGGTACGCAAGCCTCCCCAGGCAAGGTTCATGGTTCATGTGGGGGGGGGGGGGAGGAGGTATGTGATTTGGTTTTAAATATACAGGGTGTATCTAAGTCTTTGGACAATTATCAGTATTTATTTTACAAAAACTATAGAGCTTACAAGTTTGTGGTTTTCGACAAACAAAAGAGTAAATAATCAAGATTGTTTGCATACTTCTGTTAGCAGGTAGAAGCTGAATACAGAACACCACAGTCGCTGTTGTCATGAAATGGCATCACGCAAGGAGAAGGTGCAGTGTGTTCTGTTGTATCACGAGGCAAAATCTCCAGTTACGGTGCAGCAAAATTTTCAGACAGTATGGAAGAGAAGCACTGGATAGGAGGAGTATTGTTGTGTGGCACATGAAGCTTAAACAGACTGGCAAGGTGTTGGATCATTTGCAAACAGGTTAAAGCCTTTGGTCAGTGAACAAAATGTTGGTGCTGTGCTACAGACATTAATTATACACAACAGATTGCACTTGCATGCATTAAGGTCCAGACAAGACATGTGCTATAACCAGTTGATGGAACTTGCAGATAAGACATGCACTACAACCAGATGATGGAACTTGTTGAGCAGCTTTTTTGACTGAGATGTTGGCACAGATTGACACCAGCGGTAGCTTTGACAAATTTGTTTTTTGAGTGAGCTACTTTCCACATCAGGTAAAGTTAACAAGGAGAATGCAAGGATATGGTGTTGGAAAGTCCACATGTTGTCTTAGATCACATTAGTGATTCCCCTAAAATGAATGTATAGTGTAGTTTAATGCACAAAAGAGTCATTGGCCCTTTCTTTTTCTGACGAAAAATCGGTAATGGCTAACATCTATCTGGGTATGCTAGAACAGTTTTCAGAACTGGAACAGAGAGACTGGCAGCATGATTATATTTTCCAGCAAGTTGGTGCACCACTGCACTGGAGATTGCGTGTTATAAATTTTCTTAATGGATCATGTCCTGACAGTGGATTGGGCTTGATGGTCCCACAGCCTGGCCTCCAAGATCACCAGACATAATGCCTTTAGATTTGTTTCTGTGGGGTTACGTAAAGGACAAGGTTTATACTAAACAAGTATATGATCTGGATACATTAAGGAGGAGGCTAGCACATACTGTTGCTGTGTTTGGAAAGTAAATATTGATAATTGTATAAAACCTTCAGGGACCCTTGTACAGGTGCTTCATTCCCAGTTGGAGTTCTATGCTACATTATGGGTGTCACTGGTAATTGGCCTTGAGGAGAAAATAGATCATTGAATTCTAGTAACAATTTCTCTGTTTTTACTGTCTCTCTCTCTGTTCCCTTCAAATCCTGTACCTTCACATGTAATGCATGTTTAGTCACAGGTGGCATTTGATTATGGTTCACATGTGATGTGATCAAATCATGTACCTCCAAAGCACTTAAACTCGCTACTAACAATCCTTTCATAAGCTTTATCTCATCAGTGCTGAAATTATCCAAGCCGATTCAAAAAAATGGTTCAAATGGCTCTGAGAACTATGGGACCTAACATCTTAGGGCATCAATCCCCTAGAACTTAGAACTACTTAAACCTAACTAACCTAAGGACATCACACACATCCATGCCCGAGGCAGGATTCGAACCTGCGACCGTAGCAGTCCCGCGGTTCCGGACTGAGCACCTAGAACTGCACGGCCAGCATCTAAGCCGACAGGCACTGCTCTTTCATTGTTCTTTTCTTGTATGTGTACATTACTCCTCAGGATATTTATTTTTATTTAATTATTTATCATCTGTGTCATCGTACAAATGATATTGGACTTGTCATACATAGAAATTAACAATATAGAATATACAAAATGAAATTGTCTACAATTGGATTTGTCATACACAGAAATTAAAATATAGAATGTACAAAATGAAATTGTCTATAATAAATGACAGCAAACTTACAGTTTCTTTCCACATAAACGGTTTATAGTAATTTGTTCCTCAGTAACAATATATAACTAGTACTATAGATGGTAAAGTATAATAAAAGCTGAAACAAACGAAGATAGAAAATTTTGGAGGTTAGTTTGTAAAGTCATTTTTTTGGTCTTCAAGATATTCATTTATTGAGTAGCAACATTTATCAATTAAAAATTTTCTACGTTCCAATTTCAAATTGTATTGTTTTTTAAATCTTTATTGTACTGAGGCAGTGCATTATAAAGCTTAATGCCCATGTGGCTTACATGCTTCTGAGTTAGTGTTCTTCTTACTTGTTCTATGTGGAGATCATTCTTGTTCCTTGTGTTATAGTTGTGACAGTCTGCATTTGTGTGGAGATTGCTTAGATTAGCTTTGGTTAAGAGTACACATTTGAGTATATAGACTGATGGCAGAGTATGTATTCCTAACTTTTTGAAAAGAGGTCTGCAGTGAGCTTGTGTCGGACTGTGGGTCAAACAGCCTGTTTTTGTAAAATAAAAATGTCTTTCAAATTAGATTTTGAGCTGGCCCAGAACACTATTCCAAATGAGGCAACAGAATGAAAGTATCCAAAGTACGCCATTCTGATGCCTTCTAGAGTGCAAACATTTGCAATAACTCTCAGTGCAAAGGAGGCTGAGTTAAGTCTGTGTGTAAGAAATTTTACATGGTGTTTCCAATTCATAGCTTCATCTAAATGCAATCCTAACACTTTTGCAAAATGCGCTCTCTCTATTAATCTGTCATCCAGTTCTAGATTAATGTCTTCATCCTGAATCATTTTATCACACTGTATGTAATTTGTTTTCTTTGCATTGAGAGCAAGTTTATTTGCACTGAACAAAGTCTCAATACTTTTTAGGATTTTGCCAGTAGTTGACTGTAACAAGTTTTTAAAGTCGCTCACTGTCAGACTTGTGTCATCTGCATATAGTACAATTTTGGCTCTATCATATTGTAACTGTAAATCATTGACATATATGAGAAAAAGTAGTGGCCCCAAGATGCTGCCCTGGGGTACTCCTAAAGGAACTACTTTTGCTTCTGAAACTAACATTTTTTTATTTGAATTTACAGTGGTGAACTCTACAATCTGAGATCCGTTTTTAGATATGACTCAAACCACATTTTAACTCTTCCTCTAATACCTACTGCTTCCAGCTTATCAAGGAGGATTTCATGGCAGACTGTATTGAAAGCTTTAGACAGATCTAAATTGATTCCTACTACACTTTTGTTTTTCTCCTAATTTTTAATTATTTCTTGGGTGTAGTCTATGACTGCAGTTTCTGTGCTTCGTTTTGCATGAAAACCATGTTGATTACTATTCCAAAGTTTATTATTGTCTAGGTAACTAGTGACTCTCAATTTCATCAGTTTCTCTAATATTTTGGAGGAAGCAGGAAGAAGTGATATGGGACGGTAGTTTTCTCTTTTATGTCTGTCTCCATTTTTAAATAGTGGCCTCACTTTTGAGATCTTCAGTCGCAGAGGAAGCACACCTTCACTAAAGGATAAATTTGCAATATGTGCTAAAGGTTTTGCAATCTGCATCACGATGCATCCACATCTCATTCTCCTCTAGTGGTTCTATCACACAAATGTTAAAAGGCAGCTCCTGCCCCACGCTTACCCAAATAACTTCCTGGTCCTTTCCAGCACTAAGTAAACCTTAGTGATTTTGTGTGCAGTTTAACTGGTTTGTCCCTTACAGTAGACGAATCTAGCAGCAGTATTTGAATGGCAACAGCTTCATCCAGATGGAACACTGCCCCCAGAGTTCCAAAGTACGTTACTGAATGTCGATTTTGGCATGATGCTTAAACAAAAGTCCAGCCTCAGGATTGCGCAGTAATCTTCACTTACGTGAAGCCCTACTTCCTCACATTCCTCAAATCTTTCTGACCCAACCTGTAAACTCAATCCTGCTGAACGTAGTGACTTCACATCACCATTCCCCACCTCATGCATACTATAATTTTGTGGGTTTAACACTTTTCTATTTATGAGGTCCAGACTTGCCACTGACACATGTACCCGTCAGTAAAAAAAAAAAAAAAAAATCGATATTCCTTACCCCTGACAGCTATCACGTGACACTTTCCTCTGCATATGTCTCTGTAGCAGTGAAATTTAATGGGAATGCCACCTGGTGAACTAGCAGTTCCTGTGTGTTTAATGTCTGACTATTCTACTCTTATCCATTCCTTCCCTTGTTTCCACAGTACCGCTGTTGGAGCACAAACACACTACTTTCTCACATTTTGGCTGGCAGTATTGCCTCTGGACATGTCCTGGACATCCACAAATGTAACACCTTATGTCAGTAGATGAAATACTCTGCATATTGTGCATCCCAGTCACTATATCTACTTCTTCCAACTCTGTTGCTATCCTGATGACAGCATTCAGGTCTTTCAGGTACCTGCCCAAGCCCTCCTAGGCTGGCAGAGCCCTCAGGAAGATATCCAGTGCTCAATGCTCAGTCCTCCGCCTCCTGGAGGATAATCTTATCCACTTCCCATTAATTCAAAAATATGTAGATTGACTTCCCTTACCCTCTCAGTGAAACTTTCCAGTGAGTCTTTGTCACATACTTACACTCTATTGACTTGAACATTGTTAAGATTAAGACTGTTGGAAGCTAGCAAGAGAATTCCAAGGTAAAACACCAGAGGGACAATGCAGAGAGCAGGTAATAACATTAGCATTTAGGTTACTGGAGGTAAACAGTAACACAAGAACCCTGAAAGCTGCGGACACTCTGGGCAGCTGTCCCAGGGGAGAAGTTTAACTTCAGAGAATTAACTGGTAACTAGACACTGTTGCAAAGTGTCGCAGTAGAAGATGGACACAAAAAGCCACATCTTAGCAGAGCTAGCAACCGTGATAATTGCTCCTGACTAGGGAAACTCCCCATCGCACCACTCTCAGATTTAGTGGTAAGATGGCCCAGTGGTTAACCTGTCAAAAAGTGAACACAGGTCAAGCATGAAAACAGGAAGAAGGTATCCTGAAGTGTGAAAAAAAGCAAAATAGAAATAGTGAACGGTTGAAAAACAACAAGTGCAATGAAGAGCAGCATGTGAGAGCACCAGCATTGTGGATAAGGGGTCATGGTGTTGGACTGCCAAGTGGACAAGCCATGTTCAAAACTACATGGTGCTGTTTAATTTTTTTCACAACAGTATGAACTGCCTGTCTGATTATTAAAATGTTTGTGCTCTCTCTGTAGTCTCGGCATTTTCATACCATACATCAGCTCTGAGTCATACAGTAAGAATATGTTACCGTTGCAAGTAAATGTGATGAATAGTGAGAGCAGGCGCGATATCACAGAGATGTCTCACAGAAATGAAAACAACAAATAAATGGGTGTGAACTTCATTAGGCATTCAAGAGTCAAGGTTTACAAAATGGAATACAACTTCAAAAACGTTAAAAACATATGTTTTGGCAGAGCACAGACGAACTGTGTGATTATGAAACTGTTGCATTCTTTTGTTGTAGCTTATATGAAAACTATTATGTTTTCATCATTTCTTTGGGAGTGATCACATTCACATTCATACCAACACCTATAGCGGGAAAGGAGGCATACCTCACCCAATTACCAGTTGTACAAATTAGGTGCATTGATAATAGATTCCTGCCATATGACACATGTACTGTCTCTACTGCCGTGTATGACACATCAGACATGTTTTCCGGTGGAGGATACGTTCATGGTTCCCATTCGAAAGCCTCTTCCTTTCAGCTGCTAATACAGTAATTGTGCAGAATCGACTGTTATTAAAGGTCATTATATGTTACACCACAACACAGACACAAATTTGAGTAAAGTGAACAGCAAAGAGGGGAGGGGGGGGGGGTGGAGAGGAAGAGGCCCATTTGAACACAGCTCACCATCTTGGCAATCCAACACTATAACCACTTAACCATGACGTCATTTTTATTCTGGCAGCTCTATAATATAATGCACCTTGGACCGTCCACTGTTTCTGTGTTGTTGTTTTTTTCACAGTCCAGTACACATTCTTCTTGTTATCATGCTTGATCTGGGTTCAGTTTTTGACACACTGTCCACTGTGCCCTCTTACCGCTTAATCTGAGGGGAGTGCCATGGGGAGTTTCCCTTGTGAGAACTGCAATGTCAGTGGGTTTACACAATTCAGAGTGCTATGATAGTGGTCTCCACTCATGAGAGGTCTCAGGGCAGAGTCAGTTGATGTAAAACACTGTTTTTGCTGGCCATAATACAAATGGCAGTGATCTTCCAGCTGAGTGCTGTTGCTACCAAACTTGGAGTCTGTTTATGTAAAGGACAAAAATATCCCTATCTACAGAGTACGAGAAGGGGAGGAATCTGAATGTGGTTGGCCAGAGGCGGCCTTGCGGTGCAAAGCCATTTGTCAGATTGGCCCAAGCCTGTTAAGTGCCGGTAGATTGGTGGGCCACCTATAGAAAGGGAGAAACAGTGTGCCACTACTATCCTTCAAAAGCCCATGGGTTTGTTTTCAGAGTTCTCAGCCTGATTGCTGGCATGGTAACTCTGTCACCCACCACCACCCTCGGATAAGCTCCAATAAGTCTGTTTTTCTCACTTGGAGTGCTGCTCTCAAAGTTCGTACTTTGCAATGCTGTTAGTGATTGCTGTTTCATTAGCTCTCATCCCACGGACTAAGACACTGACTTTTGTTGAGCAAACAGTTACACCCTTTGTTATTTCAGATGTTTAGGATTAGCCTTCACTTTAGTAGTTAGTCTGATTGCAGATAAATAGTGTTAATCAGACTCCTAAGTGTCATGAAGTCTCCTTCTGAGAACACCCTATCGAGACCCAAAATCCACACTTCTCGTAGGTGCCCTGTGACAGTGCTTGGCGCAGCTGCCAGCAGTCAATGTGTCATTACTGGAAGCGTATCTTTCTGCAATTGCTCCTTACCACTTATGAATTGTGGACTGACCAGCAACCCCTGTCTTCCTTCAATACTGTGTTAGGACACGACATTGTGTTTCTGTGCTGTGACATTCCACTCAATTGCTCCTGGGAGAACCTTGCACTATTTGCTTCTTATAATGTTGCTGGAGACATTGTTTTAATTGTTCATATGTTAGTGTGTTCCTCAACTCTTCATCATATATAACAAAGCCTTTTGCCTCGCCTGTCAATCCTAATTTAGCCATTTGCAACAGTTAATCATCCATCCAAAACTCAATCTCTGACACTGCCACCACATCATCCAGGAAAGATACTACATCTTTAGTTGATTTGCCAGAGAAGGGAGTGACTAAACTAGCAGCAGCTTGATTCGTCAGCGGGCTAGCCAAACTGGGTGATGCCCTATTTCTCTGACAGCAACCATTTGCATCTACGTTTATACTATGCAAATCACCATGAAGTCCATGGCAGAGAGTACGTCCCATTGTACCAGTTATTAGGGTTTCTTCCTGTTCCATTCCCATATGGAGCATGAGAAGAATTATTGTTTGAATGCCTCTGTGTATGCAGTAATTATTCTCATCTTATCCTCATGATCCCTATGTGAGCTATATGTAGGGGGTTGTAGTATATTCCTAGAGTAATTGTTCAAAGCCAGTTCTTAAGACTTTGTTAATAGACTTTCTCGGGACAGTTTATGTCTGTCTTCAAGAGTCTGCCAGTTCAGTTCCTTCAGCATCTCTGTGACACTCTCCCATGGATTAAACAAACCTGTGACCACTGTGACCATTTGTGTTGTCCTTCTGTGTATATGTTCAATATCCCCCATTAGTCCTATTTGGTACGGGTCCCTAATATTGCTTCAAAACTGTGGCAAATGAGCTGGTTCCTCTGGCTGTGTAAGTGTTACTTTAATGTGAGGATGACAGTTCCATCTTGAACCTAGCTCCACGGCATGCAAAAGCAGGAGAGAAACAAACAATTTGTCCACTCAACCCACTGTAACCCTCAATGCTAATAGCTGTGGCTGCAACATGCCACTGGGACTGGCTGTAGCGTCCATCTCAACAGTGATGGTGGATGCTTCAGACACCAAAACATGAAGGCCTGGGGTGGATGACCTCAGTGGTGGCAGGGTTGAGTTCGGGCGATGGGTTGTCATTGGGGTGATTACTGGTGATTATTCAAGAAAACATTCATTAAGTCATACATTTTATTTGGAAACAGCTACAATGCTCTGACCAGCTTGACATCAGCTGCAGGGCAAGAATGTTGACACATGGAGTCTGCAGCGTATCTGCTGTCTTAGCATGGCTCCGCAACTAAGGGCAGAATGCGCCAGTGGGTGTAGAGATTTGCCTCGATTCTTGTTATGCAACCCTCAGCATTGGTGCCTGGCCTTTTAAGTGGAGGCATACTACATCAGTATGCCCACCCAGGTGTAGGTGGTAAAGCAGCTGCACCACATTGCACTCAAATGGCAGCATGCCTCACCCCCAGGCAGAAGACTGGCTGTGGCTGGAGTGAGCCTGGAAGTGGCCCACCAGCTAGAACGCGCTAATTCCATGGTATGAACTAATTCCATGGTGTGAACTTAGAACCAGTAGTTGCTCCTTATTGATGGAAGCCAAGTCTTATGGTTGGTGCTTGCAGAACCACGTGATTCCGGTGCCTGGTGTAGTCTTTCCCATGTAGATGGCACCACCAAACTGAGATCCCCTCGCTAAAAAGGTATTTGTACAGTTACAATGCCTACTTGTTTCGCTGAGGCACTGATTCCAACTATGTACACCAAAACAGGCCTGTAGCTTGGCGGTGTAGTAACTGGCCTGCCAGTGCTGCAATCTATCTGCTGTATTGGCGTTATTGTGTAGCTGGCCCCTGGCTGATACCACCATGTGGAAACAGACTGGTAGCATTACTGCCGGCCTGAGTCCAGGAAGCTTGCTTGTCAGAAAACCTTCAAAGTGTCTGGTTCAAGCCACCTTCACAGCTCAGAATCAGATGGACCCAATCAGTTTTGGAGGCATTATTGCAAATTTTAAGTTTCATTGAAATGCTGTAAGCAAGGCTCATCTTTTCGATCCTCTGTGCCAGTCACTGGTATGATCCAAGCATTGCCTCAGACCCCAGATGATAGACATTTATACGTTCCAACATGAGCCACAATCTACAATTGGTTTCACCTTGTTCACTCAATGACTCATTCAATATGTCCCATACACACAGCATGCACAATGTGATATCTCCCATCTCTTGCTGCATTTTCCCTAAGGGGTAACATTATGCACCATATGTTTGAACTGTCAGTGATTAACAGTGCAGTTTATGAGTATAATAGATTATAGTCCTTTTGTAAAATAGATTCAGTTATTGCTACACATGGAAGGTTGGCAGACCACATTTGATGGCAGACCAACCAATGCTATGGTCTTCAGTGGCATTACAAATTCACCATCGGTTGGGTATTGGGATTTTAAAGATGAATGTAGAGTACAAAAATTAGACACACAGCAAAATACAACTAACATTGCCAGTATGATTTAACACACCAAAAAATATGAACAGAAAACAAATGTAATCAACAGAAATGATACATTTGATTAATATGGTTAACATTGACTGTTTATATATCTCAGTTGTTTTTTCTCATGCTGTACCTATACACAGTAGTGAATAGATTAGGTTCTGCACACACTCAGAGCAGAACACAGTTGTAGGCTACTTCTCATTTACTCGCTGTACAACGGCTAGTAATAGAGCATTTAAATGTTGAATAAGACTTCTGTTTGCAGTACTCAACATATAAAGGTGTGGTCAGAATGGTTCATGTTTGGTGCGAGACTCATGGAGACAAAGAGCATATCAGTGAGAGACAAACCTAACTAACTGAGAGTCCTCTGGTGCCGGTAGACACTGCTGATAGCAAACTCCAAAGCATTAGTCTCTATACTGCTGTAACTACTTGATGGTACTTCCATAATACTGTTAATTCCTCTTGGAACTATATAGTGACATACTACAACAGCTTGAGTGTACTTTAAGCTTCTCTTGGGACAACTGGATCTACTGGGTCTCTTCTTCTCTCCTGTGGCTCCTTCCACTGACTTTTGACATAATTTGAAAGTAGGTTCTGTAAGGGAAATGAAAACATGTATCTCCTCTTTGCCAGTTCATGTTTGACAGCTTCAAATTGGCTGATTCTGAATACTTTATCAAGGATATCTGGAAAGTACTGAGTTTCTTGTCATAGACTGGAAGTTTACCCACTTCCTCTCTGATGTGTTTTTTCTAATTTTTTTTCTACTGGCCATATTATGAAGTTGCCTTTATTACTTGTAAAAATCAATTATTATTCACATGCACTATATTTAGGTATAGTACCATCTAAATCAGTTCAGCCATTAAGAGTGAAAAGGAAGTTTGAAATAATAATTAAAATAATCTACTCTTCTTGGTTCTAATAGCCCCTCATCGATAATCTGGCTCGTTGAAAACAATAATGCCTAGACAGTATTGTTAGGTTATTAAGTTTGACAGTTTGGACACTGTATGATTAAATTTCATCATCATTCCTTTTATTTTCTTCATCTCACATTTCAGTATAATTTTGATCTCTGTTCTGGTGCTGTCCATTCATTTGAATCTGACAACTTCATGAGGTCTTCTCCATAACTGCTTCTCACACCAGCTTCATAACAGCAACTACTAGTGCCATAACAGACCAACAACAACCAACTTGAAGAAGAACAGAGACAAAAGAAGCCACACTTCAGCCATCTTATAATGCATCGATAATTTACAGCAAAAGAATTTCATAAGCAATAACATATTATATGAAGTTCTAGAATGGCATTCATAATTTCAAATTAAATTTGAAGTATGAAAAAATAATAAAATTTTCTGAAAATAATTCATACATAAATTTCATGTTTCATATCTGTTTATGAAAAATATAAGACTAAGTTGTGTTACCAGAAATACAGTAAACACAAAGTTATGATTTTGATTCCGTTGGGTCGTGTCATCAGTTTAATGGAAGTATCGTATTCTACAATTCAAGACAAAAATAGGCACACTGGCCAGTTTCATTATACTCAGCACACTTATGTATCAAACAGGATGTGACCACAGCTTAGGCTTTCTGCTGAAAAACTGATGCCCTCTGGTACAGCCCCCTGCAGCTCTATGCCACTCATAGGTACACTCTATATTTATTCATGTAGTTTGCTTGACATTGGTGTTGAAAAATCTGAGATCCTTGGGCTTTCTATGAGGTCTAGTTATTTGCACACAGCAGGAAACAAGTGTAAGAAACATCCCCATTGGGCAAACTGGCTGCAGTGCCACAACAATGTAGCCAGATGAGACAATGTAGCTCTGGGTGTGTGTGAGGACGCATGTGCGCGATTGCATGCAAGTGTGTGTGTGTGTGTGTGTGTGTGTGTGTGTGTGTGTGTGTGTTCGTTAACTATTCTGAGGAAGAACACTGTCTGAAAGTTTAGCAGTTATTTCAGTCTGGTTTGTGTTTCTAGCAACTGCTCGACACCTCAGTTATACGGTGTGTGGTTAGCTTTACTCAGTCCATTATCAATGCATGTCACACAGAATCAGCACTGGCCAAAGTATAGCTAGAATAAACAACTTGCAACATGATATCTTCAAGGCTCACTGAGCAGCTGTCAGTTTTGAATATTTTCACAGTCTCATGGCTGTAATTGAAAACTGCCAGTACACATTTGTCTTTTTTCTACAAATATGTGAACATTTTGCATAAATACTGTCTTCAAGTTGGCAGTGCCCTATTCACACTGTTACCACCATTCAGGTACCATCTGTTGAATATGCAGTTGCACTCTCCAGCCTATCAAGTTAGCTGTATTTATATTAAAAGGCATCTATGGTTATAGACCCCCCATGAACCATGGACCTTGCCGTTGGTGGGGAGGCTTGCGTGCCTCAGCGATACAGATAGCCGTACCGTAGGTGCAACCACAACGGAGGGGTATCTGTTGAGAGGCCAGACAAACGTGTGGTTCCTGAAGAGGGGCAGCAGCCTTTTCAGTAGTTGCAAGGGCAACAGTCTGGATGATTGACTGATCTGGCCTTGTAACAATAACCAAAACGGCCTTGCTGTGCTGGTACTGCGAACGGCTGAAAGCAAGGGGAAACTACAGCCGTAATTTTTCCCGAGGGCATGCAGCTTTACTGTATGATTACATGATGATGGCGTCCTCTTGGGTAAAATATTCCGGAGGTAAAATAGTCCCCCATTCGGACCTCCGGGCGGGGACTACTCAAGAGGATGTCGTTATCAGGAGAAAGAAAACTGGCGTTCTACGGATCGGAGCGTGGAATGTCAGATCCCTTAATCGGGCAGGTAGGTTAGAAAATTTAAAAAGGGAAATGGATAGGTTGAAGTTAGATATAGTGGGAATTAGTGAAGTTCGGTGGCAGGAGGAACAAGACTTCTGGTCAGGTGACTACAGGGTTATAAACACAAAATCAAATAGGGGTAATGCAGGAGTAGGTTTAATAATGAATAGGAAAATAGGAATGCGGGTAAGCTACTACAAACAGCATAGTGAACGCATTATTGTGGCCAAGATAGATACGAAGCCCACACCTACTACAGGAGTACAAGTTTATATGCCAACTAGCTCTGCAGATGACGAAGAAATTGAAGAAATGTATGATGAAATAAAAGAAATTATTCAGATTGTGAAGGGAGACGAAAATTTAATAGTCATGGGTGACTGGAATTCGAGTGTAGGAAAAGGGAGAGAAGGGAACATAGTAGGTGAATATGGATTGGGGGACAGAAATGAAAGAGGAAGCCGCCTGGTCGAATTTTGCACAGAGCACAACATAATCATAACTAACTCTTGGTTTAAGAATCATGAAAGAAGGTTGTATACATGGAAGAACCCTGGAGATACTAAAAGGTATCAAATAGATTATATAATGGTAAGACAGAGATTTAGGAACCAGGTTTTAAACTGTAAGACATTTCCAGGGGCAGATGTGGACTCTGACCACAATCTATTGGTTATGACCTGTAGATTAAAACTGAAGAAACTGCAAAAAGGTGGGAATTTAAGGAGATGGGACCTGGATAAACTAAAAGAACCAGAGGTAGTACAGAGATTCAGGGAGAGCATAAGAGAGCAATTGACAGGAATGGGGGAAATAAATACAGTAGAAGAAGAATGGGTAGCTTTGAGGGATGAAGTAGTGAAGGCAGCAGAGGATCAAGTAGGTAAAAAGACGAGGGCTAGTAGAAATCCTTGGGTAACAGAAGAAATATTGAATTTAATTGATGAAAGGAGAAAATATAAAAATGCAGTAAGTGAAACAGGCAAAAAGGAATACAAACGTCTCAAAAATGAGATCGACAGGAAGTGCAAAATGGCTAAGCAGGCATGGCTAGAGGACAAATGTAAGGATGTAGAGGCCTATCTCACTAGGGGTAAGATAGATACCGCCTACAGGAAAATTAAAGAGACCTTTGGAGATAAGAGAACGACTTGTATGAATATCAAGAGCTCAGATGGAAACCCAGTTCTAAGCAAAGAAGGGAAAGCAGAAAGGTGGAAGGAGTATATACAGGGTCTATACAAGGGCGATGTACTTGAGGACAATATTATGGAAATGGAAGAGGATGTAGATGAAGATAAAATGGGAGATATGATACTGCATGAAGAGTTTGACAGAGCACTGAAAGACCTGAGTCGAAACAAGGCCCCCGGAGTAGACAATATTCCATTGGAACTACTGACGGCCGTGGGAGAGCCAGTCCTGACAAAACTCTACCACCTGGTGAGCAAGATGTATGAAACAGGCGAAATACCCTCAGACTTCAAGAAGAATATAATAATTCCAATCCCAAAGAAAGCAGGTGTTGACAGATGTGAAAATTACCGAACTATCAGCTTAATAAGTCACAGCTGCAAAATACTAACACGAATTCTTTACAGACGAATGGAAAAACTAGTAGAAGCCAACCTCGGGGAAGATCAGTTTGGATTCCGTAGAAACACTGGAACACGTGAGGCAATCCTGACCTTACGACTTATCTTAGAAGAAAGATTAAGGAAAGGCAAACCTACGTTTCTAGCATTTGTAGACTTAGAGAAAGCTTTTGACAGTGTTGACTGGAATACTCTCTTTCAAATTCTAAAGGTGGCAGGGGTAAAATACAGGGAGCGAAAGGCTATTTACAATTTGTACAGAAACCAGATGGCAGTTATAAGAGTCGAGGGACATGAAAGGGAAGCAGTGGTTGGGAAGGGAGTAAGACAGGGTTGTAGCCTCTCCCCGATGTTGTTCAATCTGTATATTGAGCAAGCAGTAAAGGAAACAAAAGAAAAATTCGGAGTAGGTATTAAAATTCATGGAGAAGAAATAAAAACTTTGAGGTTCGCCGATGACATTGTAATTCTGTCAGAGACAGCAAAGGACTTGCAAGAGCAGTTGAATGGAATGGACAGTGTCTTGAAAGGAGGATATAAGATGAACATCAACAAAAGCAAAACAAGGATAATGGAATGTAGTCTAATTAAGTCGGGTGATGCTGAGGGAATTAGATTAGGAAATGAGGCACTTAAAGTAGTAAAGGAGTTTTGCTATTTGGGGAGCAAAATAACTGATGATGGTCGAAGTAGAGAGGATATAAAATGTAGGCTGGCAATGGCAAGGAAAGCGTTTCTGAAGAAGAGAAATTTGTTAACATCCAGTATTGATTTAAGTGTCAGGAAGTCATTTCTGAAAGTATTCGTATGGAGTGTAGCCATGTATGGAAGTGAAACATGGACGATAAATAGTTTGGACAAGAAGAGAATAGAAGCTTTCGAAATGTGGTGCTACAGAAGAATGCTGAAGATTAGATGGGTAGATCACATAACTAATAAGGAAGTATTGAATAGGATTGGGGAGAAGAGAAGTTTGTGGCACAACTTGACCAGAAGAAGGGATCGGTTGGTAGGACATGTTCTGAGGCATCAAGGGATCACCAATTTAGTACTGGAGGGCAGCGTGGAGGGTAAAAATCGTAGAGGGAGACCACGAGATGAATACGCTAAGCAGATTCAGAAGGATGTAGGTTGCAGTAGGTACTGGGAGATGAAAAAGCTTGCACAGGATAGAGTAGCATGGAGAGCTGCATCAAACCAGTCTCAGGACTGAAGACCACAACAACAACATGGTTATAGAGTAGAAATTCTTGTCCAGAGTTCCTCCCACTCAGTGGTGAAGGAGTTAAATGCTTCATTACGTGAAAAATGGAAGAAAATTCCCTTTAAAACTGTTCACCACTGTTCAGAAAGTAAGGTGACTTTTCAAATCGTGCGGGCAATGTACATTCAATTATCGATTTTTTTTATTTACTTTTTGTTATGTTGGTACACACTTCCCTACAGATGTTCACAGTTTCAAGTGTTCAGCATACTTCATTTGTTTTTGACAGATAGGAAGGTTAGACGTGTGTTAGTGTGCTTGGCCATTTTCAATTATTATAAAAAATGGAGCAAAGAATTTGTATCAAATTTTGTGTGAAAAATGGAATGTTAACAGTGCTCTAAGTAAAAAAATGTTTACAAGTGGTAAAAGCTCTGAGAAGATGCCTGTGACAAACCTCACTCTGGAAACCCCAGCACATCAACAATGGATGATAATGTTGAAACTGTGAAGAAAGATGTTTTGGAAAATCGTCAAATTATGGTAAGATAAGTTGCCGAGGATGTTGGCATATCGGTCAGCTCGTGTCCTGCAATTCTTTCAGATGTTTTGGGCATGAGACATGTGTCAGCAAAGTTTGTTCCAAGACTTCTCAATTCTGATTCTGAAGAACCATTGTATGAGCATCAATCAGGAGCTGTAGAATGACATCAGTGATGATTCTGGTTTGTTCATAAGGGTCATTACTGGTGGTGAAACATGGGTTTATGGTTATGATGTCAAAATCAAAGCCCAACCTTCCCAATGGAAGCATCCTGGAGAGCCAAGACCAAAATAAAGCACACCAAGTTTGATCAAATGTCAAAGTTTTGCTCACTGTTTTTTTCAATCACCATGGCGTGGTGCATCACGAATTTTTGCCTCAAGGTTGTATGGTCAATGAAGAGTATTACCTTGATGTTACGTGCCGTCTGCGAGAAGCAATATACAAAAATGCCTGGAATTGTGGAAAAAAAATTCATGGCTTTTGCATCACAACATTACACCTGTTCATTCACTGTTTCTTGTGCAAGATTTTTTGGCCAAAAACAACATGACAATCATGCCTCAGCCACCATATTCCCAGGATTTGGCCCCCTGCAACTTTTTCTTGTTTCCAAAACTGAAAAGACCTATGAAAGGACGAAGATTTTCAATGATTGAGGAAATAAAAACTGCATCACTGGAAGTACTCAAGGCTGTACCAAAAAGTGCTTATGAGAAGTGCTTCGAGGATTGGAAGAAGTGTTGGCATAAGTGTATATTATCTGAGGGGGATTACTTTGAAAGGAACAACATGAATAATGGTGAATAAATATTTTTCCATAAATATATATAGTCACCTTACTGTTTGAACACACCTCCAATGTATCCATCCTGCAATTAATCACAGAAATTTAAGAGACTAAATTTGGTCTGATATTGTACAAATTAAGGTTTTTTACTTGTAATGATAACTATTTGCAAATAAAACTTTGTATACAGAAAAACAAGCAGATGTTTTTCACTACCATAAACAGGCAACAGGGATCAACCACTCCTTACATGATTTAAACATCATTACTAAGTAGATAGCCTGACAGATAACAAAAGTGCAAAACATAGTACAGTTTTCCGGGCACCAGATAACACAGATTTGCCTCTCCAATTAGCCTCACTGTAGGTACGAACCACTCTATTTGGCCAGGTCATCCTGTTATAACAGAAATCTATGTTTTAACAGAGAATATAATAGAGGGAAACATTCCACAGAGAATGTCGTATACACAAGAAGGAGTGGCCTACTTCATGTTGCTTATAAGGATGTACAGAAATGGGTCACAGATAAGCTATTCATTTCATAAAGAAGAGCACATTATCCCTCTCTCCAAGTACATCCATTCACTCATGATATTCTACTTCAACAGTGGCAGATGACAGCAATGTAATGACATGATTCATCACAGGCTGTGCCTGACAAACCTATTAGGTCAACCACACAATAGTATTAATTACTGAAAGCAAGTTTCACTCTGAATACTACCTTTACAGCAATTCATAGTGTTTAGTTGCTTCTTTGGACTGTATTGTGATGGACCTTAATGTAAAAAAGGCCCACACATTATAACTTACAATTCATAAATATCTGCAATTTCTTTTTGCAGTCATCAGTAAGTAGACAAAAATAAGCAATAAAGTAAATGTGCATCACATCTGTCTGTCATGATAAGATTTTTCAAAAGATTTGTTCTTTTATTAATTTGAGATGAATGTTCAAACCTTGAAGGAGCACTTAATCTACAAAAAATAAAGTTTTGAGCTGTTTTACAATTCACTTGATCCACAAAAAAACATTATTACAGCATTCAACAAAATATATCTGAATATAATTTACATAACAATGGAATGAAAGTTCTTACACTCAGTACTTCATACAGTCTCAAAAATGTCTGGCAGTCTGAAGAATATATTACATGCATAATTATATACAATCACATATACATATAAATTTACAGTAGCTATGATTTTAATTTTCCAGTTACACATCACACAGACTATTACACTTTTCTTGTAAACATATGATCATAATCTGCTGACTAGCTTTAAGTGTTCTTAAATCAAATGACTTCACTGTAGAGAGACTGCAGTGACTAGCAGTTACCAGAAAGGGCACCTGGAATAAAAGAAGCATTGTAAAAATATTACCAACAAAAATAGTATTATTTTTATAATAAAGCAGGAGAGAACCCGTAAATCATGGTCAAAAGTAGTGATATCAGTCCCCCTCCTACCTCACACTGCTCATATGAATCGGAAGTGGCTCCACACACTTATCAGTTTCAACAACATTGAGGTTTACATTGTCATATCTTGCGAATAAACCATTTCATAGACCTGCTTAAAGAAATCCTGGTAAAGACCACACACACAACATTTTGACATTCTCCTTGCACTCTATACATGAATGGAATGTGGAATAAGCCTTAATAAGTAGTACAATAGGAAGTTCCGAGAACTGAGGCAGGGCAGCAGTGGAAGAATTGCAGACCCCCCTCCGGAATAATAATAATAATAATAATAATAATAATAACAATAATAAGGCAAGGTGCTTCTTGGGACTACTATGGGGTGGTGCTTAGAGATTATGCTTATAAGGGTAAACCACCACAGGAGCCTACTTATGAAATATCGTAATGTCTGGATGACGCATTGTGGAAAACTGTCCAAGGGGGTATTTTTGCTCCAGGTCATTCTGCACAGGATGCAGTCACACATGCTGCTTCTTTGAGCTATCAGTTTTTGCCTCCCCCCCCCCCCCCTTCCTTCCCACCCACATTCCTCTGACATGGTACCAGTGACTTCTTTCTCTTTCCTTGGATGAACAAACAATTGCTTGACAGGTACTTCCCAAATGACGATGAGATGATTTTCAAGGTGGATCATTTCCTAAACAGCTGAGTTGCAGAGTTTTATATTGAAGTTCTCCACCATGTCATTCATTGTTGGGAGAAATGTGGTAAATTCAAGGATAAATATGCAGAGGGCTAACACTATCATCAAGTTTCATGGTTGCAGCTTCATGTTTTCAAGGTGATAATGAAAACTTTATGACTACCCCTTGTATTCAATAAAATCGTCAGATGGAAAAAAACATTGGATTTATAGCTGACATAATGATCAGCAATTGTCCACTGTTCGTAGTAGCCACTTCTAAGTTGTGAACAAAATTATATAATGGAGCAATCCATAACAATTACCATTCACATGAGATACGTATACTTTTAACACAGTTTCACAAAATCTATAACAAAAGCCCTTGAGAAATACAGCTTTGCTTCAACCTGAATTAGTATAGGAGAACTTATAAGCAAATGCTTACAACTTCCATTAGACTTCATCACGATAGTGAGAAATTAAGAATTTGAAAAGGGGTTGGGCGAAAAGATCTAATGCAGCAAATTACTATCAGGGGCCTCAGAGCAGATTCTTAACCTGGGACAAGATGGTTGGTTGGTTGGTTGGTTGGTTTGGGGAAGGAGACCAGACAGCGTGGTCATCGGTCTCATCGGATTAGGGAAGGGTTGGGAAGGAAGTCGGCCGTGCCCTTTCAGAGGAACCATCCCGGCATTTGCCTGGAGTGATTTAGGGAAATCACGGAAAACCTAAATCAGGATGGCCGGACGCGGGATTGAACCGTCGTCCTCCCGAATGCGAGTCCAGTGTCTAACCACTCTGGGACAAGAATGAGGGAATGTGTTGTTAAGGGAGCATATCCTAACATCCACTTTTGGGAATAACACTGTACTTCTTGTTCTAAGAGGAGGAAAAATTCAGCAGTTAACAGGAAAAAAAAATTAATAAACAAAGTTTGAAAGCTAGTCTTAAAACCCATTGCAATAATACTTAAATAATGTATTAACAACACATCAAACAGAAAATTCTGCAAATTAACAATGAAGTTATTAATGAATTTTTGTATTTTGGACAGTTGAAGGCAACAATTGGAGTGGCAATAACACACAAACGAAAGATTAAAAGTTGACTGCACAGCACTGCTCTGCTTTTATTAAACCGAACTGTCCTATTATGTTTGTATTCTCTGACATAATTATGACAATCTTTCCTTTGTAAAATGATAATTTCCTCTTGCTCACTGTTTATTGTACATTTGCTGGAGGCATTCATTTGCAATGATACTATAAATATATCCATTTCTTTCGATTCAACACTGTTCAATATTTCTCTCCTACCCCCCCCCCCCCCCCCCCCCCCCTCTTGTTCAACCAATCCTACTCACCATTCATTGATAAGACTAAGTATTTACCATCACATGACATTTTAAATTCCAGCCTCTCCTAAACAGTGAGTTGATGAAACTTTCCTTTTCATAATATTGTTACATTCCATAATGAAAATCCATTGTTTGATTGTAAGTTCTTTTCTAGTGTTTATAATTTCCCTTCTTCATTCAGAATATTATGCTTATCTTTTATTGAATCTCGTTTAGTGCAGTTTTCTGGTATAACTGATGTAATATTATATATATAACCTGCCATTTGGTAAAGAATACTTTTCGTTTTGTATTTTTACTTATTGCAGATTTGATTCCTTTTGTAAATCACTTTAATCACACATATAACAATGCATTGTCATACATATGAATATAATGAGTGTGGAAGTTTTTTTAGCCATTTATGATAAACATTGTAATTTATACACTTAGCTACTCTTTTTTGGCAATTAGGTAATGATATGCGCAGTACTCTTTCATGGCAAAGTTCAGGCAGTGGTACATATGAGATAATGTTACAGACAGTCCATGAAAGACAAGACAAACAACAGAGATATATGATATGATGTGATGACATTACATATCAATGACATCTCGTAAGTCTTATCAACTAGACCTCCCCCTTTAAATTCTCAATTGCCGAAGGGAATAGACAACAACTATGGCCAATAACTAATAAACATCTTCAGAATATAGAAAATTGTTTTATGTTATTTCAAATGGTTCAAATGGCTCTGAGCACTATGGGACTTAACATTTGAGAACATCAGTCCCCTAGAACTTAGAAGTACTTAAACCTAACTAACCTAAGGTCATCACACACATCCATGCCCGAGGCAGGATTCGAACCTGCGACCATAGCAATCGCACAGTTCCAGACTGAAGCGTCTAGAACTGCTCAGCCACGGCTGGCTTTTATGTTATTCCTGTAGCTCTGTTATACTATGATAAGGTAATACAGAAAAAGAAGGTGCTGTAAATCTTACTTCGCAAAGTGTTCTTTCTCTGTTTTTATAGTATAGCTCAATGTTTTAATATGCAAAACACTCACCAGCCAATATAACATTGACACAGATTTTCATTAGAAGTGGCTTGTTGTATCAAGAGATCCACTTGCTTTTGAACTGTCAGATCTTTCTCATGGGAAAAGTCACAGCCAGTTAACTTCTCTCGAACACGTGTTATTATCGCTAAAGCCTTCTTGTTCAGTGCTTCTGGTTGGTTGTTGTCTCCTATATTGCAGAAAAGAAGCATTACTTCGCTGTTTAACAATGAATGTAGCTATATAATCTATTGTCTGTACAAAAGACATTTAACATTGCATTATAATAAATTTATGGTTAGTAAATATGTTTGGACAGTGTTGTCAAAATGGCCACCATGGATTGGTGAGCATATATTTTTCTATTATCTCCTTTACTGTTTCTGCATAAATACGTGGCGTCATTTGATGTTTTTTTATTATTATTATTATTTTCTGGTCTCTCTTAATATTGCTTATATTATCATTGCTTACATTATCATTGCCCTCAAGTAATCAATGATGCTAAGATAGTTTTCTGAGTAAATAAAGTTTGAGAAAAAGTTGGAAGAAGGAACATTTCTGCCATATAGAGCACACAGCTGGAGTGGAAAAAGAGACAGAGAGAACAATGATGTGTCAGATGTAGCATAATGAAGAAGTGTCTTCTTGAATATGAAAGAAGTTGAAGTATGCATTACAGTCAGGCTAGTGTAAATTGTTTCTACTGCCACTTCACATACCACTTCTCAAAATATGGAAAGCAAGGATCTTGTGCAGTAGAAGACATCTGTTTCACAGCACTGACAATGACAAAGTGCTCATAGCTCTTGAGGTATGCATTTTAGAACCCGAGATTACAAGAGTTTTTTTGCTCTTAATGATTGTTCCTGTCATATCCCTGAATATTGACCACTCCTTCTGGGACACCACTTACCTAGCAACAATACTTCACTTCCTTTTGTCAGGACTGTCTGCAACTTCTGAATGTGATGGACACAGCAGCATGATGGTCATGTTTATGATGTGAGACAGCAGGAACATTACTGTCTGCTGGTCATCTATCATTTTTTCTCTCACTGTACTCTATGCAGCTTGTTAAGCTGAAAATACTTTGATTACTTTCTTTTAGGACCAACTCTGTCTATGGAGAACATGGTCTGTAGCAAAAATGTGGTTGCAGCAGTGAAGAACATAATGCATTCTTCATTTCACAGTGGCCACAAGTTGAGAAAAGCAAACACCAAGTTAGTGGCGAATGAATGTGTTGTGACTGTGTTGAACTGTTTTGTCATTTCAAATGGATGAAAACGTTCATCTTCTGAAAGTTCCTGGCAGTTTAAAACTGTGTGCTGACCAGATCTAACTCAGAACTTGGTCTTTTCACTGGCAATGCTCTTACTGACAACTATAATGGTGGGGACTGGTCAAGAGTCTCGCTAGGATAGCTATTGGTCACAGCATTACCCATAAACAGTGTGGTTTCAGTTTTGAGTCCCACTCTGGCAAACAGTTTTAATCTGCCATGTTGTTGTTGTTGTTGTGGTCTTCAGTCCTGAGACTGGTTTGATGCAGCTCTCCATGCTACTCTATCCTGTGCAAGCTTTTTCATCTCCCAGTACCTACTACAACCTACATCCTTCTGAATCTGCTTAGTGTATTCATCTCTTGGTCTCCCTCTACGATTTTTACCCTCCACGCTGCCCTCCAATACTAAATTGGTGATACCTTGATGCCTCAGAACATATCCTACCAACCAGTCCCTTCTTCTAGACAAGTTTTGCCACAAATTCCTCTTCTCCCAAATTCTATTCAGTACCTTCTCATTAGCTATGTGATCTACCCATCTAATCTTCAGCATTCTTCCGTCCCACAACATTTCGAAAGCTTCTATTCTCTTCTTGTTAAAGTATTTATTGTCCATGTTTCACTTCCATACATGGCTACACTCCATACAAATACTTTCAGAAATGACTTCCTGACACATAAATCTATACTCTATGTTAACAAATTTCTCTTCTTCAGAAACGCTTTCCTTGCCATTGCCAGTCTACATTTTATATCCTCTCTACTTCGACCATTATCAGTTATTTTGCTCTCCAAATAGCAAAACTCCTTTACTACTTTAAGTGTCTCATTTCCTAATCTAATTCCCTCAGCATCACCCGACTTAGACTACATTCCATTATCCTTGTTTTGCTTTTGTTGATGTTCATCTTATATCCTCCTTTCAAGACACTGTCCATTCCATTCAACTGCTCTTCCAAGTCCTTTGCTGTCTCTGACAGAATTACAATGTCATCGGCGAACCTCAAAGTTTTTATTTCTTCTCTATGAATTTTAATACCTACTCCAAATTTTTCTTTTGTTTCCTTTACTGCTTGCTCAATATACAGATTGAACAACATCGGGGAGAGGCTACAACCCTGTCTTACTCCCTTCCCAACCACTGCTTCCCTTTCATGTCCCTCGACTCTTATAACTGCCATCTGGTTTCTGTACAAATTGTAAATAGCCTTTCGCTCCCTGTATTTTACCCCTGCCACCTTTAGAATTTGAAAGAGAGTATTTCAGTCAACATTGTCAAAAGCTTTCTCTAAGTCTACAAATGCTAGAAACGTAGGTTTGCCTTTCCTTAATCTTTCTTCTAAGATTAGTCGTAAGGTGAGTATTGCCTCACGTGTTCCAGTGTTTCTACGGAATCCAAACTGATCTTCCCCGAGGTCGGCTTCTACTAGTTTTTCCATTCGTCTGTAAAGAATTCATGTTAGTATTTTGCAGCTGTGACATATTAAACTGATAGTTCGGTAATTTTTACGTCTGTCAACACCTGCTTTCTTTGGGATTGGAATTATTATATTCTTCTTGAAGTCTGAGGGTATTTCGCCTGTTTCATACATCTTGCTCACCAGATGGTAGAGTTTTGTCAGGACTGGCTCTCCCAAGGCCGTCAGTAGTTCCAATGGAATGTTGTCTACTCCGGGGGCCTTGTTTCGACTCAGGTCTTTCAGTGCTCTGTCAAACTCTTCACGCAGTATCATATCTCCCATTTCATCTTCATCTACATCCTCTTCCATTTCCATATTATTGTTCTCAAGTACATCACCCTTGTATAGACCCTCTATATACTCCTTCCACCTTTCTGCTTTCCCTTCTTTGCTTAGAACTGGGTTTCCATCTGAGCTCTTGATATTCATACAAGTCGTTCTCTTATCTCCAAAGGTCTCTTTAATTTTCCTGTAGGCAGTATCTATCTTACCCCTAGTGAGATAGGCCTCTACATCCTTACATTTGTCCTCTAGCCATAAAGGTTCAAAACAACACACAATATTCTACATCTTTTGAGTCTACATAACAGTCACTGATTAAAACTGTTGGAAAAGTTGTGAGAAACACCTCGCTGCACTTTATGATAACTTCTTGTTTAAGTGACACTAAATTCATTAGCAATACCAGCGCATGCCACACTTCTAAGGAACTTGCAGTGCCTCAGCATCATGATGTCACAAAATTTTCTCTGTGCCAACCAGTTTATTTTTTTCTATATCTGATTTTACAAGAGGTGTGAACACATTTAATTTGTTTACCTGCTGAGCTGACATGTGTAACTGTGTTACATTTTTACATACTCTACTTCCCATCCTTTTCTAAAGTATTGACATGAAACTTAACATATCTTTAACTACTGTAACTTAGGAAACTAATTTTGATAAATTTGGCCATGTCTGCTATGCATTGGGAGTTACCTTACCGCCTATCTCTCCACACAGTTTTTTCTTTCTATTATATTTCTTTCTAGAATTAGTTACCATTACTTTTTTGCCCCTCTGTCAAAGTTATTATACTGTTAATTATGTTAGGTTTATCATGGGTGTAACACAAGCTTGGGATTTAAAAAAAATCAAGGAAAAACTGGCTATCCCTTTTCTGATTTTTACTCTCAATACGGTTTCTTTTCGATTACAAACAGATGTCAAATTGTAAAATTAAAAAAAGAATCACAATATATGGAAAGATCGTTGAATTCTCTGCACATACCTATATTTTCCATGCTGCCAGGCACACCCTTCTTAGCAGCAGTAGCACTTAGACTGCCACCCGCATCCAGTATATCACCATGTTCTTGTGATGATGATGAAACAGACAAATCAGTTTGGGCTTTTGAGCGTTTTGCTTTGGGTGTGGCATTATCAATGAGTCTCCAGTTCAGCAGTGGATCGTACACAAATGCTTCTAGAACTGCCATTAGACTGTCCTTGTTGCGATGAAGCACAGACATAACGGACTCACATGTGCGGCGATATGTCCCTTCTATTCCTGTAACCTACAAGCAGACAATTAATGTTGTTTTAACTGCAAGTCATATTATCTTATGTGGCAGTGTTATCATCCGCATGCAATTGCTGAGCATACAATAAAGTAAATAAGTAAATAAAATAAAGTTGTGAGCAAAGTAAACAATTGAGAAAACTAGTTTTTATTTTCAAAAAGAAAACAAATAAGGAAAGAAAGCACTCATTGAGAAGAAAATGAAAATATGTTGACTGATATTAACTTCCTTTAAAGTGCAGAAGTTTTTCTTGAATCTAAATTTTCTTCTGGGATATAGTAAGTATGTTAATTTGAGACTTTCACATTCTTTCATTATCATGAGTCTCTATTATGTACATTGTGTATTTTTCTTCTACATATTTTGCTCTGTCCCCTTCGCAGTTTTCATGCTCTTTGCATGTGTCACAAGATAAACCAGAAATGTTTTACAGAACAGCAAATGACAAACTGAAAATATGGTCAAGTATAGGAAGGAAGTTAGATCATAATTAAATAATCCCTCCTAATGCATTACAAGTGGAGCACCAACTCAGTTACACAAAGTGAAAGAAGGAACTGCCCCTGGTCCAGCCAAAGAAATCTTCCCACTATTTACTGTTGTAATTTTGGGAAACTATGGAAAATATAAATCAGGATGGCTGGATAGAGATTTGAATTCTACTCCAACCAAATGCACTGCAGCACATTCATAATTCTGAGTATACATATTACTGTATTTTATATTCCGGGTTGGATTACATGATTTCCATTTGCATTAAGAGTCTTTTCATTTTCTGTCAACAGATCATCCTTTGTACAGATTTGGTTCACTGTTGAACACAAAAGCACACCTCCAAAATCAAATTTTCATTCGACAGTAGAGTATGCACTGATATGAAACTTCCTGGCAGATTTAAATTTTAAAATTGTGTGCTGAACTGAGATTTTACTCCCGAGTTCAAGTCTCAGCCCGGTATACAGTTTTAATCTGCCAGGAAGTGTAATCAAAGCACATGTTGCTAATACTGTGGTATGTTGATAGATGTTATGAATTCTGTGGTATGTTGATAGGCATTGGGAATTCTGTGGTATGTTGATAGATGTTGGGAATTCTGTGTTGTGCTTTCTGATTGTTTTATATCCGTCCTAAGTGAGCTTAAGATACTTAGGCAGAACTTAGGTTTGTGAGCTTTAACTGCAACATGATACATTCAGCATCCTATTTGCTTCTCCGTTATGCAGGAGTGAGAAAATTTTGGTCTTCAAATGATTTGCATTCAGAAAGTTATCATCATAGTAAAATCAACAGACAATGTCAGCTTTTCTCCCACTTCTTCGAGTTCTTGCTTTGTGTAAATAAACTGTGCCATTCCATCAACATGTTGGTCATTTGCGAGGATGTTATGTAGACTGAAGCAAGAGTACTTGCTTAGGGAAATCAATTCTTATATAATACCCATTTGCTGTTTTTTCCAAGAAGACTCACACAGAACCTCTGGTTTTGCTGAACAAATCCAATAGAAATCCTTTGTTAGCTGACGATGCTTCCACAGTAGCAAATAAATTCTGAGTTCAAACATAATGACGTATCTAAAAAAGAATGATGTCCCTCATGACAGCCAGCATGGATTCCGAAAACATCGATTATGCGAAACCATACTCACACTTTTCTCACAACGGACTGAAAGCTTTGGACTGAGGCAGTCAGGTAGATTTCTGAAAAGCTTACTGTCAAAAGTATGATCATGTGGGGTATCAAGCAAAATTTATGACTAGATAGAGGACTTTTTGGTAGGGAGGATACAGCATGTTGTCTTGGATGGAGAGTCATTGTCAGATGTAAAAGTAACCTTGGGTGTGCTGCAACGAACTCTGTTAGAACCCTTGTTGTTCATGTTATATATTAATAGTAACCACAAACTTTTTGCAGATGATGTAGTTATCTATAATGAATTACGGTCTGAAAGAAGCTGCATAAATATTCAGTCAGCTTTTGATAAAATTTCTAAGTGGTGCAAAGATTGACAACTTGCTTTAAATGTTCAGAAATGTAAAATGGTGCACTTCATAAAAAGAAAAGAAAAAAATTCTTATAACTATACTATCAATGGGTCACCACTGGACTCGGCCAACTCGTACAAATACATGGGCATAACACTTTGTAGGGATATGAAATGTAATGATTACACAGGCTCACTGAAAAGTAAAGTAGGTGGTAGATGTGGTAGACTTTGGTTTATTGATAGAATACTGGAGAAATGCAGTCAGTCTACAAAGGAGATTGCTTACAAAACACTTGTGCCACCCATTATAGAATGTTGCTCATGGGACACGTACCAAATAGGACTAGCAGGGGATTATTGAACGTATACACAGAAGGGCAACACGAATGGTCGCAGGTATGTTCAACTTTTGGGAGACAAGTCTCAGACATTATGAAGACATCGAACTGGCAGGTTGTTGAAAAAGTTTCAAGAACTGGCTTTAAATTATGACTCTAGGCATACGAGAGGGTACCAAAAAAAACCTGGAATAACATTGCCATGTGGTGTGCTTGTGTAGTACGCATTTCTGCCGCTAGACACACACAGCGCAACTCATTGCCAGTTCAGTGCCGTGTCCTTTGTTGGCCTCGCTTGTTCTGTTCATCTGCAGTGATTTTTTTTTTTTGATAGTGCTATTTCATTCTTGTTTTGTTTTTCATTAAAGCAAGTTTAAGTGAACAACATGCAGCTGAGAAATTCTGTTTTCTACTGTGCTGGTACTGCGAACGGGGAAACTACAGCCGTAATTTTTCCCGAGGGCATGCAGCTTTACTGTATGGTTAAATGATGATGGCGTCCTCTTGGGTAAAATATTCCGGAGGTAAAATAGTCCCCCATTCAGATCTCCGGGCGGGGACTACTCAAGAGGACGTCATTATCAGGAGAAAGGAAACTGGCGTTCTATGAATCGGAGTGTGGTATGTCAGATCCCTTAATCGGGCAGGTAGATTAGAAAATTTAAAAAGGGAAATGGATAGGTTAAAGTTAGATATAGTGGGAATTAGTGAAGTTCGGTGGCAGGAGGAACAAGACTTCTGGTCAGGTGACTACAGGGTTATAAACACAAAATCAAATAAGGGTAATGCAGGAGTAGATTTAATAATGAATAGGAAAATAGGAATGTGGGTAAGCTACTACAAACAGCATAGTGAACACATTATTGTGGCCAAGATAAATATGAAGCCCACGCCTTCTACAGTAGTACAAGTTTACATGCCAACTAGCTCTGCAGATGACGAAGAAATTGATGAAATGTATGATGAGATAAAAGAAATTATTCAGGTAGTGAAGGGAGACGAAAATTTAATAGTCATGGGTGACTGTAATTCGAGAGTAGGAAAAGGGAGAGAACATAGTGGGTGAATATGGATTGGGGGTGAGAAATGAAAGAGGAAGCCGTCTGGTAGAATTTTGCACAGAGCATAACTTAATCATAGCTAACACTTGGTTCAAGAACCATAAAAGAAGGTTGCATACATGGAAGAAGCCTGGAGATACTGACAGGTTTCAGATAGATTATATAATGGTAAGACAGAGATTTAGGAACCAGGTTTTAAATTGTAAAACATTTCCAGGGGCAGATGTGGACTCTGACCACAATCTATTGGTTATGAACTGTAGATTAAAACTGAAGAAACTACAAAAAGTTGGGAATTTAAGGAGATGGGACCTGGGTAAACTGACTAAACCAGAGGTTGTACAGAGTTTCAGGGAGAGCATAAGGGAACAATTGACAGGAATGGGGGAAAGAAATACAGTAGAAGAGGAATGGGTAGCTCTGAGAGATGAAGTAGTAAAGGCAACAGAGGATCAGGTAGATAAAAAGATGAGGGCTAGTAGAAATTTATGGGTAACAGAAGAAATATTGAATTTAATTGATGAAAGGAGAAAATATAAAAACGCAGTAAATGAAGCAGGCAAATAGGAATACAAACGTCTCAAAAATGAGATTGACAGAAAGTGCAAAATGGCTAAGCAGGGATGGCTAGAGGACAAATGTAAGGATGTAGAGGCTTATCTCACGAGGGGTAAGATAGATCTGCCTACAGGAAAATTAAAGAGACCTATGCAGAAAAGAGAGCCACTTGTATGAGTATCAAGAGCTCAGATGGAAACCCAGTTCTAAGCAAAGAAAGGAAAGCAGAAATGTGGAAGGAGTATATAGATGAATATGAAATGGGAGATACGATACTGCGTGAAGAATTTGACAGGACAAAACTCTACCATCTGATGAGCAAGATGTATGAGACAGGAGAAATACCCTCAGACTTCAAGAAGAATACAATAATTCCCATCCCAAAGAAAACAGGTGTTGACAGATGTGAAAATTACCGAACTATCAGTTTAATAAGTCACAGCTGCAAAATACTAACGTGAAATTCTTTACAGATGAAGCCAAAGATCTCTGACAACCATGCCTCCATCCTTGCTACCCTCCCTGTTTTCCTTTCCCTGTTGTTTGATAACCTGGGTTCTGAGTAACTGAATCCACTTTCCCTTCTTCCCTTTCTTTCCCCTTTCTCCTCCCTGATGAAGGAACATTTGTTCCGAAAGCTAGGAACGTAAATTTTCGGTTCTGTTTTTTGTGTATCTATCGGCTGTACTCAGCTGAGGTAAGTACTGGCCAGCCCCTCTATCTCTTTGTTAGTAGATGGTCAAAGGAGAGAGGATATAAAATGTAGACTGGCAATGACAAGGACAGCGTTTCTGAAGAAGAGAAATTTGTTAATATTGAGTATATATTTAAGTGTCAGGAAGTCATTTCTGAAAGTATTTGTATGGAGTGTAGCCATGTATGGAAATGAAACATGGGCGATAAATAGTTTGGACAAGAAGAGAATAGAAGCTTTCGAAATGTTGTGCTACAGAAGAATGCTGAAGATTAGATGGGTAGATCACATAACTAATGAGGAGGTATTGAATAGAATTGGGGAGAAGAGGAGTTTGTGGCACAACTTGACAAGAAGAAGGGACCGGTTGGTAGGACATGTTCTGAGGCATCAAGGGATCACCAATTTAGCATTGGAGGGAAGCGTGGAGGGTAAAAATCATAGAGGGAGACCAAGAGATGAATACACTAAGCAGATTCAGAAGGATGTAGGTTGCAGTAAGTACTGGGAGATCAAGAAAGCTTGCCCAGGGTAGAGTAGCATGGAGACCTGCATCAAACCAGTTTCAGGACTGAAGACCACAACAACACAACACTAGGTAAAAATGCTTCTAAAACTGTTTTAGTGTTGAAAAGATGTTACCAAGCTGATGCTATGGGAAAAACTCAAGTGTACAAGTAGTTTGCTCGATTTAAAAATGGCAACATGCCAACTGATGACAAACCTCATTCTGGACGTCCATCAACTGCTCAAATCAATGAAAATATTGAAAAAATTGAAGAGCGTATGCTCACTGATCATCAACGGGCAATTGATCAATTGTCAGACATTAGTGGGTTATCTTGGAGCTAGGGTCAGCAAATTTTAATGGAAGATTTGGGAATGAAAAGGATTGCTGCCAAGTTTGTTCCTCACACCTACACACATAGCCATCCTTATTAGACAGTTTTTGGCTAAAAATAGCATGGTTCCATTGCCCACACATGTTAATCATCTGACCTGGCCCCGTATGACTTTTTCTTATTTCCACACATGAAAAAGGGCACGAAAGGACACCGATTTGACAACACGGAAGAAACCAAGGAAAAAATGAGGTGAAAAACAGTCAGCCATTTCTAAAGATGACTACAAAAAAATGTTTTGAAGAGTGGAAGCACCAGTGGGACAAACATACTAGTTGTAGTGTAGCCCCCCCCCCCCCCCACCTTCTATGTATTGCTTGCATAGGGATCGTACTTCCTATGCTCTAGTACATGAATGGAATAGAAAGAATCTCTACCTAATAACTGGTATAATGGGACGTACCCTCTGCCGGTTCTGGAGTATAGACGTCAATGTAGGTCATAAAAAGCAGTGTCATTTTAATTTCCTAAAAACTATCTTCAGCGTGCTTTACTAAGTTTAAAATCTGTTTCCAAGAAAAATAATCTTACTCTGGGATGTGTTTGAGATTATGTTCAAAATCAACCAGTATACATTTTCTCATGGTGAGAAACCGAAAAGATGTAGTTTGGATCATCAACCTGGTTTCCTGCCTTTGGTGATGCAGTAATATGTGGTCATCTCCACAGTTTTGTGTATTTCATTTTTGTGGCAGAAATGCTTCACAGAAAAATGATTTCTGAAACTTAACTGTGTACTGATTTTGATTATCAACAGAGGCACAACTAATAAGAGTGCCTTGTGAGGTTTCAAGTAGCTGACATACATTTCTTTTATCTTATATTTCCATGATACTTTATCATATTTTCACATTTTAACAATGTATTACCTTTGAAAAGCATAATTTTGTATTCACAAAAACATTTTTAATGTTAATATGCACACTGAAAACCCTATAAAAGTTTAAAGTGTGGAAGGAATATGCTTGGTTCACATTTACTGTGTTATCAACAAAATTTCATGCATTTAAGTCTCAGTTGAGATGCACCAAGGGTAAATTGTCTGCATGGGAGTGTTCATGGAAAGGCATTCACACTCACCAGCAGCCCCCATAAATTACATTGAACACTAAGCCTAATTCATGTGATGTCATACTAGAGGTTGACTTATAATCTCACCAAAATGTTTCATTAGTAATGCAGGTCACGTATGTTCTGCATGATCTGTCGAAGTTGTGAGTGGTTACTATCTAACATTATGTTCTGAGGTATGTAGAGGATAAAGAGCGTAAAAAATTTCAAATTTAATTCTCAAGGTCCATTTTTATCCTATCACATGTTCACAGAACATGTCAGCACAATAAATATACTGAATAAAAAATAATAATAAAAACAATAATAATAATGTGTCTCTATGGCTTAAACTGGTATGAAATGGGAAAGGTGTCAAGCCATATTAGTTAGCGTTACTCAATTTGCGAATATCATGGGACACTCAAATCCCAGTACCTTATTACAATGATACTATTTCTGAAATTTAATACACTTTAGGAAGTTAAAATAAGAATGGTTTGTTTGTTATATGTCAAGGAAGTTGTAAAAGGGTTTAGAGAAAATACAGTCAAATTCCAGGAAGAAAAGGAAGTGCATATCTAAACTACACTCGTACACATCACTGACATCAATAGTGGTTGTCAGGTATCAAGAAGACCAAAGCCATTGAATAGTTGTACTGTACTGATTAATATAGTTGAATTTTTTACCATGATTAATTTTAGTTTTCAAATTCTGCTTTTGGAAGTAGTTTCAGCAACATAACTGTCTGAGAATAAATAATTGCTTTCTTTTACCAACATTAGTACAATGACAAACTGATTCTAGCTAAACCCGTCAGTTGTTTCATCTCAAGTATTGCTCTGTAGTCTGTGATTTTAATCTCTTGGCAAATTTCATCATGAGGCACTTCTAACATTCCTGATGCAACTCATTCTATACCATTCTAGATGCTTATACAGTTGTGGATGAAATTCAATGATTATGGTTGAGGTGCTCCTTCTTCAGCTCTGTATCTCACTTGGCAATTGAGTTTATTAACCCACGGAAAATTTATTTTCCGATTTCTCATCCTCATCACACCATTTCAATGTCATAAAAATGAATATTTTTTTTATTACATTTGGGAGGTACATATTTTTTGTGACTTTCTCACAACGGAACTATTTGTTCTTCGCATACAGCTCACCATTGCCCTCGTGATATCTTCACATACGTAATTTGCATTTAAATTGGGTGTGACATAAGTGTCTTCAATTTATCTTTGTGTAATAACAGAGAAAACAATGTACACAGTAACTAATTGATCAGATTCAGAACAATGCTTTACTCACATTCTTCATACAGAAAAACACTGAGAAATTGCACAACATATGGCAGAGCCACAGTATTTGAATTATATGCAGAACTGCTGAATATGCTTTGAAACTGCTGAATAAGTAACATTAACACTGTTTTACTGAAGGTGCAAAGCAAGACTGAGCATTTCATTGGTAAACATAATAGTGGCATAGCTAAGTTCTAATTTTAATTTGGCACTAACAAGGTCTTAGGCACTAGCCTAGTCAATGAGTCCTTCTCTTAGTGGAATACCAAATTTAAGTTACTGTGCAGTGTGACTTGTTCCCAAGTGACTGATGGTTCCATTCCTCAGAGTGCAGGAAACACCTTCGCATGATTCATGACTCATTCATGAGCTGAATTAGCTATGGAGGTGAAAATCCGGTTACACGTCAATTAAAACATGTCTCCTCAGGCACCACTAAGGCACACAGATTAAAGCAGCCGATCACTTACACGCCACGGAGTAGCAACATTATAAGAGTAAAAAATATGGAGTGACAGGTGTTCAACAAAGTGGTACGTACTTCAGACAAGCACTTGTGTGTTACAGTTTAGGTTGTACCACTTTTGCACAGAGAAACAAGCCACAACAATGTGACTTTGCACATATGAGTAATGGGAACGCTCATTCTGTATAAAATTATCTGCAAAATAAAATCACTGCAAAGCAATAGGATGAGAGCTAATAAAATTTCTGTTGAAAACAGCAATAAAAAAATTAGGAAAATGACACTGGAGAGGGGAGGGGGGAACAATCCACAAACTATATAAAAAAAAAAAGGTCAGACAATATTTTAGCAATCTGAATTCGTATGGTGGTAATTTTTATTTATTTACATATCTCAAAATTGGACATACGAGAAAAGGATAAGCTAAGATAAAATTGAAAATAAGTAATTTAAAGAAGAAGTCATTACTGCATGGACAGTACACCACTTAAAAGACTACGCTATACAAGGAACAATGCATACAATTTTAAAAAATAAAGATTTGGTGTAAATATTTTACCTCCATTGCATTAATCAGCATGCGAGTAAGCCTAAATGGAATCTTCTCTGGGAACTTTTCTCTTGTCATTGCTACTTCAAAACAATCTCCAAAATCTATATGCAAAATTTTCCCACTCAGCCGATCTAACATCAAATTTGAAGGATGCCTGAAAATTAAAAGAATTGAATAGAAAATATTTAGTATTTGGTAAAAAAGGGAAAACAATAATTCTAATAATACCACAATAAATATACAAATAGCAAAAGAACTCAAGTGGGCCTGTTTAAAAGTAATCACTGTTATTTGCAAATAATGAAAGTTGGTTTTTATTAGAACCAGATTTTTCTTTACCTGTCTCCTAAGCCCAGTATGTAACCAACCATTGACATGACAGCAAGGGAGCGAGTATAATTTGTACGTCTATCAAACCACACTTCTGATGACGGTGATTTAAGCCAGAGAAGTCGTGATAGGTCATCTCCTTGTGTGTGCTCTAAAGCGTGTTCAAAAACTTCCACTTTTTGCATCAGTGTTAGGTGGTCATAATCTGGTGCCATCTATAATTATAACAAGGTATTAATTATATTTTCTAATGTACAACAGTTAACAAAATTGGTACTGCTACAGATAATTTTAAACAATCTATATAATTAGATAGTTCAAAATGTATTCTTTACTAAAGTGTATTTACCCGAAGCATAATTCTGTGTTCAATGTTTAATAATATTTTCTTTTTCTCTCTATAATCCCTTATAAGTGTGTGAAGTGTATCACAGTGAGGCACCCAGCCAATCAGTCCACTGTTTGTTGATAATGGGATCACAGCATACCTCTGGTGGGAAAAGAACATTTTTTTGTGTGAAAACAAATTTATTCATCAGCCTTAAAAACTATTGTATATACTGATAAACAGTCAATAGATTACTAAACAACAATCAGCAGCGACCACTTCATGACAAGCTTTGTAAAATAATGTGAATTAAGATAGCTTGGTTCACCACGCAGAGCAGGCACTGAATAGGAAACAGGCAATTTAAAAGTAGGCTGTTGGATCCTCCCACCACCATCACAATTTTCCGTTGTTAAGTAGTATGAGAACAAGGCAACTGGTTTTTGAGTACAACAGTGTTTTTCTAGTGAGTACATTCTATCCCTTATTTGATTCCTAAAGCCTTGCTATGGTTGCCATAAAACGTCCCCTGTAATCAATCTAGCCCCTGCATGGGTGATAGCCTGAAACTCACTTCTCAGTACGCCATGACTATAATCTAGCTGAGATCATATAAAAACTTTGTAACACTGGAGCAGACTTGCTCAGTTTGCTACCCAGGACTTGTGACTAAGGCAGTCCAAAGTGTTAAAAACCATCAGGGAACTTGCTTCCAGGACATTAAGGTGTGATAAGCATTACAGCTTTGACTCAAATATGAGGCCCACAAATCTCACCAAAACATTAAAACTTGCAATGGTGTCCTTATGCTGGGCAGGTGAAGTAAAAACACAGCAATAATGATTAAAATCAATATCAAACAATGGAAACTCTAGGTTGGAATACCAACAATGTAAGCAAAAGATAGATTGCTACTTATCATAAAGCTGATGCATTAAGTTGCAGACAGGCACAGCTAAAAGATACTTACACACTAGCTTTTAGCCACAGCCTTTGTCAGAAAAAGATAAACACACACACATTCATTCCCACAAGCAAGGACACCCTTGCACATGACTGCCATCTCCGGCAGCTCAGACCAGCACTAACTTATCTGTCAAAAATCTATAAAACCAGTACGTTCAGCCCATTCCTCCAAGTTCTTCCTTCCACCTCCAGATTCCTTAATTATTCATCTTTGTCTTCTGGATGATGGATCTAAGGAATTTCATTTCTGATACCTCAAGTCTCAATGCCTCTCCCTTGTGAGTTGTACCTGAGGAGTTTCTATGGCATTGTTGTAAGATGAACAATACTCTGAAAAACTTCCCACTAAGATGGATCAATGCACTGGAATTCTTAACGTTGATGTTACGCTACTTACGCCAAAGGGATAATTTTACAATACCACCTCCAGGAACACCATTCTCCCATTCAATTCTGTTAGACAGAACTTTGTCACCTCTGCACCTAAAGAAATATTGAGAGAGGAAAACCAGTATGACTGTAAGAAAATGACAATGGTAACTAATTTCATGGCACTGTCTGTAAGTGTTCGATGCTGTCTTTGTAAGAAAGTCTGTTGTCTAACTGTCCCCGGCAGGTTCAGGTGGTCAACAATGGATTGAAACCTACAGACCTCACACTTAGAATGGTTAAGTAACTTCCTGGGTCTAGTTTCCATACGAAGGTTTTGAGGAGGCTCCCTGTAGCAATTGGAAATGCCTTGTGACATTTTTCTTTGGGGGTACATTAAGGACCGTATTTATGTACCCCTAGAGCTGAGAACACTGGAACAGCTCAGAGAATGCATAAATGCTGCTGTGATGACTGCTGATAGGATGTTCCTACATAAGGTACAAAACGAACTTGACTACCACCTGGACATTTTGTATGATCAGAGGAACACTCATATGACATTTGTAGAGTGCAAATTTGGAAACTTGGTAAGTTTATAGTTCTGTTCTTGCATCTGTCATATTTGTACATGATACTTTGGAAAATATAGAGATTTCAAAATGAATGAATCATTTATAGCAGCACTGTGTGTGTGTGTGTGTGTGTGTGTGTGTGTGTGTGAAGAAAGATTCTATGCCAGTTAAAAGGGCTGCTAATTAATATTGCTAAGTAATCCAATTTACACATATCCTCTCAGTGTGATAATATTTACATACAGTTCCAAATACTGAGTAGCCAGCCATTCCTTATCTATGTTGCCTTGATAGTTATCAGATTTTTCAATTATTGCCATGTACTGAATTTTGACATACCTACAGCTTCAGCTATTTCATATGCCTTTAATTGCTGATCGTCCGATAACACATTGTGTACTTTTTCGATGTTTTCATATCTGCTTGCAGTTTTGGGCTGTCCTTCATGTAGATTATATTTTTAAGAATAATACACCCTTGTTTGAATTCATCTGCATTGAAGGAGATTCCATTGGCAGTTAACAGTTCATGAAAAAGATCTTCATGATGGCGGTTTTCAGGTTTACACATTTGAATGAAACACACACACACAATATGACTACTTTAGAAAAAGCTGTATAAACAAAACTATTCTGCAGATATAGTTGAAATTTAACAAATATACAGTTTACCACCATGTTGCCCACATGGTATGCTGTTTAGAAATTACCTTTTGCTGTGCCTACTCTAGAAGCCCCCTCCCCACAATACTATTATGGTAATTTTTCCACTGTCCTGAGCATTTTCCTAATTCAACATTAGAATTTTCTTTAATGTCAAAACCATGTTACATTCTATTTTTATTACTGTCCCTTGCCTTGGGCAGGCATTTTTAAGCCTGCAGCTTTGAATGATTTCTAATTGCTCAAGCACCTTCATTTTCTTTTATTCAAATATTAAGAAATTTTTTGTCACTATTAGAATCTTCACTTTCCCTTATTATTAACAGCTTTTTTCTTGGACACTGTTCACTTTCACAACTTATCACACTCCAGTTTAGTGACAAGTATATCATAAAAAAATTCAGAGAGCTTGACTGATTTTGTTTTCAGTATTTTTCATCCTGTTATTGCACCCCTTATTTCAACAGCATCAGAAATGGATGAGCAACTCAGTTTGAAAGAAAACAAGAGCGAGCAAAGTTCAGACCCCCACCAGCTACCTGTATTAAGGTTCAACTTCTTTCCATGACAAGTTGCTAGTTGAAGAAATCTTGATATTCATATGGAGTGATTTATAGGAACTCCTTTCATTTATTATTAAAAATCATGCTTTACACTTGGTTTTAATGCCATAAAAGACTAGCAATCTTTGTTTATGGTATATTGCATGATTTCTTAACTGTCCACTACCTTCATTTGTCTCTTGGACATAACTCTTTCTTCCCCTTGTCCCCTTGATAATTTTCCACAATACTACATTCTGTGTTCAGTATCTTCTTAATAAGAACTAACATGCTTATGCTGTCCACACGATATAGAAAGGAAATACTGCACTTACCTGTATTGTAAGATTCCTGCGGAATGTATCAGGATCATTCAGCAACAGTGTATTAACAAGACCGAAAAGCTGCATTACACGTTCATCCTGTCTTAAGTCTTCATGACCTTTCAGTAGGAACATATAATCTTTTCCATTACTGCCTGAAAAATTGAGAAAAAACATGTAAATTTAATGAGAGCCTTCAGTTGCCAGAACGTATGACTTTTACAAGAAGCATATGGTTTGTCAGTAATTTCAAACCAGAGAAATTATTTAAGAAATTTATGCTTTTTATGAAAAGTACATAAACTATTGTCTGTTAAACTGTTAGGAATAATTATTGACCAGAAATTTAGCTGGGATAAACATATCACATACGTCTGTACTAAACTTGCATGTGCCATGTTCATACTTTTAAAACTTAGGAATAATGTCTGCCAAAACTTACTGCTGCATTCATATTTTGCTTATATCCACCCCCATCTTTCATATGGTGTTCTGCTCTGGGGAAATTCTCCCAATTCAGTATCAATTTTCAGATGGCAAAAAAAAAAAAAAAAAAAAAAAAAAAAAAAAAAAAAAAAAAAAAAAAAAAAAAAAAAAAAAAACTCTTCGATGTATAGTGGGTTTATCCCCTAGGGATACAAGCAGAGAACATTTCAAAAAACTGAACATCATGACAGTTCCTTGTTTGTACATCTATTATTGCTTCTTACACGTAAAAGAAAACATAGCTCAATATCCCCTTAGGTCCTCTGTCCACACCCATAATACAAGACGAAACCACACAATTGATCTGCCATAGTCTAGATTGTCCAAGATACATAATAGTTATAAATATGTAGGCCTCGAACTGTTTAATATGCTCCCTAAAATTGTACAAACAGTATCTAAAAATAAATTTAAGACAACATTGGGTCCATGGCTCAGAGGTAAAGCATTTTACTCAGTTGATGAATATTAAGATTGTAATATGGCAGATTTGCTGTTTTAACATAGAGAAAGGTACCTAAATTTGGAAAAACAATATCTAACATATAGGCATAATAGACCTATTTCCAGTGCTCTATATTTGTATCAATATTCATATGATTTATGTATTCATATGATTTATATACACATTGTTATGAGAATATAACCATCTTTATACCGTAATTGAACTTACTGACGAAGCTCATTGTATAATAAAATACTGAACGGCTAATAAAGATTCTTATTCTTATTGCATTAACAGCAAAGACATCTAAGTAACAATAACAATGAAATCATGATGATTAACACAATGAGGACTTTATTACTGTATTTGAACCTTTAAAAGTGATATCTTCGAAAAATGCCAAGAACAAGTACCTGAACTGTGCACATTACATGAGTGAGTGCACATTAAATGCGTGGATAGGACAATACTTTAGTCTTCTAAAACAATTTATAATGTCTTCAATAACATTCAAGAGTCTTAACATGCAGACCATGAAATAAAAAAGTGTCTAGTCAAAACTGAAAATAACATAGCAGAGACTTCTGTAGACAGCATAGATAAAGCTGTTATTAACCAAAAGGCTGGTTTGAATGCCACAATGCTTCACTAGGCATGCACCTGTTGGTGGTGATATGTCCTTGCCTTCCTCTGACCTTTTATTTGATTTACCCAGTTAAAGCTTAACATGGATTCCCAAACTACAGGTCAGATTAATATTTTTCATATAAGCAAGTCACTGCCAGAGGTGAAAGAAGTATAACAACACTGACTGAGGTTTGAAACCTTGGGCCTTTGAATTTGTAGTCTTTTACCCACAAAGCCCCCAAACCACATGTACTATATAAATAATTTTTGTGAGAGTTACTTTTAGTTTCAAGAATCTCTGGATTGTGATCAGTTGGTGCACAGGGTGGGGGGAGGTAATGACAAACTACTTCAGAAGGAAATTCCTAAGATCAGCATATAACCTGGTCTATTGTCTCAGAAATGCAGTAAATAACACAAAGTAACAAGTGTTAATCATCTGCAAATTAACTAGTGTGTGTGTGTGTGTGTGTGTGTGTGTGTGTGTGTGTGTGTGTGTGTGTGGAGGGGGTTGAATCTGCTCAACTCACTTTGAAGTGTATTACGGTGTGTGTATGTGAGACACAATTATTGTGATCCATATTTTAGATCACAAAGTTAAGAGGAGCCTTAGCGAAGTTCTAGAGGCTTTTTCAACAATCTCTCACATTAACACAAACACAACACGACACTGCCAATATTTTCCAAAGGATTACAGACAGTCCTTGATGGTCACTAAATCTTTAAATAGCAAACATTCATTTATCCCTGAAGGAAATCATATAAAATTGTTTTCTGTTGGAGGAAGTAAATTACCTCTGATGCATAGTTTACGAGGTCGCTGCTTTGACGTGATGACTTGTAAGGAACTGTTTATGTAAGCAATGCGTACTATTGGCTGATTGGGCACATATGAGCCAGGCACAGCAAGTTCCTGGTCGCGACACAGAAGCAACTTATGGCTCACATACTGAAGTTCAAGGCTTGTAAGCTGAGGTAACTGGCGAGAGATGCGCCTGAATACATGATAGTACAGGTCCCAGGCCTGGTTTAAGTCACGCACATTGCCTGAAACTTTGTACCGGTGGCACCACTCTTGTGCTTCCATTAGGTCTCTTCCATAAGCCTGAAAAAGAAATGTAGAGAATGCCTTGTAACAAGATGAAAAGATTTCAAATTTTGTAGTTTTGTTGTATTATGTAATGACTACTAAAACATGTTGCACTAAAAAAAACAGTTGGGCTACACAGTGCAACACTGAAGTAAAGCAAGCAATATTAGAGTCACATAATTTGCAAAACATTTCAGTCAAGGACCGTAACAGGGAAATATCTCCATAAATGTTTACATATTAACTATAGATTTTTTTCAGTGTCTAAGTAAGAAGGCAAACAATACATATAGAACTGAATTTGAAACTAAATATATCCTGAAATGAAACAACCATGATGCAAACTATAACTAATATGGGAATTATAATTGTGACTGATGACACAGACAACAGAAAATACTCTGACAACATAAAGAAGATTTAATGCATACTATAATATTTGTAAGATGCTAACTGATTATGAACAGACAGAGACATTATGAACAGACAGAGACATACAATGAAATTAATTTTAACCATGAGCATCAGCATACTTGGGGAGGAAGAAAAAAATAGAAATAGTAAAAGAGTATGGATGGTGTTCAGAAAGAGTAGGAAAGACAAGATCAGTGTTACTAACAAGCATGATTAGAGAAGTCATTAGTTTGAGGTATTTTAATACAGGCAGTTTCTTTCCTGCTTTTAGATGGGAATGGGAAATGAAGCTTGAACCCTCAATATCAGTGTTCAGGCCAGCAAGTTGGGAAGAGGGGGTGATAAACGCTGCCTCACTCTTGTAACATTGATGACAGAGAAATAAAAAAACAAGAAAGCTAAGGGTTTAATGTCTCATTGGAAACAAAGTCATTAGTGATAAAGAGTACAAATTTAGAACGGAGAAGGGAATTGGTCATACCATTGTCAGAGGAACCATTTCATAATTTACCTTAAGCAATTTATGGAGATCACACAATACCTAAATACCAATGAGTCGATAGAGATAACTGCCATCTTCCCAAATGTCATATATTAGTATACGCCAAAGGCAGAGTACAAGCACACAGAAAACCACATGAAGTGACGAATCCTGTTTTCCAAAGGTTACTGTTCAGGCAGGCATAGCCTCACGGGGAGGATGTTTATCCGGAATGAAATGAGGTGTCTGACACACTGATCAGCCAGAACATTATGACCACCAGCCTACTGTTGATATAAACCCTTCCTGGCAATAGCATAGTCACCTGGCGAGGAACGAGTGCTAGTCAGACACAAGCTCACTGTGTGTAGTATCAGTGAGCGTGCTGTCTCTGTGTAGAATGGGCAAGGCACACAATGTATCTGAGTTTGACCGAGGACAGATTGTGATGGCCTAGATGCTTGGCATAAACATTTCAAAAAATGCTTGACTTGTAGGGTGTTCCAGAAGTGCTGTGGTGAGTGTCTTCAACATGTGGCAAAACCAAGATGAAACCTGTCTAGATGTTGTGGGGTTGGACAGGCATCCCTCATTACAGATGTCGGATGTCATTAGGCTGGGCAGACTGTAAAACAGGACAGGCAGTGTGAACTGTGGTGGAACTAACATCAGACTTTAATGCTGGGCAGAATACAAGTGTATCTGAACAAAAAGTGCACCCAACACTCCCAACAATGGGCCTCCACAGCTGACTACCCATGCATGTGTCAATGTTAACACCGCAACTTTGGCAACTACAGCTGCAACAGGCACGTGACCATCAGCACTGGGCATTGGTGCAGTGGCAGAGCATTGCATAGTCTGATAAAGCCTGATACCTTCTTCATCATGCCGATGAGAGGGCGCAAGACCGTCATCTTCCAGGGGAACAGCTCCTTGACACCTGCACTACTGTGGGATGGAAACAAGCCGGCAGTGGCTCCATTATGTTCTGGCGAACATTCACATGGGCATCCATGTGTCCAGTAGAGCTCTTGCAAGTCACCATGAGGGACAAGGGGTATCATGCAATGGTTGCAGACCATGTACACACCTATGTGATGATTATTTGCTGGCAGCAGTAACATTTCCCAACAATATAATGCATCATGTCACAAGGCCTGAAGTGTGATGGAGTGGTTCGAGGAACACAGTGCAAGTTGCAATTGATGTGCTGGCCCTCCAACTCACCAGATATGAACCCGATTGAACACATCTCGGATGTGATTGAACATGGCATCAGAGGGTGTTGGTACTATTTCTGAAGCACCTAGGAAAATGTGGAAGTATGACATTCCTATAATGTATGTACGATAGTGAAATAAAATAAAACGAATCAAGGCAAATCATTAACTAACGCAGTTTCATTACGTTTAGGTGTAGGGCTAAAATTAATTCTTTTTTATACTGTGGGCATTCATCAAAAGAGAAGGCCAACAATTTCATGACTGCTTTATATGCACAACACAGAGATTCTTCATCATTAATACATATGATGTAACCAAAAACAATATTTTCTCTGCCATAATAGCTCTGATAGTAATCCACTGTGTCTCACATATGACACTGTGGGGAAATGACTGATAGAAAATAACGAAAATATGCTTGTACATAGAGAATGGTTGTTATATTTAAACTGTGCAAAGGAAATTATTCATAAAAAAAGTTTGTGCATACATAGCTCCTTCTCTAACCAAAATATAATAAATTCAGACAAACATGACGTCATTATGACTTGTAGATGCCGTATGGAAGACTACTGAACCCATTTGGAAGCTATCGCAGCTTTTCTTTCTTTGAAAGTTAGATTCTGGCAATACAGTTTGTGAATAGTAAATTAGTGTTAACAGTTGTTACATCATTGTGGCTCAGTTGGTTAAGTGCTGTCATACAAAGGTAGAGGTACTCTATTTGAACCTACTGTGATTTCAATATTTTTTTTTTATCTGAAAAATAACGCAAAGCTGCACCACAGTATGGAGTCCACATTAAAGTCGATAAGTCAGTTCTGAGATCGGAAGTAGTTAGCCAGGGCATACCATGAGTAACAGGACTATTCTGTTGCCAACAGTATTTACTTATTATAATGTCCTTTACATGGACATTCTTACTTTGCAAACTACAACTGACATGCATCGAAGTGAGTACTTCCCACTTTATCACAGAATAGTGTTTCTTCCCATTTCATTCACGTATGGAGTATTGGAAGAATGATTACTTAAACAGCTCTGTGCACACTGTATTTGTCTAAAATTGTCTTTGTGGTATGTACAAAGCAATTATGTAGAGGGCTGAAGAATATCTGCAGATTCTTCACTTAATACTGGTTCTTGAAACATCCCATAATCGTAATCTGATGATAGTGACGCTAGCAGCAACCTTCCTTCTGCTCACTGCATTGTATTGCAACAGCATTAATTTAATTTGACAGTAATTTATACAACTAAACATCACATTTTGAAGATTGCCATCTCTATAAAGGGCTTTCATGAACCATTGTTACTTCCACGTGAAATACAATGATCTGTACTAGGCGCACAGTCTTAGGCTGGTACGACCTGTTGTCAGACATAAGCATTCCTCCTCAATATGCTTGCTTCACAAGATGATGCAAATTTCCACTTTCTTTCTCACTCAGGACTTCCATGAACCGAGTGACCTCCTTGTTGGCAACAAGCTGTCAATCTTGTGCTTATCGATCTCTGTTTAAGAAATCCCCAACTTAAGTGTTTTCATCAATATGATGTTAAAAGTTTTTTATTTAGCATAACTTTATAAAGAATTATCAATAGTAAATCTCACATTAGAACACGAATATCCTTTCAATATGGTTTCATCACAAAAGACTTTTGCTTCCGTGTTTTATCTACACCACTGGACATGACTGGAATGAAGAGTGCATTTGTGTGTGTCAGCACTCATCCACTCTCTCTGTGACTGATGCTTTGTATACTGTGGAGAGACAAGTACAGCTAATTGCTGTTGTAAAGAAACAAAAATAATTAATCATTTCAGATTTTTTAAATAGGCAACATTTAAATTGTTTTAATTTAATATTTTGATCAATATAAAGAGAGCGTCAGCAAGAGTAATTTATTCATTTCTGCTTGTTGTGTTTCATATGCTTTCCCATATTTTACACTTTCCTGCATTTTAACACTTTTTTGAGTCAGTCTGCTGAAAAGTGTAAAAAGGAGGTTTCACTATATTTGATAAAGGTCCCACACATTTGAGCAATATTCTAAAATGGGATGCACAAGTGTTTTGTATGCGATCTCTTTGGTAGATGCCATCTTGAATAGTTTTTGGAGAAAACTGCTTTACAAATCTAAAATTAGTTTTCTTTCTGATTTGAGACTTCTATTTTTTCGAAGATTGCACTCTCTAATCTCAAACAAGCTATTACATAGTAATCAAGTGTTACTGGAAACTTTCTGGAGTGTATATGTTATCAAATGTGGGGCACAGTTAAATTATTTCAGGCATTGGTCTTCTAATCCTTTAAAAAGATGTGATGCTTCAACATGTGCAAGTCGGCTAATGTGAGAAACTCTTTCAACACGTTTCTCACACTTACCTATGAAAGCCATTCTCAATTAGTACCACTATGAAGGCTTACAGTAACTAATATTCTTCCGATTTTAGAACTAACTTATTGAATTTAACAGACTCTGTACCACAGTGCAACTGGTGGCATATTTACATAAAAGCTGAATCCAAGTACGTTTGAACACAGAACTTCTACCTTCATACGACAGCACTTAATTGACTCAACCCAGATGACTTAACAACTGTTAACACCAATTTAACATTGAAAAACCATAATGTTAGATCCTTTTTGTAATGTTGGAGGTTCTCACTTTAAAAGAAATGAAAGACAGCAATAGCTTCCAAAATTGCAATGAATATACCAGTTGAATATATATGAATATTAATACTAAACAGGATATAAAATCTATTAAATCTTGAGCTCAAGATGGTAATCAATAAGTCAAAAATTGATTATTTTAGGACACTCCTCAGAGACATTCACTGGAGTGATGTTTACAGTGCTCATGGCATGAATGAAAACTATAACACTTTTGCTAATAAAGTGCTTACTTTATTTGAACGCTTTTTTCCCCCAAAACCATCTGAGGTTAGAGGAAAGTCTACAAAGAAGCCATGGATTACTCATGAAATAGAGGTATCTTGTAAAACAAAAAGAAAACTGTATCTGTCAATCTGGAACAGTTCTGATGTTGATGCTATAGCACATTACAAGAAATACTGCAAAATATTAAAGACTATAATGCAGACATGAAAGCAAATATATTACAAGAGAAACATAGTCATATCAGATAACAAAATAAAGACAATATGGAATATAGTGAAGGAGGAGACGATAGAACTAGACATGAAGAGGGACAAATAGCATTAAGAGTACATGATACATTGGTGACAGATGTGTATAGTGTTGCAGAACTTTCTAGCAAACATTTTATAACTGTTACTGAAAAGATGGGGTTGTCAGGTTCTGTAGATGCTGCTATGGAATACCTCGGACCAGACATTTCAAGTGACTTCCATAATATGAATTGACCCTCACTACCCCAGCAGAAGTAACATCCATCATACAATCTTTAAAATCAAAAACATCTAGTGGGTATGATGAAATATCAACAAAGTTAACTAAAGAATGTTATTCTGAGTTAAGTATTTATCAGTGGAATAATTCCTGAATGGTTGAAATATGCTGAAGTTAAGCCACTGTTTAAGAAAGGAGATAAAAAAGTATCATCAAATTTCTGTCCAATTTCACTTTTGCCAACATTCTCAAAAAATTTTGAAAAGGTAATGTACTATCAGCTTTATAACCATCTTATCACAAATAACATACTGTCAAAGTCGCAGTTCGGAATTCTAAATGGCTCTGATATTGAGAAGGCTATCTACATTTACAGTGTAAATGTACTTAATCCATTAGACAAAAAATTGCAGGCAATTGGTATATTTTGTGATCTGTCAAAGGCATTTGACTGTGTAAATCACAATATCCTTTTACGTAAATTAGAATATTATGGTGTAACAGGAAATGCTGCAAAATAGTTCAAATCTTATATCTCTGGCAGGAAACAAAGGGTGTTATTGGGAAAGAGAGCTGTATTAAGCTGTCAGGCATCATCCAACTGGGAACTAATTACATGTGGGGTTCCACAAGGTTTAATCTCAGGGCCCTTACTTTTTCATGTGTATATCAATGACCTTTCATCAGTGACATTACCAGATGCCAGGGTTTGTTTTGTTTGCTGATGATACAAACATTGCAATAAATAGCAAATCAAGTGTAGTCTTAGAAAGATCGGCTAATAAAATATTTGTGGACATTAAACACTGGTTCCTAGCCAATTGTTTGTCACTAAACTTTGAAAAAACACACTACATGCAGTTCAGAACTTGTAAGGGGTGTCCCACGAGTATATGCCTAACATACAATGACAAGCAGATAGAAGAAGTGGACAGAGTTAAATTCTTGGGATTACAGCTTGATAATAAATTCAGCTGGGAGGAGCACACCACAGGACTGCTGAACGTCTTAACAATGCGAATTGTGTCAGACATAGGGGCTATAAAAATGAAAAAGCTGACCTAATATGCATACTTTCATTCCATAATGTCGTATGGTATTATTTTTTTGGGGCAATTCATCGAGCCAAGCTAAAGTTTTCCGGACACAAAAACGTGCAATAAGAGTTACATGTGGTGGGAACTCAAGAACATCTTGCAGCAGAAGCCTTTTTAGGGAACTAGGGATACTAACTACTGCTTCTCAATATATTTATTCCTTAATGAAATTCAAAGAATAATCTTCACAAGGATTTAAAGTCATTACTCTTGTACAAAAAGGTGTGCATTATTCAGGAACACACATTTTCAATAACTTGTCAGCAATCATTAAAAGCTTAACAACCACTGAATTTTTTTTAAATTCAGTACATTAATGCGATCTTAGTAAATGAATGTTTGTAAAATGATGATCGTTCCACTTGGGACCTGTGGAAGGTACATTAGCTTATTTGTTTCAATTGTAAATATTTGTCATGTATTATTGTTTTTCTGACATGTTCTACAGCCTGGAGGACCTCCTCCCTACAGATCAATTGGAATGAAAGTAAATCTGATCTAATCTAATGAGCTTCTCCTTTAATTCCTAGAACAGATACTACAGTTTAATGTTCCAATCACAAAAGTTGATGCACAGCTTCTGTTGTCTTTAATACAGTGTGTATACATCATAATTATATCACATTCAGCTGAATCGGTGCGAACTGGGGTTACCTTTGTACAAGCCACTGACAGTTGTCATAGGATGTAGCCAAATTAGGAGCTTGAAGGCAGGGGTCAGTTATCATGAAATGGATAAAAAGTAGGTGTGCCTAAATCAATTACTCATGTGTGTACTATACACGATCCTTAACTATGAAGTTTCTTTTGCCAATTAAATGCACAAAACAGAAACACAATTAACACACATTACAGAAATATGCATAATAATAATAACAAATAAGATTCAAACTTACTGTAAAGATTTTTTTAAAAAGTTGAAGATTGTAACTGCACTGTGTCAGTACATCTACCAATCCATTTTGCACATTCAGTAAACATAAGTAATTACAAAGCTGTTAACTCTAGCCACTATCATGGTGTTAACTCTAGCCACTATCATGGGAAAAGACTCACTCAATTTAAATTTGGCAACAAAAATTAATGGAAAACTAAAATTAAGTTACCAATTAACAAACAAAATTGTACAAAGAATTTCATTTGCACATGAAAAAGATTATTTAAGAGAGTATTACCACTTAAATAATATATTCTCAACAGTAACGGTCTATTTAGATAACATACAAGTTGGGCTGGAAAAGATGTGTCATAAACTGATAACAAAATGCACAAGCTGCAATATACTTTCATAGTACCACTAGTCACAGTGGAAAATATTATGGACCCCGATCCACGCTGGATACTCTTAATCTAAAGGTCTCAGGTTTCCAGCCTGAGTAATTTAGTAAAATGATGCAATGTCTGATGAATGTCACTCCCATTACCTTCTTGTGAATTGTTAAAACAGAGTCTGGCTCATCCAGATCCATTTTGACACTTTACCAGAATAAGTCATTCAAACATCATGCAATTTCGAAGAACTTAATTTTCTGAAAACTAAAAACTTTATATTAGTTCAATTTGCCAGGAAAGACAGCACAACCAATATTAATTTCCTTTTTCTATGCTCACTCATTATGTACAGAAAGCCAACAGGATCTGATTTCTGTGCCAGTTGTCTCTATATGTAAGGTGTGCAGAGATATGCAGCAACAGTGCAGCATTAGCTTCAGCATTATCATCTCATTTGTTTAAAAGTATGTATACATAAAAGAGCATAAGGTACACGTATGAAAGGAATGAAATGGAATGGTTTTTGAGTGTGGCCTACATGTGGAGTTGTTATTATTTTCAATGTTTCATGTAGTATTATGCAATGCAAGACAAGTAATTTCTTTTCTCCCATCTTCAAAACATACAGTTCCTCTCATTATGGGGTCTCAGTGACCACCCCTCATTTTCCCCAACCAAAGCCTCTTTTATCACGGAAAGTTACGAATAAGCACTTTTCAATTTCTGTTTTTAATTGTTTGTAATAATGGTACTAGGAATCTCGCCTCATGAAGGTTTGTGATTAGTAATAATGGTACTAGCAATTTCATCTCCTGAAGGTTCGGAGTAAGCACAGCCCTTCTTTATTCTTGTAATTTAAAAATAATGTGTTTTGCTGTTTGGAAACTTTCACTTATCAGCTCTTGTCTTTCCAGAAGGTTGTTAAAGGCCCTAGAAGTGATTTTTTTCTGTCATTTTATCCAATCATTAGCAGTTTATTTTACTTTACTTTGCATTCTTGATTGTGTTATGCTCATACCATCCAATACTGTTTCTTTACCAATGAGGTAAACTGACTTACCATAAAATTACATCACTGCCATTGTCATGGAAATACTGAGCAACATATGAGTATAGATGTGCTAAAATGTGGAAAAAATGGCATTTAGAAGATTTTGTTTTTGCGAACACTTCTGCTTTGAGCATTTGTAACCATACCCAGTGATTAAATAGGCTATTAGAATGGAAAACATGGGTTATAAAGTAAATCACTGAATCAATGGACACAATATAAAAATGAATTTATTGCTTTGAACAATCTGTTGTTAATCACCAAAATGGAAAAATCTTATTTTCTACAAAATCCAAAGTTAGTAGATAATGCCATACCTGATTAAAGGAAGTCTCCTTGTGTGTTTGTGGGCCACGTTCCAACATAGCATGTAAAGGTTCTAAAGTATCAAACATCCCTTTTACATTCCTTTCACCAAAATAAAGTCTACTGGCTTCTTCCAAGCCTTCATGCCAGAGTTCATGCCATAAGATTGCTACACGAATGAGCTCATCACTAACCTAGAGACAAAAAAACATATGAATAAAAACAAATCACTTTGTTATTACATTTGGAAGTCATTCTGATTCTTACAGTAAATTTAAATACATTTAGTATCAAACTACATTACATTTATTAGCTAATAAATAGCATTCCCCTGTTTTCAGTGCAGTTGGATTTGAAAAAAGCAATGAAATGGTGGTTTTTAATACATAATGCCTTTGGAGCTGCATATAGAATTTTGTTCACAATTAAATTCTTTTATTACTCAATTTCAGGCAATTGCCATCATCAGCTCATAATGATGAAGCACAAAAATACAGACGCAATGTATCTCATACAGTAATAAAAAGTGTCAAACTGATTATTATGACAACTAACTAATGATGGTGACTGGCAAAATCTAACATATGAAAATTAAATAATAATAAAATAATCTGCAGTCCACACAAGATTCTGTATAAATGCTAAAAAAGACCATTGATAAGTTTACAAGTTTTTATCCTCTGTTGTGGATTTAAGGAAATACAATGACAGCTATAGTACAATAATGCCTATAATAAGTCTAAGGTCAAAGTACAACAAAATGGAACACTTACAAGAATAGCCTGGCTCACAAGTAAAGAGCTATGTTCACGCATACTGTTGAGAATTTTGTTAGCAGCATTTCTTCGAGATAAACTTGCTGATTTAGTAGCTACAGTCAGTGGATAAACCAAAGCCTGTGGGTGTTTTTTCCCTATATCAATTAACAAGTGGTGAATCAATCGTCCCACCAACACTCGAGGTGTATCAATTCTTGCAATCAGTTGTGGTATTACCTAAAATTGTAAAATTATGCATTTTTAATATTATGAGATAATTTTCCAGTGCATAACTGTAATTATACATTTTAAAATATTATTGGTGATTAACTAATGAATGTGTGAGTTATGCAGTGGATTGCCTCAAAAGTGCAATCTGGTCTGCTGTGAAAGATGTTACACTTATGAGACATATGCGATCAGGAGAGATTTGATGAGGGTAGGGCTTACTCAAAAGCATGGCTTACTGCAGACAGTGAAGTGTATGCGTGGGAGGGAGAAAAGTACAATGATAAGACTGTTATGATTAAGCTTTCAGCCAAAGCCTTCTTCAGAAAAGAAAACACACACATTCATTCATTCACACACACGCAAGCACACCTCACACATACATGACCACCATCTCCGGCAGCTTGGACTGGAATTGTTGTTATACAAACATGGGAATTCTTAAGAATAATGTAATACATATTTACGAAAAGTTTACAATGTATGTCAGGAAAGAAAAAGTCATGTTACACATGACATGTACAACTGTAATCGTCCATGATGTGAAATCTTTTGACATTTACAAACAGCTACCTTTTACAATGCAGAAGACTATAAACAAAGAAACAAGAGTAAGAGTGACTCTCTTTAACTTTTGTTGAGTCTGTTTTCCTGTTTACTGACACTTGCATAACAGCATAGAAAATGAAATCTTTGGTATACAAGAGACTGATTTCACAAATTACCTGTAGCCATGTGTCAATGTCTATAGTCCTTATTCCTTCGACTAGGGCCTCATACACCTCATTACACTGTCCATAATCAAACCAGAGTGTAAGTAGTCTCAGAGTATCTTGCAGAGAACTCCCATGAGACAATGCTATTGATCGGAAGAAACCTTCCACAGCTGGGACGGTGAACTGTGTTATATAATCTGAAGCTTGCTGAAAGAGAGGTACCATCATTACCAATACAAGATCTATATGTATTTCCATTTGACACAAGATTCAAATACGAGTGCACAAAAATACAAAAATTATGAACAGAATGTTCCAATGTAGGGAATATTACATTTCAATAGCAATTGGTGAAGATTAATCACGAATTGCACAGATATACTGGCAAGTACACAAACAGAATAAATTCAATTAAATAGGAAATAAATAAACAGTACACAATGAGATATTTAAGTAATATAAGAGTAACAAATATAATTTTTCCACCAAATTGCCTCCTATCTATCACCTAACAATTAGTGAAATCAAAATAATAATAATAATAATAATAATAATAATAATCAAAATGGAAGCATAAACTGTTTCTAACAAAAGAACCATTACCATTAAGCCAAACCAAAAGTTAGGTTCCAGATACAAGTTTCAGACTGGCACACAATTTCAATTTGTCAAGAAGTTTCAGAACAGCACACACTCCATTACAGATGAAATATTCATTCTGAAAAAAGTACTTAGATAATAAACTAAAAATGATAAGGAAAGATTGCTATTCACCATACAGGGGAGACACTGAGTTGCAGACAGGCTCAACAAAAGGACTGCTACACATGTGAGCTGACCACTGTGTTTGGCCACTGAGGCCAGAATGTGAGTAGTGCTTGCATGAATATGTTTGGGAAAAAAAAAAAAAAACCATTAGAAGAAGGCCTTTTGGCCAAAAGCTCACATGTACAGCAGTATTTTTGTTGTTCCTGTATGTTACTTTTGTCTCTTTTGTATGGCGAGTAGCTATCTACCCTTTTCATAATATTGTCATTATTCCATCCTGGATTTTCCACTGTTTGAAACTACAAATGATGTTTTATGAAAGTCAGTAATTGGGTTCTCACAACTGAGGTCACTCTGAATTTCAATACTACTAGCATATGTTATATTACTGAAGGTGAAAAACCATCAGAAATGCAGCACAACATTAACAGAAGTTTGAAGGTAAACATGTCCAAGTCCTTATTTCCACCTATTTAGAAATCTCAAAACAATAATGGACACATTCAATAGTTAAATCACTCATTAAACTATCATCACCAATCCTTTCCAATTTGAGAAACAGAGAGAATCACAAGGCTAAGTGCCACATGAAAAATGTAGCTGAAATGTCAAAAAAAATTTAAAGAAGGTAAAACACAATCTTCCTAAAAATTGCATTTACTCTCTTCTAATCTCTACCACATTCACCTGCACATTCATATTATCACACAAATTGTAAAACTGTAAAATCTGATCAAATATTGTAAAAAATTTGAAAATATGAATAATATAAGATGAAGGCTAAAATAATGATACAGGGATTTGTAATTTCAAGGACTGTATCAAATTTTGCATCATCACCTGGAGACATTTTTAGTCCATTTAGCCATGAAAATTATTTGGTCATTCATACATAAAAATTGATGCAAACTGTCACTAACTTTCTTTACCACATGTATTTTGAAATTTTCTACCACTCTTCTCATTGATTATTAGTTGTGCATTTCAGCAGATACAACAGCCTAGGAAACCAGTACAATATCTACAGCACTTAGTTGTTAAGTGCATATACATATTGTTGCCTCCCAGTTAAGGAGCAGGATCATACACCTTTGGTAGGAGAAGTGGCTGGAACTGAGCGAAACAAGCTGTGGTCACTGAAACCTACTATCGACACATGGCATAGCTTCATCCGGATGCTGAGGCCTCCAGATACATTACCGAGCTTGGATGTGAAGTTTCCTATTCCAGGCAGAGAAGCCACCAGTCTGATGTGCCTGTGTGTACATCTATTCATACACTAAATTTTATTTACCAGAATCAGCATTACTCACTTCATTATTTGGAGAGGGGGAGGGGTGTGAAACTTTTTGTGCAACTTTAATATCCATTGTTACTGCAAATTTTGAAGTACAATTGCTCTTCTGTAGCAAGGGTTATTTAGTACACATACATAAGTACACTACAACATTAAATAAAAGTCAATAAGTTCACAATAAAATAAAATAATTGTCTTGAACCAGAGGCCAACTGGAATATAGTAAGACAGAAGTGGCGAAATGATAACTGTTAGTGGAAACCAAAGTAACAGTTATTTCACATGGCTAAATAAGTATAATAGTTCACAGATGTCAAAGTGTAACAGCACTCTAGCAATCGCATGTTGTGACACATTCGACTTTGTACAGTTGAGAGCAGACCATTTTGTTATCTGTCACAGTCTGTAAATATAGTGATGGTACCTAGGGAAGAGTCAATTAAATTAGAACATGGTGTCAGCTGACTTGCAGAGAATGAGAGCGAGTTCAAAGTCACTTGGGCTTAAATCGACCAGCTAGCTGGTCTCATGTTCAGTCAGCTGCAGATGCAGTGTTTTCCTGTCAATTAGTACGTATCTTTCACAAATATATATTGTGTGTTAACAAGACCACAACATGTTATTTTAAAAGATATCTAATTTGAAAGCTTTCTGTTTCAAAAATAGTATTCTTTTGTTGGCTGCTAGGGCCCCAAATGAATGTATTCAAGTTAGTGTTAAAAATGACAGGTATTTTCAGGACTATGAATGCTATCAATCTATATCAAGTTTAAGTTTTGTTGGTGGACATTATTTTTAGAATAAAATATTTTAAATTTTCTGTAACTCCATTGTTTAAAAGTTTGACTCTGAGTATTTTTGGACAACTATAACATCTCCAGTTCCACACACAGTGTGTTTCAAAGTCTTTACATCAAACATTTAGAGGTGATATATCAGGTCACAGAGGACAGCTTTTGTTAAAGACAAAATGTTCACTGATATTTCCCAATGACGCTAGACATCCTTTAGTATTCTCCAGCTCTGGGATGACAAGATTTTACTGGCCTAGCAGGGTCTATTTACTCCAATAAATTAATGGAGTGATTTTGCTGTCCCTACCCCTTTTCATACAGAGAAGATGACTGGATTATAGGCAACACATAAGTTACGTCTGCACCGTAAAGTGCCCATGCTCTATCACCTCTCAGGGGCTTAACCAATATTAAAGGACACCTACACCTAGTGTTGCCGGGAAACGTCAGCAAACCTGTTGTCCCTAACAATAGTTTTTTCTCATGTTATAATCAATCACCTCCAGACATCTGATACGAAGACTTTGAAACACCCTGTATACGAGCCTCCTTAAAGCCCGAAGTGGTATAGCTCCACTTTTCCTTATATTTTTAATACTGTCAGGATCTTGTTCAGCAAATGGCATTCTGTAAACACGGCAAATGATGAAATTCACAACTCGCATAGCAGCTGTGCACGTAGCAGCACAAGGTGTAACACACATCGATCTGTTAACAGCTGAATTGGTGTAGTTGGGAGCTACACTGCTGTGCCTAACTATTGTTTTGAGTCTTCTCAATATGGTATGGATGTTCGATCTTCTGACTAACCCAGTAATAGGATTTTACATGCTTAATTGTCTCAACTGTGCTAAGTGTGATTCACCATAAGTTATGGTAATAAAGACAGCATTCTGGTACCGGTTATTTGGGATGATAATGGGTTGGGTTGTTTTGGGGAATCAGACCAGGCAGCGAGGTCATCGGTCTCATCGGATTAGGGAAGGACGGGGAAGGAAGTTGGCCATGCCCTTTGAAAGGTACCATCCCGGCATTTGCCTGGATAGATTTAGGGAAATCACGGAAAACCTAAATCAGGATGGCCGGACGCGGGATGGGATGATAATGGATCCGGCAGTGAATATTCAGAGTCATCCACTGCTGGTCTTTTATTTTTATTTTCTAATTTTATTACTGTACATCAAAATTATTAGTTTTTTCGCATGTTTTGGTTCTTTTACCAATATAAAGTACAACATCTGAAAGTAACAGATGTAGATAAATTCTATATTACAATAAAATTACTCAAAATCTCTGATGCTAGAACGAGCTGAGCCATAAAGAAAGGTAAAACTTACAGAGGCTCCAGATGAAGATAAATGAGGCAACACAGTTCTTGTTAACAAAACACAGAACAAAAAATGCAATAGAATGTCATCACATTCATTCTCCTCTTATCAATCACACTGTACTAGATCCTGTGAACCATATAGAAGACATTCACCACAAAATTGGAATATTTGACTGCTCTATAAATTGTACAAAAAACATGCTGAAAGCCAAGGAAAAGAGCCAATTGCAGAAAATGTTTATTGTGGACCTTTTAACTAGTTGAACTTGCATTTCCACACTTCTCACAAGGACAATGTGATACTTTTGCTAATTAACTGAAGCATTCAACAGATGAACAAGAATTGCATCTGAACTGCTGAAAAAGCTCGAGAGTCCATGAAAGTGGACACTGAAGAAATCATTTCCTAGACTGACATGTCAAGTAACGTATTACACACACAATTTATACGTTTACACTTTGGGTTGCCACAAGCTGTTTTCAAAATTAGGATTTATGTATTCCTGGGATGAAGTGGCTGGATCTCGAGGTTCCCAAGAAAATGGTGCCTGTTTGGTCAAACACATCAAACTGAGAGCAGCCTGCAAAAGATGTTGTAATGTACAGTAGTACTTGTACAGGGCAGAATACACACTGGAAAATACTCATGACATTAATGAAACCAGTTTTAAGTGAAAAGAATAAAACTGAAATTATGGACCAAGAGTTTACACAACAGATATTTTGTCACAATGACTGGTAGATTGTCAATTGAAAGAAAAAACATCCCTTGCATGTCACTGTAATTACAATCCCTTACATGTCACTGTAATGACAAACAATGACTTCTCGTCTGTGTACAAATTGTTAAAGTCAATCGCCAAAAGGAGGACTGTAGTGAAAAACGGGCAGTGTCATGGCAAAGATGCAGGGGATTTCATACCAAAAGAGTGGTCCACTCACACACTTCTCCAAAAAAACTCTTTTAACAGAGATGTATTTTCACATGTTGGACTTCATGCCAAGATCTAAAACAGGATGCACAGTTTCCCCAACATATATTATATAAAGCTGTACACAGAACCACAGTGTTTAAAAAGCAAAAGAAGAAAGGCGTGGAAGAACTTTTTACCATTTATTTCATTTGTTCATACCCTCTGGAGTCAGTCTTCTTTCTTCATACAATACTGAAAAGATTGGGCCACTGAAGAGAAGTAATAAAATAAGTAACACAGATTATATAAAAGTACATATGTAAAAACAGTGATGTTGACTGTGAAGTGCATTTTTATAGCAAATAACTAGAAATCTGTTTCCATGAAAGCAAAACTCTGGCAGAACAATACTGTCATTAGACCACAATGCCTTTTGTTAAATATAGTCAATCAGATGAAATACCGAAAAAGGAAAGGAAAATCTTGGGACCAAAATATGATAATGGGAAATGGAAATTAAAAAGTAGTAAAGAAGTTTATGAAAAAATAGAATGAATATTAGACACAATGAGGTAGAGACGCATTGTATGCTATGGACAACTAAAGAGGCTAGACATATAAAAAGAATTTTTATCTTTTCTGACAGAAACCCAAAAACATCAATGGTCTGGATCAAAGAAGTTAAAGCAGACCCGAGCGGAATGGAAATAACAGAGCAAGAAATAGGAGAAAAAGTTTGGAGCAAAAGTAAAAAATCTCAAGGCCTACCAGGAAAAAAACGAAAACGGCACGTGCATTACGAACAGAAGAAAGAAATAATGAAGAAACCACAGGAAAGAAAGAAAGGAGAAAAGAAAGAAGAGAGAAGTCATTTCATGTGGTCCTTAGGAGGGGGAATCTTACCTCTTTATAGCATGGGTGCTGCAAATCTTATATTATGTCTGTAACTTGATCAAATTTGTTCACATTGCTAACTCAAGTTATAGAAAACTTCTGATAACGTATATGATTAGTAAAGCACTATTAACCTTTGTATAACAATCCAAGTAAACCATTAAATATCTTGAAATGAGAAATATGTGATTTACACCACTTGTGCTCTACGGGACTCATATCTTGTCTTCAGTCCAAGCTAATAAGGCTTCACATGCAATAAAAATTATTTGGACATTTGAATTTGAATCTGCAAATACATAACAAATCTTTTGATGAGTAAAACTTTGCATTTCTATTATTACAAGTTATGTAACTGTTTTCATCAATTCATTACAGAAGTGTAGTCCTGCTGAGAAACTCCAAAGATTTTATTTAGTTGCATCGGTTTCCAGTGTATTCCACCAGACTATATAAATGTAATGTGCCTAATTCATACTAATGTTATAAATGCAAACATAACTCTGGTTGTCATGCTTTTATGATGAAACTGCTGAACTGGTCTTGATTAAATTTAGTCTGGAAATAGCTTGAATGCTGATGAAGAACATTGGATACATTATGAAGTGTGCAGCACAACATATTTATTGATTTGAAGAGTATAACACTAAGTATGGAACAATAATTATGCTTTGAAAAAGTTATTTACTCTGTAACTTTTGAACTATATCACATTAGTGAAAATGCTATTGTTTGATATGTTTTACATAATACGACTCAGTGTAATGATATAATGCTTGTACAACTCTCCATGTGTTTCATCCATACTTCCATAATAACATGTCACAAGCCCTTGTATTTCAGCCACGGTGTCACACATCCCTTATAGCTTCTCATAGATGTAATGATTTGCATCAACAGCTTATGGTCATGCGGTTAGCATTCCTCACTGTCCCAGGTTCAATTACTGGCCAAATAAATTTTTTTTCCAATTGTGACTGGGTGGCATCAAATAAGAAAGACTTGCACCAAGCGACCGAACAACTTTACCGATGTCTCCTGGCAAATAAAGTGATATACACATTTCCATTTCGGTTTACTGTTAAATGAACACAGCCACAGCTAACAGCTAGAATATAACACTTATTGTTATAACCTTTAATCACTAATAAATTGCGTGGATATACAAACGTAGAAACAATAGCTGGGTACATGCTACCAATTCCGTATCGGTCATTCGACTGCCGTGCCGTGACATGCGGCCGGCGCCGTTCGTAGCTAGGTGGCGTTCCCGCGCTCAGCCGAGTTGTGGAGCGCCTCTATCGCCGTTTGCGCGTACTGACGTGGCGGCACTCTTAAATGTCGTGGCACTGTCACAACACTTTTCCCCCCTTGAAAAAAAAAAAAACACTCACTTCCTGGGAGACACGGACAGCGCAGAGACATCCATGGCCTCTTGGGAGGCCCCGAGAAGATCCCACGGAGAAACACGACAGTACGGTCGAAAATGTCCAGGACGGAAGCACGTGCGTGGAACGTGCCTCCTGGACGAGATGATGGGTGAAAACTCCAGAGCAGCATCCATAGGTGTCGTGGACCTGGGGGTGTGCTCCAGCGAGATGGGTCCCAGAGAAGGCGGTGTCGCGACTGGGGCTGGTTCCGGCGTACTCGAAAGCGGAAGCGACGTCAGCTGCAGCAACACGCACGGGAGATCGGCAGCAGCGACAGGACTGGCTTCTCGGGCTGGTGGAGGTGAAGGAAGGGGCGGTGGCACTGGCGTGGCCACCACTCGTGGGCGCATCTGGTCGTAATGGCGAACAACCAAGCCGTCGTCCGTACGAATTTCACAAAGCTGGCGGCCGCGAAGAGCCTTGACCACCCCTGGAATCCATTTAGGGCGAGATCCATACCCTCGTGCCCACACGTCAGCACCCACCAAGTATTTTCCCGCACGAGGGGACACTGTACAAGGCCTGACAGGGTGAAGCAGGTGCAGTAAAGTGCGTGGTTGGCGGCCATGCAAGAGTTCAGCAGGGCTGCGATCACCCAGAGGCGTGAAGCGATAAGAACTCAGAAAATGCAACAGAGCGTCATCTGTGGAAAAATCACTAAGGAATTTTTTCATCTGGCTTTTGAAAGTGCAGACAAGGTGCTCAACCTCCCCATTTGATTGCGGATGGAAGGGCGGTGCTGTAACATGATGAATCCCGTGCCCAGTACAAAAATCATGGAAGGCCTGCGAAGAGAACTGAGGGCCATTGTCCGTGACGATCGTGGATGGAAGACCTTCTAGCGCAAAGATTTTGGACAAAGCCAGCATCGCCGCCGCAGTGGTGGGTGACGGACATCGAACAACAAACAGAAACTTCGAGAAGGCGTCAATCAACAGCAGCCAATAAGTGCCGAGGAAGGGGCCGACAAAGTCAGCGTGCACCTGTTCCCATGGCTGCGCCGGGTCAGGCCACGGTGAGGGCATTGTACGGGGTGCAGCCAGTTGTTGAGCACACTGACCACACGCAGCGACCATGTGGGCGATGTCCAAGTCAATACCGGGCCAATAAACGTGCCTGCGAGCCAGGGACTTAGTCCAAGAAATCCCCCAATGGCCTTCATGCAACAGTTTGAGAACATCTTTGCGAAGAGAGGCTGGCACCACGACCCATGGAGATGCGCCATCTGTGGCCAGAAGAACAACACCATCACGAACAGACAGATGAAGGCGCAAGGCATGGTAGTTGCGAAGGGGATCCGATGCCCGGCCCTTGGTCCTGTCCGGCCAACCCCATTGAATAAAACCGATCACCTGACGCAGGACCGGGTCCCGCGCAGTAGCCGACGCGACCTGCGACCCTGTGGCAGTTGTAAGGCATGTTGCCGAACTTCTTTATCAGGAGCAAGCCGTAGAATAGCATCCCTAACCATTGAATCAGCATAAGACTCATGATGAGTGTCCGTGGCAAACTGACATTTCCTACTCAGACTGTGTAGTTCCGCCACCCAAGCCCGGTAAGATTGATGGGGCTGTTTACGGCACCAGTAGAACGCCACGCGGGCAGCAACGACGTGGGTGTTTTTTCGGTAATAGTTAGACAATAAGTCACACATTTCTTGGAAGGACAGAGAGGCAGGTTCCCGCAGCGGGGCTAACTGAGATAGCAGCTGATAGATCCGTGGGGAAATCCAAGATAGAAATAACGACTTACACATAGGAGCGTCGACAAAGCCGAAAGCCAAGAAGTGTTGCTGAAAGCCAAGAAGTGTTGCCGCAAACACTTCTCATAATCCTCCCAGTCTTCAGCGGCCTCGTCGTAAGGAGGGAACGGAGGCGGAGAAGAAGAAGAAGAAGAAGACAGACGATGAGTAAGCGACGTCGACAACGCCTGAATAGCAGCTGTCAGCTGTGTTTGCTGTTCAATGAGTGCTTGCATAAGCTGTTCCAAGTCTGCCCCGACATGAACACACAAATCCACAACGCAGGAACAAAAATATCCCATCCTCGTCGCCAAAAAGTGTTATAACCTTTAATCACTAATAAACGTAGAAACAATAGCTGGTTACATGCTACCAATTCCGTATCGGTCATTCGACTGCCGTGCCGTGACATGCGGCCGGCGCCGTTCGTAGCTAGGTCGCACTCCCACGCTCAGCCGAGTTGCGGAGCGCCTCTATCGCCGTTTGCGCGTACTGACATGGTGGCACTCTTAAATGTCGTGGCACTGTCACAACACTTATACAATCCTTAATATGTTTAATCCAAGCTAATATTATAGCATGAAAGTAACTCACTCTGTTATGTTTTTACAACTAAACTTCTGAACTGATTTTGATCAAATTTGGTATTAAATAGCTTGAACCCTGAGGAAGAACACAGCTACATACTTCACAAAGTATGTAGTACAAGCTATTTATTTATTTGAAGAATATTACACGAATGAGAGAGTAATACTTATTCCTTGAAAATGTTATTTACTCTTTCACATTTGAACTTTATCATATTTGTGAAAATGCTTTTATTGGTTGAAATGTTCTGTGTAATATGATTCAACAAAATCAATACAATTTTTATACATTTCTTAATGTGTTTAATCCATGCCTATACCAGTATTATTAAATACGAAAGTAAGGGAATAGAGCAAGGTGATTCCACCCACCTGCTGCTTTGAGCCATGACATATTCTGAGTAAGGAGTACAGTTTATACAAGTTTCTAAGACAACCACAGGTAAAATTTGACAACAGGCCGATTATGTTCTTTTGAGATGGCGACCCCAAGGCAGACCATAACAATAAGAAACTAACATAAAAAGCACATGAAATGTCTCAGCCAGTTAATAAAATGAAATTATCTGGACAACCAAGGGAATGAGACAGTTTTGAGGGGGGTGGGGACAAACTAAAAAAAAATCAATGACACTAAGATCATTCCAATATTTTGCTTGATCTGTACAGCTAAAATGAAGGCAGAGGTACCACACAAACCACCACAAAACAACAACTTAATTAAATATATTACACATGCAAATTCCTCCAGAATAATGGAATTGGACTGTGTGCTTGCCCTTAAAGTAAATCTGCCTGTTATGTTTTCCAAGACTCTACCATTGAACCGATTCTGACACTGAACTGATTCTGATTTCATGTAGAGTCAGCCTGAACCCTGAGCAAGATCATAGGTTACTTTAGAAAACTGTATTATCCTTTTGAGTATTATTACCATTCTTAAATATGGTTTATGTGAGTGAGACGCAGACAATACTGGGGTGATGGTCAGCGACTCTTAGTGTCTACAGATTATTTGTGACTGGGTATCCAATGTTATTGTGCACGAGTTTTTGTGTAGCTAAAAAAATAAAATTTGACAGTATGCCCGAGAACCATGTTTAAAGCTCTTATGATATGCCTCAAACATGTAAGTCTGATTTACGCATAAATCAAAGATAGCTTGAGTTACTGAAATACGGAAAACTTCAGAGTACTGTCAGTTGCACCAAACCTTAGATGCAGAATGTCATGTGACTCTAAGAATACAGAGACAGTAGAACAGTCACAAGCTTGTCAAATTTTTGACACTGGATGTTACACATCTCACAGCTTTCAAGAAACTTGAAGACTCACGATGACAGCATCATTTAAATGCTGTACGACAAACAGAGAGATGCTGTGCATTTACCTCCAGCATCTAGGGCCGGAATATAGAGATGCTGGAGATGGCAGTCGTGTGGATGAGGTGTGCTTGCTTATGTGTATGAATGGTTGTATGTTTCTCTTTTGCTGATGAAGGCTGAGCTCGAAAGCTCTATGTAAGTGTCTTTTAGTTGTCCCTGCCTGCAGCTTAACACATCTTCTTCACAGTAAATAGCATTCTTTCTTTTCCTACATTATTAATCATTGATTAGTCACCTTAGGAAAAATGGATAAAAAATATGGGCACATGAACAACAGTTGGTATGTGTTGCTCTGGTGGCAAACTTTCACTTTCAGTACTACGTGAGCCAGAACAACACCTAAAACTCTGTTCTAATGTAAAGAATTGAAGTGTTTTTAAATACAATCAGAAAATATAATGCATGCTTCCAGATGACTTGATTTGGTATGGATGTAGAAGTCTAAATGCCAGGTTCCTTGCCTACTTTTATGAGCTAAGATTTAATTTACCATAGAATTGGCTCTTTGCTTCCACCAGATAATCACAAAAAATGAAGCAGACATTAGGTGCAATAATATCCAAGGTGAAGAAAAAGATACGGTTTTGAATATTCAGAGAATTCCTTCATTATGTACCTTTACACCAGTGCTACAAACATTTATTCATACACACATACATATCTATAAAACTACATACCCATATAATAGAGGGAAAGATTCCACGTGGGAAAAATATATCTAAAAACAAAGATGATGTGACTTACCAACCTGCCAGCGCTTTCGTTTGGCAAGTCACATCATCTTTGTTTTTAGAACCAGATTGTTTTGTGTGCAGTAGATGTTCTCAGTCCAATATGTGTTATATTGTATCTAACATTAGATTGTACATATTTTATTATTGTGCGGTTCATTGGTTGCTAATGCTTCTTAATGATTTTAAAAAAAACTAAAATTCAGATGGAGGGTTTTCAACAGTTTGAGTTCTATATTAATCCTTGTAATAATTCACAGAATGTGTTTTGTCTTCTGCATCAGATGATCACTGATAACACTGATGATGTCTCCTCGGTATAGCTTTGCTGTGTGTCTCCTGAGAATGCAGCTGTCTAGCATTTGTATAGAGGAATGGTGTAATTTTCATCACTGTTTTTAGATATATAAACTACATACCCAGATATTTATAAATTACTAGCATACTTCTCATCATCAGTCATCGCAACAAAACTACTGATATGCAAGCACAGCCAGGGGTAGCTGCTAGTTTATAAAATATGATCCATGGGCAAATAAAAGAACTAACACTATTACTAACAGAAATGATTAATATGGGCACCTTAAAGCTTGAAACTAATACTAACTTTGACACCCAAAAACAAAGTGAATGTTCTGAGTTTGCTAAATTAATGCAATAATAAATGGAAAAGGATAGTTTTCATAAAAAACTTGTCTTTAGTGTTAAAGCAACACTTCTGGGAACAGTGGATGGGTACTACACACGAATCTGAGGCACAGAAAATCATTACACTATCGTACAGCATATTCTTGACTTATCAAAAATTAATGGGTCTCAGATAACTCAAATTTTGGAGTTTAGGTGTCCTTTTTCATAATGGACTAGACCACTACAGGAGACATGTATCTGGAAATGATGCACAACTGGTTCATTCAGCATGCAGAGGGAAGATAGATTATGAGTTTAAAACCCAATTGATGGCAAGGGATTTACACACGCGATGGAGAAGGAAATACGCCATGCTTTTTTAAAGGAACTATCCCAGCATACACTTTAAGCAATTTAGGGAAAACACAAAAAAACTAAATCTGAATGGGGATTTGAAACACTGTCCTCCCGAATATGTTCCAGCATCTTACCACTGCGCCACCTCACTCGGCCTGCAGCTACAGATCAACAGTGTGGACATAATCTGCTTGCAGAATGTTGCTCCACCCAACTTCCATCTCAATGTTACTGAATACATAACTACATTACTGTGGAAATCATGAGTGTCCTATAATGGAAAATGATCTAACATTTCTATTGCAGCATCAAGAATTCATCTACTTTAATCCAACACAATTTTTGTGTGTAGACGTACGTGAAAAATTCAATGTTTGTGCCTCCATTAACACCAGATCTACTGGAATTATGGCGCCACATCAAAAAAGTCTCTCAAATGACTGATACAAACGTGATACATCAAATGTGGGATGAACTTGATTACAGACTTGACAAATACCCTAAGCATTTGTAATACAATATTTTTACTGTATGACTAGAAAGTTCCTTAATTATAAAAAAAAAGTACAAAATTATTATTATGAGTATTGTGTGTCATTAGAGAACACACATACAAACACAATATATTTACGTGTTAATATTTAAAATTCACAACCAGATTGCAGCACTTGATGTCACATCGTCCATGTTTTTTCTGATCGCCTTCAAAAACATGGAGTATGCAGGTCTCGACAATATGTATTATACCCACCACAGTAACAAGCAGTACAATCATAATGAACCCACTATGTCAAGATGTGGTCACATCTCCCTTGTCCCATTTGGATGTGGTGTCAAGTCTCAACCAATTACGATGGAGAAGATTAAACCCGAGTTTAAGGGCAATGCCGAGTGGAAAGGGGTCGCAGTTCTCAGGTGGATGTTCATTCCAGAATTCTTTCACTTCTCAGTGGTTTCAGAATAAGATTCAGTCATTAGTTGCACAACTAGGAAATTTATATCAGTGATTAATCTGTCATTTTCAGAAGCTTACGTAATCTGGGATAAATCATTAGAACTTGGCCATACATGTATTTTAAGTATAAGAAGTGTATTCAGAAACTTACTTAATATTAGTTTAAGAGCTCAAACAAGATACGGTGGCCAATGCACAGTGACCAGTTTTTGTCCGAAGTGCTGGGCAAGTTCCCAAGTTTGTTTGGAATGGGGGAGGCCAACGTTTTTTGCCCACTTTCGGCCAATTGACTATGCGCTGCAGTACCAGAATTGAGGCATACACCATGCAGTCTTTTTCTAACAACTTTATGGAAACTATTTGGTAAAAAAAATTCATTTTTGTGTTACATATAGCTTTATATATCAGCCTAATGATGACATGCCCTTCATGTCATTAATAGTCACAGTTATAAGACACTGCATGAAATTCGTAAAAGTTAACAATGAAAAATAGGGGTCAGTATGATTTTGCTTTTGGTGCATATTACATAATATTTTGCTATGTGTGAAGTTTAGCTAACATCTTTAATTTATCTTTTGACTTGGATGGAGGTCTCTATCTGTCACCAATCTCAAGAAAACTGGCCTTATGTAGTGCAATCATTTACAATCATGAGTGCCAATGTTAAAGACGAAATGAAATATCCTTAACATTCCTCATATCTCATAAATGGTTTAACATATCGAAATGAGATTGTGGCAAATGATAGTACACAAAAAGGAAAGTATTTTGCTACAATGCAAAACTTCATTATCTACTGTGTTACTGCACTAACTAAAAGCTTCTTTGATGGAAGAATGTAAATTTTTGAGGGCCATCAACTGCTAGTAAAATGAGAAATGCTGTAGGTTTTGGAACAACATAAGTGAAGACATTATATGTTTATTTTTGTGCTGAGGATGTGCTTTTTCATAAGGCACTGACCTTACTTTTCCTCAGTTCCTCACTTAATAGAATTAATAAACTACTCTTTCAGAATTCTTTCACAACTGCATCCACACAACATGTTAGGAGGTGACAGAGTGTAAATCCTCCATGGTTTGGCAAAAGAAGCAAATTTTGTCATGGTCTTAAGCGAAATATAGGCTTTACTCAAAATTCGCCATTCATGAGGCTTTCCTGAAAGGTGGTTAACAAGTCAGGAAAATATAAATCACTTTTTTTTTTGCATTTTCAGTGGGATTCTTTTTAGATACTACGCAAAGCAAAGATAACAGAGATCTTTTCAGATGGTCACCATGCAAGTGTGGGTGTGGAGAGGCTTCACTTAATATTTACAAAAAATGTAATTGTAGGATTCAGTTTAGAATGGCACTACCCCTTTAGCACTCGGCATTTCTCTTACAGCATGCTGCCTGCAACCCCCACCACTACCACTCTCCCCATACTTGCCCCGTGGTCTGTGCATGAACCGGCCACATTATTCTGCATGCACTCAAGTAAACGTCCGAGATTTTATATGACGCAGACAGGGAGGGCATTTAAGACCTGCATTTGTGAGCACTTTCTCAACAAAGACAGTGAAAATTCATATAAGTCAAATTTCCCAGAATGTCTCATAATTGAAAAACATCTTTGCTTAATATGGAAAAATCGCATTTGGCTGAGAAGGCATTTGGCCGAGAAGGGCTTCAAAATGAACCTCTTCTAAGAGTTTAAAATAGGAGGGTTGACTGAAAAGTAATGCCTCCATCTTCGTAACTCTTCAACAGTTGGCAACATTGGTATGCAGCAGCTCCAGTTGGCGGGAAGCCATAGCATTGAACGGTTGTGTTGTTACAGTGTAAGGTACGGAACCCTGCGCAGATGGTCGGTCAATGCGATTTAAACAACGTGCAGTCATTGAATTCTTGACAGCAGAAGGTGTCACCCCAAAGGAGATTCATCAGAAAATGAATGCAGTTTATGGTGATTGTGTTGATGTGAGTACTGTGCGTTGTTGGGCAAGTAAGTTTAAAGATGTTGAGGCGGGAACAACTGACCTGCGTGACAAACAAAGAGTTGGACGGCCTGTGACAGCAACCACCAAGTTTCACAAGCAAAATGTTGGGAGATTGATTCAGGACAATCGTTGTATCACTCAAAGAGAAACTGCACAATTGGCATTTGACGAGAATGTGTGGGACACATTTTGCTTTGCTTGGATATTGGAAGATCTGGGCACAATGGGTACCCCGGATGCTGACTCCTGAAATGAAGGGGCACAGACTTGAAATTTGCCAGGATCTCCTCTCGTGTTATGAGAATGAAGGTGGTGCCTTTCTCCATTCAACTGTGACAGGAGACAAAATGTGGGTACACAATTATGACCCGAAGACAAAACGTTAGTCTGTGGAATATTGACACAAAGACTCGCCCCAGAAAAAGAAATTCAAGACGCAGCCCTCAGCTGGAAAACTCATGGCCACAGTGTTCTGGGATGCAGACGGTGTTATCAATGTCGATTTCCTTGATCATGGAACAACAATAAATTCAGAGCATTACATCACAACACTGAGAACTCTGAAACGACAGCTAACAAGGGTCCAAAAGGAAAAGGGAAAGGTTTTTTCTGCAGCATGACAATGCCATACCACACACTTCATGTGCCACCACTTCAGAGACTGAATCTCACCACCATACAGCATCCTCCATACAGTCCAGATTTAGCACTGGACTTCCATCTGTTCCCGATAATGAAAGATGATTTGCAGGGACATCATTATGCTTCTGATGAAGACATTGAGAGAACTGTGAAACTGTGGTTGCGGAAACAGAGTGTCAACATCTTCTGTGATGGCTTCAGAAAACTTCTTCATCGTTGGCAGAAATGTTCCAATTGGCTGATGATTATGTGGAAAAGTAAATATTGGTAATTAAAAATCACATTCTAAGAATTATTTCTGCATTTGGTTTATTAAAATATTCCCATCCAAACCCAACTAATGAAGATGGAGGCATTATTTTTCATTCAACCTCATACATAATAAACATTCCTGCCTAAATTCCAAAGATTTGTTCAATTGATCAGCTTGCACTGAAGAACAGACCCTACTTTGACTGTAGAGTATCTCTTATACAATGATGAAAAGTAACCCTTTTCTTTTAGATATTAATACCAGTTATAGCTTACATGCAACTGTGTGCCTTGTTTGTTGTATGTATTATGTAAATATGTTCCTTGCTGCTAGCACAACAGCATAATTGCGCACATAAATATGATTCATTTGCTGTGAATTATCAATCTATGTGTATCATTATTACATATAATATGAAGTGTGTGGTCATAAGTCCCCTAGAACTTAGAACTACTTAAACCTAACTAACCTAAGGACGTCACACACATCCATGCCTGAGGCAGGATTCGAACTTGCGACCGTAGTGGTCGTGCGGTTCCACGGCCAGCTTTCTGCAAAGAAAATATTGACATCTGCTAAAGCAGTGTGGAGCAAGTTTCTGTAGTACCCTTCTTATACTTTGCATACATGTATTGCCAAATTGAAACCGATAAAGTGAAATAAATTTCCTAACTGGCAACTGAATCTTATACTGAAATATGTATTTACCAAAGCAGATTAAAATAAAAACAACTGATGGTTCAAGTATGCATTTATACAAAATAACAACTGTTAATAAAATCATACTTCTCAGTGACACTGAAAATGTCTGTGGACTGGAATGGTCCAAAGGTAGCTTGTTCACTTTCAAGCACATACCTGATGGATTGTGGAATGGAAAGCACTAAGCTCTTGCAGGACTTTGTCTTGTTAAGATTTTGTAGCTGTTCTTCTGGGATACTGTGAGGCAATGGTAGATAGAACAGGCAATCATTGAATGGGAACTGATCAGGCAGTGTCAGCAATGATCCTCTTGGCCTCATTCAGATGCACATCTATCTTATTTGTATATGTGGAACAATAGTATGAAAAGGACAGGTCCCTACTCACCATAAAGATGAAATGTTGAGTTGCAGGCAGGCACAACAAAAAGACTGCTACATATTTGAGCTTTTGGCCAAAGCCTTCTTCAGAAAACACAATGCGTGCGCACCCACCCACGCACACGCACGCACACACACACACACACACACACACACACACACACACACACACACACACACATGACACCTGTCTCTAGCCGCTATTCCTGCTATTTTCTGAATAAGGCTTTGGCTGAAAGCTCAGTGCGTAGCAGTCTTTTTGTTGTGGCTGTCTACATGTCAATGTGTCACCTTTACAGTCAGTAGCGATCTAGCCTTTTCATAATACTGTTGATATTCCAACCTGGACTCTCCATTATTTGTATGTGTGTATTTTTGTCATGAAAAGGGCACCATACTCGTCAGCTGAATAAACATATGAAGGCATAGCATATCTACATTAGCTCCACAGTTGCTTCTGGCTATTTTTTAGAGAGATTTGTGCTGTGTTGCATAAATTACTGTCCAACTGGGGAGGGACACATAGCTATTTAGGAGAGTATTTATGGGAACTTTGATCAAATCAAACTTTCTACATTATTGTTTACCATAGACACGTAACACTGTCCCCTCTGTTTTACATGGGTTTGACTGGAGTCTCCATTTGTAAAAGTACTCCTTCAATATGATAAACTCTCACAATGCTTGACATCTTTTTACTGACATATTAATGCCAGGCCATCTGCATTCTGGTTTTTCTTCCAGTAAGGAACTGGGACGTCATGAACATAAAATTAAAGGGAAGGAAGCCAGGAATGATCCTTGAGAAATACCACTATTGCAAGTTTCTCTATCTGCTAGCTTTTCCGTGAAAAGAAATTGAAAAACGTCAGTTAGAGCACATTTGCTGAGTAAACCTGCTTGCTATCTTCGGATAAGGAATTACAAAAATGAACTTGAGCCTCAGGCCTTCTCTGCATACTGTTACCATTAAGTTGCTGTCATACTCACAAACACTGCAGCATATTTGAGGTGTCCTGAAATCCAGATTCAGCCAATTTTGTAAGGGTGTTAGTACCTGATCACAGCAACTTTGATTTATGCTGCTCAACTGTGATTTTTTTATCGCCAGGCTCCAGAATGACCTGAGAATTAGTCTTGGCAATAACTTGTGTGTCATACCGAGTACTCTAGGTCTATAGTTAGACACTTCAGATTCATTTTTTCTGGTTTCAAAACTACAATTACTTTAGCTTTTTCAAACCTCTTAGATTGTTTTCCAGTTCACAGTGCCATGATTATCTTTATGCAGCCTAGTGTTCCTGCATACAAGTAGGCCTCTGTCTACAAGCCACAAAAACATTTGGATATGTTACATATACCAGCAGTTTGTGAAAAATTGTTGGCTAACATGAAAATGACGATTTCTGACATAGTGTTGTTAGACTCAACCTTAGTATACTATTTTTATGTCTACCATTTATGTAGACATTAGACTACTTTTCACAGACATATTGTTTTCTGTCATGTGCAGATATATGACTGTGTTCTCAGTATTTTTCATACTTATTCACTAGGTTCCTACTTGTGCCTTTTCTATATTAATTGCCAGTTTTGCATCCTATAATCAAATTGCACTCAAACTACACATTATTCTCATTCCAATGTCAACCATAATTCTATGTCGTTGACATATGTTGCTACCTAAATGATGTGTAGGTCTGTTGTTTGCTAAGGTGATATACTATTTATTAGATATGATTAAATTGCATAAGGTTTACAAAGGTTGCTACCTACAAATCAGTAGACACAGCTGCTAAGGATGCTGATGTAAAACCCACAACACGCTTCTGGATCACTTGCAGCATCTTCTTATTATGGGGCTCATGTTAATTTTACACTTTCATATGGCTCTGTAGTTTCTGATACTTAAATATTTATGGTTACCTATCACTGTATAGTATCATAAATAATACAAATGTTATTACTAGTATTTTAAAATATATTCTTACAAAAAAAAATTTATGTCAATAAGGGTATTGGTTTTTAATTGTATGAAGCTTTCACGTTGTATCTTGTTGCTGAAATAATTTTTATTCCAATTGCTACAATTTGTAAATTTGTCAGTAGTTTTTTCTGCCTTAATGAGCATTCTACCAATACTACCATAGGGGAGAACATTGTTTTCTTGTAAGCACTGATGCATAACATCGGTTAGTATCTTGCCTGCTATGATGCTGGCAGTTTCCTTGTTGTTCACCAATGCTGTGTCATGGTTTAACCCCTTCTATAAGGTACAATATTTAAGCTCCACATGTGGATTCTGTGTAATGCAATATTTGCATAGTGGATATGACAACCTTATATAACTGAGTGAAAATGATATACTGTTTTTCTCATGCTACATCTCTAGCATAATGTAATATGTTCATTGCGATCTTACTCTGTACATGTGGAGATTACCTGATATAATGTTATTACACAGTGGATGAGACGATCTCTTGGGGTAAGAATTATGTAGTCTTAACTTTTCTTTTGAGTGATGATGCATTGCAGAATACTTGTTCATGATGTAAACATATATTTTACAAGAACTTGTCATTGAGCTGTAGGTTAAGGTTGAGCTATCCAGCTCACAAACCAGTTAGTGATTGTACATGGAAAAAAAATTTCTTATCCTGTAGTATGTATTTATGTCATGGAAATATTTATTATTGGTAATGTGTACCATACCATTTTTCTTTACATGCAATTTTCTGTATAATTACAGATCTGAGGATGGAGCTTCAGCTAAAACTAGAGATCAATAAAAATAATAAACTGTGATCTTGACCCATGGAGAATTTTTCTGAATCCAATTGCTGTACACAATTTTTTTTTTAATGGACATGAAGAGCTTATATAGAAAATAATGAAGGTTAATGTTTATAAATGTGAAACAGATCTCAAATACTTCTATTGGTGAGCTCTTAATCATTCCACAGTCAGTGCTAAAACACAACTATCTTAAATTCAACAGGAGAATGTACAACCAAGCCGCTGGACTATCCAGGGGAATTGCCTGTTAATGTATAACTTGACTTCTTCCACAAACCTGAAGGCTCTCCTTTATGATGGGGTTTACAGAACACATTATGTGCATGAACGAATGTAAATAGGATATTCCTGTCACATCACCTATCGATTAATCACAAAGATCAATTAAGTATAAGCACTAGTGAAATTGTTTGGTTTTTTTATATTTTTTGTTGTCTAATAAAAGATTATGTTGTTATATTGAGATGTCACAAGAAAGAAAACAGCAATATTTGTTGGCTCATAATAAGTTTAAAAAGTCTTGATATCAAATTACCTTCCACTAGGAATGTGAATGCACTCAACAACTGTGATATGACTTGCAAAATGATGGAGAACAGCAATCAAACGTCCTTTCCTTTCATGCTTTATTAAAGCAAATATACATTTCAGCTAGTAGTCCTTTCCTTTCATGCTTTATTAAAGCAAATATACATTTCAGCTAGTAACTGCTATTATCAATACATTGTTTTAATACATGCCCTTGTACATCAATCCCCTGTTGTTCAGGTTTCTGTCACAATTCACTCAAGACTACTTGATACTGGCTAGTTACTAACTGAAATCTTGATTTGCTTTAATAACGCCTGAAAGGAAAGGACGACTGATTGCTGTTCTCCATCATTTTAAAAGTCTCTCTATGCTCTTGTATGGTTCTTCCTAAAATTAACTGAAACTCTTGCAGATAACAATTCATATAGCATTCAAAAACAAAATCAAGATATATTTTTAATACTACTTCAAGATATATTTGTATTACTTACCAAGCCAGAATTTCGCGCCACTGACTCATCTTCAACTATACCACCCTGTTTCTGCTGTTGGGTGTAAAAAAGGACAGTCTCATAGTTCATGTATGCCCAGGCATGCCAAGCCTTATACCAGTTAGGATCATGCTCTGTTGCAGAGGCATAATAATTAAGTACAGTTATAATTGAACTTTGGTTGATACCTCTGACAGCTTCATGCCACTGCCCTAATTTCAAGTAGCATCTGAAAACATTTAAATCTTTTTATTCAAATATTAAAAATAGAAGAACACTACTATATTCATTTTAATTGTTGGTTATGGCTTCATATGCATAAGAAATAATTGTATCAAATTATTGTACAATGCCTCAGAAAAACAAAATATTCACAAGTTTGCAAGTATTGTAAGACTGATTAATTAATTAAACAAAGAAATAGCACTTCAGAACTTCAATGCTATAATTACAAGGAAACAGACTACACAACATAAGTCTAAAGTGTATTTGTATTAATAGGAAATGTATGTATCATTTTGTCCGTTTTGGATGGAGAACACTGCAGCTGTTTGATTAATTACACTGTAGGAAATACTACAACCAGTCACAAGTTTTCTTGAAATGATTTCATTATACCAGGGCTTCCCCATCTTTTCAGCAAGCGGACCCCTAGTCAGTCAACAGCACAGTAACTTCAAATTTCAGAGCGAAATCCAGTATCAATAGTCTTTGGTTTAGAGATGAATGAAAACAATTTGAAATTAATGATCCAATTTGAATTCCCACTGTATACAGACACTTACTAGTGGATTTACTCTCTTTGTTCAACACACTATAGCCTGATTAAAATTACTTGGTAATTGAAATTTCACATGATGGAGCTTCCTTCCTCCAAGAGCAATCAGCGTCATGTCCAAACTGTTCGCTGTTGACAAGCTGCCGCTTATGGTCTGTTCACTTCGACTGTTTGGCTACTGATGTGTAAGGAGCATGCATATTTCGTAACAGTCGTGTGTGTGTGTGGTTTTTCGTGAAATCCGAAGAAAAATGTTCATATGTATGTAAAGTCTTCCTTTGGTCGTCCTCCCTCCTCATTCATTTCAACTGGAAACTTCCCTTGTTGTGAAGGCGATGGAGAAACTGCAGCCTTCTTCAATGATCCTGACTTCAGGCACCGATCCCCATTAGAAGTAATAAACTGGTCAAAAATCGACTTACGAAACAAGTAGCACACTGACAAGTCAAGTTCAACATTTAATGATGCCTGGGGCCACATAAGTGCCAGCGAGAGATGTGATTGGTCGACGAAGCTCACTCCGCGCATGCGTAAAAGGTTTCAGCGCATCTAGTGCCGTGAGCCAGCACACAAACGACCCCTGTATTGTTGCTAAACAGTCGATCAGAGAAGCCGCATTCTCCGGCACTAAACTGTGTATACGTTCTCACTTAGGAACCGCAAAGGCTGCTTCGGGATACGACCTGAAGTAAAATTACACATGTTTTTCACACGAAAAAAAAAATAGTGATGAATTTTACTCATTATTTTACACGATTTGGTGAAAGATGGCCGCGGACCCCTAGAAAGAGCTGGCGGACCCCTAAGGGGTCCGCGGACCACAGGTTGGGAAGCCCTGCATTATACCATTACTAGTTTGTTTTTAGTTCAGTTCATTGATCAGTATGGACTGTAAAAGAAAATGAAACCTCTGTCCTTTAATATGTAAAGAAGGACTTTTCAGGAAGACAGAAGTGTAAAACTTGCAAAGAAGTCAACACTACCATCTGACGTTGGACTCGGGCCCAAAACTAGTAATGGTATAATAAAATCATTTCCAGAAAATTTGTGGCTGGCTGCAGCATTTCCTACAGCGTGATGTACATATCATTTTTAGTAAAAATACCTGGTAAATTACAATAGTAAATGTGCAACATTAAGTCAAATCTTCATATAAGAAGCAGAAACAAGATATGAAACAGTGCTTTTAACTCATAAAGTTCTCTAGCAAAATATTCAGAAAATCTTTATAACTGAAAGCCAAATTTGCATATTATTGTTCTAGCATTGTTTCTAATTATTTTAACAGTGTTGTGGCTTATGTACTATGGTAGTCTCAACAATGAGCTGATGTATGCAAAGTACTAACATTTTCATTTTGGTAACATTTTGTCCATTTAGTTAAAATGGTCTGTCTCACAGCAGTTAAAGAACTTCATCTACATCTGTATTAACACAACAAAGCTACAATGATACCCCATTCTACTTATGTGCTCATTTGTGAGAGTTTTCTTATCTATATGGCCAACAACAACTAGCATCATCATCTGCTGGCTATTTCAGACAGCAAGCAATTCAGAAAGTTTACCTTTGGGAGGCATTTCGTAGTATTTGATAGTTCCTGTACTCTGGACATTGTAATTTTTATTTTCTAAGGAACTACACATGCAGACTGCAGATAGTTACTGCTTCAATGGTATTTTAAAGTGCAAATTTATTCAAGAGAGTACAAGGTGGTGAACATAGTAAGTACATTATTAGATAAATATTGTTCTCAAGCTATTTCCATTTTCTGCAGACAGTGTTTTATGTGCATATTTGCACATTTTATATATGCTCATTTTCTGCATGGTGGTCATCACAAACATGAGCAATCTATGGATGCTGAAAGTAGTAGAATTGTGATCTTGCTAGAAGAGTGGATTTTCTCTTGCTACAAGTGTGCATTTTCTGTGCCACCATAATACAGGGTGTTTGAAAAAGAACTCCCTAGTTTCAATGTGTCCTAGAATCCGTAGAAAGTGACATACCCTATTCTAGTTTGTGGTGTCTGATTCATCAACTCCCCAAGTTTGGCTCTCCTGCAGTTGGCTGGTCTGCTTGACATTGAGATGGCACCAGCACTGTTTTTTTCCTCTGTTCCCTCAGTTCAGTCCAGGTGTGTGTGCAGTGCAGTGCGGAGCAACTCAGCAACATTTCATGTCAAAGGAACTGTCAATCGTCATAACTGCAGAATTTGGGGGGCACAGCATCCACATGATGTTATTCAGCATCAACATGACTCTCCCAAAGTTAATGTCTGGTGCGGTTTGATGGAAGATCGTGTGATGTGGTTTGCTGGAAGATTGTGTGATTGGTCCTTTCATTTTTGTAGAAAGAACAATAATGGGGATGTTTACTGTGACATGTTGACAGAGCACATCTTTTCCCAAATGGACGATATTGAGGCAGAAGAGGAGCTTGTGTTTTTCCAATAAGATGGGGCTCCACATCATGTGCGTGCGGCTCTTGACACTCACTTTTCAGGAAGGTGGATAGGCAGGGCTGACCCAATACCTTCGCCACCATGAAGGCCAGACTTAATCCCACTGGACTTTTTCTTTTAGGGCCACATAAAAAATGTTGTGTACAGTGAAAAGATCAGAGACATTAATCATTTACGGGAAAGCATTGTCGCGGTGGTTGGGACAGTTATACCTGAAATGTTGGTGAATATGTGGCGAGAAGTGGAATATCATCTCGACATGTGCAGCACAACAAATGGATCCCATGTTAACGTCTACTAATATTAAACAAAACTTGAAGGAAATTCTTTCATGATATGTACTCATTGATGTAATTTTTCATTAATTTCTCCATTAAACTAAGGAGTTCTTTTTCAAACACCCAGTATGTATCAGAAGGCTGTAAGGACAGCACGTGCATTGTACCAGAGTGAACTAAAGGGCACAATAATTCCAATAATTTCAAAATTTTCTGTTAAGGTCACAAATGCTACAAAGCCAGTGCAAAGATGCACCCTGACGTTGCTACCTTATGTCAAAATAAGTGAACGCACTGGTAATGGGAAGCGGCAATGATCCAATAAATTGAAGAACAAAATCTCTTCCTGTCTTACCTACAATCTGTATAATTTAGAAATGGTCAACCAGTTAATATATGTTGTATCCTGCTATTAGTGCATGTGAGTATGAGTGCGTTGAGGTGCAGCTGTGAATGTGTACTTAAATCAACCTCCAAGTGTATCAGCTCAGGCCGGCCACTAAAGGCCACCTGTAGGAAGTATGCACACGAAACAGTATGAGTGCGTTGAGGTGCAGCTGTGAATGTGTACTTAAATCAACCTCCAAGTGTATCAGCTCAGGCCGGCCACTAAAGGCCACCTGTAGGAAGTATGCACACGAAACAATCTCCACTGCACCATCTACGGGTGACTGGTGCCTATATATGTGCAGAGCAGTGCTCCCTCATGCTCACTGTGGTTTTTAGATTGTACTATTTATATCAGTTGTTCTGTGTATGGCTGATGATTCTTTTGTCTTTTTACATGTTGAGTCACAAGTGACATATTTCCATTGTTTTCAGAGGTTTATGAATAAAGCCATATTTGTTTTACTTCGATAGGTTTTGAGTTGTACTTGGTTACTACGATATACACCAATCAGCCAGAACATTATGATCACCAACCTATTATCAATGTAAACTCGTTGTGGTGATAGCAGTTTCACCTGGTAAGGAATGACTGCTGGTGAGACACACGTACAGTGCATGTAGTATCATTGAGAGTTCTGTCTGTGTGTAGAATGGGGAAGACGTGCAGTCTATCTGAGTTTGACCTAAGGCAGATTGTGATGGCCCAGAGGCACGGCACAAGCATTTTGGAAACTGCACGACTTGTCAGGTGTTCGAGGAGTGTTGTGGCGAGTGTCTTGAACATGTGGCAAAATCAAGGTGAAACCACATCCAGACATTGTGAGGTTGGGCGGCCACCCCTCACTACAGATGTCGGATGTCGCAGGCTGGGCAGACTGGTAAAACAAGACAGGTGGTGAACTGTGGTGAAACTAACATCAGACTTCAATGCTGGGCAGAGTGAAGTGTGTCTGAATATAGTGCATTGATGATATAATATTAACACCATGACAATGGCAACTACAAGTGAAATGGACATGTGACCATCACTGGATGTTGGTCCAGTGGCAGAGCATTGCAGGGTCTGACGAATCCCAATGCCTTCTTCATCACGCCGATGGGAGGGCACGAATCTATTGTCTTCCACGGGAACAGCTCCTTGACACTTGTTCTGGTGAATGGAGACAAGCTGGCAGCAGCTCCATTATGCTCTGAGGAGAAGCCACATGGGCATCCATGGCTCTAGCGGAACTCAAGCATGCCACCATAATAACCAAGGAGTATCATACACTGGTTGGAGACCAATTATATCCCTTCACGATGATCATGTTTCCCAATGGCAGTGACATTTTTCAACAAGATAAAGTGCCATGTCACAGGGCCAGGAGTGCGATGGAGTGGTTTGAGAAACACAGTGGCAAGTGTCAGTTAATGTGTTGGCCCCCCAACTCACCAAATCCAACACATCTGGTATGTGACTGGTCATGGCACCAAAGCTCATCGGGCACCTCGCCAAAGCTCATCAGGCACCTCCCCAGAATTCATGTGAAATAGGTGACCTGTGTGTGCAGATGTGGTATCAACTCTCCCCAGTCACCTACCGAGGCCTCAATGCTTCCACGTCATGATGACACGTCACCGGTGTTATTAGTGCCAATGGTGGACATACCAGCTATTAGTTAGGAGGTCATAATGTTCTGACTGATCAGTGTAAGTTGAACATCAGTGATGAAAATTTGTACCACTGGGAAATACAAAAGCCCTGTTTAAAGCAAAACTAGTGGTAGTAATTTTATTTATTGTAATACAGCCCCTGCAAGATCAACTTACGCTGGTGAGTTAAATTTCTCTTCTGAGATCATAGCAACCAGAAAGTGCATTTATATTTTGTGCTGTATATTCACAACTTCTTTTATTAGGTATTATTCGCTTCAAAATCATCACTGAATCAAGTTAGTGTTCCATTATTCTTAGTATGACTATGGAATTTACAGGAGGAGTAGGAGAGTATTATTAGGCCTGACAAAAACAAATTAACTGTCAATCTATTCTTTTATTATGAGGGCTTCTGTGGTTTAAACTAAACTCTCAATATGCTAAAAACATATAAGAATATGAACAGTGAAGAGTATTTATACATAGATATATAATTCTGGGCAGTTTTAATTTAACTGGTGGTGCTCTGAGTGCTGCAGTGTGGGCTATACAGATTGAAGCTTGTTGAAACATCATAGGCATATACATTAATCGATGTGCTCGGAGAGCTCTGAAAATAATAGTACCAGTTTTTGCCATCAATGGCACTGTAATCGGCCAGAATGTGAAATGTTTTATGTTTTGCCATCAGTATTCTGTCTGTCACTTGGCGATGCAATGTTGATATCTTTTGTGAAGTGACTGTTGGTGCTACAAAGTTTTCTGTACACAATGCAATAGCTATTGAAAAGATAGAGCTTGTACGGTTGTTTTATCAGAATGGCAGCAATTGCAGTGCTGCACTGTGAGAATATTGCCAACAGGAACGGCTGTGAAGAGGCCCCATGTCAATAAATGGGCTAAGGAATGTGATAAAGAAATTTGAAGAAACAGGTGAATTAGGTGTTGCATCACGGGATGGGAGGTGGCCCATTTCCATGGCAGGTGTTGATAATGTTGCTTTAGCTATAGCTGACTGTGCAGCACATGCCTCAAATTCTGCAGCCAGTGATTGAGCTGAGTCACCAGAATTCTCTCTTCCCTGGTCAACAGTTCAAAAAAATTTGTGGCACATTTTACACTGTTATCCATACACGATTCAGAATGTGCACCAAATGAAGCCCTAAGATATGCTAAAATGCTGTGAAGTCACCTTTAATTTTTTGACATGCATGGAAATGGATGACATATGGCTGCAAAATATTCTTTGGATAGGCAAGTAACATCCACTGCACTCAGCTTATATGAGAGCATGGTAAGATTTCACCAGCTGTTGCATTCTTGGTATATTTTTCTTCCCAGGAGATGACACCTTGTTGGCCTTTTACATGTACAGTGACACCTGGGCATGATAAGGACCTCCTTGTACAACTTGTGATTCCAGCTTTGCAAGAAAGCAACTGTGTCCACACCACTGTTTTCATGCAGTGATGGAGCAACATGACAGGTCACTTGACAGATAAAAGATTTGCTTCAAGAATCCTTCGTGCATTATGTATGGGTGATTTCAAGATATGTGGCCTTTCTGATCCCCTGACCTAAGTCCATGTGACTTCTGAATGTGGGGACATCAAAAAATCCTGATCTGAAGGACAGCATATGATGACATATCACTCTGATTACACCAAATATGCTGTGAGCAACTGTCAACTATGCCGTGTTATATGTGCAGCATATTGCTGAGTTGGGAGACCGTACGGAAAGCATGTTGTAACTTATGACCATATCCTAATAAATATGACAGAACCACCTCTACCGCGTGTTCCACCTTTCCTCCCCTTTTCCTGCAACAATACCACATTCTGACTGCTTAAAATGCTGTACTTCCACCAGGTGGCAGAAGGTGGAGCTATATTTTTTCAGCATACTCCACGAAGACACCAATTAATGAACATACCTACAATGTTTCAGCATCCTGTGATATGTACAGCCAGAGTTTCAAACACTGGCAGTTTATTTATAACCGCCCGGTATAAAGGAATTTATTATTTTGTTGTAAAAAGAGAGTAAAACCTTGCAAGAAGTCTTCGGTGTAGCTGCTGTTGTTTCTGGTCCTCAGGACTGATCATCTGCATTGCTTGTGGATTTAGCCAAGTTTGTACAAACTGCTTCAAATGACTGTAAATAATACAAAATCATCAGAAGACTACAGTAAATTAAAAAAATATCTTATTAATTAACATCACACAATACATAACATTTTAGAAACTGCCTCCAATTATGTAGGAAAAGCAGAAAAAAATTTCAGCTAGTATTTTCATATATTAAAGCACAGAACTATTTACTATAAATTGATCAAAACTAACTGTTCAAAGATCTCATTTCACACACTGTAACATACTTGCTTTTATAGCTTTATTTATCGTTGCTCCGACATGAAGACAGTTGCCTCCATCAGTTACGCTTTTCAGAGAAAAGATTTATGTGAGAAGACACAACAATTAGTTATAGTATGCAATTTAAAAATATTGTGCATAGGTCTTCTACAGCAGGGTTAGTAGTTTTTCCTAGTTAGTAGTTTTTCATACTCGTTTCCAATGGTGAATATTTTATCATCAAACATGATATTACCAAGCCTAATTGTAGTTGCTTTCCTGGTATTTCTCATATCTATACTTGAGATAGTAATCACTGTGGCCATGTGAGCTCTACAAGAAGCAACATAAATGATTCCAGGCATGTTCAATAAAAATAAAAGTGGCAGTTAGATTGAAAGTACAATGTAGAACACTGTTAAACTACTCAGTTTTCTCTCGCAACCCTGGTTTATTGGTGCTTGTACAACTGATGACGCTAGGCTATGAACTAGTTTCTGAAGAGTGTAGACTAGTGTTACACTGTCAACCGAACTCAGTCATTTATTGCATCTTGTAATTGTACAATACAGTGCAGCTATGAGTCCACATAAGAACATTGAATTTGGTTGAAATCAGTTCTAATTATGCCTTAGGGTTTCAAGAGTTTACAAGAATCTGGAGGGCAGTACTAATATCTAGTATCCTGCAATGGAGACCTTACAGGGCACAGAAAGAACCAGCTGCATTCATATAGTCTAAATAGTATGTCTTCCATAATATCAATGTTTGGCCATTTTTGGCCATGCTTTAATTTTTCTAACACCAGAGAGCATTATCCAAGTTCAATGTCAGTAGGCTTAAACCATGTCTGCACAATGCATTGGATATCACTGCCAGAGTCCACATCAATTTGAAGTCAGTAACAGATTTTTGTCATATCCACTGAGACCTGGTCCATACCAGCAGAAAATTAACACAAAATCCAAACCGTGCTGATGAGATATGTAAGAACATATCTGGTTTCTGAATATAGGAAACACAACATAATGAAGTGGAAGTGTTAACAAACAGAATAAGAAATATAGAAACAAGCAAGCACACAATAGCCCAATAATGATCTAACATGGTGTGAAAAGTCATTAGGAAAGACTACAATGAAATACAAATATGATGAAACAATGACATCAAGTAACAATTATGTGGAAATATGATGAAGCATGCAAAGAGCTTACATACAAAGTAAGTAGTGATAGTATGTGTAGTATAAGGAGGAGATACACATCTAGAACCTACAAATCTCTCATGAATCCTTGGTACCAAGGAATAAGAGTCATTAGTACTACACATGTGAACAAGGAAAGGACAGTTTTATAATGAACCAAGATCAACAGTTCACAGTTACTATAGCGGCAAACATAATACACTCATTTTATGACCCATTCAAGATAATCTTTTCACACAACACAATCATTACTTTATCTTTGGAAACAAGTTGTTTCTTCATCGAAAAGAAGGGTCTGTATTTTAAGGTATCCAGCCTGGATGATGGTTCCATTCTTATGCACAGTATTTTGGTGTCAAAACAGTGAAAACAACTAAAATGTTATTCACACCAAGTAACAAAAGACACATGCACATAAATTGTTGAAATATTTCGCATAAAACAGAATTGTTAATCTTAGTGTGAAGCTATACTGACATATCACTGACACTTACTTGTAAGCTTCTTCCCGTTTCCCTGACATCCACATATGTTTCGTGTAAGCAAATGTGACTTGTGGATGGTGTGTGGGGAGTGGTTGATCTGAATTTTGAGACGGATCCACACCAAGCAGCATCACTAAAGTTTTATGAGACAACATCTGCAATACATAAAGATATAACATCGCAAACATATCAGGGTTTCCTGCTCTCTTTTACCCACTATTCTTATATAAACACCACATTCTGAACTGAAAGAGTGTGATTAAGTGCATTTGCTTTGGCAATGAAAACAAAAAAGTTCTGGTATCTTGTCACTATTCTTATTGAAGTTAATGAGAGATAATATAAGAAACAAGTAGCCTAAACACACAGTTTCTGAATTTACAGCTGACTATTTGCAATATCTGCATTTGGTCACATAAAATTATTATTTTTATCGCAAAGAAGACATGTCAAGTTGCAGACAGGTGCACTTCCCCACCCCATCCACACTGCTAATTGCACTCCACATGATAGTTGCATTCCAGCCCAGGATGCTGGAGATGCCAGTTGCATGTGTGTGAGGTGTCCTTGCTTATATGTGAGTGAGTGCTGTGTATGTCTTTTGCTGACGAAAACTGTGGCCAAAAGCTTTATGTGAGTGCTCTTTTAATTGTGCCTGTCTGCAACTTGATGTGACTTATGTACAGTAAGTAGTAATCTGTCCTTTCCTACATTTTTGATATTCCTACCTGGAGTTTCCATTATTTAATTTGAAAATTATTCTTCTGTCAGTTATGCTGCTTTTGTGAGGGAGGGAGAGGGGATATCTTTCTTGAAAAAGTGGCTGAATTAGGGGATATCTTTCTTAAAAAAAGTGGCTGAATTTGTTGTTTCTCACATCCTAGTTATTAAAAATAACCATGGCTTATCGAATTACACCTACCGTCAATGAGCTTGCTTTGACTCTAACAATAACTTTCATGTTTGTTTATATTCAAGTGTTTGTTACAATGACTGTTTCAGTAGTATTACTATTTTAGTCCATTTACACATTCTCAAAAATTCTTCAGTGTGCTGATTCCTCTCCCAGTACATGTAATCTGCAGTGACATGACTTGCTTTATCATATTTTGTTTAAACTTGCAACGACCAATTAAGCTCCCAGTACATAAATGTAAGGTGTGCTTTACAGATATCTTCAGATGTGTTTGGTTTTCAGGTGACTAAACAAATTGCTAATGTTCCTACTCTAGAGATGACTTCAGTAAATGTCAAATCTGTAGAGGAACAAAAAGCAAGAACATTGGCTCAAAAAAAGTTCGGGTAGTAGTTCTACAGCATAGTGTTTTGGGACTACTTTCATATACAACAGGCCAGAAGAGATGAGCACAAAAGTTACAGTAAAAGATTGGTGCAATTCATTCAACTTCAATTTCAGTAGATGTTATGATTTTAAAAAATATGTCTTTTATGAATTATTTCTTGTGGAACTTACTGACTTTACATGTAGAACCCATATATGGTATATTCTATGATTGGAAACTGATACACAAGCATATATAGCACAGAAACTTCTAGCAGAATGTAAATAATTTAGAAATAAAGGTAACAACTGAACAAGTAATAGATGCACTGAGTCATTAAAACTGTAATACTTTGGGATGCCCCCCCACCCAATGAACCATGGACCTTGCCGTTGGTGGGGAGACTTGCGTGCAACCACAACAGAGGGTTATTTGTTGAGAGGCCAGACAAATGTGTGGTTCCTGAAGAGGGGCAGCAGCCTTTTCAGTAGTTGTAGGGGCAACAGTCTGGATGATTGACTGATCTGGCCCTGTAACACTAACCAAAACGGTCTTGCTGTTTTGGTACTGCGAACAGCTGAAAGCAACAGGAAACTACAGCCATAATTTTTCCCGAGGGCTTGCAGCTTTACTGTATAATTAAATGATGATGGTGTCCTCCTGGGTAAAATATTCCGGAGGTACACTAGTCCCCCATTCGGATCTCCGGGCGGGGACTACTCAAGAGGACATCGTTATCGGGAGAAAGAAAACTGGCATTTTACGGATCGGAGTGTGGAATGTCAGATCCATTAATCGGGCAGGTAGGTTAGAAAATTTAAAAAGGGAAATGGATAGGTTAAAGTTTGATATAGTGAAAATTAGTGATGTTCGATGGCAGGAGGAATAAGACTTTTGGTCAGGTGAATACAGGGTTATAAATACAAAATCTACAGTATTACAAGTTTATATGCCAACTAGCTCTGCAGATGATGAAGAAATTGATGAAATGTATGATGAGGTAAAAGAAATTATTCAGGTAGTGAAGGGAGACGAAAATTTAATAGTCATAGGTGAGTGGAATTCGAGAGTACAAAAAGGGAGAGAAGGAAATGTAGTAGGTGAATATGGATTGGGGCTAAGAAATGAAAGAGGAAGCCGTCTGGTAGAATTTTGCACAGAGCATAACTTAATCATAGCTAACACTTGGTTGAAGAATCATGAAAGAAGGTTGTATACATGGAAGAACCCTGGAGATACTAGAAGGTTTCAGATAGATTATATAATGGTAAGACAAAGATTTAGGAACCAGGTTTTAAATTGAAAGACATTTCCAGGGGCAGATGTGGACTCTGACCACAATCTATTGGTTATGAACTGTAGATTAAAACTGAAGAGACTGCAAATGGGAATTTAAGGAGATGGGACCTGGATAAACTGACTAAACCAGAGGTTGTACAGAGTTTCAGGGAGAGAATAAGGGAACAATTGACAGGAACGGGGGAAAGAAATACAGTAGAAGAAGAATGGGTAGCTTTGAGGGATGAAATAGTGATGGCAGCAGAGGGTAAAGTAGGTAAAAAGATGAGGGCTAGTAGAAATCCATGGGTAACAGAAGAGATACTGAATTTAATTGATGAAAGGAGAAAATACAAAAACGCAGTAAATGAAGCAGGCAAAAAGGGATACAAATGTCTCAAAAATGAGATCGATAGGAAGTGCAAAATGGCTAAGCGGGGATGGCTAGAGGACAAATGTAAGGATGTAGAGGCTTATCTCACGAGGGGTAAGATAGATACTGCCTACAGGAAAATTAAAGAGACCTTTGGAGAAAAGAGAACAACTTGCATGAATATCAAGAGATCAGATGGAAACCTAGTTCTAAGCAAAGAAGGGAAAGCAAAAAGGTGGAAGGAGTATATAGAGGGTCTACACAAGGGCGATGTTCTTGAGGACAATATTATGGAAATGGAAGTGGATGTAGATGAAGATGAAATGGGAGATACGATACTGTGTGAAGAGTTCGACAGAGCACTGAAAGACCTAAGTCGAAACAAGGCCCCGGGAATAGACAACATTCCATTTGAACTACTGACGGCCTTGGGAGAGCCAGTCCTGACAAAACTCTGTCATCTGGTGAGCAAGATGTATGAGGCAGGTGAAATTCCCTCAGACTTCAAGAAGATAAAATAATTCCAATCCCAAAGAAAGCAGGTGCTGACAGATGTGAAAATTACCGAACTATCAATTTAATAAGTCACAGCTGCAAAATACTAATGCGAATTCTTTACAGACGAATGGAAAAACTTGTAGAAGCCAACCTCGCGGAAGATCAGTTTGGATTCCATAGACATATTGGAACACGTGAGGCAAGACTGACCCTACGACTTATCTTAGAAGAAAGATTAAGGAAAGGCAAACCTACATTTCTAGCATCTGTAGACTTAGAGAAAGCTTTTGACAATGTTAACTGGAATACTCTCTTTCAAATTGTGAAGGTGGCAGGGATAAAATACAGAGAGCAAAAGGCTATTTACAATTTGTACAGAAACCAGATGGCAGTCATAAGAGTCAAGGGGTATGAAAGGGAAGCAGTGGTTGGGAAGGGAGTGAGACAGGGTTGTAGCCTCTCCCCGATGCTATTCAATCTGTATATTGAACAAGCAGTAAAGGAAACAAAAGAAAAGTTCGGAGTAGGTATTAAAATCCATGGAGAAGAAATAAAAACTTTAAGGTTCGCCGATGACATTGTAATTCTGTCAGAGACAGCAAAGGACTTGGAAGAGCAGTTGAACAGAATGGACAGTGTCTTGAAAGGAGGATATAAGATAAATATCAACAAAAGCAAAACGAGGATAATGGAATGTAGTCGAATTAAGTCGGGTGATGCTGAGGGAATTACATTAGGAAATGAGACACTTAAAGTATTAAATGAGTTTTGCTATTTGGGGAGCAAAATAACTGATGATGGTCGAAGTAGAGAGGATATAAAATACAGACTGGCAATGGAAAGGAAAGCATTTCTGAAGAAGGGAAATTTGTTAACATCGAATATTGATTTAAGTGTCAGGAAGTCGTTTCTGAAAGTATTTGTATGGAGTGTAGCCATGTATGGAAGTGAAACATGGACGATAAATAGTTTAGACAAGAAGAGAATAGAAGCTTTCGAAATGTGGTGCTGCAGAAGTATGCTGAAGATTGGATGGGTGGATCACATAACTAATGAGGAGGTATTGAATAGGATTGGGGAGAAGAGGAGTTTGTGGCACAACTTGACTAGAAGAAGGGATCGGTTGGTAGGACATGTTCTGAGGCATCAAGGGATCACCAATTTAGTACTGGAGGGCAGGGTGGAGGATAATAATCGTAGAGGGAGACCAAGAGATGAATACACAAAGCAGATTCAGAAGGATGTAGGCTGCAGTAGGTACTGGGAGATGAAGAAGCTTGCACAGGATAGAGAAGCATGGAGAGCTGCATCAAACCAGTCTCAGGACTGAAGACCGCAACAACAACAACTTTGGGATGCACACTATACTTGTAGAAGTGGTTCACAGACATATAAAACTACTGTTGCTACTACTACCCCCTCTACTACTACTACCACTACTACTACTACTACTCCTAAGGAACTACCTTTCAGTGACTGGTGAAGTTGTGTCGATACAGTTTTATCTGTGTATTACCCTTGAAGCCCACAACAAATTCCAAGTCTATTGCAATTCTGTTCGCTCCACAACAAACTGTCGATTTATTCTTTGATAATTTTCTTTGAGTATGTTTCCACAGACGACAAGAAAAAAATGTTTTTTTGTTCTGGTGCTGCCGAAGTTGTGCCAGCTATATTTCAGTTGGATTACATTCTGTCTGCTACAAGGTGACATTAAGATCCTATTCCTGAAAATTTCTACAAGGTTTCATGTATCACTGCCATGATTGTGTATTCAACATCATCTAAAATAAAGTTATATCCCCAATTCAACATATTAAACAAATAGAGGAATAGAGTAAAATTCTTGAACATGGCCTTCGTCAAAAATTTTTTTAGCATTTTTGTGCTTATGATACATTATATCACATTGTACATGACAATGCTATAAGCCATGCTGAGGCTGAGTATAATATATTAATAAGCAATAAGAAAGCTCAACGTATTGAGCAGTAAATGTTTCCCCACTGGTAAATATCTACAAAATGAAACAAAGTCTATATTTTACATGTTACACAGTGTAGCCGAAAACACTGCTGAAAACAATTATCTGATATTTAATAAAATTGTGAGGATTAACTAGTTGTTAAGAAGCTGCATTAGAGCAATCTTTAAACAGTATGGAATTTTAAGTGAAATGTAGTGTCTCTGAAAAAATGTCTTTTATGCAGCTATTTACAACTGCTGCAATATCATTCTCATAATGGGCTTTTAACACCAAAGCATTCAAAAATGGAATGTCGTTCAGCGATAAATGAAGAGAAGAATGCAGAGCGAATGCAGAATGCACAGCAATACACATGAAAGTATCAGGAATCCAACTGGAGAGCTTGATTCACAGTACAACATGGTTTCAGGAAAGGCCAATCAACTGGTACAGCAATTTTTGAACTATTAAGTAAAGTGCTTCAGAAACTAGATAATGGCAAAAATGTCATTGGAATATGTCTAGATCTCTCTAAGACTTTTGATATCATGGATCACACAAAACTATTGCCTAAGCTTGACAACATGGGAATTAGAGAAACATCTAACAATATGTGAATGACCTAAACAAATTCAGTGAGAACATCGTCCAGTTTGCTGACGATACAAGTGTGCTAGTGAGTGGTAAAGATGTGGAAATGTTTCAGAAGTCTACAACAGAGACACTGAACAATACTGAAAACTGGTTGTCACAATAAATTGGTAACAAATGCAAGTAAGGCAGTGGCACTAAATTTCCATAATGAGAAAAAAGGGGAGCAAACTGTTCAGATTCAGATATCTGACAAAGACCTTCAGAATACACACAACATTAAGTTATTGGGAGTACAGCTCCAAGATAAATCTTAAATGGGGGATGCATATTGAAAAAGTCTGTAAGAAATTAAGCACTACATGCTACTTAATGAGAATATTAGAGGGATGCTGCAACAAAGATTCTCTGAAAAGTGTGTATCATGCCTATATATACTCACAACTGAAATATGGAATTATTTTCTGGGGTAACTCTTCTCTCAGCCAAAAGCTCTTTAGGCTAAAAAAAAAAAAAAAAAAAAAATAAAATTGAATGTGTAAAATGGAACAAAAACCTTTAGACTACTCTTTAAAAACCTAGAAATCCTCCCACTTCCATGTATATATGTGTATGACATAACAGTGTTTGTGAAAAAATATTCAATGGAAAATCCCACTCTCTTCCAGAAAAATGAAAATATCCACTCCTGTAACACCAGGCAAAAAGGAAACTTTCCTTTAGAGCCCACATCACCATCCTGAATAAAAAAGGAACCCTGTATTATGGGAAAGTTATTTATAATAAATTTCCCCCACAGATTAAATGAATAAATGACCTGGTAAATTTCAAGTCAACTGCTAAGGCATATTTGATTCATCACTGCTTCTATAGCCTCCCCGAGTTCCTTCAGGAAGGTCACTAACGATTTGTGTCTTTGCCTTAGAGATGTATCATACAAATGTTACTAGAACTTTAATGATTTACCACGTAAATGTTGCTGTAATACATATATTAATATGCCAGTACAGTACATGCTCTTTCTGCTTTAAAATATCTACCCTTTATTTTTGTACAATACTTGCTCTGTATATTGTAACTCAGTGATTATTTAATGTAGAAATAATGAATTTAATGCAAATTTAATATTATATTTTGTTATACATTGACTTGTCCTACATCCGACTATACTATTTGTGTACTATGTGATTACCAGGACCAATAAAACACAACTCATCTCTACTCAACTCTAGATTAGGGAGCAGAAGTGAATGGAAGACATAGTTATGACTGTGATGAAAATGAAATGGAGGCAGGGCATGTAGCCAGGTGAAACGATGGTGTAGACGGGCAAAGAAAGGTCCTTACTGGACTCGACATTTGTAACAGGTGAGGATGGCTGTAACTGTCAAACCACATTTACTAATAAATAAAAATGAACATCTGGGTAAAATGTAAAGATTAATTTGGTGTGTCTACTTCAGAGGAAGAAGCATCTACTTGGATGTGGTCATTGGATTATCAGTCTGATATATCCTTACTTCTATTCCCTATCTTTTATTTCTTACTTCATTCAGATTCTTCACATAAGTATCTTAATTTATTTCCTCTTGCTCCTTTTTTCTTTAAGTTTGTTATTTTTAGCCATCAATTATATCTTCTCCTGATACTGCATGCACCAGACAATTATTCTGTAAATACAATGACATGCTACACTGATAACTATCACAGCATTCAAAAGCATACCACATACACAGTGGGTAGTAACACCCCTTGATAGCTATATCTGTCTTTTTGTTTGTGGTCCACCAAATGAAATATAGTATTTGGTACTCACCAAACGTCCAGACTTTCGGCACAAAGAAGCATACTTGAGCCAAGTGTACATATCCTCCTGTGGAGAAACAACAAGTGTGCGCACTTGTATGATGCGTTGCCAGTCTTCTACTACACGCTGACATCCCTATGAAATTGAATAAGTGATTTGCAGTGTTTTGGAACTGTCCTTTAATTTATGGTTACACAGCAAATGAACATGAATATAAAGTTTGAAGTGAAAAAAGAAAATCAAACTTTGTGAAAGATCATGTGACATTACATTCTTCAATTTTTATTATGCTGAAAGAAGTGTAGAGTAAATAATAGCTAAACAATCTAAAGCTGGTGACAGACAACGCAAATATTAGACCATTAAGATGCTAGAATAGCAGATTGTAAACTGAAGATCCCATTAATCTGTATAAGAAGTTTAATTTAAATTACATTTTTACTGTCACGTCTTTAAACAGTCATAGGCATTATAAGAAATACTAATCTTAATTCTGAGAGCCAGTTTACAGTTAAAATCTCTTCAACAGATATCATGTACATATCTCAAAATTTTACTAGACAAAAATATATATAGTAAATACTTTTGACAATACATTCTTCGATTGCAATGATCAGGTAGAAATGAAGAGGAAAACCATAAATGTAATAAAGTAGCAATTTACTGTATGTGTGCGGGTGCTACACACACTGTCACTGTTATAAGAAATGTAAGTGGTCACATAAATACAGTGAAGTGATGAAATTTCTGAGGTTTATGCAGACTAACTGACAGAGCATAAATTTTCAAGTATCCAAATGGGTTGATAAGAATAGTTTTATGCACTATAAAAGGACAGTTTTATGCACAATATTTCAAGAACGTGTCTCGTCTTCCTTTAAAAGGTGCTGTGAGTAGCCCTATATGTGCTTGGTGCTTAACTCCAATTAGCCTACAACACCTGTTGAAGACTACCAGGATCTGAGCTAATGTTACAGTTCATAACTGCAAATTACCTTGGCCTGACTATGAAATTACATATTAAGATTACTCAAAAGACAACAAAATAGAAAAAGGCAGTTTTAAATGATTGGAAAAAAAAACAGGCAGGATCTCAAAGCAGAATATCCAGACTCAAGCTAGAATGGATTCTTAAGTTTGACAAAGATTTTGTGACAAGATAAATTCTGAAACATAAAAAAAGAAGGCAATAAGATGCAGAAAATCAACAGCAAATATGATTTGAAATTAAGTATCATTGGAAGATTCCCAGAAACAAAGTTACAGATGCAAAAAAATACCAAGCCTCAAAATTTAACCTAATCACTCTTTAAAAAAGGAATTCTCATTTTAATAAAGAATAATAACTATGAACAAGAAATAAGGGAAAAGGTTACACAAGTAGCAAATATAAGTGAAAACAATATATTGGGATTCTGCTCCAGCTGCAAGTCTTAACAAAAGGGGCAAGACTATTAGGAACAAATATCACGGGAAACAGTGTATAGAAAGGCAAGAAGTACGCCCAACATTTATTCAACATTAGTTACTGTAAGTGTTGTGGAACCATTAAGTTATTATGGTATTTCTGTTAAACATAATCCAGCACACACAATATTGTTACTAGAAATCCTTTGATGGCAAAGGATTAACTTAAATTAAGAATTTGTTCCAGGCAGAATCTGTTTGGGCTAAAGCCTACTCGGTACTAACCAATTATAGGTTCTAACTGTTCTTGGGCTCGATCAAGTAAACACTGTGGACGAATTTTGCACGTGATCTGGAGAAGAGAGATTCCTCGGTAATTATTAACATTGCTTCTATCCCCTTTTTTATGTAATGGACAAATTAGGGCAGTTTTCCAGTCTTCAGGCATTTTATCAGTTTGACAGATATGTCCTATCAGTTATACTGTTAGGTCCAGCTGATTTCAGTAGTTCTGCAATTATACCATCTTCTCCCCCCCATGAACCATGGACCTTGCCGTTGGTGGGGAGGCTTGCGTGCCTCAGCGATACAGATAGCCGTACCGTAGGTGCAACCACAACGGAGGGGTATCTGTTGAGAGGCCAGACAAACGTGTGGTTCCTGAAGAGGGGCAGCAGCCTTTTCAGTAGTTGCAAGGGCAACAGTCTGGTTGATTGACTGATCTGGCCTTGTAACAATAACCAAAACGGCCTTGCCGTACTGGTACTGCGAACGGCTGAAAGCAAGGGGAAACTACAGCCGTAATTTTTTCCCGAGGGCATGCAGCTTTACTGTATGATTACATGATGATGGCGTCCTCTTGGGTAAAATATTCCGGAGGTAAAATAGTCCCCCATTCGGATCTCCGGGCGGGGACTACTCAGGAGGACGTCGTTATCAGGAGAAAGAAAACTGGCGTTCTACGGGTCGAAGCGTGGAATGTCAGATCCCTTAATCGGGCAGGTAGGTTAGAAAATTTAAAAAGGAAAATGGATAGGTTGAAGTTAGATATAGTGGGAATTAGTGAAGTTCGGTGGCAGGAGGAACAAGACTTCTGGTCAGGTGACTACAGGGTTATAAACACAAAATCAAATAGGGGTAATGCAGGAGTAGGTTTAATAATGAATAGGAAAATAGGAATGCGGGTAAGCTACTACAAACAGCATAGTGAACGCATTATTGTGGCCAAGATAGATACGAAGCCCACACCTACTACAGTGGTACAAGTTTATATGCCAACTAGCTCTGCAGATGATGAAGAAATTGAAGAAATGTATGATGAAATAAAAGAAATTATTCAGATTGTGAAGGGAGACGAAAATTTAATAGTCATGGGTGACTGGAATTCGAGTGTAGGAAAAGGGAGAGAAGGTAACATAGTAGGTGAATATGGATTGGGGGACAGAAATGAAAGAGGAAGCCGCCTGGTAGAATTTTGCACAGAGCACAACATAATCGTAACTAACACTTGGTTTAAGAATCATGAAAGAAGGTTGTATACATGGAAGAACCCTGGAGATACTAAAAGGTATCAGATAGATTATATAATGGTAAACCAGAGATTTAGGAACCAGGTTTTAAATTGTAAGACATTTCCAGGGGCAGATGTGGACTCTGATCACAATCTATTGGTTATGACCTGTAGATTAAAACTGAAGAAACTGCAAAAAGGTGGGAATTTAAGGAGATTGGACCTGGATAAACTAAAAGAACCAGAGGTTGTACAGAGATTCAGGGAGAGCATAAGGGAGCAATTGACAGGAATGGGGGAAATAAATACAGTAGAAGAAGAATGGGTAGCTTTGAGGGATGAAGTAGTGAAGGCAGCAGAGGATCAAGTAGGTAAAAAGACGAGGGCTAGTAGAAATCCTTGGGTAACAGAAGAAATATTGAATTTAATTGATGAAAGGAGAAAATATAAAAATGCAGTAAGTGAAACAGGCAAAAAGGAATACAAACGTCTCAAAAATGAGATCGACAGGAAGTGCAAAATGGCTAAGCAGGGATGGCTAGAGGACAAATGTAAGGATGTAGAGGCCTATCTCACTAGGGGTAAGATAGATACCGCCTACAGGAAAATTAAAGAGACCTTTGGAGATAAGAGAACGACTTGTATGAATATCAAGAGCTCAGATGGAAACCCAGCTCTAAGCAAAGAAGGGAAAGCAGAAAGGTGGAAGGAGTATATAGAGGGTCTATACAAGGGCGATGTACTTGAGGACAATATTATGGAAATGGAAGAGGATGTAGATGAAGATGAAATGGGAGATATGATACTGCATGAAGAGTTTGACAGAGCACTGAAAGACCTGAGTCGGAACAAAGCCCCCGGAGTAGACAATATTCCATTGGAACTACTGACGGCCATGGGAGAGCCAGTCCTGACTAAACTCTACCATCTGGTGAGGAAGATGTATGAGACAGGCGAAATACCCTCAGACTTCAAGAAGAATATAATAATTCCAATCCCAAAGAAAGCAGGTGTTGACAAATGTGAAAATTACTGAACTATCAGCTTAATAAGTCACAGCTGCAAAATACTAACACGAATTCTTTACAGACGAATGGAAAAACTAGTAGAAGCCAACCTTGGGGAAGATCAGTTTGGATTCCGTAGAAACACTGGAACACGTGAGGCAATACTGACGTTACGACTTATCTTAGAAGAAAGATTAAGGAAAGGCAAACCTACGTTTCTAGCATTTGTAGACTTAGAGAAAGCTTTTGACAATGT